>NC_056673.1:1326666-1990000 GCF_018350195.1 Panthera tigris | reverse complement strand
TGTTTTATTGAGTTGTTTGTCTCCTTATTATGGAGTTGTAAAAGTTCTTTATGTTCTGGATGCAATTCTTTTATTAGATATATGCCTTACAAATATTTGCTCCCAGCCTGTGGCTTGGCTTTTCATGGTCTTAACAGGGTCTTTTGAAGAGGGCAAGTTTCTAATTTTGATGAAGTCTGGTTTAGCAATTTTTTTTTTTTTCCTTTGGTAGCTGATACTCTTTTGTCCTATGAAAACTTCACCCAAACCAAAGTTTAAAAAAATGTCTTGTGTTTTTGTATAAAAGTATTATAGTTTCAGGGGCGCCTGGGTGGCTCAGTCAGTTAAGTGTCTGACCAGCTTCGGCTCAGGTCGTGATCTCGCGGTCCATGGGTTCGAGCCCCGGGTCGGGCTCTGTGCTCCCAGCTCAGGGCCTGGAGCCCGCTTCGGATTCTGTGTCTCCCTCTCTCTCTGCCCCTTCCCCCACTCATGCTCACTCTCTCTCTCTCAAAAATAAACATAAAAAAAAAAAAAAAGAGCAGTCTCAGGACAGTTAAAAATAAAGAGTGTGGACTGTTGGGCCAGACCACCAGCATTTGCCCCAGCGTTACTAGACGTGGGACTTTAGGAAACGTATATCATCTCCTTTGTGCTTTACTTTCTTCCCTTGTAAAATTGTAAAAATAACAGCGCCGCCACTATGATTGGGGGTGGGGATTAAAAGTCAGTATATGTGAAATGAGTGAATAGTGGTCGTAGGTGGTGGAGAAGTGCCTGATGCTCCTATTATTGTTACGGCCCATCGTCTACCAGGAGCAGCTGTGTGGTGACCACGAAAATAAAATGCAGAAGAATTCTGACTGAGGTCTAGAGGCACAGAGACAGAGGGGTCAGGGAAGTCTCCAGAGGGGAGTTTATATTCGGGTTGACTCTTGAAGAATGAACATAGCTCGCCGGCTGTGTAAGGAGAAAGGAGCATCCTTGGCAGAGGGAAGTCCGAGTACAAAGGCAGAGAACTGATGACCCGATGTGCTTGTGGTACACAGAAAATGGTCTGTGGGGCCGGAGTGTAGAATTCATGGGGGAAGACGGTCGGAGGGTGCCACGGGGGTGCCGTTGGAAGCGAAGGCAGGGGCCACATTACCATGAACTCCTCCGTGTAGTGAAAGCCATACAAGAAAAGGCACGACCCGTGTTGAACCTGCTCATTGAACTTTGGGAGGGGATGATACCGACGAAGACGGTGAGGGTTTTCTTTTTTCTTCTATCTGAACGTGACTTTAGACTTGGGTTGACCCACAAGCAGTGGGAGAGCGTATATATCAGAGGAGCCAAGAGTAGAAGTGTCAGGAAAGGTATGCGTGGTGGCACCGTGGGGGACAGGCAGTGGCAAGAGTGACCGTGTCTGCTGGGCCGTTTCTCCGTTCCCCTAATGTTGACTGAGTGTCCGCTCTGTGGATTCCCAGATCTCGAGGGCACGGAGCGAACAGAGAGACAAAACCCCTCTCTTAACTCTGTCATCCACTGTCCATCGACTATATCACAGGTATTTTTTCTGAGTATTTTGAGGCACATCCCAGACACCATATCATTTCCCCTGTAAATATTTTCCTGTGTCTCTCTTACTGATGAGGATTTTAGAAAACAGCTGCCATGTTATTCTCACACCATCGTTTCTCACGTCGTGCTATGAGATCGCGTCGTACTCTCTCACAGTCAGGGCGCACCCGCATTTCTCCCAGTGTTTCAAAAATGTCTTTTTAAAGGTTGGTTTCTTTGAATCCAGGTCCAGGCAAGGGCCGCCATAGTATTTGGTTGACCTGTCTCTCCTACTCACCTCTAGGTGGTCTCCATAGACCCTTGTAACCTCTCATGTCCCTGGAAATTTTTGTATTTTTAAATTATCGTATGGTAAAACTCACTCTTTGGTGTGCAATTCTATTTTTTTAGATCATTTTTTAAACTATTTATTTATTTATTTAGAGTGCGAGCAGGGGAAGGGCAGAGAGTAAGGGAGAGAGAGGATCCCAAGCAGGCTCGAACCCATGACCCTGGGATCATGACCTGAGCCAAAATCAAGAGTCAGACGCTCAACCGAGTAAGCCACCCAGGCGCCTCTACGATTCTATGTTAACCTTCGTGTAGATTCGTGTAACTCGTACCTCAATCGGGACACAGAGCAATTTATTCACCCCACCCCCACCCCACCAAAAACTCTGCAGCACTGTCCCTCTTAAGTCACACCTTCTGTGCCATTGTATTTGTTGGAAAATTGAGTCACTTGCTCTGTAGACTATGTCACCTGCTGGGTTTGACCGACAGCGTTCTCGCAATGTGGCTTAGCACGTTTCTGTCTTTCCCCTGCTTTCTGTAAGCTGGTAGGAGATCTAGAGGTTTGATTAGATTTGGGCCCAGTTTTGTTTTCTTCTCTTTTGATAAGAATACTTACAGACAGGGCTGTGGGTTTCCTATCGCATCACATCAGAAGGAACGTAGTATTTGGTTGAATCACTTCTGGCGGTGCTGAAATTCATCACTGGGTTCATGTCTCAGCTGGATCCCTTCGTCGGAGAGCGCCCCGTCGGCCCCTCACCTGGTGACTTTCCGAGCTGTTCGTGGCCACCAGCTCGAGCTATAACTTCATTAGGGATTACAAAGTGGTGATTTTCTAGTTCTGTCGTTTCTTTTGCACGTATCGATTTTATTCTATTCTGATATACATTTAACAGAAGGGAAGGATCAACCAGGAAGAGACTGTGCAGTCATTTCTTTAAGGAGGTGGTGGCCCCGTGTCACCTGGGTGGCTCAGTCGGTTGAATGTCCGACTTCGGCTCAGGTCATGATCTCGCGGTCTGTGAGTTCGAGCCCCGCGTCGGGCTCTGTGCTGACGGCTCGGAGCCTGGAGCCTGCTTCCGATTCTGTGTCTCCTTCTCTCTCTGCCCCTCCCCTGCTCATGCTCTGTCTCTCTCACTCTCAAAAATGAATAAATGTTAAAAAAAAATTTTAACAAAAAAGGAGGTGGTGGCCCCGTGTAGCTAAGCGTTGGTGGTATTGAATCATCTGTAGAGACCTGGGGTGCGTCTCCAGACGGAGGCTCCAGCCTCTCCTTCCCTTCCCAGCTGCACTCTGCTTGAGAAGCAGAAATGAGCCTGTGCCGTGCTGTTCACGGGGTGCGGAGGAAGCACGGTGGAAGCTTCTTGGGCCACTTCGAGCGATGCTGTCTGGGGATTGGGGGCACGCAGAGGGGTGCCTGCCCGAGCCTTGCTCTTTTCTCTGTCATCCTCTGGCTCATGTGCTTCTGGGAGAGGGACGGGGGGAGACATGGAAGAAACTGTATAAAGACACAGACCACTCCCTGCATTTTCCCCTTTGCCATGTTTCTGAGTCTAAGTCAGGCCTCAGTTGGGGGGGGGAAGGGAAAGAGCTTTGAATTGGATGAAAAAAAAATGGGCATTTGATCACAGATTACACTTGACCTTTAAAAAAAATTTTTTTTACGTTCACTTATTTTTGAGAGAGAGAGAGAGAGAGAGACAGAGAGACAGAGAACAAGCAGGGGAGGGGCAGAGAGAGAGAGGGAGACACAGACTCCGAAGCAGGCTCCAGGCTCTGAGCCGTCAGCACAGAGCCTGATGTGGGGCTCAAATTCACGAACCATGAGATCGTGACCTGAGCTGAAGTCAGATGATAAACCGACCAAGTCACCCAGGCGCCCTTAGACTGGACCTTTTAATATCTAAAATTATCATTGTTCTAACAGCCAAAGTGACACAGGAAGCTATAAAATCTTAGAGGCTAATTCTGCAGATCTCTTCAGTTTGTGCAAATTCACTGAGCGTATACACATATATGCACTTTTCTGTATGCATCTTCAATTTCAGTAAAAATTTATAAGAAAGCTGCAGATTGTAACATAATTCAGACATACAGAAGGGAGATCTTGCACAGGTTTGAGGACAGTGGAGAATTAAAAATAGAGATTTTAAGGGGCTGCTGGGTGGCTCAGTCGGTTAAGCATTGACTTCAGCTCAAGTCATGATCTCACAGTTCGTGGGTTCGAGCCCCACGTCGGGCTCTGTGCTGAAAGCTCGGAGCCTGGAGCCTGCTTCGGATTCTGTGTCTTCCTCTCTCTCTGCTCCTCCCCTGCTCTTTCTCTCTCTCTCTCAAAAATAAAGATCCAAAAATTTTTTTAAAAAATAGAGATTTTAGGATTGTGTGCTACTGAGTCCTGCCCACTTATGCCAGCGACAGGCTATTTATTATCTGACCCTCTGTTGTGTCCACAGTCCGATGTAGCCACGGGAACACAGTATGTGTGCCTTGCTGGGAAATTCCATCATGAAATCAATGAAAGGTTTCAACCTGGGGAGTGCCATTTCGGAACATTCCCTACGGTGGCCGGGCCAGCGGATTGGAGGAGGCCATTGGAGTTTGGCCGCAGTTTCGCACGGTCAAGAGGCTGCGACACAAGTTCCGGTCGGGGAAGAGCAGTGCACAGGCTGGGGGTGGGGGGAGGGTAGGTCACACGTACACCTGCAGCCCAGCCTCTCCCCCGAGGACGCCCGCACGCAACTGCCTGCTGTCTATCAACTCCAGTATTAAGCACCTCGCCCTCACCATGTCCAACCCGGGCTCATGATATTCCAGCATCCTACTCCGTGGATCCCGCCCATCGGACATTCGGTTGTGCGAGCCAGAATCCGGAAGTTACTCTTGCCTCGTGCCTTCGCGAAGCCCTGCTAATCTTATCTGTTAAAGGTCTCCTGAGTCCTTCGTCTTCTCTGCACCCCCACAGTCCTCACCCAGTTGGAGCTGCCTAGGGGCCGGCTGCAGGCGCCCGATTGGACCCCCTTCGCCCACCGCAACCTGCATGCAGTCCATTTACCACTCTAAGTTTCTTTAATGTTCGTTTTTATTTTCGAGAGAGGAGACAGAGTGCGAGTGAGGGAGGGGCAGAGAGAGACAGGGAGGCACAGAATCCGAAGCGGGCTCCAGGCTCCGAGTTGTCCGCACAGAGCCCGACGCGGGGCTCGAACCGGCGAGCCGTGAGATCATGACCCGAGCCGAGGTCAGATGTGTAACCGGCTGAGCGACCCAGGCGCCCCTCATTTACCACTCCAAAGCCTTTCGATCTGAATCATGCAGGATGCTTGGGGCTGGATCCGTTCTCAAGAAGGGATTCCCAGGTGGCGGCTCCCAGGCCTTCATCCTGCTAGATGGGTGCCCGCTGCCCACACAGATGGTGTTGGAAGGCGTGGGGAAAGACGGGCCTCGGCAAGGACGGCTGTGCCAGGAGAAGACGACCCCAGACAGAATCCTGGGGGCGCTGGCTGCGCCCGGTTGCCAGACAGAGAGATAGGATGCTTGTCGCGCCCAGAGCGTGACCCGGCGTCATCCACCCCGGGGGGAGTGTCCAAATCAAGAAGTCTGCCCATTCCCCCACTTTTTTTACTTTTCCTTCTCTAAGTTTTATTTTTGTGGGGCTTGGGGGTGGAGTCACCCAAAGGAATCATCTGTCGCCTTGACCTCCTCGCCGGGTTTCTGGAAATCTCCCTGCCTCTTCATCCACACAGGTGGGCCAGGAGAGGAGCCAGGTTCACGCCCCGTCCCGGCTGCAGTTCGCTGGTCCAGAGACAAGCACCTGGCTGACGTTTGGCCAGTCATTTCCAGGAATTGGGAAGGAAGGCTGAGACGCCGGCTCAGGGTGAGGACGTGAAGGGGACTTCCTGTGTCCCAGGCCCAGCCTCTTCCGAGCCTGCCCTTGGGCTCCGTGAGAAACGCCAGGGCCCTGGCAGTGAGCTTTCCCTTAAAATGTAAGGTGCCTTCCGTGGGCTTCTGTTACCGGGACTCAGAACAGTCCCACCTCATGAGTTTCCGAGAACACGGTTTCCTTCCTCATGAGCCCTGAAGACTGCTTGACATTAGTCATAAAAGTCTTTCTTCCCTCCTGGAGATTAAAATGGAGAGATGACTGACTGTACATAGAAAACCAGAAACCACCGCGTCCTGCCCTCGTTGCAGAAAAGAAACGCCACCGCGGAGGACCTTCTCTGTTGGCAGGATTCCTACTGGAACTCTCTTTGACTATAAATCCCATGTGGCTAAGCTGCTACTTTATCGCTGCTTTTTAAGAATAAGAGGGAGTTGCCCTTGAACCTGCCCCGCGGTGTCTCCAGTGAGAGAACAGTTACAGTTCACACCTGGAGTGGAGTCCGGTGGCCATCACCGCTGTCTCTCATTCCTCCTGAGCCAAAGGACAATCTTCAAGAAAGGGGAACGTACAGGATACCCGAAGGTTGAGAAACAAGAGAGTTATCTTGGTTGGGGAAGGTCAAAACTCACGCGGAGAGGGGCGCCTGGGTGGCGCAGTCGGTTAAGTGTCCGACTTCAGCCAGGTCACGATCTCGCGGTCCGTGAGTTCGAGCTCCGCGTCGGGCTCTGGGCTGATGGCTCGGAGCCTGGAGCCTGTTTCCGATTCTGTGTCTCCCTCTCTCTCTGCCCCTCCCCCGTTCATGCTCTGTCTCTCTCTGTCCCAAAAATAAATAAAAAACGTTGAAAAAAAAATTTTTTAAATAAAAAAAAAACTCACGCGGAGAGTGGCTGTCTCGTTTGAATATCTCTCAGCTCTGATTTGGCTCGATGATATAGGGAAGGATGTTAGAGAAAGGAGCCTTGACTGGCGACTGTCCCTTTTTGTCCCCAAGCAGGTACAACTCAGGAAGAGAGGTTTCCTTGGTTTGGGCCAAGTCCTAAAAGAAGCTGGGGTTCGGGCTGGTTGTGGGACTCCCTCTGGGGGGCCGAGAAGACGGTGTCAGAAGGATGGGGGCGGGGTTCTGGGACAGTCCCCCCCCCCCCCTTTGTTCCCTTGGGAGACGGCTGAGTTCCCCTCCACGGCGGCCCGCGGTTGCCTGGAGTTAAGCTGGGGTAAGCCTGACTGCACTTCCACTGCTCTGTTTCTTGATGTCTCGTCCGTCGCACCAGATCTTAGGGGCTTGAGGATTGTGCCCTCGGGTGGGTTCAGAACGCGTCCGCAAATCCTTTGACGCTCCGTCCATTGAAAGGCTGGGCCCGCGTCTCCCCGTCACCTGAAGCCGGGTGGGTTTGTGACGCCGCGTGTGAGCAGTGGAGCGGGATGGAAGCGATGTGCGAGTTCGGGGGCCAGGTCGGAGAAGACGCCGCGGCTTCCCCCTTTGCCGAACACTCGTTTCTGGAGCCCTGAGCTGCAGGGTAAGAGGTCTGAGCCCAGGCCGTAGGGAGAGGCCGCGCGGAGGTGCCGCGGTCAATAACTCCAGCAAAGGTCCCGGCAGACGGCTGTCGCCGAATGCCAGCCGTGGGAGCGAAGGCACCGTCGTGTGAGTCCAGCCTCTGACGGTTGGGTCTTCCAGCTGCGGAGCCTTCCCGCCTGAGGTCCCAGAGGCCGCGGAGCGGAGACGGGCCTTTTCTGCCGTGTCCCCACCTGAATTCCGGACCCACAGAGTCTGTGAGCAAAATCAAACGTACGTTCGAAGGCTTTACGTTTCGAGTTAACTCGGTGTGCGGCGAACCCGAAGTAATCAGAACACGGCCCCGGACCGAGCCTCCCCGCCCCTGTCCGTCACGGCTGGAGGCTCGGAGGGCAGTGGCCGAGCACCCGTGGTCTCCGCAGGCAGACTGGCCCCCAAGGAGAAAATGAACGGAGAGGTCGCGTCGAGCGTTCTCATTTGATTCTTCCCATAATCACCAGCGAGATACGGCATCCCGTCGCCCCTGAGACCCGGAACCTTACAGGAATTAAGCTTCCTTCTCATCGAGGAACGTCAGAAGAGGGACCCAAGTATTCACCTCTGTCGAGAAGCGTATCTTAAAGGGCTTATTCTGCGTCCCCCGCCTCCCCCAATTATTTCAGTGCACTCTTCTTTTTTGATGTGTTATACTGTAGTAACTTAAATTATAGTGAAGTTAAAAGAACAAGTTACTATAAAAATTTTAGTAAATGTCTGTTATTTAATAATGTATGCGATATATAATAAAAATGTTACGATTAAAGAATAAAAATTCTTCCATTTGTTTTTGTTGTTTTGTTCTCTTTCACTTTAGTGGTTCTTTCGAATGTCTTGTGTTCCTTGGCCTTACGAAGCCGACTGGAAACTCTGAATACGTAGGCGAGGTTTCCAGCCGTGTGGGCCTCTCACAGGGAAACTGGAAGGCGAAAGGGCTCTGTCTTTGGGTGTACCTCCAAGTGTTAATTAGAACAAGGAGGCCTTTGCTCTGGAATAGTTTAATTCTGCAGATGAGAAGCGCCCTATCTCCTGCTTTGGAAGCGTGAACTACTTGCAAATAGGAGCAGATTGGGGAAGGACTGGGGTCCCCATCATTCAGCGTTAAGTGTCACTCGATCTCCCGGTTCTCAGGCTGTTGGAGGGGAAAATTTTTCCCATACCCTTCGAAGGTTCTTCCGGCTGGTCTAAGAATTACATTGACATAAGATAGATGAACAGGAGAAAATCAAATTTAATTTCCTACGTATGGGAACCCCACACGTACAAGAGGTTCAAAGATGTGTAAGATGGGGTACATATGCCAAGATCATCAAGATATCTTCTCTGCCATTGGATGGGCCATTCAGATAAAATTTATCTCTGGCGATAACTCTTATTCTGGGAAAGACCCCCAGTTGAGATTCTTCTAGGTAGTTAAGGGAGGTGCTAAAGCTTCTCTTGAGCCCACAGGGTCTCCATCGGCTTCAGCTCAAAATAGTCCACATGCCAAAGGGGCACCTTTTGGGGGGAATTTGTCCTGAACCCCTTCGAGTCCCACAAGTCACCCCACTCCCTCCACCCTACCTGGTCACCCCAAGCCCAGAGTATCTCACTTCTTCAAAAAGTAAGCCTCTCATCTTGAAGTGGGAAAGGATGCTAGCCTGTGTATGTGGGATAGGAAGGCACTTGGTGGTCTGATCCCTTAGCACCACACTTACAAGCACCCCCCTCATGTCAGCCTCGTGTCTCACCACAGCTTTTGTGATCTCTTGGCTCTCCAAGGGCTGAGCCTTTCCAGATTCCGTGGAGCTTAATTGGCTCCCTTCCCAATGGGTAGCTCTCTTTTGGTTTAGGAAGATGAAATTGGCCATCTAGTCACGGAACTCAGAACGGTCCATCTTCAAACCTCTACGTTTCTTAGTTTATTTTACGAGGTTAGAGTAACGCCTGGTAAACCTGAGAAAACAGGATTACCAGAAGAACCAGCTTCAGAATACAGACGCGGGATCCCTAAATAAAGTGTTAACAGAATCCAGCACTGAAAAAATCTATGCATGGTAGATGACTCAGTAAAGAAATACAAAGTAAAATGAGACACACTTTTGTGTGTATGTGATGAAGTTGGCAAAGATTTTAAGAAAGATATTAGCCATTGCAAGCAGTGGTAGAGGAAATAGGCACTCTCCTACGTTTCTGACATGGGACTCAATTGGCATCACCTTTCACTTTCACTGTGTGTGGCAAAAGTCTTACTATCTCACACAAGACATTAAGAAATCTGGCTATGAAGATACTCATTTCATTCTTGTTTATAGTATTGAAACATTGATAACAGTTTATCTGCCCACTAATACGGGCTTGATAGGAGAAATTAGAATCTCAGACATATAATTATGCTGAAGAATAATAGGAAAATATGATAATGATATGTTAAATGAAATCATAGGTTTAAAACAGTATGTTCCCAATTTTTTTTTTTTTTTTTTTTTTGTATTACAAGGGATTCTTTCTGTTGCAAAAACTCAACTCAAAGTGGCTTAAGAGAAAGAAGGGGAATGTATTGATTCATAATCCTAGAAAGTCAGGGAACATGACAATACCTTCAGGTAAGCCGGACCCATGTGCTCATGGGGCATCGCCAGGCATGTGCGTCCGTCTCCTAGTTCAGCTTTATTTTATGTTGGTTTTACTTTCAGATCCGCTTTCCACAAGTGTGGTCAAACAAGGTGTGTTAGAGTCCTCCAGGGAAATAGAGGCAGGGAGACTCGGGAGAGCGAGCCCAGGGGTGTAGTTGAAAGGCCTCAGAGCCAGAGAGCCGAGGGTGTAGGTTCCGGGCTGGGTCTGAAGGGCTGAGACCCAGGAGTGCTGAGGTCAGAAGATGAATGTGCCAGGCTGAGTAGTCGGGCAGAGTGAATTCAACCTTTCTCCACTTGTTTTGTTCTACTCAGGCCCTGGGCAGATTGGGCGAGGTCCATCCGCACTGGGGAGGACCATCTGCTTTGCTCAATCCGCCCATTCAAATGCTGATCTCTTCTGGAAACACCCTCGCAGACACACCCAGAAATTATGTTTAACCAGCACATCTTGTGGCCCAGTCAAGTTGACATGTAAAATTAACCATCACAGAGGGCCTACCAGCAGCTCCGGGATCATGTTTGACTAACCGAATAACCTAGGGGGGAAAGAAAGGAGAGTCTTTCCTTCCAAGTCATTCCAGCCCAAATCCCAGTGCTGGGTCTCTTTGGCCAGGCCTGGGCCACGTAGCCTTCTCTTCAGCTGAGAGATGGTGTGGGGCGCACCTGAACTATGTAATAATGATGGCAGCTAAAATTTATCGAGTACTAATTACATGTCGCCCGAGGAGTCGGAGTTCGAGTTCTATGGTAGATGTGTCACCCTGGGCAGTTTTGTCCCCCCACATCTGAAAAAGACTCACAGCCCGTGTCCTTGATTTGATTTCGGTCACTCCTCTTGACAACCCTACTGAAATGGAGTCTGTTCTCATTTTACAGATGAAGAAACTAAGGTTCAGGCAGGGTAACTGTATTATACAAAACGAAAGAATTCGCAAGTGGTGAACCCACTCATGTGGATTGGGACTGTGGGATTAGGCGGTTCCCCCCAAGAAGCATCAGATGATCCTTCTGACATTGGAGACAGAGCCCCAAACGAAAACAAACGAAAACAAAACAAAAGAACCCCACAGAATACAGGCCTATGACAACTCTATAAAGCCATCACTGATACACTCATAAAGGCAAAAGAATATGTTGCACTCTTGTTATAAGAAGGGGGATGATGTAATCGTACCTTCAAGAGGATTAAAAAAGAGCCCTAGAGGTTAAAGCAGGAGCACAGACCGAAAAAGGTACTGTAAGGGTTGGAAGATCAGCTGGAGGAAACGCCTGAAGAAGACAAAGGGATGGAAAATAGGAGAGAAAAGATAAGCCCGGGAGGTTCAATATCTGAATAATCGAGTTCTAGAAAGAGAGAACAGAGAACATTTAGGGGAGGCAGCCATCAGGAAAACAATAAAGAAGCATTTACCGGAACTGAAGGACTTGAGGTTCCGGATTGAAAGGGTCTTTCAAATGCCCATAAAAAAGGACGAGAAGAGACCCACCAAGACACATCATCATGAAATTTTGAGACACTGGACAAAGAGATCTTAAAATCAGAGAGAGAGAGAGAGAGAGAGGAGGGAGAGAAACATAAAAATCATATATAAAGGATGAGCAATCAGATTTGGCTTTAAGAGAAGCCAAGAAAGAGGAAGGCATGGGACTGCTCACATAGGAATCTGACCCAGGGGAGAGGTGGAGGGGATCCTCAGGGTGAGGGTGATGGGAGAGTCCAGGGGACAGCCATGCACTAGATGCAGAAGGAAACGGTTCCGATTGAAGCACCGTGACTGCAAAGACCTAGCCAGGGCTGCCGCCATTATTACCCTGTTACCTTCACGCTAACCTTAAACCAAGGGTGAAATGCCCAGAGAGTCCAGCCCGAGGTTTTCTCCGTGCTCACCTGATTTTGACCACATGTTGGTGACGTTCCTACTCATTCCCGCATGCCCCGCTGCCTGACGCGCTGCATGTATCATCTAGAAATGCTGGAGGGGAAGTCATGGCGACCAGAAAAGACAGAACGGCCTCTCCCTCTGGCCAAATACCTAAAACCTGGTCCATGCCATGGTGCTGCCACACGTCTCAGCTGTGCTGAGCCTGATGCCCAAGGTTACTCATCCCTTACTCGGTGATTTTCCCATCAAAGGCTTTTGTAAATGCTCAGGGAAGCTGAAGTCAGGCAACGGCCTGGAGACTGTTCAGTTTAGCTTCTCCCCCCAGCCTTCCTCCAGCAGTGGTGGTTTTAGCCTCTCCTTATAGTCCCAGATTGCAGCTCGCTGCTCCGATCTTCAAAACTTAGCAATATTTAGGGATGCGTGTGTAGGTGGAAAGCTAAAGAGGGCAAATGGGAATGGTCAACACGAAAGCCATCACAGTGGTTACTGCTGGGGGTAGAGAAGAGACTACTATTTGAGGAGGAGTAAACAGAGCTCTGGAAGGACTGGCCATTCTTTGTATCTCCAACTGGCCCGAGGACTGTCTACCCTATTATTATATTTAAATGGCACAAGTGATTTTACTTCCTCTTTATTTGCATGGTGCATGTCACAACAAACCATTTAAAAATCAGGTGCGGTTACTCGATAAAAGGGGAAAGGAACGTGGAAAGCAGAAATAAGAGATGTTCATCCAGAATCGTTGGAAAATGAAAGGACGGGGAAAAACATTTGCATCTGGCCTCTTTGTTGCAAGGAACAGACTTGTTCAATTCAACTCAAGAAAGGAAAGGGGTTGTTTTGAGCCAACATGTGGAGTGGACTGGAACGATAAAACTCGGGCAGGTTTTGACTCTCCCTAGAGGCATCCCTGGGTCTCTGTCTGCTGCGTTTCCTATTGGCCATATAGTAAACCTCCCCCAAATTCATTGGTTTAAAACGACAATCACCATTTATTTATTGGCTCATGATGCTGGAATTGGGGAAGGGATTGGCAGGAATGGCTCATCTCTGCTCCATGAAGTGTTGATGGGCCAGCGTGACTGGGGCTGGAGGAGTGGATAGCTTCACTCACGTGTCTGGCTCCTCAGCTAAGGTGCCCAGAAGAGCTAGGGGTTGGCCAGGTCAATCTTTGCAGCCAGGCTCCTTTACATGGTGGCTCAGGGCTCCGAGAGAGGCAGATCAGGAGCTGTCAGGCCCCTTAAGCACTAGGTCTGGAACTGGCACCATGTCACCGCCACTGCATTTTGTTCTAAGCAAGTCCATTTGGTGAGGAGGAGAAACGGATTTCACCTCTTGATGGGAGAAGCGGCATGTTCTCCCATAGATGGGAAGAGTACTTGGCAGCTGTTTTTGCAAACAATTTGCCGTATCTTTTCCCCTACCCCAGAATTTTGGATCGCGTATAATTTTCATTTGCTACTGCCTTAACTTCACTCATGATTTCCCGTCACCTCCAACTTTCCTGCTAACTAGCAAATACTTTTTGTGTTTTGGGGCTCAAATGCCTAAGAACTGCTTGGTTCGGTTCATCTTTTTGTTCCGTGTGAGTGGTCAAACGTCAGAGGCCAACCTATTTTTGTCCTCAAGTTTTAGTTGGAAAAACATTAAGTCTTCAGAATAGTGGCAAGAATACTACACTGAATGGCTATACGCCCTGCACCTGGATTCACCGATCTTAACATTTGCCACATTTGCTTGGTCATACTTTCTCTTTCTATGAGTATGTGTGTGGAGTTGGTTGGAGACATCATGACATTTTACCCTGGAATATTTTAGCATATATCTCCTAAGAACAAGGCATTCTCTTACATAACCACAGTCAAATGATCACAGCACGAGATTTAACAGTTACATACGATTGTAACCTAACGTGCTACCCACATTCATATTTCCGTGGTTGCCCCAGTAATGTCTTTTATGTATGATTTTTTAATCCCTTATTGAAACTATGATGACACGTAGAAATTATGTCTCCACACGTGTCTCCTCGATGTACTTTTATTTAGACAAGTTTCCTGGCTGTCTTTCATCTTTTATGACGTTGACTTTTTTGGAAAGCCTAGGCCAGTTGTTTGCACAGCGTCTTTCGACTTTGGATTTGCATAATTATTTCCTCATGGCTAGATCCAGCTTAACTCTCTGTGGTAGGAACAGGTGATGTGTGGCCAGCCAGTTGACTGGCTACTTTTGACAGTTGCTGGATCATCGTCTATCTGTGCTCACTCCCACTTGTCCCTTTCCCCACTCCCCTCCCCCGTCCTATCCCAGGTTCCTTAGTCCTGAGACCTGTGGGTGAGTTTGGCCAAGAGGAGGCAATGGCGGATGACTGGAGAGTAGGAGAAAGGGAAAGACTGGAATCTTTCTCCTATTTCTGTGTTCCTGTGAGGTCTTTGTGTCTACTCCTGTGAGTCTCCTGCTCCCTCGAAACAGACCCTCCCGCGCGCTTCAGGCTCCCCGGACATCCTCCTCCTTGGTTCTGGCTCCTGGCTGGCCCCAACTTCTGTGCTCTGATAAAACCCCCCTCTCATGCTGCCCCTTCAGCCCTGGGGAGGCAGTGTCTTCCGGCTGCTTCTAACCTCACCATCCTGTGGTTGGCCGCTCAGCTTTTCCACTTCCTGCATGACCAATTTTCTTTATTTGGAGCGAAGGGCCCAGGGTGGTGTCTGTTTTCCTGACTAAACCCTGACTAATGCCGATAGGGTGCTCATCCTTGGTCTGATCTGAGTGACGTGTGGAATGGGGTTGCATGGAATCAGCTACGGCAGCATTAGCAGTAGGGGCCCCAAGAGGGGAGATTCCTTTAGAAGGAGGAGTGAGCACAGTAGCCCCCTTCCTGTGTAGGCAAAGGTAACATCTCTGGGTGGTAGAATTTTGGATGAATTTTATAGTATTTCTTCTTCTTTTGTGTTTACCCCAAATAACCTACATTTTCTACGATGGAAATGGATTGTTTGGGCATGGAGAAAAAAATTGCCAGCATGCCACATTTGGGAAACAAGTGAACGAGAACGGTCAACACGTTGTGCGTAACAAGATCCGTCAGAAAATACGGAAGCCGCTAACCCCCAAGAAATCACTTGGTCCCTGAATCTTTTTCTCCAGTTTTACTGAGGTATAATTAACAAATAAAATTATGATATATTTAAATTTCTTAAAATTTTATTTGAGAGAGAGAGGGAGGGAGGGAGAGAGAGAGACAGTGCGAGTGGGGGAGGGGCAGAGAGAGAGAGGGAGAGAGGATCCCAAGCAGGCTCCATGCCGCCAGCACAGAGCCTGATGTGGGGCTTGAACTCATGAAACCATGAGATCGTGACCTGAGGCAAAACCCAGAGTCGGACCCTTAACTGGGCGAGCCCCCCAGGAGCCGCATAATTGTGATATATTTAAAGCACCCGTGATGATTTTATATACACACACTGAAAGATTTTCTGCAATTGGGTTGAAGAACACATCCATCACCTCACATACTTACCTTTATTTATTTATTCGTTCTTAGTACAAACACTTAAGTTCTACTCTCTTAGCAGATTTCAGTGACACAATTCAATATCGTCAACTCTAGTCACCACGTTCTCTGTCAGGCCTTCAGCCCTTACTCATGTCATAACCAGAAGCACGTACCCTTTACCGACCTGTCCCCTCTTGTCCCAACCCCCAGCCGCTGGCATCCACCATTCTCCTCTGTTTCTGTGAATTTGACTTTAAAAAAAAATATTTTTTTAAATTTCACATGTAAGTGAGAGCAAGCAGTATTTGTCTCTCTCTGCCTGACTCCCCAAGTCTTTTAAATAAAAAATGATAGGGGTGCCTGGGTGGCTCAGTCAGCTGAGCGGCCGACTTCGGCTCAGGTCATGATCTCGCGGTCCGTGGGTTCGAGCCCCGCGTCGGGCTCTGTGCTGACAGCTCAGAGCCTGGAGCCTGTTTCAGATTCTGTGTCTCCCTCTCTCTGACCCTCCCCCATTCATGCTCTGTCTCTCTCTGTCTCAAAAATAAATACACGTTAAAAAAAACCATTTTTTTTAAATAATAAAAATAATAAATAAAAAATGATAATTCAGGGTGGCTGGGTGGCTCAGTTGGTTGGGCGTCGAACTTGGCTCAGGTCAAGATCTCGTGGTCCGTGAGTTTGAGCCTCGAGTCTGGCTCTGCACTGACAGCAAGGAGCCTGCTTCGGATTCTCTCTCTCCCTCTCTCCCTCTGTCTCTTCCCTGCTCGCAGGTGTTCTCTCTCTCTCTCTCTCTCTCTCTCTCAAAAATAAATAAACATTAAAAAAAACTTAGGGGCCCCTGGGTGGCTCAGTCGGTTAAGCGTCTGGCTTCGGCTCAGGTCATGATCTCGCGGTCCGTGAGTTCGAGCCCCACGTCGGGCTCTGTGCTGACGGCTCAGAGCCTGGAGCCTGCTTCCGATTCTGTGTCTCCCTCTCTCTCTGCTCCTCCCCCGCTCACATTCTCTCTCTCTCAAAAATAAACATTAAAAAAATTTTTTTAATAAAAAAATAAAATAAAACTGCATGAACGAAGACAGGAGCCATTGGAAATAAAATGAACTGTTGGAAACGAGAAGAGCAAAAAATAAGTAAATAAAATTACAGGGTTCGTCAGGTAGGGCCGGGCTGGACCAGTCAACAAGCAGTTCTCACAGGAGAGCCTGGCAGAGAAAATTCGCTTGGCAAGTAAGAAGCCAAGACAAGCCTGCTTCTGCCTTTCATCTAATCCAGTGCAGTCTGGTGCAAAGAGTCTGGAAGAATCAAAAGACACTTTCCTAGATGCTTGACTGTTGCAATGACCCGTCCGTCCACGGGTCATTGCAACAGGCTTTTGACTTCAACCTGCTGCTACCCGCCGAGGCCTGTGTTTAGCCGTGGTCTAATCACTGCTCTCTCCAGAGTGTATTCACTGGACGCCCAAGGTGCTGTGTGTAGGAAGGATAAGATCGGTAATAACGTTGCCTGAAGGGAAGCATACGGGTCAGCGAGTGAAACAAGTTGACATTTTACCACGAATCACTTATGATGACCTGTCGGTAGCGCGCATCTAACGTTGTTACACGTTTATGAATGTAGAGGAAAGTATCCCGGCAGAGTTACACCTGATTGTCTTTCCCGCCCACACCGAGCAAAGAATGTGTGTCGAAGAAGATCCTGGCCCCTGGGGCTTTCCTTCTCCACAGACAGACGGGGGCAACGTGATCCGGGCTGCGCAGTCCGTAGGCTGGAAGGTTCGGAAGGTGCTGGTGTGGTTCCTGGCGGAGATCTCTTGGTTCATTCATTGTTCTATTGCCTTTACCGTCTCCCAACTTTGATCCCGAGTGAATGTCTCACTAGGGCCACATCTGCTTTTTGAAAGAGGTTTCATGGAAGTTGCCCCGCTCTCATGACATCCTCCTGACGCATCAGGAAAATTTGAGCAAACTGGTCCAGAAGGAGAGGCAGAGTCCAGGACCGGAGTGCTGGGCCTGTCCTACGAGCGTCCCCAGCTAGTGCCAAAGCCCGCGAATTACATTCCGGCTCACTCTTGGTATAGCACGTTCTACGGGTGTGAGCAAATGTGTCCACCATCATGGTAGCATACAGAGTATTTTCACTGCCCTGGGAGTCGTCTGTGTGCTACTTGTTCATCCCTGCGCCCCCCAACCCCGGGCACCCACTGATGTTTTCATTTCTCCAGAGCGTCGCCTTCCCCAGAATGTCGTATGGGTGGCGTCCTTCGGTGTGTAGCCTGGAGACTGGCTTCTTTCTCTTAGTGACACGCGGGTGAGGTTCTTCATGTCTTTTCGTGCCTTCGCAGCTCATGCAGGTTTAGCACTGAACAACATCCCCTTGTCTGGTTGTGCCACTTTGTTTATCCACACTGCCGGTATGGCCTTGATGTCTGGGGTCAGGAATGTCCCCTCCACCTTCTATCCTGTCTCTCCTACATCCTGCGTCTCTAGAGCTGGAGAAGGTTTCACAAGAAGTGAGACATAGACTTTTCAGGACAGCGCTTGCTGGGGAGGGAACCAGTGAGCTGGCACGTTCGGGGAGACCTGATCTGCCATCAGGGACTTTGAAAGAAGGTTAAAGAGGGATCCTGGCCTAAGGCACAGTGTTCCTCTCCACACGCAGGTGCACGGAGATCCAGGAATCTACCCCCCGCCCCCCCCCCCCCAAATGAGCTGATGATCTGATGGGCCTTGGTCTCACTGCTGCCTCCTCATGGTCTCATTTTGGGATTCCCGGGGCTCAAGGCGACCAGCCTGGGACTCACTTATGCAGGTGCACAGGCCTTGGGAAGTGGGAGGGTGGGAAAGGGATCCACCCGGACGGGCATCCAGCCCTTAGCGGACCTACACGGCCCTGGGCCATTGTATTCGCACCTGCTGTGCTGCTTCGCAAGCCTTTGAACACAGCAGCCATAGAAGTTTGCAAGGAAAACCAAATCAAGTTAAAGCCTTCGTTTCTGCTGGCAAGCAGGCAGGGGCCAAGCCGTGTTGTCCAGCTCTTAGGAAGGAGGGCGTGACCTGTCCTAGAGCAAAGTCAAAGTGGCTGGGGTGAAGAATACCCAGAGGCAGAGAGAATTCAGCACAAAGGGAAGGAGCCATACCAACAGGGGTGGTGACAAAGCTTCAGTCATGGCGGAGGGGGGTGTGTGGGGGGGTGGCTGGCAGGACGGGAAAGGGCAGACACTCCTAGGAGTGTTTGGGTGGCTGTGTCAGCAAAGTTGGAAGTGTGGGGCCGAGAGCAGGTGGGACGGGCAGGAGGGAGCCAACTTGCACTTTGTCTTGTCTTTCCATTTCTCTTCCCTTTTCCCCCGGGGCAGATACGTCTCCGTCATCCCTTTCCGTTTAATATTGCATCGTAAGCTTTTTCCGCGTCGCCAGGAGTTTTCTTGATAAACTTTGCAGTGCGGAATCTATTTTGATTGCAGAGAATTTGCAGAGGCAGTCGAGAGAGTTTGCGCACGTCCCCCACCCGATGTGTTCCCAACATTGTATCTTCTTACATCGCTGTGTCCGCGTGTCAGAACTGAGAAATGGCCATTAGTACCTTACGATTAGCCAAGCTCCAGAATTTGTGCGGATTTTTACCAGTTTTTCCCATTTATATATCCTTTGTAAATTCACGATCCAGCCCGGGACAACCACATCGAATGTTCTTGTTATGACTCCTTAGTTAGTCCCTGTGACAGCTTCTTAGCGGTTCCTTATTTGTCGTGACCTTGAGGGTTTGAGGGAGCCCTGGTTTGAAGTATTCGTAGGATGTCTCTTAAAGTGGGTTTGTCTGATATGTCCTCGTGATTAGAATGGGGTTATATGTTTTTGGAAAGACCACCACAGAGGTGACGTACCCTTCTCATCCCATCATATCAGAGGATGCGTGATGTCCGTGTGATATTACTGGTGATGTGCCCTTGGTCACTCGGGTAAGGCAGCCCTAGCCAGGTTTCTCCACTGGAAGGTTACTGTTTCCCCTTTCCTGACTCTGTTCTGCGGACATCAGTCACTAGGTGCAGCCCATACTCAAAAAGAGGTGAAGGAAATATGCTCCTCTTCGTGGAGAGGGTAGTCTCTTCATAAATTATTTGGCGTCCTGTAAGCAACGTTTATTTCTTCTCCCCAGCTATGTCTTTACGGAATCACTTATTTATATCCGGAAGTATTCTTATCTTACACTTCGGGTTACAATCTAACCCTTCATCGTTTACTTTGTTGCCGAAATTGTCGTGGCTCTGGCCATTGGTGGCCTCTTCAAGGTTGGCTCCCGTGTTCCCCGGGACACGCCCCAGCCTTGTACTTACTTTTAGTTTTTAAGCACTTCTTTTCTTCTCCCACTGTGAGATGCTCCGGGCCCATCTTGCATTTCCTGTGCCCCAGCCCCAGAGTCTTGGAGGGGGGGATGTTATCGGGAAGCGCGTTTCCATACCTGTTGTTCTCATTTGTCTGTTCCATTCAGTAGAGGATAACGATTGGTCCAACCATTACAAATTTTACATTTAGGAGGAATTCTTTTTCGTGGTTAAAAAAAAAAAAAATCATTTTGCAAATAAAGTAAATTTTTTCTGGGAAGTAACTTTCCAGGAGAAGAATTAGTGGGGGGAAAGGTCGTGTATATTTGCTATGTTCCTAGGTACTGACAGACACACTGCTCCCATATTATGGTACCGATGCATGCCATCTCCAAGGATTTAGAAAGGTTCTAGTTCCCCTTCAATGTTTAGAATGAGTAGCAGGGTGTGGAATGAAAACTCTTCTTCCCGTCACTGTTGTTTTAATCCCCCCCCCCACACACCCCTTCCTGGAGACCACGATATTCGTTTCTTGTATATTCTTTTAGAATTTCTTTATGCACAAACAAGCGAAACGCATGCCTGTGAGAGAGACCAAACTAAGCATACTGTTCTTAAAAGAAATTTTCTTTAATGTGTATTTTTGAGAGAGGCAGAGTATGGGCGGGGCAGGGGCAGATAGAGAGGGAGACTCTGAAGCAGGCTCCAGGCTCTGAGGATACAGACATGTTGCCCCGTAGAGGGGACTAGTCTAGTGGGGGACACAAAAACCAAAAAGTACACGCGGCGGTGTGTGTATGAAGAAACAGCTCTGCTTACGGCACCGAGGGGCATAGAGCAGGGGGGACAGAAAGGCTCCTGGGTCCGGATATCGGAGCAGGCTCCTGGTAGGTTGGCGGGGACGGAGGAGAGCCAGGGAGAGGGCGGGCGTCGCGGGCAAAGAGGCAGCAAGGGTTGCCGTGAGCTGGTGAAACTTCACGGGAATTCGTGAGCCTGGGCCGGGAGGGGACGAGGGGTGTGGTTGCAAAGAAAACGGGAGGCCCCCGAGGAGACCCCGGAGTGCTGGCGAGCTCGAGAAGGAAGGGCAGCAGAGATACGGGCGGGGGAGTGTGACAGAGATGCTAAGGAAGTGGAACCAGCACGACTTTCTGACTCAGCTGGTGGTCCTAGGGGGAGAGAGGAGAGCACGACGAGGGGGAGGCAGAGGAGAAGGAGAGAGAGGGGGGCGGACTGCTCCAGCACGACCCCCCGGCTCTCAGCTGGGACACCTGGGTATATGACGGCATCAGCTCCTGAATGCGGGACGCTTAGGAGAGAGGAAAGGTCGGGAAACGTGATACGCTTGGTCCTCGACCATCCCCGCTTCGTGAAGCGCCTCCGGGAACTGGAGAAGGGCCCCCCGCGGCCCCCTGCTTTGCACTGTCCCCTGTGCACAGTTAATTACTGTCTGTTGAGTGACTTTCTGAATGCACGAATGAATGTTTGGTAACGGGAACACAGCGGTGAGCATCCCCCGAACCCCTCCCCTGGGAGCTTGTTGTCCGAGGGGGCGAACCATGCAGAGACAGCCAGTGAAGCCGCATATTACATGATGTTGGAAGTGAGGGCAGTTAGGACCCGGGGAAGGAGACAGTCCTCTGGTGAGTTTTAAGGGACATATACAAGATGGAGAACGGAAAAGACATTTCAGTAAGAAAGGAGGCTTTTTTGAGAGAGAGAGAGAGTGCATGAAATGCCAGGAGCACCAAAAGATATACATATGTTGTCCAGTGTAATTAATTTATTCACTTAAAGGGTTTGATTAACTGTTGATTGGAAGGAAACAATCATAATCACCATTTTTTCCATAGTTTAACAGACTTGGGACTTAAAACTTCCGACTTAGCAAAAAGTTGTTTTCTGATTCGCTGAGAGAATTTATATCTATTTTGAATGCTTTTAGTTTTATAGGAAAATTTACAGTTCGATTTTCGATGAAAAATGTCAGTGTAGGGGCGCCCGGGTGGCTCAGGCGGTTAAGCGTCCAACTCTTGCTTTCAGCTCAGGTCGTGATCTCAGGGCCATGAGATAGAGCCCTGTGTAGGGCTCTGCTGTCACAGCACGCAGCCTGCTTGGGATTCTCTCTCTGTCTCTCTCTCTCTCTCTGTCTCTCTCTCTCTCTCTCTCCTCTTCCCCTGCTGGCACACATGTTTCCGCACGCACGCACATGATCTCTCTCAAAATAAATAAATAAAACTTTTTAAAGAGTCAATGTAAATACACGAACAAAGAGAAATGCAACTGATGGTTTCTAATTCAGGAAAAAAGGGCGGGGAGGGTACTCTAAAAACATGGCAAATTAAGCAGAAAACAATAAGAAGCAAATAAAAGGTGGCAAAGCGTTACTCATTAGAAGATGGAGAAATGAGTCTAAATGTATCAATTTTTCCAATACATCCAAAATTACCTGCAAAAAGGTAGAGATGTCCTATTGGATTATAAAAATAAAATCTATGTATATGCTATTTAGAAGAGACTTCTGGAACGACACTACACTGCAGTTCTGGAAAAAAAAAAAAAAAAAGGATGGCAAAAGGTATGTCCTGTAAAAACTAACCAAAAAGTGTGTGGTATAACGATTTTAACATTTTATTTTTATTTTTTTATTTTTTGAGAGACAGCGCGAGCAGGGGAGGGACAGAGAGAGAGAGGGAGACACAGAATCTGAAGCAGGCTCCGGGCTCTGAGCTGTCAGCACAGAGCCCGACACGGGGCTCAAACTCGTGAGCCACAAAATCACGACCTGAGCCGAAGCCGGATGCTCAATCGACTGAGCCATCCAGGTGCCCCCGTTTTGACAATTTTAATATCATGCAAAGTAGAAGGCAAGATAGCACTAATAAGGATTAAAAAAAAAGACACCGTGTCATGCCCGGAAGAACCATCACCAAAATAATATAACAATTATAAACTTGTATAGGCTCAACAGTCAAAATATACAAGGCAAAAACTAACAAAACTGGAAGGATCAATGGGTAAATCCTTAATCTCTGTGGGAGAATTTAGGCATGCCTCTTTGAGAATCCGGTAGGTTAAAGCAGACTTAAAAATCAAAAAAGCAACCTTATCTTAACCATAGCTAGCCTCCCAAGGTCCTGGAGACCTTGCTTTTTAAATATGCACAATTCTTCGGACTTACGCTATCCCTGACCCGGACTAACTAACAACTATATAATCGGCTACTCCTCACAGTCCTGGGGCAGCTCTTTCTGCTTACAGGTCCTGTCCCTGAGCTTTAATAAAAACACCTTTTTGCTCACACGCACACACACGCGCGCACACACACACACACACACACACATACATGCATACATAATGCATAAATACATACATAAAATAAAAAATAAAAATAAAAATCAGTCACATAGGAGTTGATACTTCTTTAACATGGAAAAAATATATATACAAAGCCAACACCTTTCTTACCAGGGGAAAAATAGAGGCATTCCCACTAGTTAGAGAGAAGGCAAAATGGTTCATTATCTTCATTATAATTTAACAGTGTGTTGGAGATATTAGCCAGCATGGCAGGTGGAGAGGGGTGACAGAAATTTAAAGATAGGAAGAAGTAAATTTATCTTTATTTGCAGATTATATCATACATATCTGGGGGAAAAAACTAAATGGAAAACAAAACATGAAATGGAAATTTAGCAAAGTAGCCAAATATGATATTAAACACAGAAATCAGAAGCCTTCATATAGAAAACAACACCTAGTAGGAAAAAACAAAACAAAACAATGAGAGACCACACTTACAATACCAATAAAGAAAGAAAAATTACTAGGGATAAACTGAACGAGAAATTTACAAAACCAACGTGAGAAAATTACAAAAGACTTTCCAAAGACAAAAGTCAGGCTTGACCAAGTGGAAAGACAGGTCACGTTTATGAGCAGAAAGATTCCACGCCATGTTAATTCTCCTTAAGTTAATTTTAAAAGGTGATGCAGTCGTAATCTATGTACAGCTAATTTTGTTCTACACCTAAAAGACTGGTCATAACCTTGTTTTTGGAAGAGCTAAGTAGCAAAAATACCCAGAAAATCTCTGAGAAAGGAGTGCAGTGGACCATAGTCATAGCCCAAATACTAAATACGTTGTAAAGTCTCCATCGTCAAGATTGTGTTGGCGCACGAGTAAATAAATCAATGAGACATTGTACAAATATAGAAATAGATATAAAAGCATAAGACAGATTATATATATATACAGATTATATATATATATGTATATATACAGATTTTATATATATCTACAGATTATATATATATCTACAGATTGTATGTATATATATATATATATATATATATATATATATATCATCTACCCTTGTTGTGGAAAAGGACTTTTAAATAAGTGATGTTTGAGACATTTGGATAACCATATGGAAAAAAGGCAAAATTGGAACCATTCTTCAAACCATAAAGTAGGGAAATTTCGAAATGAGTCAAGTAACTACATGTGAAAAAAAAAAGAACAACCCAGTAACCAACACCCCCCACCCCCATAAGTGGTAATAGAAAGTGTGGGTGAATTCTTTCACAACCTGGCAGTGGGAACACTTTTGTAACCACGAATAAAACTCAGCAGCTGTAAAAAAAAGAAGATGAACTTGACTTTGTAAATACAAAACAAAATAACCAAACGAAGCTGTTACACAGCAAAACCCCACAAATGAAGTAAAAAGACAAGTGGTAAACTGGGAAATAATTAACAAGTTTTGCCACAACAGGCTATTATCTTTAATATATACGGAGCTTTTAAATTTGAGAAGAAAAATACCAGTAACCCCGTAGGAAAAAAAAATGAGTGAAAGATATACACAGAGAGTTTATAGAAAAAGAAATTTAAATGGCCTTTAGATATAGGAAAAGGTTTTCAGTCTTGCTCATAATAAGGGAAATGCGAATCAGAATTACACCAAGGTATCATTTCTCTCCTCTCAGATTTGCAAAGATCCAAAAGCTTGGCAACACTCTGTCGGCCCTCATGCATGTTGGTGTGTAGGCAAAATGGGAATGTGGCAATATGTAGCAAAATCATCCTTGAATTTGTCTTTTGAAACCAAATCCCACTTGTAGGTATCCCCAAAGTACTGGACAAAAATGAGAAATGACGTAAGCATAAAACTATCAATTGTAGCACTCTGTGTAATCACAGAGGACTCAGAGGAAACCCAAATATCTTCAGCAGGGGACTGGTTATAGATATGGAAATGTCAAAAGTAAAAATACAGAAAAATACAATATTAATAGCAGTAAAAAGGCTGACCTAATCTGAAGATCCACCAGGAAGATGTAGTAATTCTAGGGGCACCTGGGTGGCTCAGTCGGTTAAGCTATTATCTTTAATACAACTTGGGCTCAGGTCACAATCTCACAGTTTGTGGGTTTGAGCCCCGCATCAGGCTCTGTGCTGAAGGCTCAGAGCCTGGAGTCTGCCTCGTATTCTGTGTCTCCCTCTCTCTCTCTGTCCCTCCCCCCGTTCCCACTCTGTCTCTTGCTCTCTCTCAAAAGTAAATAAATATTTAAAAGTGTTTTAAAAAGAAGATATAGTCATTCTAAATTTGTTTTGTACAAACTAACAACATAGTCTGAGAATAGGTAATGCAAAAATTGGCATAAGTATAATGAAAAAGAGACACGTCCTCTGTTTTACAAAGAAATTACATCACACCGATCTCAGTAACTGATTTTCATGACAGAAAATCCATGAGGTTATAGAAAATCTGAATGATGTAATTAACCAATTTGACCTAAAACACATTATATCCAAGTGCACATAGAACATTTCCCATAATTGATCAAATAAGGGCATAAAGTAAACCGCAGTAAACTTCAAGGATTTTAAACGACGCTGAGTAACTTTTCTGACCACAATTGTCTTGTTTGAAATCAAATAATATAATTAGAAAATCTCCAATACATGGAAATGAAGCATTATACCAAAAAAAAAATCATCAAAAAACCATGGGTCTATAAAGAAATGAAGTGAAAATTAGAAAAGCATTTCAACTAAATGTAAATGAAAATATGTATCAAAACCTGCAATTAGAACCACGTTTAAAGGAAGACTTAGAACATTAAATGAAAATAGAAAAAAAAAGCCCAGGCTCATAGCAGTCTTTTGAGCATCACCTCGTGAAGTTAGAAAAATAATAGCAAGTAAACTCAATGAAAGTAGAAATGAGCAAATAGTAATGAAAAGAAATTAATAAAATAGAAACAAACTCAAAACAGGGAATATTTAAAAAGCAAGAGTTTGTTATTTTAAAATACTGGTAAAATGTATAACACCCAGGCAAAACTTACGCAGTAATGAAAATAAATATATTATTGCTAAATGCAACATAGGTGAATCTCACCAATGTTGAGCCAAAACAAAAGCAAAAAAACCAAAACAAAACAAAAAAACAGCCAGACCAAAAGAACACATACTGTGTGCTTCTAATAATACAAGACTATATATAGTATTAAAAGCAAAACTAACAGTTACCTTTGGAGACGCGATTGGAGAAGATGCCAAGAGGGGACTTTTGGGATGCTGGAAGTTTCTATTTCTTGAAAAAAGACTAGTCCCGTGGGTGTGTTCACCCTGTGAAAAGTCACTGACCTGTGCACTTATGATCTGTGTGCTTTTCTGCACGTTACACAGCAGTAAGATTTTGCCGATAAGAGACACGAGTTATCAGAAGAGAGTTGCTTGACAAAATCAATGCCCCCCAAAGGAAATGTGAACAAACCTCTTTCTCCCATACTCTTTCTAGCTGCCTGGGATGTGGACAAGATGCCTGGAGATTCAGAAACCATTTGTGATCATAAAGACAAAAGCCACAAAGGACATCAGCCTCGGACAGCCGAACACCTACACCTTCTATGAGAAAAATAAGCCACTTGTCTACTGGAGCCATTCTTACTTGAAGCTGACTGCCACTTCAGCTATGGTTTAAGGATTCAAAACACTTTTTTAAGTAGGCTCCACGCATAGAGCCTGGCTGCGGGCTTTGAACTCACGACCCTGAGATCAAGATCTGAGCTGAGATCAAGAGTCCAATGCTCAACCCACTGAGCCACCCAGGCACCCTTCAATTTTTTTTTTTTTTTTTTTTTAGAGTCGAAAAAGAAGTATGCAATTTCAACATAGAGAGAGCAGGAGGGAGCAAATACCAAAAATTAATCCCGTCGGAAACACAGAAACAAGAATACATAGAAAACATTTTAAAATAAAACCAGTGAGACCAGCAAATCTCAAACAAAGCTTTGCTTATTTATTTTAGACAAAAACGAGAGAGCAAAACTAAACCGTATTGAGGAACAAAAGAAGCACTACTCATACAGCATAGGTTTAAAAAAATAAATTGTAAGAATTGTGCGGCAAGGACAGAAAAGAGGGAGCGTCCTCGGAGTCCCTAACTTACAGCACCCACTGTTTGAACCTCATCCGTACCTGACAGTACTCGACTTAAGGAATTGGGATTATTGCTTTTATGCCAGCAAACCCAAAGAGTGGAAAAGGAGGCCCACCCGATCTGCAGGTGATGCAGGGGGACCACACATTTCAATTGTGGGTTTGTTGCCCATGGTTTAAACGGAGAGTCACCTGGGGGCCAGCGACGGAACAACAGGGGCTGCTGCCGGCCGTCGTCGGGGGATCTGGGGAGACCCAGTGGTGTGGCCTCCAGCCTAGAGCCTTTAGCCAAAAGAGAACCCTCGGTCCTCCCTCCTCCTGTTCCGTGGCCACCGCGTCTCCCAGCTGCAGTGGAAGGGGTACCCGGGGAACGCCCACCCTGGAGTGGTGAAGGGCACCCACGGAATAAGAGGGAAGAACTAAGAGTCAGCGCAAAGAAATCCGCCCAGGATTCCTGCAGGTGTTTTGAGCCTGGTGTCAAGGGGGAGAGAGATTGTTGATGGGAAGTTAGGGGGGGTGTGGTCCACGTGGGGTCACCATTAACAGGTATGCAGGCAACAGCCAGTTCCCCTGGGCAGATCGAGTAACCTCAAAGTGTGCTGTCAGGGAGGTTAGGGTGCTTGCGGGGAAGGGGAGAGGAGAGAGAGAGCGTTGAAGGAAAGGGGAGGCACGGGGAAACCCCCCCGTGTCCCTTGTCCCGTAAGCTTATCCTCTCCTTCCCAAGCCCCTCTCCTCTGTCTGGAGTCTCTCACTGCAGGTGTGCCCTAGGAGTGCCGGGCCCACCCACTCTCAGCCTCCAGAGCCCTTTTTGGACCTCAGTGACCCCTTTTCCAAACATCTGCTTAATTTCTTCCTGTCTGCGTCCCACTGTTACCCCACCTTCAACATGCCCACACTCACAACCACAGACTCACCTTTCAATCTCCCACATTCCCTCCTCCTCTCCTGAAACGTCACCGGCCTTCAGGTTCTCCAGTCTTTGCCTCACAAAGCCTCTCCAGAAGAACTTCTCAGTGACCAGTGCACACATTCTCGGGGCCTGTCTCTTATTACCCATCCAAGAGGGCGAGTTCTGAGCTCAAACTCCACCTCCTGCTTGGTGAGACAGTGACTGGGAGCTAAAAGGTTGGCAGAACATGTTGGTTTCGATCGGTCATACATGCCTGTTTCTGCCTTATTAACTGTACTATGTCAACCTTATTTAAGGAGAGCTGTGGGGCATCGATAAATGAAATGTTTAAGATGTTTTAGGGATTCAGACTTTATCTTTCCTGTTCTTTGCCATCCCACGGCCCTTTCCCCAGGCCAGGCTTTCATTTCCTCACATTGAGATGACAGCAGTAATTTCCAGATAGGTCCTTTGATCTCTACACTTTAAGATTTATCTTTTTTATACACTCTTTTGCTCATGTCCTTATTAGAGCTTTCATTTTTCTTTTCAATCGCCCCTTGATCTTATTATATTTGGTTATATGTTATGCTTTTCTTAAATTTTTTTTTTTAACGTTTATTTATTTTTGAGACAGAGAAAGACACAGCATGAACAGGGGAGGGGCAGAGAGAGAGGGAGACACAGAATCGGAAGCAAGCTCCAGGCTCTGAGCCATCAGCCCAGAGCCCGACGCGGGGCTCGAACTCGCGGACTGCAAGATCGTGACCTGGGCTGAAGTCGGACGCTCAACCGACTGAGCCACCCAGGCGCCCCTGTTATGCTTTTCTTAAACTTTTAAACCATACAGGCCTGGTGGAGACAGAGCAGAGTCTACAATATCCTGTTTTGGTCATATGATTGGAGGTGGGTGGGGGCTTTCGCACGGTGCAGTTTCCAGAAGCCTAGCTGCAATCAGAGAACCACTCAGGGATCCAGCCTGCTGACCCATGCATTCTATCCTCCTATTCTGTGTTCTGAGAAACTCCCCTTCCCCCCGCACACACACATACTCCCCGCGCACACACACATCTTCTGGCCCAGGTGGGCAGAAGCACACTGAACCAACACATATGAAGATCCACGTGGAGGAAAAATGGCTGAGCTGAGATACTCTAAGGAGACGGGGACACTGGGTAAAATCAGAAGACTCGGAGGCTGAGAGACCAGAGCTCAGACAGCAAAAGGGGGTGCAAAGGCCAGAACTGTGGGTGTACAGAGAAGGAATAGTGTCCAGGGGGTCCTGGCCTTTGGATCATGTGGCTCTCTCAATAGTGGCTAATTTGAAAGTTTGTTGACATGGAATAGAACTTGGAACTATGAAGAACTAGGGAGCTAGGGAACATATTAGAACTGTGTAGGAAAGGGTGAGGGAGATAATCCACCATATGTAAAAGCACTGTAAAGGGTTCAAGAGAGGGGCGCCTGGGTGGCTCAGTTGGTTAAGCATCCGACTTCGGCTCAGGTCCTGATCTCACGGTTTGTGAGTTCGAGCCCTGCATCGGGCTCTGTGCTGATGGCTCAGAGCCTGGAGCCTGCTTAGGATTCTGTGTCTCCTTCTCTCTCTGCCCCTCCCCCAACTTGTGTTCTGTCTCTCAAAAATAAATAAATGTAAAAAAAATTTTTTTAATAAAATAAAGGGTTCAAGAGACATGTAGTACAGGTAAAATGAAAAGAAAATCATGTCTGCATACATAATAAACCACTCAGAACCAAAGAAAAGAGGAAATGTTAAAAAATGCCAGAGAAAGACACATCGATTTCAGAGGCACGAGACTGAGAGCAAACTTCTCGCTAGAAACGATGGAAAGCAAAAGACAAGGTCTACAACAGAATAATTTCTTACCTAGAATTCTGTACTCGGTGAGAATACTCCACAAAATGAAGGAAGAATAAAGGCAAAAGTAAGAGAATTTATAAAGGGAAGTCCTTAGCAGGAACCAAATGTCTCATGAAGGAAACAAAATTATAAAAGGAAAATGATCTTAGAAGAAAACACAGAAATACAGGAAGGAAAATGTAAACACTAGCTATGTGGGCAAATATAAATGAATACAGACAATATCAAGAAATGATATTGATAATTATAGGATTTAAAATATATTTAGAATTACAATGCTTGAAAATAATGCAAGAGGAGGGAGCAATTAAGGTGTTCTAAGATATTAGTATTATTAAGTAAAGGGTCTAAGTACTAATTTGTCTTAGACTACGGTAAATCAGAGATGAATGTTGTAATCCATAATGTAACTATCAAAAATTGCAACACAGAGAGAGAAGGACAGTGAGAGAGAGGAAGAGAAAGAGATAGAGAGGCTAAAAGGAAAGTGAAATAAAAATACTTGATTCAAGGGGCACCTGGGTGGCTCAGTCAGTTGGGTGGCCGACTTCAGCTCAGGTCATGATCTCGCAGTCCGTGGGTTCAAGCCCTGCATCGGGCTCTGTGCTGACAGCTTGGAGCCTAGAGCCTGCTTTGGATTCTGTGTACCCGCCTCTCTCTGCCCCTACCCCATTCGTGCTCTGTCTCTCAAAAATAAATACATGTTTAAAAAAAAAACTTGATTCAAAATGAAGGCAGAAGAGAATTACCACATCTTGATAAAGAGCATCTACAAAAAAGCCCGGTTGACATCATAGTTAGTGGATAAAGATTGAATGCTCTTCCCTTTAGATTAGGTCCAATGTATCGACTATACTAGCTCTTATCCAACATAGAACTGAAAGTTCTAACCATTGCAGTAAGGCAAGAAAAATAAATAAAAGACGTACATAATGGAAATGAAGAAATAAACTATCTCACAGATGACATGATTATTTCTGTAGAAAATCCTAAGGAATCTACAAAAAAAAAAGAAAAACTCCTGAAATTAATAAGTGTGTTCACCATAGCCATGACACAATATCAACACACAAAAATTAACCAATATTGATATAACAATAAATATGTGGAAACCAAAATTAAAAACAATACCATTTATAATCACTCAAAATAAAATGTTTAAGGATACAATAAGCAAAATATGTGCAGATTATGGATGCTGAAAATTACAAAATTCCAATGAAAGAAGTCAAAGAAGATGCAAATTATAGAGACATATGTGGATGATGTTCATGGATTGGAAGACTCAATATCGTAAAAACGTTTCAGTTTCCCCCAGTAGGCTTAATAAAATTTTTATCAAAATCCTAGTAAGGCATTTTGTAAATGTAGATAAGCTTATTGTAAAATTTATAGGGAAAAGCACAGGCCCAAGTATATCTAAACTAATCTTGACATGGAAGAATACACTAGGAGGAATAATTCTATATCAAGCCTTACTCTATAGCTACAGTAATCAAAACAGTGTGGTATTGGTGGAGGGATAGATAATACTACCATTAAAAATAGTGAGATGTCGTCACCGTCTTCATGGCAGTAAATTTAATAAATTATATGAAATATACAACTTCTTTGAAAGACAGAACTTCCCAAAATTGACACAAGAAGAAATAGAAAATTGAAAAGCCTTATATATATTTTATTTTTAAAAATTATGGTAAATTATACATAAAACTCCTAGAAGATAACATAAGAAACAATCTAGATGACTTGGGTTTGGCGGTGACTTTTTAGATGCAGCACCAAAGGCACGATCCATGAAAGAAATAATTGATAGTCCAGACTTCATTACAATAAAAACCTTCTGTTATGCAAAAGACACTGTCAACAGAATTAGAAGACAAGCCACAGACTCAGAGAAAATATTTGCAAAGCCATATCTAATAAACGACTGTTATCCAAAATATACAAAAACCCTTAAAACTCAACAATAAGACCAACAGCCTAATTAAAAACCTGGCAAAAGATTTGAACACGTACCTCACCAAAGAAGATATGCAGGTGGCAGATAGTATATGAAAAGGTGTCCAAAATATCATGTCATTAGGAAATTGCAAACTAAAACAATATACCACTGCAAACCTGTTAGAATGGCCAAAATCCAAAATACCGACACCACCAAATGCTGGCAGGGCTGCGAAGCAACAGTAACTCCCATTTATTGCTGGTAGGAATGCAAAATGGTGCGGCTACTTTGGAATGTAGTTTGGCAGATTGTTACAAAATTAAACATATCCTTACCATATGATGTAGCAATTACAATTCTTGTGTGTGTGTGTGTGTGTGTGTGTGTGTGTGTGTGTGTGTGTTTAACTCAAATGAATTATAAACTTATGTCAGCACGAAAACCTGCACGTGGATGTTTACAGCAGCTTTATTCATATTTGCTGAAACTTGGAAACAACCAAATGTCCTTTAGTGGATGAATGGATAAATAAAAAGCAGTTTACATGCAGGCAGTGGAATCTTCTTTGGGGATCTTCTTTGGGGAAATATCTGTTCCAGTCCTTTGCCAGTTTTTTAGTTGAGTTGTATTGTTGTTTTGGGGTTGTATGAATTCTTTATATATTCTGAATATTAATTTCTTACCATATATATGATTTTCAAATATTTACTCCGATTACATGGGGTGTCGTTTCACTCTTGATAGTGGCCTTTGATGCCCCAAAGTTTTTTATTTTGATGTAATTTATTTTACCTAATTTTTCTTTTGTTCCCTACACATTTAATATCATATTTTTAATGTTTACTTATTTATTTTGAGAAAGAGAGTGAGAGAACAGGGGAGGGGCAGAGAGGGGGGAGAGAAAGAGAGAGAGAGAGACAGAGAGAGAGACAGAGAGAGAGAGAGAGAGAGAGAATCCCAAGCAGGCTACACACTCAGCACAGATCCTGAGGCCTGATCTCACGGTAGTAAGCCAAAATCAAGATTGAGCCACCCAGGCGCCCCTAATGTCATATTTAAAAAAAGAAGCCGAATCTAAGGTCATGAAGATTTTCCTTTAGGTTTTATTCTAAGGACTTTTATAGTTTTAGATATTAAATTTAAGTCTCTGAGCCATTTAATTTTTGTATATGTGTAATGCAAGGTTCCAACTTCATTCTTTTGCATGTGGATATCCAGTTTTCCTGGACAGCACCATTTGTTGAAAAGACTTTCCTCTCCCCCCACTTAATGGCCTTGGCACCCTTACTGAAAATCAGTTGACTCTATGTGAACATTTATTTCGGGGCTCTCTATCGCATTACATTTGTCTGTGTGTCTGTCTTCATGCCAATAACACAGTGCTTTGATTACTGTAGGTTTATAGTAAGTTTTTAAGGAAGTATTCGAGTTTGTTGTTTTTCAAGACTCTTTTCCTATTCTGGATCCCTTGAAATTCCCATATGAATTTTAGGATGGGTTTTTCCATTTCTTGAAGAAAATGTCATTGGGATTTTGATAGGGGTTGCATTGAACCTGTAGACTGGTTTAGGCAGTTTTTTCTTCTTAAAAATATTAAGCTTTCTTATATATAGTATCATGTCATCTGAAAATAGTGAAACTTGTCCTTCCTTGCTGATTTGGATGTCTTTTATTTCTTTTTCTTGTCTGATGGCTGTGGCTAGGACTTCTAGTACTGTGTTAAATAGCAGTGGTGAGAGTGGACATCCTTGTTTTGTTCCTGATCTTAGGGAGAAAGCTCTCAGTTTTTATATTAGCTGTGGGTTTTCCACAAATGGCCTTTATTATGTTCAGGTATGTTCACTCTAAAACTACTTTGTTGAGGGTTTTTATCATGAATGGATGCTGTACTTTGCCAAATGCTTTTTCTGCATCTGTTGAGATAATCTTATGGTTCTTATCCTTTATTTTATTAATGTGGTGTATCACATTACACCAATTGATTTGTGAATATTGAATCACCCTGGCAACCCGGGGATAAATCCCACTTGATCATGGTGAATGATTTTTTTTTTTTTAATGCGTTGTTGGATTCAGTCTGTTAGTATTTATTTTATTGAGAATTTTTGCATCCATGTTCATCTGGGACATTGGCCTGTAATTCTCTTTTTCGGTAGCTCTGTCCCAGCCAAACCCACCAACCTTTAAAACTCCAGTCTCCAAGCCCTGCTGGTTATAAGAACTCACAAAATTCAACCCCTCTCACCTTCCAAGCTGATGGCTTTGGGAAAACATTCTCCTTGTGGCTTCCCCTGTGTGCTCCTCTCTCTCTCACCCTTCTCTGCAACCACGGCTTCCACCCCCACACAGCACTCACAATCCCTTTCTGCCCCCAAATACATCTCCAACCTTCTGACTTCTTCAATGTGGCCTCTTCTCTCCTTTTAGTTGTAGAGTTTGTTCTGTCAGTCTTCAGGATGATTTCTGGGGTGTTTTCAGGGCTCTAAATACTCTTTAAATATATATTCAATCGGTCCTTCTGGTTTTCTCTCTACCTTCACATTCAATTACTACCAGTATTCAGAAATACTACCAATTTATAAATGTTTGGGGCTCTTATCCAGGATAAGTAGGCTGCTTCTCAGTTTTTCTTATCATGTGTTGAGGAAAGTCCATTCTCTGATCTAGGATTAGGGTTTGGGTTAGGTTCAGGGAACATTCCTGGTGTTTTGCAGTTCAGAGAACTCTCCAGAGGATTAGGGTTACTGATAGGGTTTCATTTGAGATTAGGGATAAGGATTAGGGGTCATCATTAATGTCAGAGTTAGAGTCAAGTTATGTGCCTGGTATTTGGCAGTTCAGAGACCCCTCCAGGGAATCAAACCCCAGACTTCTGCCGGTGTGGGAATAGACACGGCAGCCTCCTACCCAGCCGAGTCAAGGAGGGGATTTGGGGCTTTCATGACTATGCCAATACATCCTTTTTCTCTCTTTCTTTTTTCAATCATCCGTCCGTTTAGTTTTAAAGCCAGTATAGTTAGCATGCAGTGTTGTATTAGCTTCAAGCGTACGATACGGGGATCCAACAGGTGCATACATCACCCAGTGCTCATCATGAGATGAGTACTTTTAATCCCCTTCACCTATTTCAGCCTCCCCCCCCACCTCCCCTCTGTTAGCCGTAGGTTTGTTCTCTGTAGTTAAGAGTCTGGTGGGGCACCTGGGGGCTCGGTCGGTTGAGCGTCCAACTTCAGCTCAGGTCATGATCTCGTGGTTCGTGACTCGAAGCCCCACATCGGGCTCTCTGCTGTCAGCACGGAGCCTGCTTCGGATTCTCTGTCCCCTTCTCTTTGCCTCTTGCCTGCTTGTGCTCTTTCAAAAACAAATAACGTGGGTTTTTTTTAAAGAGTGGGTTTTTTTTTTTTTTGATTGTCTTTTTTTCCCTTTGTTTTGTTTCTTCGATTCCATATATGAGTGAAATCTTATGGTGCTTGCCTTTCTCTGACTGGCTTATTTCACTTAGCATTATACTCTCTAGATCCATCCATGTTGTTGCAAATGGCAAGATTTCATTCTTTTTATGGCTAAATAATATTCTTGTGTGTGTGTGTGTACATACCACGTCTTCTTTATTCATTTATTGACAGATGCTTGGGCTGCTTCCGTAATTTGGCTATTGTAAATAATGCTGCAATAAACATAGGAGTGTATCTGTCTTTGTGAATTAGTGTTTTTGTATTTTTTGGGTAAATACCTGGAGGTGGAATTGCTGGGTCGTAGGGTAGTTCTATTTTTAATTGTCTGAGGAACCTCCATACCTGCTTCCCACAGTCGCTGCACTTGCTTGCATCCCCACCAACTGAGCACATCCTCGCCAATGCTTGTTTCTTGTGTTTTTTTTAACTTTTTAATGTTTATGTATTTTTGAAAGAGAGACAGAGCACGAGTGGGGGAGGGGCAGAGAGAGGAGACACACAAGCCGAAACGGGCTCCAGGCTCTGAGCTGTCAGCACAGAGCCCGATGTGGGGCTCAAACTCACGAACTGTGAGATCGTGACCTGGGCTGAAGTCAGATGCTTGACCAACTGAGCCACCCAGGCACCCTTGTATTTTTGATTTTAGCCATTCTGACAAGGGTGAGATGATATCATTATGGTTTTGATTCTGACAAGGGTGAGATGATATCATTATGGTTTTGATTCTGACAAGGGTGAGATGATATCATTATGGTTTTGATTTGTATTCTCCTGATGATGAGTGACGTTGAGCGTCTTTTCATGTGTCTGTTGACCATCTGTGTGTCTTTGGAGAAATGTCTGTTCATGTCTTCTGCCCTTTTTTTATTATTTAAAAAAATTGTTTCCTCATGGTAAGGAACCATAAGAGGAAACAATCTTTTTATGTCTATCTTCAAACCCAGTTTCAGAAACACTACCAATTCTTAAATGTTTGGGGTCTTCTCCTGGATAATTAGGCTGCTTCTCATCTGCTCTTATGCGTTCAGGAAGTCACCTTCTTCAGATCTATGGTTAGGGTTACGGTTAAGGTTAGTGTATGTGCCTGGTGTTTTGCAGTGTAGAGACCTCCTCATAGGGTCAGGGTTGGTTTTAGTGTTAGGGATAGGCTTAGGGTTAAACTTAAGTATTAGGGGTTAGGATTTAGGGTCAGGCTTAGTGTTGGAGTTAGGTTCAGGATAAGTGTCAGGGTATGTAGCTAGTATTTTGCAGTTTAAAGTCCTCTCCAGATAATAAAACCCCTGACTTCTCTTGGGGTTAGGGTTAGGGTTAGGATTATGGTTAGAGGTCAGCGATTTGTGGTTAGGGTTAGGATTAGTGTGGTTAGGGTGAGGGAATGTGTCTGGTATATTGCAGTTCAGAGACCTCTCCGATGAATAAAACCCAAGACTTCAGCTAAGGTTAGGGGTCGGAGTTAGGGTGAGGTCTAGGGTTATGGTTAGGGTAAGGATTATCTATGAAGCTAAATTCACAAGACGTGAGATTGCTGAAGGTGACATGCCATCCGCATGAATGTTTCCCAATGGAAATATTTTGCACCACCTCTGATGTCATTTTCAAATTAATGAAAATTGTTAGAAATTCTCATATAATCTTTAGATGTAACTGCTAATCGATAGGAAATCTACAGGACAAAGAAATAGGTTCAGCACCACCACAGGGTGATAACCAGCGTCCATACTGGGAGACGACCTGCTTTCATCAACAAATAAATTGCAAAAACTAAAGAAGTAAAGGAAGAGGAGACATACAGACCCAAAGAGGCTTAACCACTTTCAGGATGTGGGTGATGAATATTTAGATATTGAGGTTGGAGTTTGGCGGGACTGTTGCTTTTCACTATAAATATTTTGTATTGAATTTGAGAACATAGAATCTGTGATAAGAGACAAAACATACACAGAAAAGTCCCTGCAACTAGACAGAAAGAAGGAAAGAAAGAAAGAAAGAAAGAAAGAAAGAAAGAGGAAGGAAGGAAGGAAAGAAAAAAGAAAAGAAAGAAAAAGAAGGAAAGAAAAGAAAAAAGAATAGAAAGGGAAGAAAGGAAGGGAGGAAGGATGGATGCCAGACAAGATGAAGGGACGGCACAGTGGGGGTGAGAAGATGTGGGAACACTGGGAGAACATGTGGGAGAACATTCTGGGAGGACAGGGAGACTAGTCCTCTCTGACGGGAGGCGGGAGGCAGCGAAGGAGGAAAATAGAAGATGTCGTGCAGGGTTATTGAGGTTCACCTGTCACGGTTCCTCCGTTCACCCCGCCCCTCTTCCTGGCCCCTGATGCCAGATGCGCTCTGCCCTCGGGGACCCGGCCATCATGCCCCAGAGCCGAGCCAGAAGGGCAGCATCGCGCTTTCTCACATGTCCCTCCTTCCTGGACAAGGACGGTGAAAGGACAGATGAGAACGGAGCCCAGTTGAGGCCGAGCAGGGGCACAGGCTGCCCGGTGCGGGTCTCTGCCTGTAGCTCCGAGCTCTAGCTGCATTCTTTTCATCAGACCTCGTTCTAGGATCTTCCGCCCATTGAGTTCTCAACCTTATTCATTATTCGTCTGCTGGTTCTGGTCCCCGCTCTGTCCCAATGACCCAAACTTCGAAGTCCCCCCTCCCAGAATAGTGTCACGCAGTCACACAACAGAGATCCCCCATCAGTTGGCGTGATGGAGGGGAGATTGTCATCCCTCAACACAACCAAGATTGTCACACCTGCTGCAGGACATTCATATTGTTAAACGTTTTGTGACTTCCTGACACCAGGAATTTCACTCTGTTGCCTTTATTCCCATTAACCGCCATCCTCAAACACACACACACACACACACACACACACACAGGAGCCATGTTGCTTCAGCCTCTCTCTCTCTCTTCTCTGTCCCCTCTCACGATGCTCCCTCGTTCTCCATTCACTTCGGTTGTTACCGGAAACTAAGCATTCTTCCTATTTTATTTTATGCGGGATACTGTTCTTCTGACCATTTGTGTTTGAACAGCACAAAGCAAGGGCAGAGACCTTGAGTGACCGTTGACGGGTCAGTTCTTTGCCATAATCTCTTTGCCAGCGGTTGGCGGTGGGTAGAGATTGCGTCTCTGGTGACAGGATTCAAGCCCCACCAATGCTCTCCAAGAAGTGTCTGTGCTCCGTTTTCTGGTGGCAGTAAAACAGCATCATCCTCTTTGTCCTTGTGGGTGTTGGGTTTCTGTCCTCAGGACTCCAGGAAACGTCCCCTACAGCTTCTCTATGACCTGTTGATCCTTAAATCCCAAGGGATTTTCCGAGCGATCGATCGTGGTTTGTCAAACACTGTGATGCTTTGACCTTTTCTGTTTTGCCTGGGCTGCCCGGAGAGGCCCCTGTTGAAGGTCGTTGACCTCAGGCCATTCTCCATTGTCCGTTTGGAGCCCCCGGGGTTCAGGGAGCAGAGGAGGTAGGTACTTGTCTGCACACCTCCGTCTGCTTCTCCAAGCCCCTCCAAAATCTGGCCTGTTTTGAGTTCCTATCCTATGATTAACCAATTCCTAGAAGAGTAATGTGAGAATATCCAACGCATATCCCTGCACCACCCAACTTGCAGTCATAAAATAAGCTGGTCGGAGGCCGGCATGTGCCACAAGGTCTTGGGTTTCAACGGGTTTCCCCATTACTTATGTTTTTCAAGTAAATACCCCCAAAAAATCATCCTTTAGTCAACATAAGCCCGATTCACAGTTCTAAATTCTGAGTGTTCTATAAAGGAAAATGTACTCGTGATCTGTTGTAATTATACTGAATCATGCTTCATAGAATTTTATTTCTGAGCTATTGTGGATATAATAGGTTTAAATGGCTATATGATAGCTAATAAGTAATTTCCTTTTTTAAAGTTTTTTTAATGTTTATTTTTGAGAGAGAGAGAGAGAGATAGAGCATGAGCAGGGGAGGGGCAGAGAGAGAGAGGGAGACACAGAATTGGAAGCAGGCTCCAGGCTCTGAGCTGTCAGCACAGAGCCCGATGCGGGGCTTGAACTCGTCAACTGCGAGATCATGACCCGAGCCAAAGTTGGGACGCTCAACCAATTGAGCCACCCAGGCGCCCCGAAAATTTATTTATTTTTGAAAGAGATAGAGCACCAGCGGGGGGAGAGGCAGAGAGGCAGAGAGGAGGAGACACAGAATCCAAACCAGGCTCCAGGCTCTGAGCTATCAGCACGGGGCCCGACATGGGGCTCGAACTCACAGACCGTGAGATCATGAGCAGAAGTCAGACGCTTAGCCGACTGAGCCACCCAGGCGCCCCAATAATTTTCTTTTTTATTGTTTTTCCCCACTTCATCATTTTAATGTGTATTCTTGTGTCTAACTTATTACTGTTTAAGTTTCTTTTACAAAGTAATGAATGTTTTGTTTTGTTTTGTTTCTAATTGTGGTAAAATGTTTGTGACATAAAAGTTACCACTTAGCCCTGTTTTAGTGTATGATTCGGTGGTATTAAGTATTTTCATTCTGGCGCCCCCGTCTGTGCACGTTTTTCATCTTCTACAACTGAAACTTTGCACCCGTTAAACGAAACTCTCCCCCCACCCCCCGGACCCTGGCGACCACCACTCTTTCCGCCTCCATGATTTTGACCACTCTTGGTACCTCATATAAACGGAAACATACAGCATTTGTTCTTTGTGACGGGCTCACTTCACTTAGCATGCCTTGTCCTCAAGGCTCATCTACGTTGTGTCATTTGTCAGCATTCCCTTCCTTTTTAAGGCCGACTGGTACTCCGTTGTGTGTACAGATCACATTTGGCGTATCTGTTCATCTCCCAGTGGACGCTCGGATTGCCCTCACCTTTGGCTGTTGGAAAGGAGTCCGCTCTGAATATGAGTGTGCACGTAACCGTGTGAGTCCCTTTCAAGTCTTTGGGGTCATATGCCCGGAAGAGGGATCGCCGGATCCGGTGGGAATTCAGCCTACTTTGAATTTTTTTGAGGAACCGCCGTACTGTCTTCCATAGCGGCTACACCCTTTGACATTCCCACCAGCGGAGCACAAGGCTTTCAGGGTCTCCACATCCTTGCCAGCACTTTTCATTTTCTCGTATTAACAGTAGCCATCTCAACGGGTGTGAGATGGTATCTCACCTGATTTTGATTCGCTTCTCCCTAATGATCTGTGATGTCGAGTGTTGCCATCTGTACGTCTTTCTGGAAGAAACGAATGTCTGCTGAGGCCCTTCATTCATTTCAAAGTCAGGCTGTTTGCTTTGGTTGTTGGGGAGTTTTAGGAGCTCTTCGTATAATCCAGATATTAACCCCTTATTAGAGGTACAGTTTGTGAATATTCTGTCCCGTTCTGTGGACCGCCTTTCCACTCTCTTCATGGTGCCGTTTGATGCAGACGTTTTAAATCTTGATGTAGTCTGATTTGCCCATTGTTTTCTTTTGTATCTTGTGCTTTTGGTCTCACATCCAAGAAATCATTGCCAAGTCAAGCGACATGCATTTATCCCCTATATTTTCTTGTAAAAGTTGGATAGTTTTAGCTCTTACATTTTGGTATTGACCCGTTCTAATTTTTATACATGGTGTAAAGCGGGGTGCCCGGGAGGCTTGGTCGGTTGGGCGACCAACTTCAGCTCAGGTCACGATCTCACGGTCTGTGGGTTCGAGCCCCGCGTCGGGCTCTGTGCTGTCAGCTCGGAGCCTGGAGCCTGCTTCGGATTCTGTGTCTCCCTCTCTCTCTGCCCCTCCCCTGCTCGTGCTCTTTCTCTCTCTCAAGTAGACATTAAAAAAAAAAAAAAAAAAAGCATGGGACTCTTGATCTCAGCTCAGGTCTTGATCTCAGGGTCATGAGTTCAAGTCCCGCCTTGGGCTCCACACTGGGCCCAGTTCCTCCTGGAACTGCTCCAGCACCGCCTGGGGCTCCTCACGATGCCCCAAGGCCACCTGAGAGGAGGGGAGAGAGGTGAATCGGCCCGGGGCCCCTCGGCCAACAAGGGCACCGCCCCTCCAAGCCGGTCCTCCCCGGGACCCAGGCATCTGCCTCCAACCGTGACGGGCGGGCATCCGCCGCGGAACTCCGTGAAGGTGCTCTGCTTACGGGCCCGGTGGGCGTGGAGCAAGGAGACCACTGTGTCCTTCTCTGTCCCGTCCTTGGAGACGGGCGGGGGCCTCCGCGTGGTGCGTGGGCCATTAGGGACCCAGCTATACCCGTCCGGCTGCGAGCACGGGAGCCACTCGGGAACCCAGGCTGGCGAGCCACGCGTTCGCTTCCCCGTCTTCTACGGCCCAGGAGCCCCTGGGGTCTGACCACAGCGGGTTACCTGGCCCAGGTGGGCAGAAGCATGCTGACCGGTGCACGTGAAGATACACACGGTGACAAAGTGGCAGAGCTGAGCCCGGGAGTCTAAGGAGACGGGGAACCTGGGTGACACGAAAGACAAGTGAGGCTTCGAGCGCGGGACACGAGAGACCTCGGTGAAAGGTACCTGGAGACACAGAGAAGAGCCGTCTGTGCTCATGGCCCCTGGAGTCCACGGCTCCCGCATGGCGTGTACTCAGATGTTTATGCCCCCGAGAGGAACGTGTCTGGTTCCAGAAGCAGCCCCGAGTGCGTGAGGGCAGGGAAGGCTGTACGGGAGGGCGAGGCAGAAGGGGCGGGAGCGTCGGGAGGGATCGCTGGGATTTCTGGAAGCTCCGGAGGGGCTCCCTGGGATCCTCGGGGAAGCCGGGGGGTGGGGAGGGTGGGCTATGACGTTGTGAGAGGGCGCGGCTTCCTGACACGCAGGTCGGCAGGGAGGGTCTGTGCTCACCCCCGGTCCGGGGCTCCCTGTAGCCCGGTCTCCGTGATCTCTCCGCACCAGGCCCGCACCTTTGGGTCCCCCTCACCGGCTGACGAGTCCCCACAGCCCGAGGGCGTCCGGCCACAGAGAGAAGAGTCCGCCGTCAGCCAGGCCAGGCCGTCAGGAGGGCCGAGGGAGCGGAGCAGTGGGTCAGGCAAGCCGTGGCCCTCAGGAGAATGTCGTCCACGTGGCCCCACTCCCGGTGCTCACCGCCCGAGGACCCCCCCCCCCCCCCGGACACACCAGGGTGGGCCTGCTCAGGCCCCTCGAAGGAGAAGACCGACTCAGGTGCGAGGCCGACCAGGGAGAGGCCTTCGTGGAGGACAGGGTCAGCCAGCGACCCTTGGGACTTCCCTCTTTGCCCGTGGCTCCCCATCCCAGACCAGAAATCCCCCATGTGGAGACAAGACTCTCCCGGGCCAGGATGTTGATGTCCGTGGTGTGGCGCGAGGGGATCAGGAGCTGATTGGGGAAGAAAGAAGCGGGGCCGTTAGCCGGGACCCCAGGACCCTCCGCGGGGAGAGGAAATTCAAGGGCCGGGGATAGAGAAGAAGGGACAGGACGGGCCTCCCTGAAAATCACAGACTCCCCTGGGATTGGGTCCAGTCGGGCTAAGATCGGGGAAAAGCGAGGTGTGGGGCCGTCTTCCCGAGGCCTTCCGAGGTCAGGGGTTTTAGAAGTTCACCCGTGTGCACGGTCTCATGTAATTTTTAAGAATTCCGGGAACGCTCGTCTCATGCCACGAAAGTTCACGTTTCCCACGCACAGAACTATACCTCTTGCCTCTGTCTCTGCTCCAGGAAAGTATCTCTGCTCCCGCCAGAAGCCAATCTCTCCTTCTCTACGGCCTTCCCTGGGATGTCACTGCTGCAGTCTGTCCCTCTCCCTCTCTCTTCTTCACCCTCGCCTGCCCTTCTCCTCCCTCCTCCTCCCCTTCCCTCTCTCTGTCTCCCTTTCCTTCCCCAGTCCTTCCCCCTCCGTTCCCCCCCCCCGCCGTCCCCTTCCCCGCTTTCCCCCCTCCTTCCCTTCCCTTCCCTTCCTTCTTCTCTCCTTCCCCTCCCTCCTTTACCCCTCCCTCCCTTCCCCCTCCCTCCCCTTCTTTCCCCTCCCCCATCTCCCTCTCTCCCCAATCCCTCCCCTCCCTTTCCCCCTCTTCCCTCCCCTCTCCGTCTCTCCCTCCCTCCTTCCCTTTCCCCATCCTCTGTCTACTTCCTCTCCCTTCTGCCTCTCTCTCTCTCTCACACACACACACACACACACACACACACACTTAATCCTGGACACCCTGAGAGAAAGCCCTGACCTCCCCCCCCCCCCCTGTTTCCAGCAGCTTCCTTGATTCTCACTTCCCTCCCACAGCGAGTGGTCTTCCAAGAGTCAGCCTGTACCGCCTGCCCTTCCCCTGGGACGTGGCGCATCGGCCGTGGCCTCCGTGCTGACCGCCCGCAGGCGGCGCCTCCGTCATTTCGTCGGCTTCGCAGCAGCATCGAACACAGGTGACCACGCCTCCCTCTTGAAACGCTCTCTCCTCTTGGCTGCCGTGACATCGTGCCTTCGCCCTCCCTCCCACCCCAGTGGGCGTCCCTTCTTTGCTCCTTTTCTTACCTCACTCCTTCCTCTCGATTTACAAGGGCCGAAGCTTGATTCTTCCGTGCACCGAGCAGCACGGCTTCCCGTCATCTGTTCTCACCTCCCTTTCCTCCCACCTGGCACTGCGGTCACCCACACCCTACTCCTCGGTCGCCCCTAATGTCAGCCGTGGGTGACGTATCCCACCGCCCCCCGCAGACGTCTCTCACTGGAACGCCCAGCCCTCGTCCTCCCCTGGCAACCTCCTCACTCCAAATTTCCCCAACGCCTTTGTAAAACCCTTTCCCCAGCCCCGGGCTTGGTGGTTCTGTAACGCGCGTGCGCGTGCACGTAAGCTAAGATCGCTACTGACCTCACCTACCACGAGCTCAGACTCCACAGAGATGCTTCCTGAGTGCCGTACTCAGGAGAGATGCCGAAATGGCTTGCAGGTAGGGTGCGGGCCGGGCAGGGTCCTCACGGTGGCCACAGAGGTCACCTCGGCCATCACGGGTCCCCGCAGCAGGTGTGACTGTAGCTGGGACAGCTGGAAATCGGAGCCGCGGACCCAGGTCTTGGCCAGCAGCCAGGCCACGCGGGGACCGGAGGGCAGGAACAGTGGGGGCGGGGGCATCCGTGGCGCGGTGGCTGAAGCCAGAGCAGGGGAGAGAGTGGGGGCTCGGGGCCTGTGCGTCGGAGCCCCTCAAGGAGATCCGTGTCTGTGAAAGACTCGCTGGGCGACGGTGGGCAAGAGTCTCGGTGGGGCTGGAGCGTCAGCATGACCAGAGGGGCCGCCACACCCTGTTGTCTTAAGACCACGTTCGGCTTGACCCCATCCGGCAGGGAGAAGTCGGCTTCAGACAGATCCAGCCTGCGGGGTGGGGAGCAGGGATAGATCAAGAGGGCTTGGGGTCGGTTCCGGACCGCCTTTATTTCATTGGCAACGTGCTTCCTTCCTCTCCCCTCCGACACCCCTCCCTTTCCCCACAGCCAAAGCCCCCTGGATGCAAGGTTTCCACGCCCAGTGCCCCCCCCCCATCAGAGTTGGAGCCCCCTGAAGTGAACGTCCTGGTTTTCCGCCACACCGTCTGCCCCCACAACCAAAGTCCTCCCTATCACCAACCCCCTCCAGGTTTTAGCCAAACTTAGCACAAAATAGTTCCTTTATGGGGCGCCCGGGGGCTCAGTCGGTTAAGCGTCTGACTTCGGCTCAGGTCATGATCTCAAGGTTCGTGGGTTCGAGCCCCACGTCGGGCTCTGTGCTGACAGCTCAGAGCCTGGAGTCTGCTTCGGATTCTGTGTCTCCGTCTCTCTCTGCTTACCCCCCACCCACACTCTGTCTCTGTCTCAAAAATAAACATTAAAAGAATTCTTAAAAAATAGTTCCTTTTTCCTCCCCTCCAAAAAGCTCCACAGCTCCAGCTCTCTCCAGGGCTTTGTTCGGTCTCCCTTTCCCTCCGGCTTTTCCTGAAGCCGGAGACGCATCTAACGAAGGAAGGAGACGGGAAAGAAAAGAAAGGGATGCCAGGGGCGGACGTTAGCTCCCGGCTTCTTGACCAGGGGGACTTTCGTCCCCCTCCCGCCCCAGAGGATGTTCGGCAGTGTCTGGAGTCATTTGGGGTCGTCGAGCCGGGGCTGCAGTGAGTGCCCGGACCCTGCAACGAACAGGACACCCCGCGGCCTCGGAGAAACCCTGAGTGCAGATGGAGGAGGGCAGAAAGAGGCTGGTGGGCGAACCGAGGGACGGGCGGCGGCTCGGGGCTGTGGGTGAGCACAGGGAGGGCACCGGGACTCGGCCTCCGGCTGGGGGTTCGGCTCTTCCCACCCCGGAGGCCCCAGCAGCCGCGCCGGGAGGCTGGTGCCGCCTCAGGAGCGTGGGGTTTGCGCCCTTGAGGAGCCGGTACCCAAAGAAGGCGTCCTCCTTCCCTGAACTTCGAACCGTCCGGAAAGACATCCGTCCGGAAGCCTGCGGGGAGCCCCGAGCTCCTGATCCGCTAGCGTACCCCCTCCCTCCGGCCTCCCCGTCTTCTTTCAGAGCCCTGGGTTGGAAAGGTGCGCACAGGTCTGGGGACTTTGCGGCAACTGACCAGCCAGGGGAGTCCCTGCGCGCGGGGATACTCTTTTGAAGGCTTCCGCTATTTTAACTGGCTGTGTGAGGTCCAGGGAACCCTTGAGGCCAAGCCCTCCAGCCTGCGGAAAGAATGGCGGTGCCGGGAGACCAGGAAGGGCCCCTGCTTTGCGTCCCGGGGAGCAGGTGCCCACCCTCCCCCGGGCGCTGGCGCTTTCGCCGGGGAGACCCTGAAGTCGAAATCCTTATCCTCCAGGAATCTCTCGTTCCTGGGGAGGTCACACTGCGTCCTCCCGGCCACCGGCAGGATTGAGCCGTCTTTCCGGGAGCCCCACCTGGAGGAAGGACACGGAATCGGGGATCAGTGGCGGCTGGGGCTTCCTCGGGCTCGGGTAGGGGGTGGGGGCTCACCGGTACACCTTCTTTCTCTCCTGGAGTTCCTGCTCCCGCTGCGCCTTAAGGAAGTCCTGGTGGTCGTCGCTCAGGGTCCGGGCTGGGGGACGGCACGAGCACAGGCCTCCCTGGACCCGGTCCGCGCCGGCCCCGCCCTTCCGCCTGTCCCCTCTCCGGCGTCACGGCGACCCCACCCCCACCCCCGCTCCCTCCAGCCCCGCGCGCCGCCCCCCACACCCTCACCGGTGCCCTCGGGCAGGCAGACGACCTGGTCGCCCCGCACCCGGCGGCAGCAGGGGAAGCGGGCCTCGCCCTGGGTCCCCGGGCCGCGCGGAGATCCGGAGATCCGGAGATCCGTTCGCAGAACCAGGCGTCATCCAGCAGGATTTTGCGCAGCTTCGCCAGCAGGAGGCGCCCCAGGTGCACGGGGACGCTGACCTCGAACTCCCGTCTGCGGCAGGACGGGGAGCAGGCTCGGACCCGGGCTTGCGGGTCTTGCCGCCGGGGAGACGGCCCACCTTCCCTCCGAGCCGACCCGGACAGACCGCGTAGGGCTGCAGGGCACCGGGCTCCGGACACCCGCCCGGCCCCCACGCCGTGTCCCCCCCCCCCCCCACCGCCCGGCCCCTTTCCGGGGACCCCCCCACTGCCCGGCCTCCTCCCCCGGACCCCCAGTGCCCCGCGGGCTGCACACCGAGCTCACTGCGCACGGGCCCCAGCTTCTTGCCCAGGTCGGCCTCCCCGTGTTCGCCCACGAGCCACAGCTGCACCAGGTTTCTGGAACCCACCAGGAGCGAGTCCCTGGTGACCACGCGCATAGCGTACTTGCCCGTCGCGCCCGGCCCTGGAGGGCACCTGGGGGGAGGGAGACCCGCGATTAAATAGATCCGAGGTCCAGCCGCTCCCCACCCCCAGAAAGCCACACCCAGACCTGTGTCCCCGCGAGGTGGCGGGGCGGGGGGTGGTCCGGTTCCCAGGGTCTCCACCTCCCACCCACCGGCTCCTCTCCGCGGACACAGGTGCCCCCCTACCGTCCCCGGAGAAGGTGCACCCTGGTCCACCTGCAAACGTTCCGATGCCAGTTCCACGCCCTGCCGGGAGCTGAAGACGCTGAGCACGGGCCACCCGGATGTAGCGAATAAGTAAGAGGACAACAGACAGTGGGGCGAGGGAGGCTCGACGTGCGGGGCTGTTTTCAGGGGAACGTGAGTAAACCATCTTGACAAGGATCCCGAGTGACAGTGCAGGACGAGTACACGGTGCCGGGCAGGCGGAGGCCGTGGCTCGGTTGTCCAGGCTCCCGGGCAAGAGGAGGAGTCGGGAACTCCCCTTCAAGTCCCGTCCTGAAGCCTCCGTGGGGCTTTCCCCGCACGGGCTCTTCGGGGCCAGCACCGTATTGCAGGTGCCATCGGCCGGCTCCCATCCCAGCAGCGTCGGCTGCCCCTCCGCCTCCCCACGTGTGGGTCTCGGGGGCCTCCTCAGAGAAGCCGCTGTCGCAGGTCCACATCCCTCCCAGCGCCCTTCTTGGGAGGCTCACTTCCGTCCGACCCCTCCAGCGCCCCGGCTCACCACAGGCTTCCCTCCCCCTTTCCCGGACCTTCCGCTCTGCCGTGACCCAGAGGCCTCGAGTCCACGGGCTTCTGCTTAAACGCCGCCTCTGTTTCTGCATGTTGAATTCGTCGGGTCGGCCAACATCGGAAGGGGATCAAGAGGGAATCAAGAAGTATTGACACAAACCTGATGGGGCGCCTGGGTGGCGCAGTCGGTTAAGCGTCCGACTTCAGCCAGGTCACGATCTCGCGGTCCGTGAGTTCGAGCCCCGCGTCAGGCTCTGGGCTGATGGCTCGGAGCCTGGAGCCTGTTTCCGACTCTGTGTCTCCCTCTCTCTCTGCCCCTCCCCCGTTCATGCTCTGTCTCTCTCTGTCCCAAAAATAAATAAAAAACGTTGGAAAAAAAAAAATTAAAAAAAAAAAAAAAAAAAAAAGAAGTATTGACACAAACCTGAAACACGTTGATCTAAAGCGAAACCGTAAATGAACAGCCACCCACGAGTGTTTTCGTGTATCGGGTGGGAGTTTTCGGAGCGTGGGTCCTGAAGGAGACCTTCCCCGGGTCTTTCTTGCGTAAACCACAGCCAGATGAGTCGACATCTGTTTAAAAGGGAGCTCGAAACGAAAGGTGCTTGTAGGGAAAAGACGAAATGCGGTGACCCTCCAGATCTTTACAGGGTTCCTCACACCTACTGCTGTCCTGCCTCCTTCTAATCACTCAATTCACAGTGATTTTGATTTTTATTTAATTTTTTTGAGAGGGAGAGAGAGAGAGAGCACACGCGGGGCAGAAGGGCAGAGAGAGAGAGGGAGAGAGAGAGACTCAAGCAGGCAAGTCGCCCTCCCTTGACCCCCCTCCCACGACCTGAGCCGGGATAAGAGACGCTTCACCGACTGAGCCACCCAGGCACCGCTTGACGGTGATTTTTAAACGATCCTTGTTCACAGAGGCGGAAGTCAGTCGAGCTGGGTTTTCATAAAAGCAATACGTTTTGTTTGCTCATTTCACGAGTCTGTGAATCGCAAGTGACGGTAACAAGCAGGTGACAGAAACGCTCACACGATTCTTGACAAACAGAAGGCTCCCCGGCGGGTGCCACCGAGCCAGGCGTGCGGGAACGAGGCTTCTGGCACAGTGCGGCCCCGTCGGTCCTGCCCCCGACGCTCAGCGTCGGTCACCTGATGAGCCGGTTCGGTGTAGACGATTTGGAAGCTTCCTTGCAAAATCCACTCGTTTTCTGAGGCTACCTCGTCCGCTGCAGCCACCCCTCCCGACACTCACGAATCGGGGACCGCGAGCCATCCCGACACTCGCCACCGCACAGCACGTCCCCGGGGGCCCCTCTTCTGCAGCTCACGCAGTCGCCAGTAAGCCCCCTTTTCTTCTCCCCTCCCCCCCAAACCGGAAGCACTCTCCTCTCCTCCTCGTCGACTCCAACCCGACAAACCCCACCTCCGCTCCGTAACCTACGGTTCCCCTCCAGAGCTTCAACCTCCATTTCGGGAAGAAGCTTCTTGCTCTCTGGCAACGTGTTCCCTCCGCCAACTCGGCTTCCAGATCCCTACGGGGCACATCTCAGTTGCCCCCCCGCCCCCCACCCGAGCACAATTTACACGCCATGTATAATCACTCAAAACTCGCCTGCGGTGTCGCTCTTCCTGCCTTTGGACTGTGGGTTCTCATCCATCCTCCGACGGGGGCCGGGACGGAATGAGGAAATTCCGGTGAAGTCGCTCGTCAGAGGCTCCTGTGCCACCCGCTGCCTGTTGCTCGTGCGGGTGGGATGGTCTGCAGGCCCAGCGCTTGGCTCTTGGGGCAGTGCTCAGCTGCCGGCTGGTGCCGTCGAAAGAACTCCTAGGACAGCAGCCAGGTTTCCTCAGTGCAATATCCCGACGCCGTTTTCAGCTAGACGTGCCATCGCTTGGCCTGGAAGAGAAACCCGGAGTCCCCGGGCTTCTGCCCTTCGTGTGGGGCCACGGGACTCTGATGCCCTCCGCCGTACCCTTTCAGGACGGATGAGTTGGCAACGGCCCCATCTTCCCCCAGGTTCAAATATATTAAGATTCTTTCAGGCCTTCGGGGAACTCTTTACTAGATCCGAAAGGCTCCAGTAAGATTCCTCCAATCCCAAGGCCTCCAGACCAATAGCAAACACGGGTTTCTCTCTTACAATATGCCTCCAGGGGCGCCTGGGTGGCTCAGTCGGTTGAGCATCTGACTTCGGTTCAGGTCACGATCTCACGGAGTGTGGATTCAAGCCCCGCGTCGGGTTCTGTGCTGACAGCTCGGAGCCTGGAGCTGCTTCAGATTCTGTTGTCTCCCTCTCTCTCTCTCTCTGCCCCTCCCCTGCTCGTGCGCGCGCTCTCTCTCTCTCTCTCTCTCTCTCAAAAATAAACATTAAAAAAAATTTTTTTAAATATGCCTCCAAATTCAGAAGACAAATCGCTCCCTGTTCTTCCCCAAAATGGAGGACAACTTAAAATGGCAACGCCCTGGGCCCCTGGGCAGTCAGAAACTTACGCGAACTTTTATTTCACTCTCCTCCACGCCATTGATGGCACCAGGAGATTCTCATTCTGCTGGTCTCCCTCGCGTCAGCCAAGCACCCAACAGAAGACAGAGGACACGTTTAAATTCGGGTAAGTGGAGGACAGCTTATTAACAAAGGGACAGCTGGCGAAGGAAGGGTAGGGTGTGACACAACCACAGAGGAACAGTGCAGGATCCTGAGCCCATCGGCCCTGTAAGCTGTCACCACCCATAAGCCCGAGGAAAAGGGGACTAAAGCCCAGAAAGAGAAAGCTTTCTAGGGAAGGCTTCCTTGAAAGGAGCGGTATCCTTTTTTCAGGTCACACAGCCTAAAAGGAACTTTTAGGGGAGGGACCCAGGGGAATAAACATACCCACCTCACTCTCATCCATCCCCGTGACCTCCTGCTGGGGCGCTGCCTCGGACAAACCCCCTAGAGACCAGGGGACATGCGAGCCCGTTGATATAACCCACAAGACCATCCTCCCAGGGAAGACAGAACACAAAATGAGGGGCGCCCGGGGGCTCAGTCGGTTGAGTGTAAGACTCTTGATTTCGGCTCAGATCACGATCCCAGGGTCGTGAGATTGAGCCCCAAGTGGGGCCCTGTGCTGACAGCATGGAGCCTGCTTGGGATTCTCTCTCTCCCTCTCTGCCCCTTTCCTTTTTTTTTTTTTTTTTGTGCACACTCCCTCTCTCAAAAACAAAAACAAAAACCAAATCGAACAAACAAAACCACTACAAAGTGGGTCTAGAGGCACAAGAGGAATTTATCCAGAACGTTCCCTTTATAGCAGACATCTTTACAAGAGCTTCTCTCGCACCCGACTCTCACCCTGGCCTTAGAGACAACACCACCCTGCCTCTCTCTCATGTTGGTGAGAAGAAAGGAAATAGTTCCCTCCAAAACGCCAAACTCCACGGAATACTAGTGACTTGTTCTATCAGTCGTCTTTTTATATTGACCAGAATGGGGTGGTTGATAATAGAGCCATTTGAAATTTTTTTTTAATTTCATTTGAGAGAGAGAGCACAAGTGGGGGGGGGGGCGGGGGGGGGGGAGAGAGAGAGAGAGAGAGAGATTGAGATTCTTAAGCAGGCTCAACGCTCAGTGTGGAGCCCAACGTGGGGCTCGATCTCACAACCTGATCACGACCTGAGCTGAAATCAAGAGTCCGACACTCAACTGACTGAGCCAGCCACCCACCCCATAACGGAACCATTTTTGAACTGACGTCTTTAGTAAGCTGTACGTGCGGTGGGAAAATCGAGGTGGAGTGGGGGGCTAGCGAGGGTCCGGCAACAAAGCGCTTGGTTAAGCACTCACTGGTTGTCTTGCGGGGCTCGGACCACCTGACCACGAAGGCCGCGGCTCTGGGAGACGTAACAGCCGCCTTAGAGAAGAGCAGTCTGGTCCGAGCTCCCCTCCCCCAATGGAAAAGCACCGTACTTACGAGACCCACGACGGTGCGCTTCTCGACGAGTCAGTGAGGTGGGACCGCTGGCGCCAAAGCGAGAAACTGACCGTGAGTCTGAACGAACGGTGGCATCCAAATCACCTCAGCACCCGCTTTCTGACAGCAAGGTCCGTACCCGACTGTGAAAGCAGAGAGCCCGGCAACCAAGGAGGATATCTGGGTGGAAGAAGAGAGCTTAGGGCGCCGTCTCCCCAGACATTACCGCCCCACCAACCCCGTCTCCGTTTGCGTCCCTAGTGGTGACCAAAGGCATCAGGGTATTTCCCTGCCACGTCTTTTCCACGCCGCGCGATTTCCACCACCGGACGGGAATCCGGCACGTGAGCCTATGACGGTGACGTTTCAGGACCGGACCCCCGTGCTGTTTTGTACCTCCCATCGATGGCCCAAGGTCAAGGCGATAAAGCCAAGAGGTCAGCAGAGACGCGTGGAGGTGCCGGGCTCGATGCTAAGACACTTCAACTCCACTTGGCCAGTAAGTCTCTGATGATGGCCCGTGTGCCAAATAGCACACTAAATTTCTGTGTGGATTTCTCTGTGAATTTCTTTCTCGGGGAGAGGAATCGTGGGGAAGATCGTTAAACACATATATAGTTAAAGATATACGGATAGATAGAGATCTACTCTACAGATATAGATCTATAGATACGTATATCTATCTGTGAAAAGAATACAGAATTTTTTTTCTCTACGGCACAGGAGCACGGGTATGCCTGCCAAGAGACCACCATGGTACTACGCCTTCAGCAAATATCCCCTTTGGGGGAAAACCTACAGCTACCCGTTACCTCCAGTTAGAAAACATGAATCAAAAACCTAACATTAAACTTGTCAGGGGGACTTTGGGAATCTCCATCCTCACCGCCGCAGCATCTTTGGGCAATGGGAAAGTCCTCCACGTTAAACAGGGTTAAATCATGTCCTGACGAGGCCATCTGCTTTGAGTGACATCTAAAGATTTGAGACCGTCTCAAGGGAAGAACCTCAGGGTGCGAGATGAGGGGGGAAGCCGGAGTGGTGGTTAAGGGCACAAGCTTCTGAGCCAGACACGCTCGAGTCCAATTCCGGCCCCGCCTCTAACTTGTGACCGTGCGACCCATGACACGTTACCGAGCTTCTCAGAGTCTCTGCGTCCTCAGCTACGAAATAAAAACAATCACACCGACATCATAAAGCTGCTTGGACACTGAAAGGGTTGCTGTGGAAACCGCTCTTAACACAATATGTAATGTTTAAGATGCGTTCAACGAAGGGGCACCTGGGGGGCTCAGCTGGCTAAGCGTCCAACTCTTGGTTTCAGCCCTGGTCGCGATCTCACCGTTGTGAGATCGAGCCCCACGTCGGGCTCTGCACTGAGTACGGAGTCTGGTTGGGATTCTCTCTCCCTGTCTCTCTGCCCCTCCCCTGCATGTGCTCGCTCGCTCTCTCTCTCTCTCAAAATAAATATTTTTTTTAAAAAAGAAGCATTCGGCAAATGGTAAAGGTCATTATTACACACAAGGAAACCCCACGATCTAAAGAGGAAGCAGGGCTTGGGACTGAAGCCAAAGGAGACCAATACCGGGCACACGTGGACCCGTCTGAAGTCATCACTTGCAATGGCTGTCGTGTCGTGGCTTTGTGAAGGGGCAGGTCCGAAATGAAACTATATTGAAGGCAGGGATGTTCTGCACTATTTAGGTGAGTTTTAGGGTCCTATTGTCAGGGCTTTCCTACCTTTATCAATTAGTACAGTTTCTCAAATTTCTCAAAATTTACAAAATTCACAAAGATGTGCAGTTAAACCCAAATACGCTGGGACCTATCACAGAGCTGGAGAGATCATAGGAAAGACTTCAGATCCTATTTCCACAGCCTTCCATCTAAAAGTGACTTGTCTGACAGTGCGGAGCCTGCTCGGGATTCTCTCTCTCTCTCTCTCTCTCTCTCTCTCCCCCTCCCTCCCTCCCTCTCCCTCACTCCCTCCCTGTCTGCCCTTCCTCCCCCACCCCCCAAAAAAAATAAATAAATAAAACTAAAAAGGGCAGCACACCGCATAATTCCAACTATATGACACTCTGGGAGAAGCAAAGTCGCAGAGACAGAAGATGGGTGGTTGCCAAAGAGGCTGTGGGGGAGGCAGGCAGGACGAATAGGGAGAGTTTAGGTCAGCGAGACCAATCGGTAGGATACCGTCACGAGGAATACACGTCATCACACCCTTGTCAAAACCTTATAACTGTAACACCAAGAGTCAACTTTAACGTAAGCTGTGGACTTTCGTCAATTCTCATATCAGTTACGATAGTCGCTTTAGTTTAGTTACTGTATCAGGATCAGGTCAATGACTGTAACAAATGTACAATATCACTGCAAGGTACACTATGTATTATTATTAATAACGTGTAACATTAATAGGAAAACTACACACAAGATGGGGGAGCAGAGATGTGTTGGGAACTCTCTGTACTGTCTACTCAGTTATCTTCTGTAAATCTAAGACTGCTCTAAAAACTAAAGCCGATTGATTTTTTTAAAACCTAATGGGAGGGGCGCCTGAGTGGCTCGGTCGGTTGAGCGTCCAACTTCGGCTCAGGTCATGATCTCACGGTTCACGAGTTTGAGCCCCGCGTCGGGCTCTGTGCTGACAGCTCGGAGTCTGGAACCTGCTTCGGATTCTGCGTTTCCCTCGCTCTCTGCCCCTCCCCTGCTCACACTCTGTCTCTCTTGGTCTCTCAGACATTAAAAAACAAAAACAAAAACAAAACCTTAACGGGAAGAAAGATGTGTAGGAAGGAGTCCAAGACGTGTGGGCCCTAAATAAATAAAGGCCAGATTCCCTCGAGTTTCAACCCCTCATGCCACCCTGCCTTCAGTCCTCCCCGAGACCCGTTACGTCACTGTTACTGACTCCTGCTCCCGCCTCATAGAGGGATTCCCAACCCCTGTCTGCCTTCCCCCGGGAGAATCAATGATGCGTCCGGACGGTACGCACCAGGGGTTTACAGCCCATCTCCCCCACCCCACGCCCGACCTTAACGCAGAGGGCTAGAGGTCAGAAAAAATCAAAGAGAATTTCTAGCATTGGGGAACACCCCGTCAGCCAACCTGAAGGAGAGGTACTTCCTGCTCCAACGGTTTCGTTTGGTTGGTTGGTTGGTTGGTTGGTTTTTTGCTCCAAGGTTTGACCACATCAGCACCCCTGGTTCTTTCCAGCCTGAACACTTCTCGTACCAGAGTGAATTTCTTTCTGACATTTGAGACACTTGCAGATCTTGTGGTCAAAGTGGTCTCCCCATGCAATACTCTTGAATAATTTCCACTTCCTTAAGTCTGGATTTGTTTTCATTTGACAACGACATTGGCAAAGGGGTCCTTTTCCTAAACTGTATTAGATACTAAGTAACTTCACTCTGAAGGTCCATGTGGCTTAACTATGGCCCATCCTCTTTTAATCTTCATGTCTCGAAGTACAAGTTACATATATAAAAGTGGATTGTTACCAGGGTACAACCTGATGGCTTTCTCAGGCTGGACGCACTCATATATGATCGACACCCAGATAAAAGGGAAAAACAATCACCGTGGAAAATGACCAGTCCCCCAGAAGTCTCTCTCGTGACCCCTCCCGGTCAGTACCCTCCCCCAAAGGGTAACCACTGTTCCGACCTGTGGCACCACGGATTCGTTTTGCCTGTTTCCGTACTTTGTATAAAGTTGCAGCATCCGTACTCTCTCCCGTCCGATTTCTTTTGTTCAACAATGTGTTTGTGAAGTTCGCTCCCGTGGTTGCTCATTAGTTGTTCTTTCATTCTCGTGACTGCGTGGCATTCTCTTGTGCAGATTTGCCATCACTAATCCCATTCTTTAAAAAAAACTTTTTTAATGTTTATTAAAACAGAGAGAGAGAGACAGAGCGTGAGTGGGGGAGGGGCAGAGAGAGAGGGAGACACAGAATCCGAAGCGGCTCCGGGCTCCGAGCGGTCAGCACAGAGCCGGACGAGGGGCTGGAACTCGTGAACCGCGAGATCATGACCTGAGCCGAAGTCGGACGCTCAACCGACTGAGCCACCCAGGCGCCCCACCAGCACGCAGTGGGGGGAAGTAAAACGTGCGTGTGCGGGGACAAAATCAACTGGACGGAAGACTCCCAGCGTAACAGACTTCGAGCGTTTGTGAAGACTGAAGATTCACATTGCAGACGCTACAAAGTGCAGCAAGGGGGGGACAGCAATAAACACCAGGCCGAGGACCGTCCCCGGGAAGCTCTCAGAGGCCCAAGCCTGGGAGGTACCGTTTACCCCGTAACGCGTGTGCGTGGCACGGGGCTGGGCCGAAGATCTGTACACGTACAGGCATCCGGGTACAGGTGTACGTCCCTCGAGCGCACCGCCCACCTGTCGAGGTTTTCTTCTCCGGAGAAGCCGAAACCAAGGGGAAATGAACCCGGAGCAGTAGATGCAGAGACGATCTGGGGTGGGGCGTAAGGCTTACGAGGGGGTGTGATGTGAATGACCCCGGAGAACATCTCTCCAAATGTGGACATTCAGTGGGGCGCGCGGGTGGCTCAGGCGTTGAGCATCCGACTCTGGATTTCGGCTCAGGTCATGATCCCGGGGTCGTGGGATCGAGCCCTGCTTACCAGCCTCTCTCTCTCTTCCTCTGTCCCTCCCCTGCTCACGCGCACACTCTCCCTCTCTCTGAAATAAAAAAAACAAAACCAAGAAACCAAATCCTGACATTCAGAAACTCCCCCGTAAACAGAGCCAGACCACTCGGAGAGAAAGCCACGGGCCCTTCCCGCGCACATAAAGCTTCCTGCTGCCTTTTTATTTTTGATGTAGCCAGATGGTTCCTTCGTCTCACAAGCAGTTTTTCTCACTTTTCCGCAAATATTGTTTTAGTGCCATTTGTTGTCTTTTCCTTGGGTGCGGAACGCAGACGACCCCCACACCCGCGTGTCCGGCGTGGCTCTTTCCCCGAGCTCCGGACGCCCGCCCGCGTCTCCGCCCAGGACCCCGTAACTCGCCAAACTGATTTTCGAGACCTTAGCGGTATCTCCCCCTCGACCCCCTGGTCCCCCTCTCGGCAGTCACTGCCGTCATCCCTACTGACGTCTGGGACTCTGCCGTTTCCCCAGACGTTCGTTCTAGGAGTTTCCGGTTGACCGGCACGTCTCCAACTCGCCTTCTTCTCCCGCCACCCGTCACCGAGCCACTTGACTCAGCCCCCACCGCGTTTCTCACACCCGTCCCCCCTCACCTCTCCCTCAGTAGCATCTCCCATCTGGAGGGCTGACGTACCGTCATAATTGGCCTTTCCCGTTCCACTACCTTCCCCCAGTCGCCAGACTTCTGCCAAGTTAAACTTCCGAACCGATCTGATGACGCTTCCATTCCTCAGAAATCAACACTGGCTCCCTGCCATAGCGACCTTCCAAATAATGCCCAGATTAAGCTTCCCATACCTCAGGGGTTTTTCACTACAAAAAGTAACACATAGAGTTTCTGGGAAGGTGGTGGCAAGAGGTTTTGGATCTTCCTGAATAGTCACATAAAAACAGAACAGAGAAAATTCTCACACAAAAAGCAGACAGCCACCTAAAACCAGACCAAACAACAAATCGAAACTATAATAAGATTATCAGCTCACACCTGTGAGGCAGCTATTGTCAAAAAGACAAGAAAATAGTAAGTGTTGGTGAGAAAGGGGCACCTGGGTGGTTCAGTCCGTTAAGCACCCGACTTTGACTCGGGTCATGATCTCACAGTTCGTGAGCTTGAGCCCCGCGTCAGGCTCTGCACTGACGGCATGGAGTCTGCTTGGGATTCTCTCCTCCTCCTCCTCCTCCTCCTCCTCCTCCCCCCCTTGTGCTCTCTCAAATAACTAAACTTAAAAAAAATAAAATAGGGGCGCCTGGGTGGCTCAGTCGGTTAAGCGTCCGACTTCAGCTCAGGTCACGATCTCACGGTCCGTGGGTTCGCGCCCCGCGTCGGGCTCTGGGCAGACGGCTCGGAGCCTGGAGCCTGCTTCCGATTCTGTGTCTCCCTCTCTCTGCCCCTCCCCCGTTCATGCTCTGTCTCTGTCTCAAAAATAAATAAACATTTAAAAAAATTTAAAAAATAAATTAATTAAATAAAATAAAATACAAGAATTCAGAAAATAAACGCACAACGCTGGTGTCGTCATCCTGCCCCGGACTGTAGTCACAAGGTGAGAATCCCCAGCCCAGCCATAACCCCGCCCTGAGCTCCTCTAGGGGCTGCAGGGAGGAGGTGTTCCGCAGTTCCCTGAGGCCCCAGCAGCAGCTCGGCCCTTTCTCCGAATTTCTGCGCCCAAGGCAGGTCCCCTGTCCAGTACTGCCCGGCGGCCAGCAGGTGGCGCCCAAAGCCCAGTATGGGCCGCGGGGCGCAGGGGGCCGCGCAGGTACCCGCCGGAGGCAGAGAGCAAGTACCCAGAAAGGGGTGCTTTCCGCGGCCGCGCCTTCCGTCGCCCTCTCCTGCATCGCTATGTCAGGAGGAGTCGGGGTGCGGGGGGAGGGCTGTCGGGTCGGGAGGAGGGCTGTCGGGTGGGGTCGGGAGGAGCCGGGGTGCGGGAGGAGGGTCGAGTGGGGTCGGGAGGAGTCGGGTGCGGGGGGAGGGCTGACCCGTACAGCTTCCTCCGTTCCTCCAGCTCGTGTTCCCGGCGCTGCCTGAACAGGCCCTGAGGGTCGTCCAGCACCGCGCGGCCTACGCGTGGGGAGGAGGGGTGGGGAGGAGGGGTGGGGAGGAGGGGTGGGGAGGAGGGGTGGGGAGGAGGGGTGGGCAGTGAGGCTCCTCCGGAGAGCCTCTCCCCTGCCCGCCAAGGACGCCTCCCCTGCCGGCCCTGCCCGCTGGCCCTGACCCTTCAGCATCTTGCCCTCCCCCAGCCTCCGGCCGGCAGGTGTATCTCCAGCAACCCGCCTCTTCCAGAACCGCCCCGAACCCCGATTTCCAGGTTCCAGCGCGCGCGCCCTGCCCCCTCTCCTCCGCTCCCCCGACCGGGCCTCCTCACGCCCCCAGCCCCGCGCTCACCGGTGCCCTCGGGCAGTCTCAGGATGCCAGCGCCCTCCACCCAGCGGCAGCACGGGAACCTGAACTCGTCCCCGCTGGCGCCGGGGCCCTGCACGTCCGCCTGAAGCTCCACTTCCTGCGGGCGACAGGGGCTCGGCCACCGCGGGGCTCCCCAGAAGCAGCCCCGGGACTGAGCCCTGCCCGCGCCGGACGCCCTTCCGAGGGCCTCTGGGAAAGGCGCGCGAAAGGAGCCGCACAGCCAAGGGGGCGCGCACGGAGCAGGTGGCCCCACGACCCCACGCGGGTCCGGGGGAGGCGGGGGAGGCGAGACGGGGAGGTGCACCCCTTCCTCACTTCTTCCTCCCTGTGGTCACCGCGCCACGCGCCGCGCCGCGCCCCGAGGGAGCGCCCCCGGGCGCGGGGACCGCGGAGCAGAACGGCAGGCGCGCCCTCGCCAGCGGCCCCAGGATGCAGCGGGCAGTCCCCGGCCCTGGCAGGCCTTCCGCACGACGTGCCGACTAGAGAGACCCCTCCAGGGGGCGGCGCTGGGCCGGGCCGGGCCGCGCGGGAGAGGGAGAGGCGGGGAGGCGTGCCGCGCAGGGGTACCGGGGGACGGGGCCGAGGCGAGCCGAGCCGCGTCGTGGAGCTGGGGCTCAGGGCAGGGCTGTGGGGAGAGGGGCGCGACCACACCGTGCAGCCTCGAGGGTAAGCCACGGACGTTGGGCTGGTCCCGAGGACACACGGAAGCCACTCCCGTGTTCTGCGCGGGGGCACCTTTGAAGGTGGGAACGTTTGGAGAACCGCTCCGGTGGTGGAAGGGCGGCCGGGGCGAGGCGGTGGAGGGCCCGCAGGGGACTCGGGTTCAAGGCGGCCCCGGTGGGCGGGGGCGGGGCTCGGGGCCGAGAGGTCCGGGAGACAGAACTGACCGCGCGCACTCTCGGTTAGAGGCGGAGGAAGGGAAGCGGGGGAGGGGGGGGGAGCGCCGCGGGGAGGGCTGGGAAGAGGGGCAGGCGGTGAGGCCTGGCGGGTCGGAGCCGGGGCGAGCAGCAGGTGGACGCGGCGAGAGCGGGGAAGAGGCTGGGAAACGCGGGCTTCGCATCTCGGGCTTCCTCCCCGGCGCCCGCATCCCCGCCGGGTACCCGGGGAGGGCCCGCAGGTCCCCCACCTAGCGACGCCGCAGAAGGCTTGAAACGGCAGCTTTTAAGAACAGGGGACACGGGAGGACGGACGGCCTATTCGAGGAAAGGCCGAGCTCTGCGCCACGACGGGCGGGCGCGCACTGGTCACCTCCAAGGAGGCCGCGGGGGAGCGCGCCGTGCGCCCCGTCCGTCCGGGCCCTTGTGTCACCTGTCCCCGCCGGGTCCTGTTCCCGCGCCGGTCTTGAGCGCCGCCTCCCTGTGCTGGCCCACCAGCCACAGCTGCACTTGGTTGCTGGAGCCCCGCGCACAGCGAGGAGCCGGCGGACACGCGGCGGCGCGGACACCCATCCTGCCGGAAGACAAGTCGCGGTCTCAGGGGGAAGAGCGGACTCTCTGAAGAGCAGAGCCCGGACCCCTCCTCCTCGGAAGCCCAGCGGGCCCCCGGGTGTGGGGGCACCCGGGTCTCCACCAGCCCGGAGCCCAAGAAGGCGGGCCTGGCGGGGGTGGGGGTGGGGGGCCAGGGAGGCACACAGCGACCCCGGTTGGGGGAGGAGGAGGGAAGGGGGCCTCCCAGTGTGGGGCTGGGAAGGCCCCCCCCATCTAATTTCTTTTAATTTTTTTTTGACGCTTATTTTTGAGAGAGAGCGCGAGCTGGAGACGTGCAGAGAGAGGGGAGACGCAGAATCCGAAGCGGGCTCCAGGCTCCGAGCTGTCAGCAAAGAGCCCGACACAGGGCTTGAACCCACAAACCAGGTGATCATGACCTGAGCCAAAGTCGGACGCTCAACCGACTGAGCCACCCAGGGGCCCCAAGGCCTCCCCATCCGAACACACACACACACACACACACACTCACACACACTGGCCTCACGAGGTGGCTCTTCTCTGGGAGGGCCATGCTTAAGGTTGCAGGGGGGGGAGGGCGGTGGGGGGGGCTGGTCCACAGGAGCTCCTCAGTGAGGTACAGCGTGGCCTCGGAACTAACTTGGTCAACTTCCAACACTTACAGGCCTTCCTTGTGCCAAGCTCGGGGGCTCATCGCTACCCGCCTGTTGCCTGCGGGATAAAAATCCAAGCTTCTTGGCCTTCGACGCTCTTTCCACTTGGCCCGCCCCTCTCCCACCTTATTCCACGACACCCCATCCTCACCTCCCGTCTCCCCACGTGGGCCGGACCCCTGTGTTTCCCAGAACCCACTCTGCAGTTTGCTCGTGGTCCCTGTTTCTGGGACGTTCTGTTCAGCCTTCTAATCCCTGGTCAGATTTCGGTTTTTCGGAGTCCTCCCCGGTGATCCCGCCGCCCCCCGCCAGACCTCATCGGCTTCGCTCTCTACCGCTTTTGCCCTGTGCATACTTCATTACCGCACACTTAATGCCACAGTAGTTTGCGCGAACGGCCGGATCCCCAGCCACGGTGAGCCAGCTTCCCTCGGCAGGGACCACATTCCCAGCAGGACGTCCTCATTTTGGTTTCTTCTGGATACAGCACGGTATCAGGCTTGCGGGTGCTGAGAGGTGTTTGCTAGAACACACTGGGCACAAAGGCCCGTTAAAAGTAAGTCCTTCCCTCGGGGGAGACACAGGCAAACGAGCAACTCCCAGGCAACATAAATAATAAAGGAATAGCCAGATCGACTCCAGTAGCCGTGACGCCGAGTCCCATAAGCCTGACAAAGCAAGTGAAGTCAACAGAAACAGGGACAGCGTCGTTTCTGGTTTGCTTTTCTCGTGGGCGGAAACTTTCCATGACGCAAAGCAGGAACGGCAGAAAGAAAGTGGCATTCGCTAGGGTCTCCCGCTCAGCCCCACGCCACCCGGTGTCTCCACCTCCTGTGGTCGCCGTACGTCTTCCCTACGCACGTTCACGAGCGGAGACACGCCGATCGCCCTCGTCCTCCTCCTGCACGTGGTAGCATATTCTACACACTGTTCCGCAGCTTGGTTTTTCCACATTGCAGATTAAATCAGGAGATCATCGTGTATCAACTTAAAGAGCTTCCTTGTGCCTTAAGGGTGTCACTGTTTGGGGGCGCCCGGGGGGCTCAGTAGGTTGAGCGTCCGACTTCGGCTCAGGTCATGATCTCAGGTTCGTGACTTCGAGCCCCACATCCGGCTCTGTGCTGACAGTGTGGAGCCTGCTTGAGATTCTGTGTCTCCCGTCTCCCTGCCCCTCTCCTGCTCTCTCTCTCTCTCTCAAAAATAAATATTTTAATTGAAATAAATATTTCTTAAAAAGGGTGCCACCGTTTTGACGTAGCAAAACATAGCCTACCAGCTTTGTCTAAGTGGACATTTAGGATGCTGGCAATCTTGTGTAAATATAAAAAAGAAGTGTTTTGCTACAAGAAATCGCCGGGCACATACATGGTTTCTCAAATGTAAGTATACACGTAGCACGATATCCTAAAAATGGAATTTCTGGGCCACAAGCATGTGGACATTTGGCACGTGCAAAGCTGCCCCTGACAGATGCTGTGGCAATTTCCGCTTCCATCAGTGAGGCCAGTGATGCGTGAGGATGCCCCCTTTCCCTCAGTCTCACCAACACCGTGCTGATGAGCGCCCTCGCCGCAGCCAGTCTGACAGCCGAGAAACGGCACACTCGTGTCATTTTAATTTCCGTTTCTCTTACGCGGAGTAAAGTTGGGCATCTTTCCGTATCGTAGAAGACACTGGTATTTCCTTTTCTGTGGACCGGCCGCTCCGTTTTTCTCTGGGATTTTCGTCTTTTTCTTACTGATTGGTAAGAACTATGGACACGTGAAGGAAACGATTTTTCCAGCTCTGTCACAACGAAAAGAGTCCCGACAGCAACAACGGTCTTTTCTACCTACGCCAGCTCCTTGGAAACCGGACTGTGGTCTACGATATTATTTTCCACTAAAACGTGGGCTCCTTGGAGGGCAGCTGACTCCATACCTTCGAGCAGGCAAACCTCAGGATATGCCTGGGACATACTATTGTCGCTAAAAAAGAAAAAAAAAAGGAAGGGCGTTCTCAAGAAAGTCACAGGCAGTACTGAAAGGGCATGTTTCCAATTAGAGGGGCTCCCACTGGCTATGTCGTGACATTTCAAGGAGCAAAACCTAAATAATGGGACTGATTGAAATGAGAAGTGAATTATTTCACTTACATATAGAATGTTTTCTCTTGCCAGTAACCAAAAAAAAAAAAAATCTATTCGAAATGGCTCAGACAGTAGGGAAAAACCATGATCTCAGAAGATAAGACGCCCATAAGGTAGGCTGAGTCTAGGGTTGTCCAGGTCAGCGTCACCGAGGAGCTGGGGTTGTGTTTTCCTATCCGTCCATCCTTCGTGAATGAGCTCGTCCAGTGACTTACCTCCTTGGCAAGATGGCGCTCCTCCTCCAATGAGCCCAGGCAGACCCAACACCACACAGTGGCGGAAAGAAAGACCATCTCCTCTTGGGCCTTTTGAAGAGCAGGGGAGGCCGGAGTGCCCCCTGCCAGCAGCACGTTCAAGATAACTCCGAGGTCTGTGGGGCCGGCCAGCCTGAGTCGGCTCACCTTCAAGGTCTACGCCTCCCCTGAAGAGGGCCCACCTCACCAAACCTCCGTGGAAGTTCACGGGCTTTCGCTCTACTCCGTCCCCGGGGGTCAATCTAAACGTGCGGAGGAGTTGAGGGCCCGCCTTGAAGGAAGCGTCTCACACCTCCAACATTACCGTGAGCCACAGACCAGCTGGGGTCCGGAAATACACTCACACACGAAGCCCGAGATGCAGGGTCCGGCTCGATGGGGGCCAGACAGCCGCGGATATCTCCAAGGTGTGCCTCCCGGATCTTTTCCGAGACTTGGCGTTATTGGCTTTGCCGGCATTGTGGGATTTCTTTCGGCTAAAGGTTCAAAGCTAAAGAAGCTGGGGTGTCCTCTGGGTTCGCGAGATGAACCGCCTCTCTTGATTCCCCACAACAAGCCACTGTATCTGTCCAGATCGGTGGAGAGAAATTACATGACGGGTCTTTACGAGGATACACGGTCCTAGAAGATTTCTGGAAGGAGAACTTCCAAAAGCCAGGAAATGTGAAGCATTCACCTGGAAATAACTAGAGTGTTCCACGTTCTGCCCATTTTAATCAGTTATAGGTAAACGTGGGGGAAGTCCCTGCAGAAAACCAGTATGTCTCATTTTCTGGGACATCACCCCTTCCGTGGTCTCCTCTTTCCGTTAAGGGCTCTCCTTGCCCCTAAAATGTTGGTGTTATGGGGGTTCCGCTGCCCTCACTGCCCCACCCCTGGGAGCCGCGTCCCCCCCCCCCCACCAGGACGCTCTGAGCTCCGGACCCCACACACCCAGCCGCTCGCTCTCCTAGAGGCGCTGCTCACTCAGTGTTCCGATTATCGCCGGGTCGTGGACTCCTTTAGAGCAAGTCTGAGCGATGTATCATTTCCCCAACGCCTGCCACCCAAGCCACTCCTCTGCTGGCTACAGCCCCGGCCACGCGGGGGATGCTCGATGGCTTCCCGCTCTCTGCTCGCCCAAAGCCCATCTCTAGAGAACAGTCAGCAGCAAGGACACGACGGGGCTAACGGCCTGGGCCAGGCGGCCAGCTGCTCCCAGGTGAGGCCCGGCCAGCCTTTGGCAAGGGTCCCGGCGAGGAAGCATTCGTGACGGCGGGTCGAAGGGCACTCGTGGACGCCGGGCCGCCTGCCTTCCCGTTCCGCCGGCGGCCGGGACGCAAAGCCACGCTCCGGCACCCCCGCCCCCGCCGACCGCTGCCCGTTTCCCGTTTGCTCCCTCGGGCGCAGCTCTCCTCCACTGGCCGACGGAAAACACAACTAGTCCTGTCTCTCCGCGAGGTTAAGCTTGAAAGGGATCCCCGACGGGGCACCTGGGTGGCTCAGTCAGTTAAGCGTCCGACTTCGGTTCAGGTCATGATCTCACAGTTTGTGAGTTCGAGCCCCGCATCGGGCTCTGTGTCAACAGCTCGGAGCCTGAAGCCTGCTTCTGATTCTGTGTCTCATTCTCTGCCCCTCCCCCACTTGTGCTCTGTCTCTGTCTCTCAAAAATAAATTAAAAAAAAAATTTAAGAAGAAAGGGATCCCCGCCACCTGCAGAACAGCGCCCAAACTCGGGAGCACAGCCTTCCGGTGTGCCCGTGGCCCCTGCACCTTGCCCTGGAGGAGAAGGGCCCTCCCGCGTGCCCCAACCACCCGATTCCCCCCTTCCGCTAAGCCGCAGCCTCTTCCCTGTCACACAGGAGCCCGAAGGCAACCCGCGCAGACGCGCGGTAGCCTTCCAAGTCAGTGTCCCGTGAAAACGTAACACAGGTCCACATCCCAGTTGCTTACAGGGGTTTTGAGTAAGGTCCAGGGCACACCCCAAACACTCTTCTCCAGAATAACCCTGATCTCTTAACCCTTTGGGCAGTTATTAACTGCTGGGAGACCTCAATCAGCTATCCTAGTATCTGGCCAACCTTCCCCACCTTGACCACACGCACGCTGTGGGGCTGCTGAAGGGCTGGCTGAGACCCGTGCCCTCGCATCGCCACAACTGTCACCCCCAGAGGGGCTAGTCTGCCGGGCCCTGTCCTCCACTGTGAACCCTTTCCGGCTCCTACTAATGACCTGTTCCAAGGTCAAACCAAAACACGCTGACAACCTACTCTTTGGACCAGATACTGGAACATAGCATAAAGCCCCAATGGGGAAGTGTATACGGGCAGATGAGTGGAATAAATACAAGGTCAAGAAACAGACCCAGATACAGTAGAAATGCAGAACAGGGCAAAGGGGGGAGGGGCTTCAAAGCAGCAAGAGACAGACTGTCTGATTAAAGACATTTGGATGACAGATGGCCAACCGACACGTGAGAAAATGCTCCACATCACTCATCATCAGGGAAATACGAATCAACACCACAATGAGATACCACCTCACACCTGTCAGAATGGCTCACGTGAACAACTCAGGCAACAACAGATGTCGGCAAGAATGCGGAGAAAGGGGATCTCTTTTGCATTGTTCGTGGGAATGCAAGCTAATGCAGCCACTCTGGAAAACAGGATGGAGGTTCCTCAAAAAGCTAAAAATAGAACTACCCTACGGCCCAGCAACTGCACTACCAGGCATTTATCTATGGGATACAGGTGTGCTGTTTCGAAGGGACACATGCACCCCGTGTTTATAGCAGCACTATCGACAATAGCCAAAGTCTGCAAAGAGCCCAAATGTCCATCGATGGATGAATGGATAAAGAAGAGGTGGCATATATATACAATGGAGTATTAGTCACCAATCAAAAAGAAGGAAATCTTGCCATTTGCAACTACATGGATGGAACTGGAGGGTATTATGCTAAGTGAAATTAGAGAAAGACAAAAATCATATAACTTCACTCATATGAGGGCTTTAAGAGACAGAACAGATGAACATAAGGGAAGGGAAACAAACATAACATAAAAACAGGGAGGGGGACAAAGCATAAGAGACTCACAAATATGGAGAACAAACTGAGGGTTACTGGAGGGGTTGTGGAAGGGGGGATGGGCTAAATGGGTGAGAGGTATTAAGGAATCTACTCCTGAAATCATTGTTGCACTATATGCTAACTAATTTGGATGTAAATTTTTAAAAATTAAAAATAAAAGACTTTTGGGTAAAACAGTAAAGTCAGATCTGTATCTCAAGCCTTATATTGGGATAAATTCCAAACGGATGAAAGACTTACATATAAAAACCAAAACTGTCACAGGATCCGTAGCATGAGATCGCAGCAGCATAAAAATGCTGAAAACATAGTAAGTCTCCTAAAAATCTCAGAAAGGTGATAGCGTTTTTTTCTTAAACACTTTTTAATGTTTTATTTTTGAGAGAGAGAGAGCACACGAGCGCACGTGCAAGCAGAGAAGGGGCCGAGAGAGAGGGAGACACAGAATCCGAAGCAGGCTCCGGGCTCTGAGCTGTCAGCACGGAGCCCGACGCGGGGCTGGAACCCACAAACCAGGAGATCATGACCCAAGCTGAATTTGGCACTTAACCGACTGAGCCACCCAGCTGCCCCGAGGTGACGGCCTTTTAAAAATAGGACTCAAAGTGGCTCCTGGGTGACTCAGTCGGTTGAGCGACCCACTTCGGCTCTGCTCATGATCTCGTGGTTCATGAGTTTGAGCCCGGAAGAGGGCTTGGGATTCTCTCTCTGCCCCCCTCACTCTCTCTCTCAAAAATAAACGCCATCAGGGGCACCTGGTGGCTCAGTCGGTTAAGTGTCCGCCTTCGGCTCAGGTCATGATCTCGCAGTTCGTGAGTTTGAGCCCTGCGTTGGACTCTGTGCTGACAGCTCAGAGCCTGGAACCTGCTTCAGATTCTGTGTCTCCCTCTTTCTCAGCCCCACCCCTGCTTACGCTCTCTGTGTCTCAATAATAAAAATTAAAAAAAAATTTTTTTTAAATAAATAAACACAATCAATTAATAATAAAAATAGGACTGAAGACCCGAGAGCTAAAAGACTTAATGATAAACACACTTCCTAAAAACGTCCAGCAGGTCGGAAACTACCACGCGCAGATGAGAGCCAAAGCGTCAGGAAGGTTGGTGCAAGGCTTGGACACGAAGGGCAAACTTTCCCGCCACATAAAGATAGCCACGAAACCACAAGCAAGTAAAAGCAGCACTTTCGCAGGCACACGCCCATTCTGCAGAACAGGAAGTTCAAAGGCCCTGAACGCCGAAAAGAACGCGAGGCAGGGACGTTTCCCGTCTAACACGCGGGCGCAGAGAAGAGCGCAGGTGGGCAAGTTCCGGGCCCGAAACCCGGACAGCATCCGAGAGGGCTCCGCGACTCTCTTTCCAGCACCTGGTCCTACGGGCAAATAACTGCGGGCACGACACGTGCACGTCATCTGCTTGCTCCGCGGCAGAAGCCAGGGGCCGGTCGCATACATGCTGGCAAACGCACCCCGGGCAGCTGGAAAAGAGAACGAGGAGACTCTGCACGGACCATCCGCACGTCGTCAACTCCTCCCTCAGACGTTACCTAGAAATCAACCACTTGCGCACCGACTCGGCCTCCTGGCCGGCGCCCCTGCTCCCAGCCGGACCCTCACCTGCAACCACTTCCCCAGAGCGGTCAAATCCTATTAGGTCGCCTGCCCGAACCCTCCAAGCGGCCTCCTCTCATCGCCGCCCGCTCCTGCCCCCACCCTCCACGCCTCACCCCGCTCTCTCGGCCCCTCCGGCGCCCCTGGGTTCCTTCAACACCCCGAGAACACTCTTACCTGCTGTGCCCTCTGCCCTCGGCCCGGAGCACCTCCCCACCCCGGAAGAGCCCTGCCGCCCGCCCGCTCCTTCGGGTCCGTAATGACCATGGCCTTCTCAGCGAGACCCTCCCGGTCTGTCCTGCTTCCCACTGCGCACGCCCGCATGCAGTCGCAGTAATGGGGGGATGCGCTCTATAAATCCCCCCACGTTTAACGTCTGCAAATTCCCGTCCAATGTTAACACACGCCGCACCCCTTCCCCTGTCCTCCGCTGCACTCGGCCCCACCTGACACACGCTCATTTACAGTCCGCCCCCCCACACGCACCTGGAACGTAAACGGCCGAGAGCAGGGCAGCGATTCTTAGACGTTTTGTTCACGTCTGTGCCCCCGGCTGGCGACGGCGCCCAGCGCTGTGCCAACATCAAATCCTGGTCTCAACGCCGTGCCCTAGTCACGCAGAGGCAACCACGAAGGGACACGGGGGAGGCCGCCCCGTCGCTCCCCCACGCTCCGCACTCCTTCCAGAACCTCCTGCCGTCTAGAACCACGTCCGACGTACACGGCAACGAGAACGCGGTGCCTACCACGTGACTGGCACTCCGCGTGTGACGAGGAAGCCCACGGCTCGGCCAAACGCACTTAGGCTAAGTGAGACCGCGCCCCGCTCGGGGGCAGATTAAAGGGAAGCTTGGGCACGTGCGCTTGTGCGCGGCAGGAGTGCGAACACGACCACGGTGGGGACGCGCACGCAGCCGCGGCAGGAGCGCGCACGCAGTCACGGTGGGGGTGGGACGGCGCACCCGGGCGCGGTAGGAGCGCGCACGCGCACACGGTTGCGGCAGGAGCGTGCGCGCGGTCATGGTGGGGACGCGCGCGCAGGGCCGCGGCGGGAGGGCACGGGTCAGGCTGCCCTCTGCCTAATTGAAGGGCAGGCAGGGACGAGAAGGCTTTTGAACAAACCCGAACCCGCCGAGTTCTGAACCACATGAACGTATTTTCTACTCAGCACACAATTTAAATCATAAAACTTCCGTGCCAGCCTCTTCCTCGGAGTCAGTGACAACTTTACTTATCTACAGTTTCCAGAATTCAGGGTCTTTCTATTTGTTAAAAATCACCACTGCAGGATTCCTGCACCTTCGTCCTTCCAGTGGTCCCTAAGCCTCAAGCGGCCTTCACCTAAAAACCTCGTGAACTTGAAACAGCAAATAAAAAAAAAGAAAAAGCACAACTACAGAACACGTCTCAAGAATGAGGAAATCTGAATATCACAGTCTATATACATTGTTATTTAATTGCTGTTACTTTTCTTGGGTTTGATAGTGGTATTGTGATTACACAGAGAAATCTCAGGAGAGAGAACGTTGAAGAATTTAGAGGTGAAGGGCCAGGTCTGTGTGTATGTGTACACACATATATACACGCATATATAGACACACAACGGGATACTACTCAGCGATGAAAAAGAATGAAATCTTGCCAACTGTAGCAACGTGGATGGAACTAGAGTGTATTCTGCTAAGCGAAATAAGTCAAAGACATACGATCTCACTCGTGCAATTTGAGAAAGCCCCCTCACACGTGTACCCGACAAGGCCCCATGTGTTTCAGGGGACCAGACACGGGCCGGGACACATCCACGTCTCAAGATGGGGGAGGAAACCCCTGAGGAGGGTGGACACAGCCACTGGAGACCCGCAACAAGGTTCGAACCTCCTAGAAGGCACGGACCAGACCCCTCCGTACCCTTCCCGCTTCTCCAAGTCCTACCACGTCCCTCAGCCTTTCAGACCAAGGGGGCAGGTGTGCAGGCGAGCGCGTCTACAAATTCGCTCATGAGGACGAGGACACGTGGGACGGCCACACGCGGACAAGCAAGGCCGGGTCCTCTCACCCCTCCCGGTCTCACCCACACGGGCAGCCCGGCTCCGGGCGCAGCGGCGGCAAGAGTGCGGGGCAGATCACAGAAAACCCCGGCCCGGCCCCGTTGAGCAAGAGGACAGTCCATCGCCCTCTCGGTCAGCGGCTCCTCTTCTGGACAACGGAGACCACAGGACGGCTGCGCAGACGCGGGGGGAGCGCTACGGGCACCGCTGCGGAGCCCAGTGGACGGCGGGGCTTCTGGACGGGGACACGGTGGTGTAAAAGGCAAAAGCAGCAGCAGTCGATAGCCGAAGACACGACTTTATTGGAAACAGGAGCGGGGGGCGCGGGGGAAGACTAGGACTCAGGCTCGGGGGCCGCTGGGGGCTTCTCGTCATCAGGGGGACAATCGATGAAGTCAGCCAGCATGGCAGCCGTGTCATCCCGCTCCTTTCGGGGCAAAGACGCGCGATTAGAAGCGGTCACACGGGGAAGAGCGGGGCGGCCGAGGTCGCCAGGGCACCCGCAGCCCCCCGCCCGCCCGCCTCACCTTCTCCTGCAGGGCCGCCGCCTCTGCCTCTGCCGCCGCCTCCATTTCTTCGGCCGCAGGCGTCTCCGGTGGGGGTGGCACCTCGTCACCCCCGTTCTCAGTCCCCTCTTCCAGCAGGGGCGGGGGAGCCGAGGGCTCCTCCTCCACCAGCTCCTGGGGCGGCGGCCCGGCCGGGGGGCTCCCCGCTTCCCTCTGCCCCTCGCCCTGGGAGGGGAGCACCTCGGGGGCCAGCGTGGGGGCGGCCTCGGCCCCCGGCTCGTCCTCGGGCCCGGGCTCCTCCACCTCCAGCAGCGGCCCGGGCGGGGCCTCAGGGGGCTGGGCAGGGGGCAGGGCAGGGGCCGGGCTGGGGGGCGGAGGGCCCCCTTCTTCGGCCGGGCCGCCTGCCGGGCCAAACTCCACCTCTTCCAGCTCCTCCAGCTCGTCCTCCTCGTCCTCGTCCTCGTCCTCCTCTTCTTCCTCCAGCTCCCCTTCCTCCTCCTCAAACTCCTCTTCAAACTCCTCCTCCTCCTCTTCTTCCTCCTCAAAATACTCCTCTTCCTCCTCCTCTTCCTCCTCGAAATCCTCCTCCTCCTCCTCTTCTTCCTCCTCCTCTTCCTCCTCCTCCTCCTCCTCCTCCTCCTCCTCATCGCTGCTGTTGATGTTAATAACTGTCAAGTCTTCTTCCAGCGCGGGGGGTCCTCCGCCACCAGGCGGCCCTTCGGGGACCAGCTGGGGTGGCGGCAGCGCCACGGGGCCCGGCGCGGGGGGTGGCGGTGGGGGTGGGAGAGGCCCCGGGGCCGCGGGAAGCTCTTCAGGCTCCTCCTTGGCCGGCGCGGGAGGGGAGGCTGTCGGTGGCCCGGCCGGAGCTGCAGGGGGGGGCGTGGTCCCTGTGGGGGGCGGGGGCGGCAGGGGCGGCAGCCCCTCGGGCACGATCACCACGCTGTCGTCGGAGTCGCTCTCCAAGGAGATCTCCACGTCGGAGGCCTCCTCCTTATCGTAGTGAACAAAGGCTGGCCTTGGCACTCGGCCCCCGAAAGTTTCATCTGGGGGCACGGCCGGTGGAGGGGTGCCACTAGGGGCAAGGACGGGGTCGTCGTTTGAGCCTGCCCGGTGGTTCTCAGGGCCAGGCAGGAGCCGGGGGGGTACAGACACCAGGCCGGGGACAGACAGGCCTAAGTGGTTGGCTGTGGCTGGAGGCCCGGGGCGTGTGGGGGGCATGGGGCCCGCCGGGGGCATGGGGCCCACGGAGGGCATGGGGCCCACGGAGGGCATGGGGCCCACGGACGGCATGGGGCCCGGGGGGTGGAAGGGTGGGGCCCTGAATGGAGACGGGGCCTCGGGGGGGGGAGCCGGGGCAGGCGCGGGACAGGCAGGGCCCATGGACTGCAGGGGGGGAACGCGGGGGTGGGTCAGAGCGGCACAGGTCACCAGTGCTTCTGAGCAGAAGGACGAGACCTGAGGAAAGACGAAGGCAGGCGTGGCATCAGGGACAGGACAAGGGTTCACGGCCCCAGAGAGGGCGGGCCCGTGGCGTCAGGAACAGGACACTCCCGACAGCTCAGGGGTGGGCTCAGGTGGGCAGTTACCTCCAGGCTGTCCTCTCTCTGGCCCAGGGAGAAGGCTTGCAGGGCACAGGCGAGGGGAGGCGGGCAGCGGGGAGACGGCGCCAGCAGCAGGGCCAGCAGCAGGCGGTACAGCTCCCGGCGGCAGCGGGAGCTGGTATATGGGGAGCTGCCCAGGACCTCGCCCTGCTGGACCCCCATGACCAGGGGGAGCACCAGGTCGTGCAGTCTCTGAAAAGGACACGGAGCGCACCTCGAGACGTCGCCAAGCCCACCCGAGCCTTGTCCGGGTCTGCACACCCCACCTCGGGGGGCAGCCCCCGCGCACGGCAGCGCCCGTCTCCACTGACCCTGTGAGTCTCCTCCTTGATGAGAGGCCCGCACATGAGGACGGTCCGGCTGAGGCCTGGGGGAGGAGAGGGCGTCTCAGGCGGGCCAGTGGGGCTTCCGCAGCCCGAGCCGGGCGGTGGCCCCGGCCCTGCCTGCCTCGGTCGAGTCGCTGGGCTTCTCGACAGCACACCGGGGGTCACAGGAGCGCCTCCGGCGCCCAGGGCCGCAGACAGCACGGGCAGGTGGGGAGGCGCGCTGCGCACGCACGCGCAGACGCATTCGCAGACGCGGGGAGAGAGACCTTCCTCTCCACGCGGCGGGTGGCGGGCCAGGCGACACACAAGACCCAGAGGAAAGTCACCCTCGCGCCACACGGTACCGACTATGCTCCTGCTTCCTGATCGGTGACAACGAAAGCAGAAAGCCCCGCTGAGCAGCCTGCTGGGGGGTGGGGGGGGGGTGGTGAGTGGGGGGGACGCAAGCTCCGAGGGGCAGGGACCCCCCCACCCTGTGCTGCAGCAGCACGGGGTAGGTAGCAGAGACCCTGCGGGAGCAGGAAGAGCCCGGAGCCCCATGTGACACAGGAGCCCAGGCGTCCGCAGCCCCGGGCCGGCCCTGGGCCTTACGGGCACCGCTTCAACAACGGCCCCAGGCTGCTGGGCACGGCCTCACCCACCTCTCAGCGCGGCCGCGCACACGTCGCTGTTGGCGTTGCTGTCCCCCTTCCGGTGCCCGGGCGGGGCCGTGGCCTCCCCCATATCCAGCTTCAGCTTCTTGGGGGCGCTGGGCTTCCCAGACTGCAGTCCCCCATCAGGGCTCCCCCGGGGGCTGCGCAGCTGGCGGAGGAGGGAAGCGTGAGTCACACACATGGGCAGACACAGAGATTAGGGAGCAGGGGCGCGGGGGACGGTCCCCGGCCAGGAGCACGGGCCTCGCTCACCTTGAGAGCGTCGGCGGGCGGGGAGATGTCACTGAGCAGGTGGGAGAGCAGGGCCTCCCCCGAGGCGCCCCCCTGCAGCACTCCCGCCGAGGCCCCGCACACCTGCACCCACAGATCTAACACGGCATACACCTTGGTCCGCACGGCACTGAGGAGCGAGCGGAGAGAAGCCCGTCAGGGGGCCGCCGGCCAGGTCCCCTCGGGGCTCCCGGCCCACCCTCCCCTCTCTACCCCTCCTTCGCCCGTCACCTGTAAGGCCTCTCCTGGCCCGGAGGGAGGGCATCCCTGCCGAGGTTCCAGGCATTGAGGACCTGGGGAAGCAGGCGGCTGATCAGGGCCCCGAAGCGCAGGAGGCGGCTTCCACACCTGGGGGCGAAGACAGAACAGGGACCCCGTTCTGGCCCCGCCCCTTCACGACACCCCGCCCCTTCACGACACGCCGCCCCGTCCCACTCACGCGAGGATGAGCGCGGAGAGCAGGTCCAGGGCGTCCAGGTGGATGGAAGGCAGGAGCAGAAGACGCAGGGGACCGTCCCCGAGCAAGCTCTGCAGGACACAAGGCAGAGGGAAGGCGCGTGCGCGAGGGGAGGGGGACCGCACGCGTGTGCACACAGGGAGGAGCCCGCCCCGCGCCACAAACCCGTCCCCGGAGACAGACCCCGGAGAGAGGAGGGGAGGCACGGCTGACCCCGGGTTCGCCCTCCCCTAGGGAAGCACGTGCCAGAAGCATTCCTAGAAATGTGAGCGAACCCACTGGGATGTGCACGTGTGTCGCGAGAAGCCCGGGGAGCAGTGGCGTCTGGACAAGAGGAAGGCGCTGGCCGGCGCAGCCTCAGGGAGGCCCCGATTTGGGGGCTTCGCCTCCCGCATGGCCCGCCCAGTCGCCCCAGTCCCGAGGAAGGGCCGCGGACAGAGCACGAGGTCCACTCACGATGTTCTTGGCACTGATGCTGAGGGTCCGGCAGATGATGTCCAGGATCTCCTGCACGGGGACGGACACGGGAGCCCCAAACTCAGAGCTGACGGGAACGAGAGCAGGGACACCCTCAGCACGGGCTCCCCGACGGGACCCCCTCCCCAGTCCTCTGCCTCCTCCCCGGGGAGGACGACCCCCCCCCCCCCACCCTCACTCACACACCTGAGCAGGAGCCCCAGGCAGCGTGCCAGGCCCGAAAACCTGTGCCGAAGCCGGAGGAGGGCGTGGGCGTCACCGTCTTCCGAGGGCGCGAGCAGCACATCCAGCCCGGGGCCCTCACACTGCACGGGGGCTGTGCGGAAACATCGGCACTTCGCACCCCGACGTCCTTCTTCCGTCCCCGTCCCTCTCGCTCACGGGAGGTGACCCACGTGCTGAGCCGCACCACCCCACACCGCCAGGCGCCCCTCCCGGGCCCCTCCTGCGGCAGCCCCTACCCGTGTCCGCTCCCTCGTACAGGGCCCCCAGCAGGCCATGCAGGGAGGCCAGCAGGCTGTGCAGTTCCTGTTCCCAGCTCTCCGTGTGCTTCAGGCCCTGGGAAAAGCCGGCCCCCAGCGAGGGCAGCCTGGCGTAGCACTCACAGGCCAACTGCGGAAGAAACGCCAGAAAGCAGTCAGACGGGAATGCGGCCCAGCGCCAGGGCCACCCCCCGACCCCCGGCCCCAATGGGCCAAGAAAGAGAGCTCGGAGGGGAACAGGAAGGGACGGTGGGGCGGAACGCAGATGGGGTGGGGAGGTGACGTCACAGTCCAATGGCAGTGACAGCAAGAAAAGCCAAGGAAGAGAGAAGAAAGCTCCAGCTCAGGCCCCCAGAGTCTCCACCCCCCTCCTTTCCCTTTACCTGCTGGAGCTGAGGGCTCAAAGCATCCACGCGAGACAAGAAGAATGAGGCCAGCTTGCCCTGGGTCAGGGGACAGAGAGGAAGAGGCTGGTGAGCCAGCGCCCAGGCCCTTCCGTCCCGCAGACCCAGGACGCGAGGCAGGCTAACGGGCTCCGTGCCTGGAGCGCACCCGCTCCGGGGTCCAAAGACATCCCGAACACAGCCCTCACCCTCAGCCTGCCTCCCGTTTGGCCCCATAGACACTGGGCTCCCTCCCATTGACTTCTGCAAAATGAGGGTCCTCTCCCTCAGGCCAAAAGGACGCGGTCCTGAAAAAGCGGCAACCACCACACTCCCACCCCTGCGGCTGAGACACGACGACAGGTGCACGCAGGGAAGTGTGGCCCCAAGCCGAGGTGCGGAGGTGCGGAGGTGCGGAGGTGCGAGGGCAGGGCAGGGTCAGGCAAGAGGAGAAGGCAGTGTGGCAGGGCCAGGTCCCCGCCCACACGAGGCCTCACTGGGGGGCCACAAACTCTCTGGGGCCAGAATCGGGGCCTGGGAACATGGCAGGGAAAGAAATATCTTTATCATTTTCAACCCGTAAGTGAAACGCAGGGTTTCTTTCCGTTATAAAAGGAGACAAAAAGCCACCGTGCTGTCGGCAGTGCCCCTGACGGTCACCGGCAGAAACCGCTTGTTTTCACAGCACGTTCTATTTACAGGCGTCCTGAAACATCGCTCCGCTGATCTGAAACATCGGCAGCTATTAGGTCCTGTTATCTGATGCGTTAACGACGAACCACACGCTGCTCCATCACAACTTTTAAAACTCCCATTCTGAGCAGAATCGGTTTCCCTTGCAATTCCACGTATTTTATGGCTGTGAAAACACTGGCACAAACGAGGGCAACAACACACTGACGTGAGGGCACAGAGAGAGGGGACGGACCCCACCTGCAGGGGCAGAGTCAGGAGGACACAAGGCATCAGCAGGGGCAGGGGCGGGCTGGCCAGGCTGAGGGAGGGGATCCACCTGGGGACGCACGTCAGGAGCAGACGCGGCCTCCGCCCCAGGCCGGAGGGTCCTGTGGGGGCGGGGCCCCACGCACACAAGGGTGAACGTGCGGGAGAAAAGAGCGGCTGTGGCGCCAGGCCCTCGGCAGGGCCTCGCGGATGGAAGCAGAGCACGTGGTTCGGGAACCAAGCAGACGGCTCCCTCCCACCTGCCCCGCGGCGAGCGCGGTTCTCGCTGACCGGTCCCACCGGGACGGGGACGGCGCTCTCACGGCTGGTGTGGCGTGGGAGGGTTCGGAACACTTCACGGAAGACGGGAACCGCCCGCGGGGGTCTGGACTCCCCGGCCCCCAAGGAGGACATTTCCTGGAGAGCGGCCAAAGGCCCAGGTGCGGTGGCGCCCTGCCCTTCTGGTCACCTTCCCCGAGATGCTGGTGCAAAAGAGCCGGGCCGAGGCCAACGCAAGTCTGCGTATGCGATCGCGACAGAGCACAGCTCAGGGACGCGGCTCTGAGCAGGAGGCTGCCCCAGACGACCCAGCAGGCCAACTACACGATGTCTCACTCGGGAGAGCGCACGCGCGCACCCACGCACCCACGCAAAGGGCGGGAGCCTCTCCGGGGCTTACTGTTCCGGCTCATCCCGAGGAACTACTCGCCCGTTCGGCGGGGGGGAGGAGAGCCTCCGGGGGGCTGACCTCACAGACTCGGGAGGCTAGAGGCACGTCATCTGGGAGGGGTCATCCCGGACTCGGACGCCGCCACTGCCCTGGGGCGAGCCAGGGGACAGACGGACACTCCAAACAGCACTTATCAGTTTCCCAAGTACAAGCCGCCCTGGAGCCTCTCACAGATTCTTGTCTGAAATGTGACGTCCACGGGGGGACGGTCTCCAGATGACATTGTGTTCTCAGTGAGCCGGAGGCAGGGACACAGGGCCTGGAACATCTGGAAGTCCTGCTGTGACCTTTGGAAAGACACTCAAAACGCAGGCCAGAACGTGTCCCCAAGGCTGTGGATTAGCGTGGATGACTGTCCTCTCACAGAGAGATCAGAGGCACCCACGCAGGGTTCCCTGGCGTCCAGCCCCCCGACTGCGGGAGTCCAGCAGGCGGCGACACCCCAGCTCCCGCCTCGGGGCACAGGTGAGGGAGGGGGCGGGAGGACGCGGGCCCTCAGGAGCCGCACCAGAACGGACACCCGCCCTGACCGGTGGGGGCTCGGGGACAAACACACGGCCTGCGTGGTTCCAGACGCTGATCTACAGAGCGCTCCAGAAGGAAGGCAGTTTTTACTGAACTCAGCACAACTCAGGCTGAACTTTATAAAAACAACCCAACTCGACTTTAGAAAAATCTAGCAGTTGCTCCAAAGGCCTTCTTGACAAAATCTTGCCCTGACTGCCCAGAGATCCCGTCACCTGCCATCAGGGTAGCCTGTGAAAACCCAGACTGATGAGGACCTGACCCCGTGTCACTGAGAAACAGCTCGAGGAACCGGTGCTACCCTAACCCTAACCCTAACCCAGCCTCGGCGGACACGCTCCTGGCCCACGGCACGTCCACCCCCAGGGCTCCGCGTGGCCCTCCCTCCCCCAGCCGAGACAGCCGACCGGAGCCAGCATCCCCGTGGATGCCTATCCCCGTGGAAGCCTATCGGCCCATCCAGGCTACATTCTTAAGAGCTTCTGGGGTCTCTCCCACGGGAAAAGCATGGGCTCGAAGGGCCGACCGACGTGGCACCCGCCCTGGCTTCAGAGCTACGAGGCTTGCAGACCTGACGGGTAGGTCGGTGAAACCGCTCCGGGCCCGCGTCCTCGTCTGTCTCACCCACCGACACCAACCCCCCCGGGACCACCGCCGTGACAGGGTGTCCCGTGGCCGCACTCGGCGGATGCCGCCATCAGGTGTCTCGCTTTCCTTTACTTTCTCGACTTTCTCGCAGAACCAGGGGATCTTACTTTCAACGTAAGATCCCCTAACGGCAAACTCCCCTAACTGGTAACGATGGTGGCCGACAGGCAACCACACCACTGAGCGCACGAGGAGCCACCAATCTGCCACGCATTCCAGTTCCCTACAGCTCTGTGCGTCCCTCTGAGTGGCGGGACGCCCGACGGTCTGCCGAGCAGCACTGAGTATGACGAAGGAAGAAAAACCACAATGAACGGGCCACCCGTTTGTTCCCGGGTACGAGGCTGGCGTCCGAGGACACGAGCCGGTTACGCGGCCCTCTTTAACGTACTGCTCTGACACAACGTGTTGTTACTGTGCCTCCTGGACAGTAAAACTGCAGTTCTCTCCCTGGCATCTCCCCTCCCCTGACCCACTGATACCCTGCCCACGTGACCTAGTAAGGCTTCGTCGAACAGCCGCCTTGCGCGGGTCATGACAGCTTGGGGGAAAGGGTGGGGAAGGGACAGAGAGCTCAGTCAGGAATACAAGTCGATACGGGGAAGCGAGAAGTCAGGAAGGCTTCCTGGAGGAGATTACGCAAGCTTCAGGAACAGAGTACGGCGGTAGGAAGGCGGGGAGGGCAGGGTAAAGGCACAGAGGAGGAGGGCAGAAGGGCCGAGTCAGGGTTAACAGCCTAGACTCCGGCCATAGACACGGGTTCCGAGCTTCCTCGACCTCAGGGAAGTTACTTCGTTCCTTCAGCCGTGAGGACGTGATGAGAGAGCATTTAAGCACTAGGAGGCGGCACGGTCACAGCTGCTCAGAACACTCCGCGACGCGACCCGACGCGACCCGACGGTCTGCGGTGAGACAGCCACCGCGCTGCGCACGATCACTTACCTTGAGAGACCCACAAGCCCGAGGAAAGTAGGTCATGCAAGCCTTCATCCCCTCCATCGCGGAGAGCTCACACTGTGGGCAGAACAGAAAGTGAGGCCGGGCCGGAGAGCCCGACGCGCCCACCCACACCCCATCTGCACGCCCCCGCTCCCCCCGCTCCGCCCCCCAATGCCCGCTGCCCTCCCGCTACCCCCCGCTCTAGCTCCACGGAGGGGAAGCGCTGTGAGGGCTCTCACCTCTGGCCTGAGGCCCAGCAGGGAGGTGAGGAGGCCGGGCAGGTGGTTCGTGGAGATGTCCCGGAAGAGCGTGGGCAGCTGGGCCGCGTACCGGAGTAGGTCCCTCAGGACGGCCACGGCCAGCTCCATCGTCGGGGGTGGGTCCTGGGACTGAAAGCAGCGACACCCGTGCTCCCAACCTCACCTCTGCGGTCGCGGAGAGGAGGCGGCGCGACACGGGGCTTCTGGGAAACACCACGGGGCAGGTCACCACCGGCAGCAAACCCACCAGGGAAAGGCGCACTGGCGACACGGGGCACCCCAAGGCAGCGCCTTGGTCCACAGAAAGGACGCGTGTCTACATGTCAGCATCACGGGCGTCTGGGGGCCCCGAAATCTGGGAACGCGCCTTCCAGAGCCCACTGACGGAAGTCTCAGATCCTCCCGTGCTGCGCGTCCCTGCTAGGAACGGAGAGGAGCGCTTCGCACCGAAGCTTCAGCCGTAACAACACCGCCCCGTGTCGCCACGCTGGCTCCTGCCTGGCTCAGACCCACCCTGGACTCACGGAGGAAAACACCGTCTGGATCTAGAAGGGCTTCCCAGAAGCAGCAGGAAGCACCTCTCTCCCGCCAGACCAGAGGCCCCCGGCAACCGAAGCAGTAAGAACGCTTAGTGGGAAAGTGATGGCGGGGGGCCTCTTCCGGTCACCCCACCGCACCCTCCCCTCGACTGGAACCTTCTCCACCACTGCCACCGTCACAGAGGACACAGAAGCCCAGCCACGGGGATGCCCCCGGCTTCCCGCCGCCGCGACTCCCGTGCGAGGACCAGTCCCCTCTTCTCAGAACCTGACACCATCACCCGGCTCCAGGCCTGATCTCCGGCCAGTCCCCCCGAAGGACTCCCACGGACACTTAGCGGCACGCGGGTGCCCCCACCGGAAAACCCTTCTCCGAGCCCCTCCTGGCTCTGCCCAATTCCTCTCCATCTTGAAAGGATCGTCCGGCTTCCCGACTTCATTCCATCTCCCACTCGCTTCCCCACCCCCGGGTCAACCCGGCCTCAGAGGCCCCCGCTCGGCCAGAAGCACTTCCCGGGCCTCATAACCCAAGCTGCCAGATTGGAAACCAGTACTCGTCCTCGCCTCCCTCCACCTCGGAGGGGCGTAAACACCTTCCCCATTTCCACACCACCCGCAGTCCGGGTGTCCCCGCGAGCTCAGCCTCCCCCACCTGACCGCTACGTGTGGCGCGCCTCCGAATCCCGTGCGGGTCGGCACTCCAGGGCACTCGCACCCGCCCCCCCACCCAGCTTCAGCAGCCACCCACTGCTGAAGGGGGCTCTTCCCCTTCGTAAGACGCACCGACGAAAGCCCGCACCTGCTGAGCCCCCGGGGTCACGCTCTGAGATCAGGGGTACGCTTGCCAAGAGGGCTTCTGACCAAGAGGACGGCCAAGGCCACGAGCCTGGTGCTTCCACCCGTCCCCTACGAGCCCGGCTGCCCCCGTCTCCCCCCCTGCCCCCGTGCCCTGAAATCCGGGAGTCGTCCCGGACACGTCCTCCCCTGAAGGGTTCTGCCACCGGGACCTGTCCACTGTGCCTCCGACCCTCTCTTGCACTCAATCTACTTCTCATCGTGTCTACGGCCTCTTGTCCAGTCCCAGCTACCCTGACGTCTCCCTTCTGCGTGGTCTCCCTGCCTCCGACCCGGCCCCCTCCTAGTCCCTTCTCCACACGGCAGCCCAAGCAACCCTTCCAAATGCAAATCCGATCACGTCACTGCCACCACCGCCTCCTTCTCCTCACCCCTACGCAAAACCTTCCATGAACTCCCACCGTTGCGAGAATAAACACCCAACGCCTTCACATGCCTACGAGGCCACACGTGGTTTGGGCCCGCCCGCCCGCCCGCCTGCCTCCCCAGTCACGCCTCGCCAACCCCACCCAGCCACAGCAGCTTGCTCAGCATCCTTCAGAGGGGCCAAACTCCTCTTTTCTCCCTTTCCTAGTCCAATCCGCTCCGACAAACCCTCCCCGAACTACTGGCCCTGATCGCAAAGGTGCCCACGTCACCCCAGCCCGGGCCACACTCTCGTCACGCCTTCTCAAGAGAACCGTCCCCTTCACTTCCGACAGTACCCGCCGTCGTGCGTCATCTCACGCGCGTCGAATAGTTCTTGATTTTTGTTTCAAGTAGGCTCCACGCCCAACGCGGGGCCTGAACTCACAACCCTGAGGTTGAGAGTCATACGCTCTACCGACTGAGCCGGCCGGGAGCCCCGACTTACAATCATTCGAGCAAAGTCTCTTGGGTCACCAGACTCTACGGTCTGTGGGTGCCCGGTGCCTGTTTTCGCAAGGCCCACAAGCTAAAAACGACTTTTGCGTTTTTAAATGGGTAGGAAACAAAAAAAAAAAAAAAAAAAAAAAAAAAAAGGAACAAAACGTAACAACACCCATGTGTGGTCTGCACAGCCTAAAACACTTACCATCTGTATCACAGAACGTACAGAATTTTCCAACCGCCACACGGTACACCTGAAACTGCTACGACACTGTAGGTCAACCGCACTTCGATAATACAGTTTGGGGGAAAAAAAAAAAAAGGTTGCCCGGGGGAGCATCTGGGTGGCTCAATCAGAGAAGCATCCGACTCCCGGTTTCAGCTCATGTCTCGGTCTCGGGGTCGTGAGTTCACGTTCCACGCTGGGCTCCACTGCGGGCGTGAAGCTTACTTAAAAAATAAAATAAGACGGAGCACCTGGGTGGCTCAGTTGGTTAAGTGTCCCAACTCTTGAGCTCCGCTCAGGTTATGATCTCACGGTTCGTGAGACTGAGTCCCACGTTGGGCTCTGTGCTGACAGAGCAGAGCCTGCTTGAGAGCCTTTCTTTCCCTCTCTCTCTGCTCCTCACCTGCTTGCACTCTCTCTCACTTGCAAGATAAATTTTAAAAATAATAAAAATAAGTTTTTATTGAAATACATATTTTAATAAAACACTATTTAAAAAGGTGGCCCAAGATAGGATAAAAAACTGCCCTTCGGTTATTTTGTTGAGGGAGAAATCAAAGGAGTTACGTTGAAATGACGCACTCAAAATAACTCTTAACGATAAACAGCACGATCTAGAGAGCTTCTGAAGAAACAGAAATACAATTACGTTAAGGCCTTTGGTATCTACTCCGTGTAAGTGTTTGAGAAAGTTTTCAGTAGTTTAAAAATTCAGAAGCTAATTAAAACTAGCTGAGATCTGGGGTGCCTGGGTGGCTCAGTCGTTCAGCGTCCGACTCTTGATTTCGGCTCAGGTGATGATCTCACAGTTCGTGGGTTCGAGCCCCCACATCAGGCTCTATGGTTAAAGTGTAGAGCCTGCTTAGGATTCTCTCTCCCTCTGTCTCTGCCCCTCCCAGCTTGCGTGCATGAGCGCACTCTCTCTCTCTCTCTCAAAAAATAAAAAACAAAAAAAATTTTAACTCGCTGACATTTGAAAGCTTTCACGTGAATTTACGACAGGATCCGCAAACTACGGTACGTTTCAAGAGCAAGATGGATGTAAGTATGCTTTGGTTTCAGGGGAAAATTAGAATGACCACAACTGAGTCTATTTAAGAAGAACATCCTTCACTCAGATACACGGATTTCTATGAAGGGGTAAACTGTTTAAGGCCACCACAGAGGTAAGATTCATCAATCTGCTCCAAATACATCCTCTAAAAATATGAGTACCAACTCATGAGAATGAACTCAGGGGATGGTTTATATGCTGTCTTTTCCAAATAAAAGTTGCTGTTTTTCTTCATTTCCTCCATCTGTAGACATTCACTCCACAGAAAGCTCCCTGACCCCTGGATTCCAGGGACCATGAAGGCAGGGTTCAAGTCCGCCTTACCACTGTCCCCCAGAGCTCGGCACTCGGCCGCAAGTGCTCGGAACATGCTCACTGAAGAACCGGGTGGGGAGGCCATCAGAGGACGTAAGAGTAGAAAAAAAATTAAAATGTTAAGAGAGGAAGAAAGGAGCAGCAAAAAATAAGAATGCTAACAAATAAAAACAAAAATAAAATACCGGGGAAAAGGAACTTTCGAGATGTCACGTGTTAGAAAGGCTAGCGAGGAAGTGCAAAGGGTCAAGGGTCGCGGGGTGCGAAAGGTCAAATGAATTAAAACAACCCCGTGGATAAAAATATCCAACGCTCTCCTGCAACGTTCCCACGTGCAGCCGTGCTCCCCGTTCGCGGGGAACCGCCAGTCCTCTCTGTCCTCACGAGCCCGAGCCCAGGCCCAGCGCCCACAGTGCACCGGGAGCACGGGGATGGAGCCGGGGCGGGGGCGGGGCGGGGGGGCAGCCTCACCTGTAGGACCTGCTGGATGCTGCGAAGCCAGGACACACAGTGCTGCTGGAACAGCTCCGTGGGGCTCTCCCCCACCAGCAGGGACAGCAGACACAGCCCTTCGAACCTTGCAGGAGACGAGGGCGTGAGGACAAGCCCGGCCGCGGAGGAAGCTTGTCCTATGCTAACCGGGCAGAGCCAGGCGCTGCCGCAGACCCCCGGGCGCTCTAACTGCCGCAGCGCCGGGAGGGCTCCCGGCGAGGGGTGCGCAGTGGGGACGCGGGGGCCCGGGTGGTCCCACGGGGGGGGGGGGGGGCTGAGGAAACTCGGGAGCTGGAAGGGGGAGGGGGGCACTCAACTCAAGGGAGCCCGTGGAAAGAACGAAGTCCTCCCCGCGCTGGGAACGGAGAAGTCTCCGGAATCCGCGGGGTGGTGACAATAGAGGGACAGAAGGACAGACGCACGGCCCACTTCCTAAGGAAACCTCCCCCTAGAGGAAGAACGGGGCGCACACTTACCGAGTTTTCACGGAACCGAGACGGGCATTGCTGAGACCCACCAGCGCCCCGACAGCCGAAAGGTTCTGGGGGAGAGAAAGCAGGGAAGCGCGTTGGGATCAGGATTCTCCCAACCCCTCTCGGCCCCACGGACCCTTTCCTGACGTCACACCTCCTCTGAGCCCGGACCGCCGTCCCTCAAGGAGTTCAGCCTCTGCCCGCTTTCCAGCAGCCGAGTCCCGTCCCGGCTCCCCGCCCGACAACGGGAGCGCCACACGGGGGCAGCCCAACTCATCCAGCGACCGGCCTGCCAAGACGCGGCTCCCTCAGCCCGGTCACCCTGAAGGGCACCCGGCACGGAGGAGACCCCACAAATGCTTGCTGATCGGACGCGGGCTTACCTGGGACCCCCTTCTTCCTTCACCCCCAACCCCTTCTGCTCCCGGCTTCCGGAGAGCCACTAAGGCCAACGCAGACCGAGTCGGCCAGAGTCTCCCATCCACGTACTCTGGGGGCCTTGAGAGAGGGGTGTCCCCCAGCCCTCCCACGAGTCATTTCCCGACCCCTGGAAGGCCCCCTCACAGCCCCCGGACCCACGACCGCGCTCGCCGCTCCTTCTGCCAACAACACCTGCTCCGCACGGAGGCGGACGGAGGAACAGAGCTGGACAAGTTAGTGGCCCCGTTCTCACGAAAGAAAACATTTACTCGCTTATCCTGCAAATATTCACCCCACATCCGCTTCACGGGGGACGCGGTGTTCGGTGCTGCGGAGCCGACGTTCTAGGTGCAGACGACATAAGAGACACGGACACCCAGACGAGAAACCGGGCGGGATGGCGCGAAGCACCAGGGGGCCCGAAAGAGCGGACTCGGGAAGGAAAGCGGCGGCCGGGGAGGGAAGGGAGACGGCGTTCCGTGCGGAGGGGGCACCGAAGCCCTCGCTGAACCCCCATCTGGGCCCAGCGAAAGCAAGACACGGTCGCGCCCGCACGCGCTGCTGGGGAGAACGTCAACCGTCGGGCGGTTCCTCGCGAGGTCGTGCGGGCTCGCACGACCCAGCAGGTCCCCTCCTCGGCTCCTGCCCCAGCGACCTGAAAACGTGCGCGCCCACACCTGCGCGTGAGGGTTCACAGCATCCTCCCCGAGAGCCGCAAGGTGGAAACCACCCCCCGCCCGCCAACTGCTGTACGGGAAACACAGTGTGGCGTGCCCACACGGCGGAGGGTCATAAAGGGAAGTTCTGAGACACGGGTGAACCTCTAAAAACGTGACGCTAAGTGAAAGAAGGCACATGTTGTTGAACTCGTTTACGCGAAATGGTCCAAGCAGGCAAACACAGAGACAAAACGTAGAGAGCGGCCGCCTCGGGCTGAGGGCCAGAGAGGGGCTGCGGGGAAACGGGTGGTAACTGCCAGCGGGTACCGGGCTTCCTTCTGGAGTGTTCTCAAATTGGTCAGAGCGGGGACGCCCGGGCCCGGCTCGGTCAGTGGAGCGTGCAACTCTTGATCTCAGGGTTGTGAGTTCGAGCCCCACGGTGGGTACAGAGATTACTTAAAAATACAGCCTTTAATGATAACAATATCAATCAATAAAATTGATCGCGGTGACAGGTGCGCCCTGTTCTTCTTGGTAAAGGACAGCAAGGAGGTGAACTGTCTCAAGGAGAGTGCGAGGCCAGAGTCATAGAAGACGCAGGTCCCTGGGGCCGGGCCAGCGCCTGGCGCCATGCAGGCACCTGGTGACTCTTACTCTGAAGAAGATAAAGACTGGGGGGGGGGGGGACTGGGCAGAGGAGTGATATCGTCTGACTTTTGTTTTGTTTTGTTTTTAAGTTTATTTTGAGAGAGCAAGTAGGATAAAGACAGAGAGGCTGGGGCACCTGGGTGGCTCAGTCGGTTGAGCGTCCGACTTCAGCTCAGGTCATGATCTCACAGTTTGTGGGTTCAAGCCCCGCGTCGGGCTCTGTGCTGACAGCTCAGAGCTTGGAACCTGCTTCGGATTCTGTGTCTCCCTCTCTCTCTGCCCCTCCCCTGCTCACGCTCTCTCTCCTTCAAAAATAAATAAATGTTAAAAAAAAAAAAAAGAGAGAGAGAGAGAGGGAGAGAAAGAGTCCCAAGCAGGCTCCACACTGTCCGGTCAGAGCCCGATGCGGGGCTCCAACCCACGAACTGTGACATCGTGACCTGAGCTGAAATCAAGAGCCGGATGCTTACCTGACTGAGCCACCAAGGCACCCCTTGTCTGACTTATTTTTGAAAACGCAGCCCCAGGGCCGAGCTGCCTCGCTGGGTGGCAGACGCAGACAGGAGGAGGCCGAGACGTGGTGCTGCTTAACCAGCTCAGTACAGAGTCGAATTCCGGATGTACTCTGAAGGCAGAGCCCAAGGGTGTGCTGGCAAACGACAGGGGCGCGAGACAGGGAGACGCAGAGACAACGGAGGTTTGCTAGCAGGGGCCCCGCGGGAGGGGCGGGCTGGGTCACAAGTGTGGAACCTGGCTTCCTACTTAACAGCAGAATGGATGTGCCACACAGGCACCGGGCAGGTGGGTCGGGAGGGAGAAGGCTGGGTCGGAGCACGGATCCGGGAAGCTGTCGGCCACGAGACTGGGTCAGCTCTCCAGGGACAGCGCCCACGCAGAGGAAATCGGCCCGGGTTCTCGGACCGTCAATCATCCAGAGGTGGGAAGCGAGGAGGACCCGGTAAAGGCTGGAAAGGAGTGAGCAGAACGGGTAAAAAGAAATCAGGATGCTGTGCCGGAAGCAGAGGAAAGTCTCAAGAAGGAAGGAGGGGCCAACTGTATGAAATGCCTTGAAAAGGACCGGCGGGGGGAGGGGGGGGCAACAATGACCTTTGAACTTCACACCCTGAAGAGCACGGGTGGTCTTCAAGAACCGCCACGGGCCCCTGCAGAGGGGTGATTCGGTGAAGGGGTGAGGCCGAAAGCCCCAGGAGAACAAGTTCGGGAGGTGACCACCGGAGCCAGGACTCAAATGAGAAGACGCTTCTACGGACACTGAATCGCGGGGCAGAAGGCTGACAAGACACAGACGTGCATGTGATCTCCGCACGGCACACGTACCAGTTACAGACAAGCCACACTTCACAGTGAGGAAACCGGGCAGGTACCGTCCTGATCCAGTGACCGAAGTCACCACCACCGGTGGAGGGGCAGAGAGACACCATGTGCCCCCGATGTGACACGCCAAAAATGACACACGGCCGCATCATTCCTGCCGAATCCCGTTACCGAGGGGCGTCCTCAAACAGAACTGCCCTGCGGCTCTCCAAAACCGTTGTGATCGTAAGACGAAGAAACTGCTTCAGTTTTTGTTTTCTTTTTTTTAATGTTTTTATTTATTTTTGAGACAGAGCATGAGCAGGGGAGGGGCAGAGAGAGAGGGAGACACAGAATCTGAAGCAGGCTCCAGGCTCTGAGTGGTCAGCACAGAGCCCGACACGGGGCTCGAACTCACAGAGTGTGAGATCATGACCTGAGCTGAAGTTGGACGCTTAACCAACTGAGCCACCCAGGCGCCCCAAGACTGCTTCAGTTTAAAGAAGACTAAAGAGGGGACACCTGGCTGGCTCAGTCAAAAGAGCGTGCGACTCCTGACCTCGGGGTTGTGAGCTCAAGCCCCACAATGGGGGTAGAGTACTTTATTTTAATGTTTTTACTTATTTTTGAGACAGAGACAGAGCATGAGCAGGGGAAGGAGAGAGAGAGACAGAGAGAGAGAGAGAGAGACAGAATCCGAAGCAGGCTCCAGGCTCCGAGCTGTCAGCCCAGAGCCTGACACGGGGCTCAAACTCACAGACCGTGAGATTATGACCTGAGCCGAAGTCAGAAGCTTAACTCATTGAGCCACCCAGGCGCCCCTGGGGTTAGAGTACTTTAAACAATCTCAGGGCGCCTGGGTACCTCGGGAGGTTAAGCGTCCAACTCTGGATTTCAGCTCAGGTCATGATCTCATGGTTCATGAGTTCAAGCACCACATTGGGCTCCAAGCTAGCAGTGGAGAGCCTGCTTGGGATTATCTCTCCCTCTCTCTCCAGTCCTCCCTCTTGCTATCTCTCTCAATAATAAACACATTAAAAAAAAAAAAAAAAAAAAAAAAAAAGACTGATTGTTACTTTAAAAATTTTTTTTAAAAAGAGACCTAATCCTAAGGGCCTGAATGGTCATGGAAAGTTTAAAAAAAAAAAGGGGGCGAGGGGAGTGCCTGGGTAGCTCAGTCGGTTAAGTGTCTGATTTTGGCTCAGGTCACGATCTCACGGTTTGCGAGTTTGAGCCCCGTGTCGGCCTCTGTGCTGACAGCTTGGAGCCTGGAGCCTGCTTCAGATTCTGTCTCCCTTCTCTCTCTGTCCCTCCCCCATTTGTGCTCTGTCTCTCTCTCTCTCTCAAAAATAAACAAACATTTTTTTAAAAGTTTCTTTAATAAAAAATTAAAAAAAATAAAACGTTGACATTTGGGGCATCTGGGGGAAAGATACACAAGAAGTCTATTATCCTTTCAAATTGAGCATAAACTTTAAATTATCTCAAAACGTGGGGCGCCTGGGTGGCTCAGTCGGTTAAGCGTCCAGCTTAAGCTCAGGTCATGATCTCATGGTTGGGGGGTTCGAGCCCCATGTCGGGCTCTGTGCTGACAGCTCAGAGCCTGGAGCCTGCTTCAGACTCTGTCTCCCTCTCTTTCTACCCCTCCTCTACTCAACGCTCTCTTTCTCTCTCAAAAATAAATAAACATTAAAAAAAAAAACAAATTTTTTTTAATTATCTCAAAACATTATTAAACAAAAGAAAAACGGGTGAAGAGTCGGAGGCGGGAAGTACGAACAATTCTTTTGAGGAGCGTTGCCATGAAGACGAGAGGAGAAATGGGGCACGAGGTGGGGACGGCTAAAGGCCGCCTGGAGCTGCGTGCGGAGGCAAGGCCCCGACAGAGAAGAAGATCGGACGAAGGAGGGGGCACGGGCTAGCCCTAGTGCACAAGCAGTCGCCGGGGCCAGCTCGTCCCTCGCCCCAGGAGGGAAGGCAGAGAGCCAGCTACGGTTACCCTGGCAGATGTGGTGGCGGGAGCCTACGGGACTGCCCGCCGACTGCCTACCGGCTCGGAGAAGTGGGAAGCAGGTGATCAGCTAAGACTGAGGGTGCAGAGAAGTAATCGGAGGTTGTCCAGGAGAGCGGAAACGTAGCAGGACTGCTGGGCAACACTAAGGGTCCGCTTGCCGTGATGACAGCCAGGAGTCTTAACTGAGACCAGTCAGCAAGGTTACGCGTTCCTCTCCAGCTATACCGAGCCGCGCGGGTGTAGGCACAGAACAAACAGAGTTGAACTGGACACAGACGTGGTATCGCGGGGCAAGCACGGTGTAGGGAGAGGGGCAAGAAAGTGATTATAATGGAATTTAAACCGGGTACGAAGAGAAGGGAGAATGTGACCGATAACAAACAGGTTAATTTCTTTCAAGGAGTGAGAAGTGCTAGGAAAAATGAAACGGGACAAGGTGACAGAGAACGCTCGGGACGGGAAGGACTGGCACAGGGTGGTCAGGAAAGACTCCTGCGAAACAGGGGCAGATAAGCTGAGCCCTAAGGGAGAAGTTCACCTTCCCGGAAGTTTCACATCAAGAGGTTAGCGTGGGCGGCCACAGTCCAGACACACGGAGAGCTGTACGGGATGAGGCCGAGAGGCAAGCAGAGGTCACACAGGGTGGGGCCTCACGCAAAGGTAAATGTATGGTTTGGAGCGAGCATGCTGTCACCTTGTTGATGACGTTTTTAAGCAGATGGCGCGACTGGCTGCGGAACGCAACAGGGTAAAACCCTGGGGTACAAGGCAGAATAAGACCCCTGTCCTTCTAAGAACACGCGGCCATAGGGGAAATGAGATCGGAAATGAGATCTCGGATTTGCTTCAAGATGCCCGGTGCGGGGGAGGGAGAAGAGCTGGGAGGGTGGCCATTAAGCAATGTTGGTAAAACGTTCTTTGTTAAATTGGGGTGATGGGGACAGCACAGGATGGGATACTTCAAAATACTATTCCCTCTACTTTTGTGTAATCTGAAGTAAGTTCCCTACATCTTTTTCAATTACGTGTTAAAAAAAAAAAATCAAAGCCTAGTCGTGTAGATGGGAGGGAAGGAGATTGTATACACGCGAAACGAATAAATAGATCACTTCAATATGGTCTAAGAATGGACAGTGAATCATAGGGTGGTTTGGAAAGGTTTCCCAAAGGCAGTGACAAATAAAAGAGAACTGAAACGATTTTTGTGGGGAGCGGGGAAGCAGGACAGGGAGGGATCCCGAGCAGAGACCTACAAGTACGAAGGCCAAGGGCCGAGAAAGTCCAGCTACTGAAGGATTTAAAATGTTTTTTAACATTTATTCACTCATAAGAGACGGACAGCATGAGCAGGGGAGGGGCAGACAGAGAGGGGGAGACACAGAATCGGAAGCAGGCTCCAGGCTCCAAGCTGTCAGCACAGAGCCCAATGCGGGGCTCGAACTCATGAACTGTGAGATCATGACCTGAGCGGAAGTCGGACGCTCAACCGACTGAGCCACCCAGGCGCCCCTGAAAGATTTTAAAAGACGGCAAACGGGATCAGAATTTTACTTTGGAAAGCTCACTCCGGGGGTGCCTGGATGGCTCAGAAGGTTAAGCGTCTGACTTCAGCTCAGGTCATGATCTCACGGTTCGTGGGTTCGAGTCCCCCCCCCCCCCCCATCAGGCTCTGCACTGGCAGCGCGGCTTGGGATTCTCCCTCTCTTTCTCTCTCTCTCTGCCCCTCCCTGCCTCGTGTGCACACACACACACTTTCTCTCGATAAATAAATTTAAAAAAAAAAAAATTAGCTTAAAAAAAAAGAAAAAGAAAGAAAAGCTCACTGCAGCTGCTGTGTGAGAAACGGTTGAGATACAACAGAACGAGGCAAGGAGACGAGGCAAGGAGACGAGGCAGGGGATTGTGGCTGGAATCGGTGCCAGAAACTGTGAACCAATCCAGCTTCACTGTGGGGCTACCGGGTTACCTGCGGGAAAGCAGAGTCATTGAGTGGGTCAACACAGACAGTCCAATCAGGGGATCTATCCGTCTTTCCAATAAGCTCCGGCCCATTTACTTTCCCTCAGTTCTCATCTCGACTGGGCTAGAAAGCCTCTGAGGGAAAAGATCATGCCTGTTTATCTGCCTAGGGTAGAGAAACAATAGCTAGCCCATAACAGATACTTGATAAAGGTCTGTTGAATACAAGTGTACGAGGAAGCTAAGAAAACCCGTGTACTGAGGGTCCAATATGAGACACACAAGCAGGAAAAAAGTGAAGGCAGAATATGCCACCCCCCCCCACAAAAAAGGCAACACAAGCAATATTAAAAGGGGTCTAGTTTTCCGCATCACTTTCAGCTTTGCTCAAAATTCTACTACACTTAGACACTTCGCAGAAAATAAGAAAGACGGTAAGTTCATGGACTTAATGGGCACTTGAGGGAGGAGTGAAAACTTGAAAGACAATGAAAGAAAGCACGCATGTCTAGGCAGAATACATAATATTTCAGAAATACCTAAAACCACACGAATTAGACGAGGAGGACTTAGAAGAGAAAACGCATCATCGGCTCCTGCTTCCAAAAGTGGGCTGAGATAGCAGAGGCCCAGTTCTGTCACAGTCAATAGCAAGGAGTAATGTTAAAATCAATGATGAGACTGTCCCTGAAAGAAGTGGGGCGAAGACTGTAGAACCATCCAGCGGGTTGTGACCACCCTCTTCCTGGAAGGAAGCACAGGGCTGGGAAGGTCCCAGTAACGAAGACCAGTCAAGGAAGACCATCTTGAAGGATGGGTACAATCTGGGGGGGCGGGTTAGGAGAGGATGGAGAGGAGATGTTAAAGGAGCGCCCGACGTTAGAAGACGTCATGTTGGACACGTTATGCATTCTTAGTCAGTGCCTTCACCTGGGCAAGAGGATGGGAGTTCAGGCGAGGATGGGGGCAAAGGGAAGGATACGGAAAGGAGTGGGCAGGTCTGGAAGCTAGTTAAATAATTAAAATCAGCAGGACTGCATATGAGGCATGTGAGCAAGAGTTCAGGATGACATCTGGGTTTCTAGTTTGCAGAACTGCAGGGATGTTAGATTCTTCCCTTAGTATAACCCAAAGGACCCTTCTAGGCCAGTCTAGAAAGCTCTGCATGACCTGCCCACCGCCTACTCACCTCACCAGCCTCATCGTGTGCACTCTCTTCCCCCACCACCTCTGAGGCCCAGACACAACGCCCTTCTTTTCAGTTCCTTCCTACCACATGAGCCTTCCACTGCCTGAACCGCTTCTCCCATTTTCTTTCCCTACCCAACCCTTACTCATCCGGGGGGTGGGGAGGGGTCTCAGCTTAGGGCCTCGGGAAAATCTCTGTAGTTCTCCAGGTTAGCTTAGGGGTCCCAACCATACAATTCTCACAGCGTTTGAAAGCATTTTGCTCCTCGCCACTGCCATCTGTAAAAAGGCGCACCCTGAGCTCACCCCTTCGTAAGAGCTCAGTATCTGTCGACTACATTCACTCACGCCGTCGAAACAATCCCCAAAACCAGATACGCCGGGGCCTGGACTCGAACCCGCTCTTGTTCGAACCCGCTCGAACCACCAAGAGCCTAGCGGTGGAGAAAAACGAGGCCCTTCCTGTCGCCTGAGTTTCTACCGACGGCTTTCCCAGGGCGTGAATGTGGCCCAGAGCGACACGGGCTCCGCTCTCCGCCCCAGCCCCCCCTGCCCGCCACCTCCCCGGCGCGGCGCGGGGCCCCGCGACCCCGGACCCCGGGAGCTGCGCCCGCTTTCCTCCAGGGCCGCGGGCCGCACTCACCTGGGCCCCGCCCACCGTCCCATGCAGCCGCAGGAGGCACATGAGCCCGGGCAAGTGCGCGGCCGAGCGGACCGGGGGATGTACCGGAGCCACGGCGCTCCCCGCGCGCGGCTGCAGCAACCCGGACACGCTCTCCAGCAGCAGCAGGCGCAGACGCGGGCCCGAGCCCACCGCCGAGAGCCCCCCGGTCCCGCCGGGAACCCCGGCCGCGGAGCCCGCCGAGGGCCCGCTGAGAACGGCTGCCGCCATCTTCACCCGGGCTCCGTGGTGGCGTGGCGCGATGACGCAAACGCACCGCGACGGGCGCCGGGTGGGGAGGGGGCGTGAGGAGGGGGCCGCGGCCCCGCGCACTGGGCGGGCGGAGGTTGGGCTCGCGGCGCGGGCTGCGAGGGAGCATGCGCGGGCAGCGGAGCGCCGCGCTCGCGGGGCGGACCACGTGGTCGGGACAAAAGGCGCCAGCGTCCCGGGCCTCCGCGGGCTGTGCCCGGGGCTCGCGGCGCCTCCGCTCTCGGCGCGGCCGGCGTCCTGGGACCCGGCCTCTCGCCTGGAGTCTGGGACGGCCGTTGGCGCCCTGCAAACGCGAATGTAAGCAGCACGCGGCCTGAAGGACGAGCCGCCTCCGGTCTTCCCAGCTCCGTGCCCCAGGGGAGTGTGTGTGCTCTCCTGACCTTAGTCGGTGCACAGACACGTGAACGCAAAGTTTGTTTCACAACAGCAGGGTCTGCGCTCGACTCGTCTCACTAGGCGCGCGTCGTGGCGCCTTTACGCCGCTTTTTAAGCTGCGGGGTGCGATGAAATGGGTGCACCGTGGTCTAGTTCTGTGGCCCGATATGGTATTTCCAGCTGCTCCGGCTTTTCACTAATACACTTCCCTGAACACTCATACTTCCCTCTTTGTGCACAAGGATAATTAATAATTTGAACTGGCAAAAAAAAAAAAATCCTAGTCTAAGGGCCTTTATTCCTCTCTGCTTGCTCCTCTGTCTAATCCTTCGTCAAGTCCAAAATACGTTAGCCCAGTACAACTACTTTTTTTTTATTTCTCCATCTCCGGTGCCACTGTGGTCCCAGTCACCATTCTCTCTCATCTGGCCTCTTACAATGGCCTCCTCATTGCTTCCCTCTTGGCCTTGTGTACTCCCTTTGCAAAGCAACCAAAGGGGTCTTTTCACATGTCAAGTCAGTTCTTGTCACTCCGGGCTTGAAGTCCTGCAGTGGCTCCCAAATCTGATGTGAATGAAACCCCATCTCTTCACCTGGGCCACTTGGAATCCGTGTGATCTGACCCATACCTACCTACTTCTCTGTCCTCAAAGTATACCACGAGTATCCCCAGTTTCCCTGGTTTTTTCTGATCCTTGAGCCAAACTAGCCTTCTTTCTATCCCCCAGCTAGCCCTCTGCCACCTCAGGACCTTCGCCCATGTTGCTGTTTCTGCCTAGAGAAATTTTTCTTTCATTCCCTGTGACTGATATCATCTTCCCATCCTCAAAGAGGGCTTCTTTTTAAGTAGTTCCTTTAAAGTAGTCCCTTATTATTTATAGCCCTGGGGTTTGATGTCTTATGAAGCTCTCCAACCCCCATCATCCTTTACCATGTCACCCTGCTTATCTTTTCTTAATAACTAACTCCTAACACTATCCAACATGTATTTCTTTTCTTATTGACAATCTCTTCTAGCTAAAAGACAAATCTCAGGAGAGGAGTCTTCTCCCCATCACCTAGAGCAGTGCCTGGCACATAAAAGGTGCTCGATATCTGTTGAGTGTAAATGAGAGTTGGATAAAAGAGAAAACCTACTTTTAATTTTGACGGGAACCGGCCAAATGCCCGCTAGAAAGGTTGCATTGACTTAACACCCTACCGACCATGTAAAATAGTGCCTTGTACATAATCCTAATTAATACCAGGTTTATTCGTTTGTAGGACCTCTTTGTAGATGTGGAGACTTATTCTTGATTGTGACATGTGTTGCAAGGTTGCAAGAGGCTTCTTCCAATTTGTCATTTTATTTATTTTACCCTCTTAGGCTCTTAGAAGTAAGGTGTTAACGGTACAGACCACAGGCCCTGGGCTAGACTGCTGGGTTCAATCACCAGCTTTGCCTCTTGCTAGTTGTGTGAGCCTGCAAGTTCCTTAACTGAGCCTCCATTTCTTCATTTCTTAATGTTTATTTTTTAGGGCAAGTGAGTGGGGGAGGGGCAGAGAGAGAGAATCCCAAGCTGGCCACACACTGTCAGCTGGGAGCCCAACCCCGGGCTGGAACTCACGAACCATGAGATCATGACCTGAGCCAAAATCAGGAGTCAGACCCTTAACCAACTGAGTCACCCAGGCGCCCCCTCCCCCTGGATAATTATAAGGATAATTATAAACCCTTAATGCATCGGGCTGCATTAAATGAACTGATATTTGTAAATGGCTTGGAACAATGTTTGGCATGTGGTTAAGTATTATAAAGTGCTAGCTGTTATTATTTACAGCCCTGGGGTCTGATGTCTTATGGGGCTTTTCCCAACCTCCGAGATTATAAAAATATTTTCCTATACTTTCTCCTTATACTTTTATAGTTCTATTCCATGCACTTAGATCTTTAACCCAACTGGAATTTATTTTGTGTAAGGTGTGAGATGGAGACAGAACTTTTTTCTCCCAAATGAATAGCCAACTGTCTCAACCCAATTTAGTGAATATGCCATTCTTTCCCGAATTGACTGGAAATGCTGCCCTGTGTGTCTGTATCTGGACATTCTATTCTGTTTCATTGCTTAGTATTACTGCACCGATAACACAATTTTAATTATTGTGACATAATAAGTTACCTTAGCGGTAAGACAAATGCCTGCTTTATTCTTATTTTTTCAGAATTATCCTGGCTACACTTGCAAGTTGATTCTTCTGTTTAGAATCAAGTTCCCCCCAAAAAGTCCCATTGTTATTTATTTAATTTTTTTTTATTTTTAGTTAATTTTATTTCTTAATTTTATTTATTTTTTAAATTTACATCCAAATTAGTCAGCATATAGTGCAACAATGATTTCGAGAGTAGATTCCCTAATGCCCCTCCCCCATTTAGCCCATTCCCCCTCCCACCCCCTCCAGTAACCCTCTGTTTGTTCTCCATATTTATGAGTCTCTTATGTTTTGTTCCCCTCCCTGTTTTTATATTATTTTTGTTTCCCTTCCCTTATGTTCATCTGTTTTGTCTCTTAAAGTCCTCACATGAGTGCAGTCATATGATTTTTGTCTTTCTCTGACTAATTTCACTTAGCATAATACTCTCCAGTTCCAGCCATGTAGTTGCAAATGGCAAGATTTCATTCTTTTTGATTGCTGAGTAATATTCCATAGATATACACACATATATATACACCACCTCTTCTTTATCAATTCATCCATCGATGGACATTTGGGCTCTTTCCATACTTTGGCTATTGTCGATAGGGCTGCTAGAAACATGGGGCTGCATGTGTCCCTTCGAAACAGCACACCTGGATCCCGTGGATAAATGCCTAGTAGTGCAGTTGCTGGGTCGTAGGGTAGTTCTGCTTTTAGTTTTTTGAGGAATCTCCATACTGTTTTCCAGAGTGGCTGCACCAGCTTGCATTCCCATTATTTATTTATTTTTAAATTCTAATCAGGTGCAGTAGTGAGAAAGGGTTGGGGGGAGGGAGTCAAATGAGGAGTTTGATCAGACTGGGAACAATCGCTTGAGATAAGTCACGACCTTGGGACCAGCCTCCCACTGCTATTTTCATATGGTGTTAAATCTAAGGACAACTTGTAAAGAAATGACATCTTTATACTGATGGTTTTTCCCATCATTATAAAGTAAAATGGTGTATCTCTTTCATTCTTTCTAGTCTTCTTTAGTATCTTTCTGAAATTTTCTTTATATTAGTATCTTTTTTTAAAATTTTTTTAACGTTTATTTATTTTTGAGACAGAGAGAGACAGAGCATGAACGGGGGAGGGGCAGAGAGAGAGGGAGACACAGAATGGGAAGCAGGCTCCAGGCTCTGAGCCATCAGCCCAGAGCCCGACGCGGGGCTCGAACTCACGGACCGTGAGATCGTGACCTGAGCTGAAGTCGGCCGCTTAACCGACTGAGCCACCCAGGCGCCCCTATATTAGTATCTTTTAATGCAGTCACGTTCGTGCCATAAGACCACTACCCTTCAGTTCCAAAATCACTTTAGAGAGGTAGCAATATAGGTCTCATTACCTTCTGGTCATGACCCTTTGACAAAAGTGATTCGTGAGTCTAAATTTTTTTTAATTTTTTACATTTTTTTTTAAATTTTTGAGACAGAGACAGAGCACGAGCAGGGGAGGAGCAGAGAGAGAGGGAGACACAGAAACCGAAGCAGGCTCCAGGCTCTGAGCTGTCCGCACAGAGCCCGGTGCGGGACTCAAACTCACGGAGTGTGAGATCATGACCTGAGCCGAAGGCACCCTGTGATTTGTGAGTCTAAAAGAAGTGTCTGATCTACAGCTTGAAAGGTGTGAAAAGCGAGCTTAGAAGGTGGTGATGGAACTGAGAGCCTGTGTTTGAACCTTAAAGGTGATCTCGGAAACTGTGGTATTGTGCATATTACTTTTTGTCACATCGAAAACGGAGGGGGGAGTGTGAAGTTAGTTCACCTGGCTGGGAAGGACAGGGGGAGAATGGGAAAAGAGATGGAAGGAAGAAGGAGAAATACACGAGCCCCTTAAGTCCAGAAATGTCAGGAATCTACCATCCCCGCCCCCCCCCCCCCCCCCCCCCGCCTCTAGAAATGACCCTCGGCCCAGCCCCTCCTCCCTTTCACTCCATCATTCACCATCTCTTGACTAGTTTTAGTCTAGACAACCCTGCCCCGCTCTCTCCATCCTCCACCCTGCCCGGAATTATCCTCCTAAAGGAGAAGTCTCATCATGCCAGTCTTTCGCTTGAAAAAAACCACCACTGGATCCATGTGTCCTCCCCCGCCCCGCCTCCTCCAGGGAGGACCTCAGTCTCGTTCCTTCACCGGCTCTGCAGAATCCTTCACACTCTGTTCCAGTCGCTCTCCTCCTATCGACCCCCACAAACACTTCAGAACAGGACGCGCCTTGCCTTTCCCTGGGGGAGCACCCTTTCTGCCCACCCGTCAGAAAGATTGTCCTCAAATGTCTCCTCCTTCGGACAGCGTACAGTCCCCTCCGTCCCTGCCCCAGTCAAGCGCTGGCAGGCGCTGTGTCTTCTGAGTCATACCTCTTTTCTCGCATTCTTGGGATCATGATGCCTGTTTATGGGTCTCCCGAACTGTACTAGGGAAGCGGGGGCCATGTTAACTCGTGTCTGTGTCCCCGTCGCCCAGCACGGTGACTAGCACATTACAGGCACGGATGGACGCACGGATGCTCGCTGCAAAGACTGCAGATGGAAAGGCCTGGGTGGTCAGAGAAATTAGGCAAAGGAACCCCGCGAAGACCAAAGACGGACACCAGAGGGCGCTGACACACCACGACCGAGAGGCGGGAGGGCGGGCCAAGGCTGCGAGCACGCGCGAGCGGCGCGCGCTGAAGGGAGCATCACGCAACTGGAACCGCTCACCCACGTGTGCGTCCCCGAGCCCTCCTTCCCAGACTGTGCCGGCGCCCGCTCCTCCGCCCCCGCCGCCTCCCTCGCCTCCGCCGCCGCCGAGAAAGCAAACAAAGGGGAGGGGACCCCCGCCGCGTCCTGGACGCGGGGAGCCAATCAGCGGGCTCTAAGCTCCCGGCAGGCGGGCGCCGTCGTTCCGGGGGGCCCAATCGTTCCCAAGCGGGTGCGGAGGGGCGGAGAGATGGGCGGGCAGAGCGGGGAGCAGGGACCGCGCGCGCGGGAGGGACCCCCGCCCCTTCCTACCGCTCGGGACGGCGGGAGGGGCTGCGGAGGGGCGGGCGCGGGGGCGGAGCCAATCAGCGCGCGGGTCTGAGCGGAGTGGGCGGGCGGCGGCGCGGCGCGCGCGAGCCGGGCTGACGCATCTGGCCGCGGTTCCCCGGACCCGGAGGGGGGCCGGAGGGGCGGGGGGGGGGAGGAGAAAGAGCCGCGCGTGCGCAGTGGCGCGGGGAGGAGCGGGGACCTGGCAGCAGGGCTGCGAGGCTGCGAGCGAGCCGCGGACCGGGCAGGCGGCGGGCGCGCGCACCATGGGGGAGAAACCGGGCACCAGGTAAGGGAGGTGGGGCCACGCGGCGGGACGTGGGCGGCGGCTCGGAGCTGGTGCCGGGACGGTCCCCAGACAAGGACACCCGGGAGAGAATCCGGGGGCCGGACGCCTGGGTCCCTAGGGGGCAGCCATCCGGGGCCGCACGCCCAGGTCCTCGAGGATAACGAGGGGGACGCGTGCCGGGCCCCTGTGCAGAAAGCGAGGGCTGAAGGGGACCAGGAAACCGGCGCCTGGGTTCTCGCAGGGATGTGGGGGCCGAGCGACTGGGCTCTCCGGTGCGGGCTGCGATGCAGGGGCGGAGGAAGGAGGAGCAGGTGGCCAGCCCCGAGGGGTCGGGTATGGGAAGGCTGGATGCCGGGAGGGGATCCCCCCTCCCCAGACTCGTCCCGAGCTGCTGGAAAGCCTCCTGTCCAATGCCCCACGGGCAGTCGGGCTGTCCCAAGGGCCAGGTGGCTCTGCTTCCAAACTTCTGCCTTACCCCAGGTTGCCAGGAGCAACAGCTTCATCTTGGGGGAGCGGAGTGCATGACGACCCTCCCCGCTTCTGGGCCTCACTCCTCTTCCCGGAGGTGAGGGAAGCCAGTATCTGCCCTGGGCACGCCATCCACTCCCCGGATGTTTTCTGTGCAATCGAGGCTCCTTCCTTCCACTGATACCCCGAGTTCTCTTTTTTGGTCTCTAGCAAAATCCACTTCCTGTTGTGGCCCAGCACCCCCAAGGGGGCAGTGGGTGAATGCCTGAGTCCCTGGGGAGCAGGAGGAAAAGAGGAGAAGATTGGGGCTGTGTGCCTCTGTCCAGAAGGGATCGGGAACAGGGCCCTGGTACCGGGCTGTCACTTGTTCCGCCAAAGATGATCATAGGAGCCCCGCCGCTCCCCAGCCACAGAGTAGGAGAACCCAGGCTTCTGAGCAGCAAGTCGAGCAGTAGTGGAGAGAGATGACCAGAGGGAGGCCTGATGTCCCGGATCAGGGCTCAAACACCCCCCGGAGAAAGGGGAAGTCACTGACTTGAGGGAGGCCCCCAATTTCCGTTATGTGGTTCAGGGAGGGGAATGGATGGACCAGAGGGGGGACTGCTGACTTGGCACAATTCCCGCCACCCCCATCCAGTTCTGGGCCACAGGAAATGGAGAGAACATCTGCTTCTGCGGGCCCCCTCCGGTCACCCCCATGGATCTGCCTCCTTGGCCAGCCTCGGTGTGCACGTGCCGTGCCTCCCTAGCCCGGGCTCCAAAGGGCAGGTGCCCAGCAGCCGCTCCGGGGCAATTACCTCAAACCACAGCCCGGTGGCTTTCCTCCTAATAGGGAGAAACACCGGGACAAGGAGGAAAACTAGAAGCAAGGGGGAGGGAGAGCTGGATGCCACGGCAGTCAGCCCCCAGGTTGGGTCAAGAGGTGGTGCTTTATTCTAGCTGCCGCCGTATCAGCGCTTACTCTCCCTAATTGCATGGGGATACCCAGGGACTTCCATACCCTTTGCCTTATGGCCTTTGGATATCTTGACCTTCTGGGAAGAAGGGGGAAGTGAAGTTGTAAGAGCAAAACTAGGTGGGGAGAAGGCAGGGTTGGAGGAAGGATGGGCAGGTTGGCAGGATATCCGAGGACCCTTCCAGGGATCGCGGCTGAGCGGATTGGGATAAGTGATGTCAGGCCCGCAAGTGGCCAGAGCACAGGGGTCTCTGGACACCTACCTACCCTCTCAGCAACGGGTAGAGTCCGGGCTTCGAGCGTTTCAGCTCTGGGAAGCGAGAATCCCCCTCAACTCAAGGAACTTAAGCCCAACTGCAGAGACAGGAGAGTGTAACGGCTTACTGACAAAGAGCATGGGCTCAGAGCCAGACTGCCTCTGATTCATCTGAATCCCACCATTTACTTGCTCTGGGGCCTTAGGCAAAATCCTTCCCCTCTCCTGTGCCCTCGTTTTCCTCACCTGTGAAATAGAACTATTAGGCCCTCCATCGTTGGGTTGCTAAGACTATTAAATGAGATAACACATGCCCCCGCTAAATGTCAGCCCGCACCATCATCTTCATGGTCCGGCGGGCATTGTGCTGGGGATGCCCGACTGGATGAGGTCTGTGACGTCCACGGTCTACCTAGTGACACACGGTCCACAGCTAACTGCCCGGACATGCTATCACAAGTTTTACCACCAGTGAAACATCAAGTGTGACGGGAACCCCCTGAAAAAAGGGGGGTAACGGGAGTCCGGGCTGGCTCTGCCTTCTGGAGGAGGTGATATCTGGGCTCGGCCTTCAAAGACAAGTGAGCTTTGAGGCTGCTGAGATCAGGGATGGGGAACCCTTGGAGGTTAACAGAGTAGGGCCGCGCTTAAGTAGAGCCTCCAGGTAGAAACCATTTCAGGAGCGAAAGCCAGGGCCACTGCCCTCCAGGTACTCTGGCTGTCTTTGGAGCCCAGAGAAGACAGGTGGAGGGTTCGGTCTTAGACCAACACAACTGCCGCCTGCCTATTCGGGTCCCTCCGGGGGATGTCCTCTGGGAAGAGCCTGGGTGGTTTCTGGGCAACCAGTGACTACTGACTGCCACAGGAGGGGACCTAGAGTGAGAGTGCACGGAGGAGGGGGGCCCGGGAACATTAAGGACCTATGGCCGCCCTTCTGGTGAGAAGTGGGAGGGGTAGGGCTGGCAAAGCCCGGAAGCCTCCGGGCTGAATCCTGGGGGCGGGCGAACCCTGCTTCTCAGGCCGGCTCGGGAGGTCCCTGCCGAGTCTGACGGAGGCAGTGGGGCTTCCCTTTCTGTTTTGTTAGGGTCTTCAAGAAGTCGAGCCCTAACTGCAAGGTGAGTCGGTTTGCCATGCTGCTTCTCCTCCCAGCCCTCTGTGGGCCCGAGCAAGGCCCGGCCCGCGCCTAGATGATCCCCAACCTCTAGCCCCCACTTCCTGTGACAGCTGAGAGCCCACTTCCTTCCCTCCTGAAGCCCCTTGCCGCCGCAAAGGCTGCTCGCCCCTGCACTCAGCCATGGGCTGGGTGGGGACCGGCCTGAGGCCAGATGAAGGGGGAGGAGCCCCAAGCCCCAGCTGTGACCCTCTTAGGAGCCGAGCTCAGGGTGCCTGGGGTGGGAACAGTTAGCACCCCCCAGGCTATGACCTGTGTATCCCAGAGGAGTGACACCACAGCCTGCTTTCTAACTGGCTGCCTGGGGCAAGTCCTCCCCAAGCCCCACCATCCCACCCCACACACACACACACACACACACACACACACACACACACACACACACACACACACTTGCTTGACTTGTGGGGCAGAGGTGTGACAAAAGCCTCAAGGTTGGGTAGTCTGGGAAACCCCACTGTTGTCCCCTGCTCTGAAGGAAACCCGGGGGGACACCCCAGCCTGGGGAGGCCACGGGCAGGACGGCCCCTCCAGGGTTCTGCTGCCCTGCACCCACCTGCCCTGTCTTCCCTGTGTCCCTTCTGCATCCTCAGCTCACCGTGTACTTGGGCAAGCGGGACTTTGTAGACCACCTGGACAGAGTGGACCCTGTAGGTAAGTGTGCCCACATCCCCCAAGAGGGGAAGAAGTCCCCGGGGCCGAGGGATGGAGGAGAGGCCCTGACAGGAAAAGAGCTCATGCAGCGGCGTCCCTTTCCCAGATGGCGTGGTGCTCGTGGACCCTGACTACTTGAAGGACCGCAAAGGTACCGGCCGAGGGGAGGTCGGGGCGGCAGAGGAGGACGGGGCCCCAGAAAGAGGCCGGAGAAGGCAGTGGGAGTGGGATTCGGGCAGGTTTCGCGCTGCCCAGGAAGGAGCCGCTGCGGCTAGGTGCTGGGGGGCTGGGGAAGGGGGGGTCCTGACCGCCCCGCCCGGCCCTCCCTCGCCAGTGTTCGTGACCCTCACCTGCGCCTTCCGCTATGGCCGCGAGGACCTGGACGTGCTGGGCCTGTCCTTCCGCAAAGACCTGTTCGTCGCCACCTACCAGGCCTTCCCCCCCATGCCCAACCCGCCCCGGCCCCCCACCCGCCTTCAGGACCGGCTGCTGAGGAAGCTGGGCCAGCACGCCCACCCCTTTTTCTTCACAGTGAGGACGTCCCTCACCCTCTGCAGGGCAAGGGGTCTGGGACTGAGGTGGGGGGAGGGGGTGGCCAGGCGCCTGTCAGGTGCAGATCTGGAAGAAGGGTGGGAGGGGGAGCAGACCCACCTCCCTCCCTCTGCCTGCCTGCAGGAAGCCCTTGTCTCTGTCTCCTCCCAGGGGCCCCTTCCTTCTTACCTTCTCACCCCCCGGCCTCCTCCAGCCTCTGAGCTGAGACTGGGAGAGAGATCTGGGGGCTCTCTGGGAGAACTGAAGCCTCCCCTTTCCTCTGCCGCAGATCCCCCAGAACCTGCCCTGCTCCGTCACGCTGCAGCCGGGCCCAGAGGACACGGGGAAGGTGCGGCAGGAAGGGCTCTGAGGGCTCCCGGGGCAGACCAGGGCCCAGTAGGAGCCCGGGGCACACCCGAGAGGGGGGCTGTCAGGGAGGAGCGGGGTGGGAACCGTCCCCAGTGGAAATACGGTGTGTGGGGGAGGGTCACTGCTCACGTGTGACTCGGGAGCCGCACGCCCACGGGGAGTACGGGGGCTCACTCGGCCAGGTACTGGGCTTTTAGCAGAGGCGGGGGGACGGAGCCCCAGGCCCCACACTCCTCAGACTGTGATGAGGCAAGAGTCCCTGATGAAGACGAGGGAAGGAAGGGCGTGGTGGCAGAGGGGACCTTGTGTAAGACGTGACCTTTTCTCCTCCTCCTGAGGCCTGTGGAGTAGACTTTGAGATTCGAGCCTTCTGTGCCAAATCGCTAGAAGAGAAAAGCCACAAAAGGTGAGGGAACCGAGCCCCTGTATGGTTTGATCGCGTCCTCCCCTCTCCCAGGAGCCCCAGGCCCGTGGGGGGGGAGGGGCGGGGGGGGCGGTCTGGGTGTCTGAGGCCCGGCCCCTCCCACCCCTCCTCCCCACCCCCAGGAACTCTGTGCGGCTGGTGATCCGAAAGGTGCAATTTGCCCCAGAGAAACCCGGCCCCCAGCCCTCAGCAGAAACCACACGCCACTTCCTCATGTCTGACCGGTCCCTGCACCTCGAGGCTTCCCTGGACAAGGAGGTGGGGTGCAGGAGGGTGACGCAGGTGCTACAGTGCAGAGGGATCCCCGGGGGAGGGCTGGAGCCGCTTGTCCGGGCAGCACGCTGTCCACCGGGCTTGGGCCTGGGTTTAGAGGAAGAGGGAGCCACGTGTCTGCGTGGGGGGAGGGGGGCACGCTAACAACAGGGACCCGCAAAAATCGACCGCATCCCCTCAAAAGCTGTACTACCACGGGGAGCCCCTGAACGTCAACGTCCACGTCACCAACAACTCCACCAAGACCGTCAAGAAGATCAAAGTCTCTGGTAGGAGGTGGGGGATTGAAGGGGGTCTCGGGGGAGCGATTTTCAGCCCCAGGACATACCCTGACGTGAGAGGCCCAGCCGGGGGGCGGCGGGGGGCCGGCCGGTGGTCCGAGTGCGGCGGGCGGCAGTCTGCGCCCCCTGCTCAGCCGCTGACCCCCCACACCCCACAGTGAGACAGTATGCCGACATCTGCCTCTTCAGCACCGCCCAGTACAAGTGTCCTGTGGCTCAGATCGAACAAGAGTGAGTATCAGAATGGCCTCGGGCCCCGCCTCAGAGCAGAACAGCAGGCCCCGGAGGGTGTGAGGTGGGGATGGCATTGTGCCCAACTGTCTCCACCTACGGGGGCCTTCCCTCCGCAGGCTGGTGGCTCTGAGCCGTTCGTTTCCTTGGGCGGGTCGAGCTGTGCCCAAAGGGAGAAGGGCTGGCGTGGGGTCGAAGCCCCCGGGGGTGGGAGCGACCTCGTCACCTGGCCCGGCCCCTCCTGGAGCCTCGTCCTCTCGCCCCCGCTCCCCAGTGACCAGGTGTCGCCCAGCTCCACGTTCTGCAAGGTATACACCATCACCCCGCTGCTCAGCGACAACCGGGAGAAGCGGGGTCTTGCCCTGGACGGGAAGCTCAAACACGAGGACACCAACCTGGCTTCCAGCACCATGTGAGGGGGGCGGGGTGGGGGCAGGGGGTTGTCCTGCAGACCAGGAGCCACCGGCGCGGTCAGTGCCAGCTGCGCCTCGGGCTCTGTCCTGGGAGCCAGGGCTGTGTCCGGGCACAGGACAGACCGGAGATGCTAGGCAGGGCGGGCGGGCAGATCGGAGACCGGCGTTGAGAAAAAGCAAGGCAGAGAAGACAGACATAAGGCAGGGGTGTGGGCAGGGGGGTGTTAACTTTAAGCAGGGTGGCTGGGGAAGCCATAACCCTGATGTGAATTCGGTAAGGACCCAGAGGCATAGGAGACGTGCCTACGCAAGGAAGGGGTGTTCCGGGCAGAGGGAGCGGCAGGCCCACTCCAAGGTGGCCCGGGCCCGGTCTGTGGGAGGAAGCGAGAGGGAGGGGCTGTGGCGCCTCTGGGCGGGGGCAGCCCCCAACGGCCACAGCTTCGCAGAGTCAGGGCTGGGTCCGTCCCCCCCCCCCCCCCCCCCCCCGCGCTGGCGCCCGTGTGCGAGGGCACACTGCATGAGCACACACAGCGGGCCGGAGGCCAGCGTGGTGACAGCGAACCACAGGACAGGGGTCGGGGTGGGGTCAGGGTAACAGAACTAGACAGCGCGGACTGTCAGGTCACAAGGACTTCAGCTTTTACTGCGAACGATGAGAAGCCACCAGAGGGTTCTGTGCAGAGGGGTGCCCGGCCGTGAGGACAGCACAGCCCTGGTGGCCAGCGCCCGGACACTGATGGGAGCCCGCGGGGGAGACCTCGGGGCGCAGGGGTGCGGGGGGCCGTGGTCTAGCTCCTCCCCCTGATTGCAGTGTGAAGGAGGGCGCCAACAAGGAGGTGCTGGGAATCCTGGTGTCCTACAGGGTCAAGGTGAAGCTGGTGGTGGCTCGTGGCGGGTGAGTGCGGCGGGGCAGCGCGGGGTCGCACTGTTTCCCGGGCGTGGCCGTGCTGGCCCCTCATGCTGTGTCTCCCCCCCCCCCCCCCCCGCCACAACCCAGGGATGTCTCTGTGGAGCTGCCTTTTGTCCTCATGCACCCCAAGCCCCACGATCACATCACCCTCCCCAGGCCCCAGACAGGTGAGTATGCCACCCACCCCGAGCCCCCAAAGGGACGGCCTGAAGCCAGGCCGGTGGAGAAAAGCTGGCCCTTCCAGCACCCACCCACCCGCCCCCTCTCCTCGCCTCAGCTGCTCCTGAGACAGACGCCCCCGTGGACACCAACCTCATTGAATTTGACACCAAGTAAGAGACCCTCCCCTGCCTTCCTAGTCTGAACCCTTTGGACAGGGACTCCGGGACTCCCAGACCTGCCCTCTCCCCACGGTCCCCTGTGGGGGCGGGCGAGGGCTGAAACATCACCTCCCCAGGGCCTAGCCTTCCGTGGGAGGCTGCCTGCCACCGTCCCTTCTTTGTCCCTTCTCGCCCACACGCCCAGTCCTGTTGCTGCTGGGGCCCCCCTGTCTCTGGGAGGGCGGCGGGGGCACCGAGAAGAGGGTCTCGAGCCCTCACCTCACCCCTGCTTCCCACCGTCAAGCTACGCCACAGACGACGACATCGTGTTCGAGGACTTCGCCCGCCTGCGGCTGAAGGGGATGAAGGACGAGGATTACGAGGACCAGTTCTGCTAGAGGGGGTGGAGGGGGCGGGGCCGGAGGGGGAGGGTCCCAGCCCGGCCGCCCTCCCTGCGCTCAGCACCGAGTCCTTGGCGGACCCCTCCGTCCTCCCTCGCCTGTGGCTCCCGGACACGCACTGGACCCTTCTCTTGTTGACCGTGGGCATTACTTGTTTGACCCCAGCTGTGCCTCCACAGCCCCCCCAGCGGGTGGCTCAAACCTGCATCTTCTGGAGGGGGTCCTGGAAAGGGGAATGACAGTAGGGAGAAGGGGAGAGAGCTCCCACATCCGACATCCTCCCTCCCCCCCCCCCCCACACACACACACTCTGCCTCCTTCTCCTTCACGAGGAGACCTTGGGGTGGGGGGCAAGGCCACTTCTTTGTTTCTGAGCATAAAGAAGAAAATAAACGTTTTAATAGGCGCGAGTGTATGTGCTTTCTGTGCAGCTGGTGAGGACACACAGGTGCTCGTCTGTGACTTGTGCTCGTGGCCGAGCACCCAGCCAGCCTCTCCTGTGTCCCGGCACAGTGCCGGGCACAAGGCTTGTCAACAAACGTCCCATCGAATGGGCTGTGACTGTGTTCCAAGGGCAACACAGAAACTGACTCGGTCAGTCCAGACTCACAGGTACCGTTTGGTAAAGCCACGAAATACACTTAGTCATTTGTAGGGGAAATAGAAACTCACTTCCTGGGACGCCTGGGTGGCTCAGTCGGTCGAGCGTGACTCTTGATTTCAGCTCAGGTCATGATCACAGGGTCGTGGGGTCGAGCCCCATGTTGGGCTTGGAGCCTGCTTAAGATTCTCTCCCTCTGCCCCTCTTCCCTGCTCACTTGCTCTCTCTAAAATGAAATAAAATTTGGGGCGCCTGGGTGGCTCAGTCAGTTTAGCATCCGATTTCAGCTCAGGTCGGGATCTCACAGCTCATGGGTTCGAGCCCTGCATTGGGCTCTGTGCTGACAGCTCAGAGCCTGGAGCCTGCTTTGGATTCTGGGTCTCCCTCTCTCTGCCCTTCCCCCACTCATGCGCTCTCTCTCTGTCTCTCTCTCTCTCTCTCTCTCTCTCAAATAAACATTAAAAAAATTTTAGTGAAATAAAATTAAAAAAAAAAAAAAACCTCACTTCCCTGTAGACCAGCCACCCTTGGGAGTTGGGCGGACAGACGCTTCCCTATTGCCGCTGACACATGTGACCGTGCAGTGACCTGCTGTGACAGTGTGTCCATCTCCACTGCTGTGTGACTGCTCACCCACTCCGTTCCTGGGGCTTGGTGGGAGCCCCCCCGCCCTGGCCTCACCGGACATCCTGCGGGGCCTGCCTGGCCACCCTCATTCTAACCCAGAAGCCAAGGTTTGGGTGGCCGGCGGGGGTCACCACTGTGGGCAGGTCCCAGAGGCAGCCCCCTGGTGCTCATCAGGCACTCCCTGAGGCTTGGCCACTGTCCCAGGCTGGGCGGCGGGGACTGAGCGCCACCCCACTGGCGTGCCTCACCTCCGTCACCCACTCTGTCGCCCACCCGTCCTCCCCTTTTTCTCTTAAGGCCCAATCATCCGTGATTGAACGAGATCTTGGCGTTAAGTCCCTATTAGGTGCCGGGCCGAGGAGAGGGGCGTGGCAGGGACCAAAGCAAACACGAAACCACTCCCTAGTTATTTGATGACAGCATGTGTGCTACCAAGGAGCAGCACAGGAGCCACGAGAACGCGCGACAGGGAGTTCTGACCCAGGCTGGGGTCTGGGGAAGACTCCCCGGAGGAAGTGACCTTTGAGCAGGGAACCCACAGGCGAGGAGGGGCCGGAGCATCCAGGGCACGGAGTGAGAGCGCGGGGACAGGGCGCGTTCCAGGCACTAAAAGAGGCCAGAGGGACTGAGGGACAGAGGTGGCCAAGGGCAGAGTAGTTCCAGATGGGGCTGGGGGGCCGGCGGGGCAGCTCACACAGGCCTCTAGCCTACGGCTCACCGCCTCACGTCAGACCACCGTTTACCCACAGGTCTGAGTCCTGTCAAAACGCCAGTGACCTCGTGCGCCCCTCTGCAGAGGCCGCCGCCCCGCCCACCCTGGCCTTTTGTCACAGAGGAGGAATGCTGGCAACCCAAGGACCTCTCGACCTTCTCAGGGGGATCGGGCCCTCTGGGAGGCACAATGAAAACGTGCCCCAGGCTCTCCCTTCCCAGACTCTGGTTCGGCAGGTCCCAGGAGGAACCCACCAGTGTGGATTTGGGGAACTGACACACGATTTGAGAAACAGTGTCTTTTTTTTTTTAAGCTTTTTATGTTTTTTAATGTTTTTAAAAAGGAAAAAGGGGCACATGATTTAAACAAACAAACATCGGAACCGTATGCGACGCTAAACAGTGAAGAGAAGGCTCCCTCCCGTCCTGATCCCCAGCCAACCCCTTCCTCGTTCCCAGAGGAATCACTATGGCCCATTCCTTGGTTATTCTTCCGAAGATGCTGTTCAGACTCAGTCACACCTGTCTGAGTGAAATACATATTTTGCACTGTTTTGAACGGACAGCAGCATACCGTGAGCCCTTTTCTACACCTGCCTTTTTCCCTGGTGGTGAGGCGGGGAGAGCATTCCTTTCTGCAGCGATACATATAGATCTCCCTCATTCTTTTTTTTTTTTTTTAATGTTTATTTGTTTTCAAGACACAGAGGGAGACAGAGCACGAGTGGGGGAGGGGCAGAGAGAGAGGGAGACACAGAATCCGAAGCAGGCTCCAGGCTCCGAGCTGTCGGCACAGAGCCCGACAGGGGGGTTCGAACCCACAGAGTGCGAGATCATGACCCGAGCCGAAGTCAGACGCTGAACCGACTGAGCCACCCAGGCGGCCCAGGACAACTTCTTAAAAGCAGACTTGCTGGGTCAAAGAAGGTGAGCGTCTTTTGGATTCTACCAACCAAGCAGGTGAGAGACATGGTATCATCTGAGTTTTAATTTGCATTTGTTTGATGATGAGTGAGGATAAAACCCAATTTATTGGGGCACTTCATTTTTAATGTACCCTCAGGGCTCTTCTATACTAAAAAAATAGAGCCTTGGTCATATATCTTGTAAATATTTTTCCCGATTTGTCATTATCTTTTGAATTTGTTTCTAGGGTTTGTTTGTTGTTGTTTTTTTTTTTGGCGGGGGGGATTTTTTTTTTTTTTTACTAAGGTAAAATTCATATAACATAAAATTAACCATTGTAAAGTATACAGTTCGGTGGCATTTAGTGCACTCACAATGTTGTGCGGTCATCGCCTCTAGTTTCAAAGTATTTTGTTTCTGATATTTTATTTTTATTTGAGTGAGAGAGAGAGAGAGAGAGAGAGAGAGAGCAAGCAGGGGAGAGGGGCAGAGGCAGAGAGAATCCACACTCAGCGCGGAGCCCGACACGGGGCTCAATCCCAGGACCCTGGGATCGTGACCTGAGCCCAGATCAAGAGCCGGATGCTCAACCAACTGAGCCACCCAGGTACCCCTGCTTCTGACATTTTTAATAATTCACTTCTTAATGGCTTCTTGGGTTTTTTTGTCGCAAAGCTCTTGGCCCTTCTGCTCCCTTGCAATTGGAGCTTTTCTTTCCAGATTGAACTTGGAGCCCACGATACCAACCGGATCTCATCAGCACCCTCAACCTCTTTCAAACACCTGCTCTCAACACCCGCCGCCACCCAGCCCCCGGCTCTGTCCACCCACCACCCTGAGCGCCCCGCTCCAACACAGGGCCAGGGAGCGCTGCCAGAGAAAAATCACACAACCACACGCATTCATTCATTCACTCATTCATTCAACAAACGCTTTTTAACACATGCTACGTACCAACACTGCGGGGCACTGGGTACACATTTGGGGCCACTGCCAGTTTATGGTCTCTCACCTCGGCCGGGCCCTCAATTCCTGATGACCCTTCACCCCTCTCCGTGTTCCTGGTCACCTCCCTCTCGGGCTCGAGTCCCACTCACTACATTCCAAACCTTCCTCACGCTCATAGCGAACAACCTTCGGTTGTTCACGGAGATGAGGCTAACGGGGACGAATGATTTCAATTTCCCGCCTCCTCCCCACGAACACGGACATCGATCCCGATTCTCTGTACAGCCGAGGTCAAGCTGCCTTCTCCCGTCCAAAGCTCACCCCTCCCCCTGTGCTCAGATCTCTCCCCTCCCAAGTCGTCTGAGACCCTGATTCATCAAACCACGCCCCCCCCCAACTTCAACCGCTGCCCCTCTCTACTGGTTCTTCCTCCAAGGTCCGTAAACCCTCGCAAGTCGCTTCTATTCAAGGGAGGAAGGACACCGGAGAAAAGACACTCTTCCACACGAAGCAAATCCCTAGTCATTTCCTCCTTACCATCTCACTTTTACTGCGCTGTTATGTGCCAAGTTATATGTGCACACAGCTTAGGAAGTCGGGTGCAACAAGGCCTATACCCCTTCCCTCTCCGGCTCCTTTCTCCTCACGGGCAACCGCTTGCACCCCCTTCGGATGTTTCTTTCGGTATTCACCTCCAGATCTCCAAACAATGTGCTTCCGTTGCTACTTCTTGATTTGTAAGCATCCCCTACCGGCGTCCCAGCACACGTGGTGAAGACTGAGCTCCCGTCTGCCCCTCCCCCCCGCCGGGGAACCCTCGCCATCCTGCCCGGGCATCCCATACTCGGGCATCCCATACTCGGGGGGGTGGTTGGGTCAATACTCAATATTTCCGTTGTTATGCTCACACATCCGTCATCTACAGTTGTCACGCGCGGGATATCGATGATCTCTCTCTTCTTGTTTCCCCTGAATAACTATCATTTCAAGCATCTGCTTTTTCTCTGAATTCATCACTAAGGCTGCCCTGTACTCTCCCCCCAAAAGTCCATATATCCTCTCAGGACGTGCAAAACAAAACAGACGCTTGTCTCTTCCGCCTCCATGAAGACAGCCTTCCAGAAGCCTCCTTCACCTGCTCCGGGCTGAGCGGGCCATTCTCCATGCCCGTCACCCCAGACTTCCCCTCAGCTGGTGTTCCTGTTTGCGCCTCTCCAGTGTTGAAGGCCTTCCCCACGACCTGGATCCCGTAATTTCCTCTTCCACGTCTTCTTCTAAATACCTCCTGAGAAAGGGAACTGGGTAGAGAACTTTGAGACCTTCAGGTCTTTATTCCATCTTCGTTCTGGCTGTTGTGAGGCCCACGACTCCCCTAACATGTTCGAGAACGGTAGCTGGCCACCTGGGGAAGGACTGGATTTCCTAGCATCCAGGAGCCGGGTGAGGCCGTCTGACTGTCTTCTTCAGTGGAATGTGAGTAGAAACGATCCGGGCTACTTCCTAGTCAGACCTCGGAGCCAGGTGCACCCCCCTCCCCACTTCTCCTTGCCCCTCGCTGCCGGCTACGACCCAGGGACATCAGCAGCCCAGTTGTGACAGGGCAGATGGCAATGCCCCAGAGCAGCAGGGCTCCTCGGACGTCACTGTGCACACACATCCCCTGAGCACCTTCAAACACAGATACTGATTCTGAAGTTCTGTGGTTGGGGAGGGGCGGGGGGAGGGTGCCCGGGCGGCTCAGTCAGTTGAGTGTCCAAATCTTGGTTTTGACTCAAGTCATGATTTCACGGTTTGTGGGTTCGAGCCCCGCCTCGGGCTCTGTGCTGGTGATGCAGAGCCTGCTTGGGATTCTCTCTCTCTCCCTGTCTCCCTCTCAAAATAAGTAAATAAACTTACCAAAAAAAAAAAAAAAAATGGGGGGGGGGGCGCCTGGGTGGCTCAGTCGGTTGAGCATCTCACTTTGGCTCAGGTGATGATCTCACGGTCCATGAGTTCAAGCCCCACGTCAGGCTCTGTGCTGACAGCTCGGAGCCTGGAGCCTGCTTCAGATTCTGTGCTCCCTCTCTCTCTGCCCCTCCCCTGCTCGCACTGTCTCTCAAAACAAAACAAAACAAAACAAAACAAAACAAAACTCTGTGGTTGGGCCTGAGATCTGCATTCCTAACAACACCATCAGCACTGCTGGCCTGCAGATCACACTGTGGGATACACAGTGGCAGAGTTGCAGGGCTGGCCTTGATCTTCGGACGATCCGTGGAGTGTGCTGAACTACCCACGCCTGGACCGTTCTCTGGGGAAAAAGGAAGTTCTGTTTTGTTGTGTCATTGCATTCTTAGCCTCTATCCTAGCACAGCTGGAGGACAGAATCCCAGATCGGAACAGCTCAGTACATAAACCTTCACTTATTTTCACTTTCCTTGTTTTATTTTTTTTTTTTTAAGTTTTTTTTTTACACTTGTCCATTTAAGTAATCTCTACACCCAACATGGGGCTCAAACTCTCTACCCAGAGATCAAGAGTCGTGCACTCTTCCAAATGAGCCAGGCAGGCGCCCCTGATCTTGTTTTTCAATACAACTGTGCCCTGGGCGCCTTCCAGAACCAAAGACCCTCTGTTTCCATCTTCAACAAAGAAACCTCCAGTAACGGGATGGGGCTGAGTAGCTGCAGAGATGTATGCAGTAAGGAAACGACGGGGCACGAGGTGGGGGTGGGGGTCCTAACTACCTCAAATAACCCGCTTCACTTTAGTATCACCTCTACCCCAGTTGTGCATGATGATACCATTAATTTAAGAGTGAATCAAGTTACAGGGCGCCTGGATGGCTCAGTCGGTAAAGCGTCTGACTTCTGCTCAGGTCATGACCTCGCGGTTCATGAGTTCCAGCCCCGTGTCAGGCCCTGTGCTGACAGCTCAGAGCCCACTTTGGATCCTCTGTCTCCCCCCCCCCCCCGCCCCTCCCCTGCTCATGCTGCTCATGCTCGCTCTCTCTCTCTCTCCCTCTCAAAAAAATAAACATTGGGGTGCCTGGATGGCTCGGTCGGTTAAGCGTCCGACTTCTGCTCAAGTCATGATCTCAAGGTTCCTGTGCGTGGGGTTCTGCGCTGACATCTCAGAGCCTGGAGCCTGCTTCAGATTCTGTGTCTCCCTCTCTCTCTCTCTCTCTCTCTCTCTCTCTCTGCCCCTCCCCAACTCGCACTCTGTCTCTGTCTCAAAAACAAACAAACATTAAAAAATTTACTAAAAAGAGTGAATCAAGTTGCTTTAGGGTTTTCTTTACTGCCGGCTTAATTACCACTTCACTACTAAATCGGTTACCACTGATCCTCTGTTTTCCAGCTTCTATCTAAAGTTTTGCAATTAGTTCCCCTCTCTCTTTGACCCCTTAATACGATCCTCCTTGTTATTTCCTTAGGATTTTAAAAAGGAGTGGAGTTGAATGCCGGATCCCCGAGTTGATCTGAAAGTCTCCATTTGCTAACCCCGTGTGAACTAGCTTCATTCTCAACCTTCCATAGGCCGTCGAGGTGGATCTTTCCAAAAAAGGTAAACCTGGTCATAATCCACTTCTCGGAGATCCTTTAAGCGCTCTCAAGTGCTTTCAGAACAAAGTCCAAATTACTCAGCCTGCAAGCCGCCTTCTCCTGATCCGGCTCGCACTTCAGTCTGGCCGCTGCCACACTCCACTCACTGGGGCCGGGCCGAACGCCTTGCTGTACTCGGGCTGGGCCGGGCAGGCCCCTTCTCAGCACCATGCACCTGCCGCGCTGATCCCCTTTTCCATCCAACCTCCCGGTCACCGGGTTAATTAACCCCTAAGACCCGATTCTGGCAAGGCTGCGTCCCCAAATCCTCGCTCTGTGCTCCCGAAGGTGCACCCTGAGCGTGCCTCTCGGCAAACATCGACCTCACTGTCACGTGGGGCTCCATCCCCTTCACCTCCGGACCCCCAGACCCCACCGCGTAATAGGGAAGCGGAAAGGGGGAAAGGCTGAGATTGCCAAGCCTGTGCTTCGGTGGGGCTGCAGCCCAGGAGGAAGCGCTAGGACGAACAACGCAACACTCACCAAGTCAGGCTCTGCCCCGGCCTCGCCGGACGCCGACGGAGCCCACGGCCGTCCAGTCCGGAGGGACACCCCAGAGCTGCCGCCATCGCCACCCGGCACCAGCAGACGCGCGATAAATTCTCATAGAAGAAATCAAATAGATACCCCAGGGCAGTGTCGCGAAAGCGGACAGGTCTGAATGACCTCAGTCCAAGGAACGAAATGTTTCACCACCGCCTCTTACCACAGGTGGTCGCGAGGTGGCGGCGGCGGCGCAGACCGGGGCGTGCGCACGGCGCCCTGGGAGTTGTAGTTCACCGGGTGACTACCCCCGCCCCAGCAAGGCGAGGCTGCGCTGAGCATCCTGGGAATTGTAGTCTCAGCTAGAGAGCGACCTGCGCAGGCGCAAGCTGACAGCCACTTCCGGGCTCGAGCGTCGAGTTTCGCCGAAGAAGAAAACCCCGCGGAGGAGTCCCGGAGTGACCATGGCGACCTACAGCCTGGCGAACGAGAGGCTGCGGGCCCTGGAAGACATCGAGCGGGAAATCGGCGCCATCCTCCAGAATGCAGGTTCGGGACGCGACGGCGGTACTTGCGCCGCCCGCCGCCAGGCAGTGGGGACGGGAGGGAGCCCGAGTGCTCGCGCTGCGGGGCGGGTCCCGGGGCGGGTCCCGGGGCGGGGCAGCACCCGGCCAGCCCCGCCCTCTCTCCGCCCCGCAGGTACCGTGATCCTGGAATTGTCCAAGGAGAAAAGCAACGAGCGGCTCTTGGACCGGCAGGCGGCGGCCTTCACGGCGTCGGTGCAACACGTGGAAGCGGAGCTGTCGGCTCAGATCCGCTACCTCACCCAGGTGTGTGTGCTGGGAGGTCCTGCGCGCCCGCCTGGCCCTCCGCCTAAGCGTTAGCCTTCGGGGATCGTTGACCTTTGGAGCCAGACGGGACTTGGCCGTCCACACTGGCACCACCCACGACCCAGCCGGATGACCCTTGGCAGAACCTCCCCTCTCCAGGGCTGGCTTCTCCTTCTAAAAAGAAAGTCCTGAAGGCAGGCCCGCCTGCCTCACTGCTCTGCATCACATGAGCTACTGGGACAGGGAATTCCCAAGGACTTGTAAACAATGCCAAACCCACAGGACTTTGCACTTAGAAACTTGACCTGACCTCGTGGGTTTGAAGTGGTTACGTGGAGAAAAGGGACAGGGTCGAGAGGGTTCTGAAGTCATTACAACAGCAACAACCATTTGCTAAGATTTTGCAGCATGCCAGACGCTGCATTATCTATTCCTACAACAGCTCTAGGAAGTAGTTGTTGTTACCCACATTTTACAGATGAGGTTAAAAGAAGTTAAGTGATTTACCCGAGGTCACCCAGCCACCGCCCATGTGCCATAATGGATTCACACTCAAGGAAGAAAATGATACAGGAGACCGGATGCTTGGGTGGGGAGATGGGGAAGGGAAGGGGTGCTTCACCGATCAATGTGAATGTCCCCTAGGTGGCCACGGGGCAGCCCCATGAGGGTTCCAGCTACTCTTCGAGGAAGGACTGTCAGATGGCCCTGAAGCGAGTGGACTACGCTCGCCTCAAGCTCAGTGATGTGGCCCGAACCTGTGAGCAGATGCTGGAAAACTAGGCCAAGCAGGTGGAGTGAGAGCTCGGAGGAGGACCCGGGACAGGGCCTTTCTGCACCCGGGACAGAACCCAGACACCTGTGCAATGGGTAGTGTGGGCCGCCACATACACGCCCTGCTGGCCAGAGGATATGGGGACAAAGGGACTGAAAGTGGGGGGTGGAGAAACTTGGCAGACCAAGCCTGCCACAACTCTGCCCTGGTTCCTGCTCCTGCCCTCCATGAAAGTGCTGGCGAGCTCAGACAGACGGAGATTCAGACACCAAACCCACTTCCTCCAACACCGTGTGACCCTGTCGCAGGCCTCTGCAGACGGGACCAATGAAGACACGTTCTTCATTGAAAGAAGCAAAAACAAGAACTAGGGGTTTTAATAATAAAAACAGTATCAAGAAAAGCAAGGAGCCCAGACTCTCACTGGAACATACGTGGGTGATACAGGGATTGGGGGAAATGAAACAAAACTGCGTGGGCCCCCCCCCCCCCCCGCCGGGGAGCAGGGGTGGGAAAGCCCAGGCCCGCACTGTGGGAGAGGAAGCAGGAGGGAGGAACAGCTGGTGTGTGAAGAGAGACGGTGGCAAGTGGGGAGACCCTCAGCGGAGAAGTTGAAGCCAAGAACTGCGGTGAGGGAGCAAGGGGTTGAAGGCCATGTTTGCAGAAGGAAGAGTCAGTAATTATAAAAATAATCTTTAGTAATTAAAAACATACATGAAGACTTTATCCAAGAGATCACATTAGAAGATGGATTTTACAGGATTGTGTAGAAAAAAATAGGAAGGGTCCACAAGAGGGCAGTGCTTGGTTACTTGCACGTGAACCAGAAAACAGCTAGAGTGCCTACCAGGCGCCAGAGATCATTCTAATGTATCAATTCAATGCACAGGGGGCTGAATAAATCACAATGGCTGCCCTCGGAGATTTCCATTCTTAGCTCAAGCGTTGGAGTCTGATGCCAAAGGTGTGTAATGAAGCTGTAGATCTGGAAAAGATAAGGAGATTTCGAGATGAGCTCTGAGATCAAGAGAAGTTTAGGGGAATAGCTTGACCTGGGGAGTTCGAGCCCAAAACATTAGCCATACGACCTAGTGACACAACAGGTGCTCAGTAAAGATCTGTGAATTAAACGAATGGCTCCCACGTTCTGCTATCTTCCTGATCTTGCTCCAAACCCGGCCTGTTTTTTGTCTTAATTTTTTTTTTAATGTTTTTATTTATTTTTGAAGGAGAAAGAGACAGCACGAGTGAGAGAGGAGCAGAGAGAGAGGGAGACACAGAATCCAAAGCAAGCTGTCTGCACAGAGCCCGACGCGGGCTCGAACTCACAGACTGCGAGATCATGACCTGAGCCGAAGTCGGATGCCTGACCGGCTGAGCCACCCAGGCGCCCCAACCCTGCCTCATCTCCCTCTCTAGTCTATAGTCTCTAGCTGACTCTTCTCTCATTGCCTATGATCCACAGTGTAGACAGCCTTCAGAACTGACTGCCTGGGGCAGGTTTCCAGCCAACTAGGAGCTACCAGGGGCAGGATCCCTGCCCAGGAGGCTCTGGGTCCCCAGGAGAGGGGCCTAGAGGCCCAGCTTACCTGGAGGGTGCTGCCGGCACTGCTCCCTCCTCCTCTGGCACAGGATGTACAAGAGGACAACGGTGAGAGCGAGGGTGATGGCCAGGAGGGATACCACAGGGATCGTAGCTGATGTCCCAGATGTAGGTCCCACATTGTCTTCCAACTGCTTCTGCTTCTCCCCAGCCTCAGGCCCAGCCCCGAACCCGTGGCCCACAGTGGGTGTAGCGGTTTCGTTGATGTGGGCGAGCTTTTCATCCGAGGACGGCGCTCCTCCTGGAAGCGTGGGTGCCTGGGTGGACCACACGGCAGGTGGCAGGTGCGTCTGGGCAGGGGAGCCCAGGTCTAAAGGGGCCGTTTCTGTGGGCTCAGGAACCTGGCTGCTGGGGGGAGGTGAGTGCTGCCGGGAGGCCGCGGTCCCAGCGTCCACATGTCCACATTCTGGAGAGGCAAGAAGTAAGGGATCAGGGCTCTGAGATGAGGGACAAGGTGACGACGCAGAGGGAAGCGTGGTTGATCAAGGAGAACATCAAGGTAACAGCAGAAGGCCAGAAGAGGAAGGCAGAGGCAGAAGGGAAAGTGGGGGGCAAGGAAGTAAGCCGACCTCAACAGGGAACCACTGGAACAGGCATGCGCTGTGCACTGGGAGGTAGAGCGACCCCAGGGGTGGGGGTGGGGGGACCCTGGCTCTGCTACAAAGCAGTTGTGTGACCTGTCCCTTGCCTCTCAGCCTCTCTGGGACTCCTTTCTTTCAGTCGTAAAGCAGGGATAACGTTAGTACCGACAGCCGCAGTAGCTAGGAGGCTTAAACGCAATAATGTAGGTCTCTGGAGCCTAACGTACATGCTGAAATGATGTGACGTCGTGCCTGCAGCAGACTTGGAAATGCATCGGAAAGTAAGGTGGGCCGATGGTGGACAGAAGGACGGACAGACGGATGGACACACACTAAGGCAAATATGGCTTCCGTGTTGGAAACCTGATATTGTAAAATATAAGCTATATTTATGCGTACAAACTACACAAAATGCATAAAATATAAATTTACAAAAGCCACACACCGTAGAACCCAGGCCATGGGTATCTGGATGCTCGCCATACAGTTCTTTCAACTTTTGTGTATATCTTTAAATTTCCTTAATAAAGTCACAGTGAATGATATTGGGGGAACTGGGACGGAAGGGGCTCTGGCCGGCACCAGAAACCATAGAAAAGTGAGGTGTCACAGGAGAGGAGCCAGGTAAAGAAGACTGTAAGGGGGAGGACGCAGCCCTGGAAACAGATCTCAGGGAGGAGGGGGGAAAGCTCGTACCTCTGAGATCAAAGCAGTTCATCAGTTCTTGAACCCATTGGTCTCTGCTGCCCCCACACACACTCCGGGCAGGTAGCTGGAACCTGCCGAGGAAAGGCGGGGTCTCCCAAGCTGCACCCCTTCTCCCAACCCTTTCCTCATTCCAAAGATGTGAGGTCATCGCCAAGAGCAAGTGAGGCCTTTTTCCCAGAACAGGAAATTCCCACGTATATAAGACAGGGAAAAACAAAGCTGTGGACAATGTGGAACAAACACAACCCAGAGAGGGGGCTCCCAGGGGTTCCAGTTTGGCCAGAGGGGGTCCTCGCGCCCCCCGGAGGCGCTGCGCTCCCCAGCGGTCAGTGAGGTTACCGGATGTAGGAGTTACAGCGATGATAGACTTTCAGGTGCTTTCGGAGATGTGCCAGTAACTGACGCTTTGGAGGGGAGCCGGAAGAAATTGCTGTCCCGCAGTAACAGCTGCCAGTGACGCTGCCCTCGTTGCCATCGCCTGAGCGGGACAGGACAGAGGTAGTCGGCACAGGTTCCGGCCGGCGGGGCTCCCCCGGCTGCACCGAAGCTCCAACCCACTGCTCCGTTGCAGCCTCTTCGCTAGATCCCGGGATCTGACCACCGGGCACAACCCAGCCATCACACCGCCAAACGCGTCCCTGATCGTCCCCCAGCCCAGGTGTCCCCCAGCCTGTCCCCAACCTCAGGCAGCTGGCCCCCTCACTGCCCCGACGGCCTGGGGACCCGGGCTCGGCACTTACTTACCCACCACAACCCTGCGGTCCTCGGCGCCCCCCTCCCCTCCCGTCCCGTTCCCGGACTCGGGGGTCTGGGCGCCACCCCGCTCCGGACGAACCTGGCCGAGGCAGCAGCTCCAGCAGGAGGAGGAGAGCGAGGGACCGGAGTCCCCAGGGCCGCCTCATGTCGGGGACCCGGCGGCACCGGAGCGCGGCGTCCAGAGAGTTCCTCCCGGTCCCGTGGGCGCGAGTCCGGGTCGGGGGGCTGCGCGAGCTGGCGGCGCCCTCCTGCCGCGCACGCACCGTCCGAACCGACAGCGCGGTCGGTACTGCGGGGACCGCGCGGACCGCGCCTCCCGCCGCGGGGAAAACCCCGGAGGCGGGGCCCCGCGCCCCCGCGCCCCCGCGCCCCCGCGCCCCCGCGCCCCCGCGCCCCCGCGCCCCCGCGCCCCCGCGCCCCCGCGCCCGCCGGGAACGCGCGCCGAAAGCAAAGGAAAAGCCGGCTGCGCGGGGGGCGGGAGGCCCGACGGGCTGACTCCGGCTGCCGTCCGCCCGCCCAGGTCAGGCCTCGAACGCCAGGACTCCGACCCGCTTTCGCTTCCCGGCGCGCCCGGGTCACATGCCGGTGATGCCGGCCGGGGAAGTCCGGGCGGGGGCCGCACACCGGCCGGGCCCCCTCGGCGCGCGCTCCCGACGCGCGGGGCGTGGCCACCGAGGGCGGGCTCGGGCGGCCCTGACGTCACACCCGCGCCTCCCACCCCACCCCCCAGCCAGCCCCGAGGTATTTACCTTCGAAAAGTGGTGGCGGCTGCAGGTACCGGAGGAGCGGAGCGGCCGGGAGGGGCTGGGTCCCCTGGGGCTCCCCGCCGAACCGATCCAAGCCGGAGGGATGCCCCGGCTCAGACGGATCCCAGAGTCTTGCCTCCTGCCCAAACCCTTCCCCTCGGGTTAGCCCTCCAAACCTACTCACCGCTCGAACCCCGGTCCTGAGGGTTTGAACCCCCAATACCCCAATACCGCCTCTCTCGTGACTACTCATCTTAAAGCCTCCTCGCCCCCTTCCAAGTCTATTCCCCATTCCCACCCTGAGCCCCGAAAACTAGCCTCTGCTCCTAACATCCCTCCAATCCAGAGGTTCCCCTCGTAGGTGACCCTCAGACCCACCTCCTCCCCGTCTTGTGACCCGGCCCCAAACTCCCCTCACCGTACATCCGTTCCTCTGCTCAGTCTGGGCCCAGGCCCCTGTGGCCCTGAAGACATGGAGTTTGTATCTGGATACCGGGATGAATTCCTTGATTTCGCTGCCCTCCTGTTTGGCTGGTTCCGAAAGTTCGCGACCGAGCGCAGGGCTGTGGGGGCCAGCCTTGAGGGCCGCTGGCGCCAGCTGGAGACGCAGATCAGAAGGCTGCCCCAGGACCCCGCCCTTTGGGTGCTGCATGTTCTGCCCAACCGTAATGTGGGCATCAGCCTGGGGCAAGGAGCAGAGCCAGGCCCTGGATCGGGCCTGGGGGCTGCCCAGTTCCTGGGAGATGAGCCCCCACTCCACCTGCGAGACCTAAGCCCCTATGTCAGTTTTGTCAGCCTGGAGGAAGGGGAGGAAGCAGAGGAGGAGGAGGAGGAGGAAGAGAATGGAGAGGAGGAGGGTGCAGGCTTGGAGAAGGTAGATCCAGACAAAAATGGGGCCCCTGCCCCTACCAGCAGGGACTCCCCCCAGGAAGCAAACCCTCCAGGGAGGCCAGAGGAGCCTGAGCAAGAGGCAGGAGGTGGAGGAGGTGGCCAGGATTGCTGCCGAGAAGACAAGGCAGAGGACGAAGCAGTCCCTGAGAGGAGGAAGGGGCGGAGAAGTGGTAAGACCCCAGGGTGGGGGCCTGGCCCTGCCCTGACTCCTCTCTGCACGCCCCCCCCCCCCACTTTGGAAGACCTCCTATACCTCTCAGAGCTTGGCCAGGAGTCACTGACGGTGGCCTGCAGGCTGATGTCGCCCGAAAAGGTGTTTTCATTGACCCACAATGTTTTTTCATTTTTGGTTTGTTTGTTGTTGTTTTTTAAATTTGAGTCAACATTTATACATCGAAATTAAAAGCCAAACAAACTCAAGAAACACTTAAAGTTGCAACAGCAGGCCTGCATTTCTGCCTGTGCGGCAGTTGGCCCCGGCAGATGAGTCACGTCCTCTCTCCCTGGTCCCTCCTGTTCATTTTGTTGACTTGCCCAGCCCCCCTAGGCCTGATGTTCACACCCCTGACTTTCCCCTTCTTCCCCAGAGGCTGCCCCCCTGCACCTTTCCTGCCTCTTACTGGTAACAGACGAACACGGCACCATCTTGGGCATTGACCTACTAATGGATGGAGCCCAGGGCAGTGCAGGCAAGGGCTCAGGGCCAGAGAACCTGGCCCCTCGGGCCTATGCTCTCCTCTGCCACAGCATGGCCTGCCCCATGGGCTCCGGAGACCCTCGAAAGCCCCGACAGCTGACTGTGGGAGATGCCCAGCTGCATCGGTACAGAAATCCAGTATCTGAGACCGAGGGGTGGGGGGAGCTAGGGGTCTGGACTCCTGAGCAACCCCGAGGCTGACTCCGTCTCCACCCCCACTCAGAGAGCTGGAGAGTCTGGTCCCGAGGCTGGGAGTGAAGTTAGCCAAGACGCCGATGCGGACATGGGGTCCCCGGCCAGGCTTCACGTTTGCCTCCCTTCGGGCTCGAACCTGCCACGTCTGTCACAGACATAGCTTTGAAGTGAAGCTGACACCTTGGTGAGCAGCCAGAAAGATGGGGTGACAGGGAGGAAGACCCCAACAGTCAGGCAAACAAGACAAAGCTGGCCGCTGGGGGGCCCGGGAGACAGAATGGGGGACAGGGAAGTAAAAGGAGGGAAAGAGCAGAATATACAGGAAAACAGACCAGGTGATATACGGGCAGCTGCAGGACGGACAGACAGCAGGCCGAGGGCCTCCAGAGATTAACGCCGGGTGTCCCCACCCCCCGTACCCCCAGCCCCCAGTGTAGTGCGGTCTTGTACTGCGGAGAGTCTTGTCTCCGGGCCGACTGGCGGCGATGTCCGGATGACGTGAGCCACCGGCTTTGGTGCCCGAGGCTCGCGGCCTTCATGGAACGTGCCGGAGAACTGGCAACTCTGCCTTTTACCTACGCCACAGGTACCACGAGGAGATCAAGATGGGGTGGGAGGAACTGGGGCCGGGTGCCCGGCTACGGGGTCCTGGGGCTGACGGGTTAGTAGTGCTGGGGGCTGGATCCCAGAAACAAGGGCTGGGGACTAGACCCCTGGAGCTGAACACGGGGTCTGGGGCTGAGGAGTGTGTGCCCGGGTCCCTGAGAGAGCTCAGGGGATCCGGGCAGCCCAGCTCCACCCCTAACTGGTGACTTTACTTTTTAGACCCTCTGTTTCCCCATCTGCAATATAAGTATATTAACAAATGCTCAAGCCCGGAAAATCGTTCTAAGGATTCTGTGGTGTTCACACCTGCTATGCTGTAGACACTCAGAACCAGATTCAGACCCAGGGTCCTTGGGAGAAACGGAGCAGAGCTGTAGTCTGGGGTCCTGGCCACCAGGCCCTCAACCCCTCCCCTCCTCCTTCTGCAGAGGTGACCAGTGAAACCTTCAACAAGGAGGCCTTCCTGGCCTCACGGGGCCTCACTCGTGGCTACTGGACCCAGCTCAGCATGCTGATTCCAGGCCCTGGCACGCCCAGGCACCCCCGGGGCAGCACGCCATCCCTCAGCCTTCTTCTCAGTGGTTTGTGGGGTTCTCTTCAGGCACGGGCCCCTCAGCCTAGAGGGAAGGACGGGAGAGAAACAAGTTGTCCGGATCCCAGATAACGCCTCTGCATAAGCACCAGACTCCACCATCATCCCCAGGGCTATCGTAGACCTATCCCCAGTCCTCAGGGAAGTCACCCCTGCCCGCCCCTTCCAGGAGCCTCGCCCACAGGCCACTGTCCACGGCTCTTGCTTGCAGCTCCAGGGAATACAACTCCTTTGGAAGGAAGAGGGGGAAGGGCTCGACGGGGGTCTCTCTGACACCAGGATCATCTTCCTTCCTTCCTCTCAGGAGATCCCTACCAGCTTCTCCAGGGGGATGGGCCTGCCCTGATGCCTCCTGTGCCCCCAGATCCGCCCAGGAGCCTCTTTGGTGAGCTGGGGGGGCCTTAAGGGAGCCACAGATAGAGACAGAGACTGGAGGACGCAGTCTGGGTGGCGGAGAAAAAGGGGGCTGTTAGACTGGAGGGGCTGGGGTCCAGGCCTGGACCAGGTCCCTCAGTAACCCACTCTCCCCAGGCTCATGGCAGGATTACTACACGTGGAGGGGCCTCGGCTTGGACTCGCCCATGGCCGTGCTTCTCACCTACCCGCTGACTGTGTACTATGTCATCACCCACCTGGTGCCCCAGTCCTGTAAGGAGAGCCGAGCAGGGGGACAGAAGTGCAGGGGGCAGGGGGGCAGGGGGCTGGAGGGGGACGAGGGGAAGGGAGACCATCTTCTTAAGTGGCCAGCTTCTCCCCCAGTCCCTGAGCTCAACATCCAGAACAAGCAGTCACTGAAAATCCACGTGGTGGAGGCCGGGAAGGAGTTTGACCTGGTCATGGTGTTTTGGGTAAGTCCCTCCGGGACAGAAGGTTGGGTACGTGGAGGTGCGCGCAAGGTGAGCCCCTGATCTGTCTTCTCTGTCCTTCAGGAGCTCTTGGTCTTGCTCCCCCACGTGGCCCTAGAGCTGCAGTTTGTGGGCGACGGCCTGCCCCCCGAGAGTGACCAGCAGCATTTTACCCTGCAGAGGGTGAGGGCTGGTGGGCGGGTGGGGGTGGGGCCTGCTCTCCCCTGTCTTGCCTAAGGCAGCTTCCCAGTGCCCTAACGTCTAGCCCTTTCTCCACTCCGCTCCTGGCTCCCCAGGATGGCCCAAAAGTGTCTGTCCGTCCTGGTTCCGGGGTATCGGGGCGGCTCAGCTCCGGGACCAAGGAGAAGGGGGGCCGCAGGGACCTGCAGATCAAGGTGTCTGCACGGCCCTACCACCTGCTCCAGGGGCCCAAACCTGACGTGGTTATCGGTAAGAGCCTGGGGTAGGCGTGTGGGGAGGCGGGAGAAGGCCACGGGCGACAGCATCTGCCCGCTCTCCCTCTATCTGCAGGGTTTAACTCCGGCTTCGGTCTCAAGGACACCTGGCTGAGCTCGCTGCCCCGGCTCCAGGTGGGGGATGGGGCAAAAGGGACCTGCTCTCTCCTCCTGCCCCGACCCCTCCTCCTTTTCCGAAAGCCTCTTCTTCCCACCATCCGCTCCGGACACGGGGCGCGCCCAGGGTCCTCCTGGCCCTGTCTGTCCGTCTGTCTGTCTGTGTGTCTGCCTGACTCGTGACCTGACTCTGCCGCTGGCGCCGGGGGAGGGATTGGGGTGCGGCGCCGCTGGGAGAGTCTGAGGCCCGCGCCCCGCCCCCACCCCTAGTCCCTCCGAGTGCCGGCCTTCTTCACCGAGAGCAGCGAGTACGGCTGTGTGATGGACGACCAGACCATGGCGGTGGCCACGGGAGGGGGCACCAGCCCCCCGAGGCCCAATCCCTTCCGCTCCCCTTTTCGCCTGCGAGCGGCCGACAACTGCATGCCCTGGTAACTGCCCGCGACCCCCGCGGGGTCCGCCGCCCTCCTCCCGGGACCCCCTGCTCGGCCCCCGGCCCCCGGCCCCCGGCCCCGCCCCCGCGGGCTTCCGCCGCTTGCACCTGCCGCCCCGCCCCGGGGGCGTGTCCCGTTATGGCCGCCCCGCCCCCCGCCCGGGCCGCCCCGCCCCTCCCTGACGGCGCCACGCCCCCTCAGGTACTGCAACGCCTTCATCTTCCACCTGGTCTACAAGCCCCCGCAGGGGGGCGGGGCCCGCCCGGCGCCGGGTCCCGCGCCCCAGGCCCCGCCCCCCGCCGCGCCCCCCGCCCCCGCCCGCAGACGCCGAGGGGAGAAGAAACCTGGGCGGGGGGCCCGCCGGCGCAGGTGAGGGCCCAGGTGTGGCCGCCCGGCCCACCCCGCCCAACACGCCCCCGAAAGCAGATCGGAGCCGCGCACGGCCGGGGGGAGGCGTTTGGCGGATCGCGCGGAGGTAAATAAAAGGGCTCGTTTGACACCACTGAGTCACGCGCCTTCCGGTTATACGCCCTGGACGGGGTCCTTAAACGCGGAGGAGAGGAAAGGATTTCGGGATGACTCATTTTCCTCCAGCTTCTTTCCGCCCCGCCATGGCTGTCGCCTCCCTTCCCCGTGGCTGCGACCCTCCTTGGCAATCCCAAACTCCTGGTGTGTGGGGGGAGGGGGGGCGTAAGTCATTTCCAGGCCCCTGTAACCCTCGGGGACCTGCCCCAACGCAAGACCCGAGAAGGGGAAAGTGGCTTCTCACTAGCAGGCAGGGCAAAAGCATACAGGCTCCGAGGGGCGCACAGACCCCGTGGTTTAGAGGCAGCGAAGGGCCCCAGGCCACCCAACCCTGGGCCCTCCTCGTCCGGTCTCCACCTTCTCTCGTTCAGCATATCCACTGAAGGGCCAACTTCTGAGTCAGCCTGCCAAAGGCATTCAGGTTCACCTGTTCGTTCACCAGGCAGAGAATTCCCTCTACGGCATTAGTCCCCTGCTTCAATCCCCTTTCCTCCATTCTTAAAATCCCCGTGAGTGTGGGCTGGGCTTAGTGCCTCCGTGGCTAAGTACAGAAAGGGAAAAGTAACAGAAGCTTGGCACACACCACTTGCCCCCAGTGAGTAAGTCATGTTGACGTCATGTGCTCCCCGACTTGTTGCAATGAGGCCCCATCACCTTAGTGTTCTTCCTAAGAATCCCTGAGCTCTGTCTCATCCTGAGAAAACATCGGACGAATCCTGTGGGACAGTCTACAGAACGCATGACCACTCCTGCCAAAGTGTGAAAGTCACCAGAGACGAGGAAAGACCAAGAAACTGACAGACTGGAAGAGACAGAGGAGACATGATGTCTAAAGATGACGTATCCTGGGTCAGATCCTGGGGCAAAGAAAGGACTTTGGTGGAAAAAACTGGGGAACCCAAATAAAATCTATATTTAGCTAACGGTATGGCGTCTGTGCTAATGTCTCAGTTTCCATAAACACACTGTGGTGGTTTAAGACATAACGTTAAAGGAAAATGGGTGAAGGGGTACAGGAACATTCTGTCTTTGTAGCTCACCTATAAATCTAAAAATTATTTCATTTTTTATAATGTTTTATTTATGTATTTTGAGAGAGAGAGAGAGACACAAGGGAGGGGCAGCAGGGAGAGAGAGAGGGAGACAGAACTCCAAGTAGGCTCCAGGGAGCTGGTTCACTGGCTGCATAAGGAAATGCAAATTAATAAGAAAAAGAAAGTGAAATACACAATCCCCTGGTTTGCATCTATAATAGCTAAAATGAAATTTTAAAAAGAGTTCTGAAAAAAAATTTTAACACTTATTTATTTCTTTTCAAGAGACAGAGAGTGAGCAGGGGAGGGTCAGAGAGAGAGGGGGAGACACAGAATCCGAGACAGGCTCCAGGCTCTGAGCTGTCAGAACAGAGCTCAACACGGGGCTTGAACTCACTAACCCTGAGATCATGACCTGAAACCGAAGTCCGACCCTTAACCGACTGAGCCACCCAGGCGCCCCCTATCTTTGGTTTTAAATGCTGCAGGGTAGGAGAGCATGTTTGGGGCGATGTGGGACCCACAGCTCCCTATGGAACAACCACAGGTGTCCTTACACAATCCAGACAGGCAGGAAGTCATTCCCCGGGGAATAATCTGGAAGCCAGCCATCAGCTGCCAAGAGTCACTGCATTAGCATACAATCAGGTACCGTTCAAAAGGCCGTATTATGAGTAACAGAAGACCCTCCTCTCTCCCCTATTACTTGGGAAATTCCAAGATTTTAAGAAGCACTGTGCCACAAACTGGGACACAGACAAAAAATATATTATCATACCACAATATCACACCCCCAGCTTTTTCCCAGAGTGTTTGAAGGCGCAGCCCAGACATCAGTCATCTTACTCATATGCATCCATAACTAACTCATAAGGGCTTTGAAAAAACTGTAACCACGGGGCCATTATCACACCGAAAAAGTTAGCATTTATTCTTTAATATCTTGTAATACCCAATTCACGTTCAAATTTCTTCGATTATCTCAAAGATGGCTTTTACAGCTGGTTTGTTGCAAGCAAGAAACAAACAAGGTCCAGGGCGCCTGGGGGGCTCAGTGGGTTAAGCCACCGTCTTCCGCTCAGGTCATGACCTCATGGTCTGTGAGTTCAAGCCCCGGCGTCGGGCTCTGTGCTGACAGCTCCGAGCCTGGAGCCTGCTTCGGATTCTGTGTCTCCTTCTCTCTCTCCTCCCCCACCCTTAAAAATAAATACACATTAAAAAAAGAAAGAAAGAAAGAAACAAGGTCCACACGTGGCTTTGGCCGCTGTGTCCCTTTGGTCTCTTTTACTCTGTAAGGGGATTCCCTGTCTTTTTTCTTTCTTTTTTGTTTTCATGCCTCCGTGAGAAACTGAATCATTTGTCCTGTAGAAAGTTTCTCATCCTGGATCTGGCTGACCGCTGACTCGGGATTTTTTTTTTTTTTTTTTTTTTTTTTAATTTGTCTGTCTTCCTTAGTGCCTGTAAGGGGGTAGATAGATCCAGCTGGGAAAGGCCCTTCTCGAGTGGCCTCTGCCAACCTCCAGGCAGGGTTCATGCCACCTTCCGCCCCCTCTCCACCCTCCAGCCAGCAGCCTCCAAATGAAGACATTGTGGAACTTCCCCCGTGTGCTTGCTCAACGGATTCCTTCTCAGCCTAAACATCACTTCCTTAGGAAAGTACAACTTCCTTGACTCCCAGATAAGGGTAGACCCGCCCACCCCCCCCCCCTGCTGAGCCCTCAGCACCCTAAAACTCTAAAAGGGAAGCCTAGGTCCCTGGTGAATTGAGGGGGAATGGAGCTTTTTACCACTCCCTTGGCCAGAAAATAACCTTTCCCTAAATTCCTGCTGTCTACCGCATAAAAGTATGAAAGGATATGGTTATCTCCGACTGGTAGGATTACTAAGGATTTGCGGGCTCATTTGACTTAGCCGTGTGGCTCATTTTTCTTCCATAAGCATACGGTACCTGTAGCACAAAAATGTTTAATTTACGAGTTGCTGTCTTTAATGATTCACTTCCTCAGTACTGATTGAATGCACACGAGGCTTCGTGCTGTACTTTAGAGAGGCGACGGGGAGAACAGACACGCTTTCTGGCTCCGTGAAGCTTTCAGTCCACGGCAGGGGCCAGCAGGCTGTGGCCTCCGGCCAAATCTGGCCCTTTCGTACGACCCGCAGGCTACGAAGCCAAAAGAAGAACGTTTTGTGATGTGAAAATTGTATGAACTTCAAATTGCAGTGTCCCTAAATCTATGATGAAATAGACCCACAACTATTTATGTGTTGTCTGTGGCTACTTGAATGATACAGACTTGTGCTTGTGACAAACCATATGGCCCCACAAAGCCTCAAATATTTGCTAACAGGCTCTTCATAGGAAAAGCACACCGACCCCTGGTTAGGGCAGGATTTCCAAAAAGCAGGGGCGCCTGGCTGGCTCAGTCAGAAGAGCATCCAACTTTGATCTCCGGGTTGTGAGTTCGAGCTCCCCATGTTTGATGTAGAGATTACTTCAATACACTTAAAAAGGAAGATTTTCAAAATGCAGATTTATGAGAGTTTATCAAGTCAATTCAGTGGGCCTCAAACAGTGTCCTATTTTTAAAAATTGTTTAATGTTTGTCTTTGAGAGAGAGAGAGAGAGGGCAAGTAGGGGACAGGCAGAGAGAGAAGGAGACACAGAATCCAAAGCAGGCTCCAGGCTCTGAGCTGTCAGCACAGTACCGGTGTAGGGCTCGAACCCACGAACCACGAGACCATGAGCTGAGCCGAAGCCAGATGCTTAACCGACTGAGCCCCCCAGGCGCCCCACACCATATATCTTTATATGTGTGTTGCATCGTGATATGAAATGTACTCCTCACTGTAGACCGTGGTCAAAACATCCGAAAGCCACTGGCTCAGAAGGAGACCTGGAAGACACAGAGAAGTAACCAGAAAGTTATGGTACAGTGTGATTGCTGTGAGGGTGAAAAAGCTACAGACTCAGAGACAGAAGAGGCACTTAAGACAGCCTTGGGGTATCAGCGAGGGCTTCTTGGAAGAAATGACATCTAAGCAGTGACCTGAAGGACAACTAGGAGTTAGCCAGGTAAAGAAGAGAAAAGATGGTCACGGCATGTGCAAAGGTCCTGGGGCAAAAGTAAGTAAGGCCTTTGGGAGAAAGTACAAGGGGTTCGGAGTTTAGAATGAGGTGAGGCTTCTTTAAACTACTTCTTTCCTTACTCCCCATCACATTACTCCTCCATTTTCATGGAGCAATTATCAGTTACTTGATTATCTCATTTATTTATTTACGTTTATTACACCTCCTCCAATGCATTTGGAAAAGTAAATTCCATGTCAGGGGACACCTGCCTTGTTTATAACTACGGCTTTTGCTTATAACAGCCACTCAGCACTTACTACAGGAGTTTCAGGAACATATCCCTGCTAGATTGGAGGGACGAACGGACCCTGGGAGGGTTAAGACTTGAGGAGACCCACCCACTGGGAGGCTTTGGTAAAAACGCGGGCAAGAGATTATGGTGCCTTCGATGTTGGGGACAAGCAGATGGACGTTAGGGCTAATGAGGAGCCGGGTAGGATCAGCGAACAGATACTGGGGCCAAGAAATGAAGGGTGCTGGTGGCTCCCAGCTGGGGCAGCGAGACAGACACAAGAGCCACCTGCTCGTGGCAGCACGGCCATGGACGTGAGGAGTGGAGTTAAGTCGGTAGAAGGGGGTCGGAGAGAAAGGCGAGGAGTTCGGGAGGCTCTGTGAAACGTGAGCCCTCTGTGGGCCTCCTCGTGACTCCGGAGGCAGCTGACAGGGTGACGGGGGCGGGGGTCACACAGCCAGGGGTGGGGGACAGCGTCCAGAGAGAGCGAGGTGCCTTCTCAGCAGAATCCTGGTGCAGGACAGGACAAGGAGGAAGAGGGGCCGGCAGGGGCATGACAAGTCCTGAGGGCGGCAGAAAAGCCGGGAGAGACCGTAAACAGAGAGAGGGTGGTCAGCTGTGTCAGATGCTGACACAGGGTGCGTCAGGGAAGAGAGAGAGAGAGAATCCCAAGCAGGCTCCACACTGTCAGCGCAGAGCCCGATGCGGGTCTTGAGCTCACGAACCGCGAGACCCTGACCTGGGCCAACGTCGAGGCAGCTGTTGAACCGACCGCACCACCCAGGCGACCCCCTCCGCGCATCTTTTTACAAAACTTTAATAACCCAGGTGGACACAGTGCCAACCAGCCTGCTTTTTTTCATATAACATGTGACCCAACGGATGTCCGCGTCCTCATGCACTCTCTCCTCATCGATGGCTCACGCTGATCTACTTTATGAACGCGACATACCCAGGCCCACATTGGGGACAGTTGGGACATTCCTGATTTTTCTCTGTGACAAATGAAATAGGAAGTAGAGAGTGTCCCGGGACACAAAATAGCCTGAGCCTGCCTGGTGGGTGGGGGATGGCTTTGCGCGGAGTCTCTGGCCGACGACCGAGGAAGGGAAGTCCGTATCAGGGGGGAAGGAAGGCAACAGGGATCTGTGTGGGGCGCGAGTCCCAACCCAGCCTGCTGGACTCCGGAAACAAGAGCTACCAGCACAAACAGGACAGCGCCTGATCTCAGGACACAAAGTCACCCACAGAGGGAGCTCCTCCCCCTTCTCAGGGGACACGGTGTGGCTCTGAGGGGGGAGGACATTGAAAACCCCAAAGAACCCAGAAGAATGGCGCTGGCGGCCGGACGACCGGAGGGTTTGGGAGCTGTCACTTTGCACTGGGAACATCGCCCAGGAGGGACAGGAGGCACCACGATGCGGGTACCCGCCTGCTCGGGAGGTCATGGCTTTAGTCTCCCAAGTGTTTGGAGAGTCTCCTGCTGTCTTTCTCTCATTGATTTCCAGTTTGCGTACCTTGTGGTCAGAGAGCACACCCTGTGTGATTCCAGAGCCTGGTCTCGGGGCCCGGGAGAGGGTCCGTCTTGTATATGTCCCGTGGGCGCTTGACAAAAACGTGAAGCTTGCTGTTGTTGGGTGAAAGGTGTCAGCTGTCAGCCGACGGTGTGGTTGGCTTCTCTAGCCTTGCCGACTTTCTTCTGCCTGGTCGCTCAGTCAGTGGCTGGAGGTAGGTCATGGGTCCCGGGCTTAGATAAACCCGGTCTGAACCCAGGCAGATTCAGACCCGGAACCCTGGAGAATCTCGTCTGAGAGCCACGCTCTGTTGGCCTGGCACGGAAAACACAAAGAGGCAATACGCACGCAGGGCTTAGTCGAGTCGGACTGTGTTCTAAGCGCTTTATTTACATATGTGAGTAAATAAGTTTCATCCTCGTAACAAACCTGGAGGTCAGGTGTTCTTAGTATCCCCCATTTTACAGATGAGAAGACTGAGGCACGGGGAGGTTAAGTCAGGTCACCAAGGTCAGTAGGGGAGCCTGGAAACAATATGTGCTTGTAACCTCTTGGGAAACTGCTTCTTGGAAAACAACACAACTTCCCGGAACAGATAACGGAGGGCTTACTTTTGAAAGGCTTTTATTTCCCTTTCGTGATTGGCCATGAACAGAATCACAAACACGTCTGCCGAGTTTTCTGTGAAATTCACGGAGAGATTTAAGCCGGGGGGGAGGGGGGAGCTCCTGGAAATGGATCAGCGAGCTTCTAGAAAGATCACTAAACTCCACCTGATGCCGCCGGCCTCACCACTGTTTGTTTGTTTGTTTAATGTTTATTTATTTTTGAAAGACAGAGTGTGAGCAGGGTAGGGACAGAGAGAGAGGGGGACACAGAATTCGAAGCAGGCTCCAGGCTCTGAGCTGTCAGCACAGAGCCTGACACGGGGCTTGAACTCATGAACTGTGAGATCATGACCTGGGCGGAAGTCGGACCCTTCACCGACTGAGCCACCCAGGAGCCCCGGGCAAGTCCTGACTTCATGTGCCTCAGGTGTAAAATGCAAACTCGTCTTTGAAGACTTATTACTATGGAGAAAAGAAGTAAATATCTCGTTAATAATATTTTATATTGATTACATGGTTAAATAACAACAGTTTAGATATATTAGGTTAGTTAAAATATCGCCTTATTGGCGCCTGGGTGGCTCAGTCGGTTAAGCGTCTGACTTCAGCTCAGGTCATGATCTCACAGCCCGTAAGTTCGAGCCCCGTGTCGGGCTCTGTGCTGACAGCTCAGAGCCTGGAGCCTGCTTCGGATTCTGTGTCTCCCTCTCTCTCTGACCCTCCCCCAATCGCGCTCTGTCTCTCAAAAATAATAAATAAATGTTAAAATAAAAAAGGGGGGCGCCTGAGTGGCTCAGTTGGTTGAGAGTCCAACTTCGGCTCAGGTCGTGATCGTGCAGTTCGTGAGTTCGAGCCCCATGTTAGGCCCTGTGCCGACAGCTCAGAGCCCGGAGCCTGCTTCGGATTCTGTGTGTGTCTCTCTCTGTGTCTCTCCCCCACTCATGCTCTGTTTCTCTGTCTCTCTCTCTCTCAAAAATAAATAAACATTCAAAAATAATAAAAACATAAAATAAAAATTAAAAACCTTCTGGGGTGGCAGGTTGGCTCAGTCAGTTGAACGTCTGACTCGGTTTTGGCTCAGGCCGTTATCTCACGGTTTGTGAGTTCGACCCCTGAGTCAGGCTCTGTGCTGACAGCACAGAGCCTGCTTGAGATTCTCTCTCTCTCTCTCTCTCTCTCTCTCTCTCTCTGCCCCTCCCTGCTTGCGTTTGCTCCCTCTCTCTCAAAATAAATAAATAAACATGAATGAAAATAAAATACCTTCTTAAAAAAAAAAAAAAGACAAGCCTCAGGGATCAGAGGCCTGAGTTAGCATCCAGGCTCCCCACACGATCTTGGACAAGTTACCCTCTCTGCATCTGTTTCCCCACCTGCAGAAAGGGGACAGCAATAGGACTGTCATGAGCACGAGGCAGATCGCTAAACCTAGATGCTTACGAGGTCTTTGGCACAGAGGCTTCCACAGATGCTGCACATTGTCATTACTAGCCCAGCAAAGTGCCGGAGAGGACAAGCCCAGGACGGAATCCACAACTGAGACGAACCCTCCACTTTCCCAGAGACGCCGTCTAACCCTGTTGGCCACCCGCCACCCCCCGAAGTCCGCGTTTGCCAGGGCTTATCCCCGAGTGACGACCTCCTACCTCCCCCCATCGTGCCTCAAACCATCAGACTGTTTCTCAGCTGCCCTCTTGCTCTCGTGGCAACTTGGCTCTGCTCCGAACTGAGTCCTCGAAGGGACGGTGGTCTCTCCCACATGGCTCGCATCCTGAGGTGAGGCACGTGTCTTTCGGCCTCCCTGCTGCTGCTTCCACTCTGAGGTCTCTCGCCACCCCCCCCTCCCCCCGCCGCCACCTTACTTGCAAAACCCCAAGCGCGACTGGACCAAGCCCCACCGACGGGGACACTGTGCCCGAGCTCCCCAGCACGGCTGGGGGCGGCGGGTCTCGCCGTGAGTCCCCAGCGGTGAAGCACCCAGAGGCTCTCAGCCCTGCCCTCCTAGGTTCTCTGGACGGACGACTGCGCGCCGCCTCGCTCCCCAGAGGGCAGCACTTTGTCGCCACCCTCGGCCAGCCACCCCGGTTCTTCCCTTTCCAGAGAGGCCACTGCTCATCTTTCCCCTGGGACTTCTCACCATGACCGCTCCCTGCAAATTCCTCTTTGTTTGTTTCTTGGTCTTTCGTGTTGAATTTGCCCCTTGGGTGTCTTGGTCACCTCTGTCCCCTCCCCCCCCCCCCATTCCTGTCCCCGCCACTCCGACGGAGGCGCCCTGGTAGAAATGCAGGGGGGCGCATTTCACGAAGCTGCCCGCCCTCCTCGGAACTCGGCCTTGGCCTCCAGGACTCACACTGCCCTGGTCTTCCCCAGGCCTCGCCAGGCGACCCTCTCCTGGCCCCTCCACCTCTGGCCCGCCTCCTATTCTCTCGCCTCTTTTCTCGGCCACCCTCCCTCTCCCAGCCCTGCCCCACTCCTGCCTCCCCCCCCCCCCCCCCCCCCCCCCCGCCTCCTCACGTTGGTAATGGCAGCCCCATCCCATCACCAACTCCAGATCTCGGGGTCAGCTCCCTCTTCACCTCGTCTGCTCTCCCCCGGTTCGCCAAGCTCGGGCTGCTCCGCCCCTCTGCCGCGCCTGCCATGGCCCACGCTCGTCCCCAGGGCCTTTGCACATGCTGTTGGCTGCACCCCACACTCTCCCTGCCAAACCTCCCTTCTTTCCTGGTCGCCCCTGCCTCAGAAAGCCCTTCCTGGGCCCCCGGAATGAGAGCAGTCCTCAACAGCTGTGACTTCAGCGCCTAAACTCCTATTTTTCTGCACGATTCATTACTACCGAAGGCTGTGCATTCATTGGCTTACGTGCTTACTGTTTGCCCCTCCCAACTGAACCCCCAGCATGTTCACCAGTGCCTGGTATCAGGGCGCCCGCGTGGCTCAGTCGGTTAAGCATCCGACTTCCCTCAAGTCATGATCTCACAGTTTGTGAGTTCGAGCCCCGCGTCGGGCTCTGTGCCGACAGCTCAGAGCCTGGAACCTGCTTCGGATTCCGTGTCTCCCTCGCTCTCTGCCCCTCCCCTGCTTGCATTCTGTTTCTCTCTGTCTCAAAAATAAACAAACATTAAAAAACATTTTTGTTTTTTACATCTCGGCACTTCCCCTCTGCCTACGTCATCAGGCCTGTGGATGACGCACCAGACCAATCACAAGCACGGGAGTTAGAGTCTGACAGGCCCGCGTTCAAGTCCAGGCTTGAGTGGTCCCAGCTGTGTGGTCTTAGGCAAGTTACTCAGCTTCTCTGAGCCACGTAGACTCATTCTGCAAACATGTGCCGAGTGCCTACTTTACAACGGGGTCACCTTGCTACGCCTGTCCTAAGGATTATATAAGATAACGTAGGCCATGTCTCTAGAACCAAGCCCGGCTAATTATGATTAAGTACTCAATCATCTGGTGCTGTTTATCCTTCACGTTTCGTCATGATACGGTCTCAGAGTCTATTTATAATCATGCGTGTTTACAATCTGGATTTTCTCATTGGTCAAAAACTATTTAGGGCCAGGGCACCCGGCTGACTCAGTCTCTGGAGCGTTGAGACTCTTGATCTCGGGGTTGTGGGTTCTAGCACCACGTTGGGTGTAGAGATTGCTAAAAAAATAAATAAATAAATAAATACACTTTAAAAAATTTTATTTAGGACTGCCTCGGGGTCCTAAAGGGGTTGGGTTTTGTTACAAACGCTTGGAAGTTTCCAGTTTATTGCACTGGGGGTCAGAGAATGTGGCCAGGTCAGTTTCAGGTTTGAGGAACCTAGAATTTCTTTCAGGGTCTAATGTTGATTTGTCAATGTTTCATTGGCAGTGAAAAGGTGTGTTCTCCATTTATAAGATACAAAGGTCAACAAGTATTTGAACACAAGCCCCAGGATGGATAATTTATGGCTGACCACTGCTGTATTCCTGGCATCCAGCAACAGGCCTGATGTACATCATCCAGGTTCAATAAATATTTGTTGAATGAGTGGCTAATTAATCAAGCAACCTTATTATCACTTAGATTCTCAATACCTTTGTACCTTTGCATATTTTTTTCCTACTCCATCTGGCAAAGCCTGGTGAGTTATGTCACATCTTCCCATCCCAACCCATTACATATTTTTTAAAAGATTTTATTTTATTTATTTTCTAATAATTTTTTTTTTTAGAGACAGAGCGAGTGCATGTGAGTGGGGGAAAGGCACAGAGAGAGAGAGAGAGAGAGAGAGAGAGAATCCCAAGTAGGCTCTGCATCATCAGTCCAGAGTCAGAAGCGGAGCTCGAACTCAGGAACAGTGAGAACATGACCTGAGCTGAAATCAACAGATGCTTCACCGACTGAGCCACCCAGGCGCCCCTAAAAAAGCATTTTTAACTTGCATTTCTTGGTGCAAAGTCGAGAGCAAAATAACATGGCAATTAATCAAGAAATTAAACTGGGGCGCCGGTTAAGCGTCCGACTTCGGCTCAGGTCATGATCTCACGGTCCGTGGGTTCGAGCCCCGCGTCAGGCTCTGTGCTGACAGCTCAGAGCCTGGAGCCTGTTTCCGATTCTGTGTCTCCCTCTCTCTCTCTGACCCTCCCCCGTTCATGCTCTGTCTCTGTCTCAAAAATAAATAAACGTTAAAAAAAAAAAAAAAAAGAAATTAAACACATCGCCTTCCTGCCCTCCCCAGATAATAGTGACAGAATTACAGACACAATCTGGCCCCGTGGTTCCAGTCTGTTCCAATCTGTCCCCAAGGTTGGAAGGGAGGTTTCCGCACCTGTTAGTGCCCCACTGTGGCTCCTGTAAAGTCCTATGTTGAAGTCCTAGGCTCCAGGACTTCAACATGTGGCTGTATCCAGAAGTAGGGTCTTTAAATAAGTTAAAGTGAGGTCACCACAGTGGGGCCTTACCCAAAATGACCGATGTCCTTATAAAAAGAGGAAATTGGGGCACAGACACGTACAGAGGGAAGATCACGCGAAGTCACAGGGAGAAGGAAGCCAGAGAAAGCGCACTCAGAAGCAGCCAGGCCAGGGGCGCCTGGGTGGCTCGGTTGGGCGTCTGACTTCGGCTCAGGTCGTGATCTCAAGGTTCATGAGTTTCAGCCCCGCGTTGGGCTCTGTGCTGACAGCTCGGAGCCTACAGCCTGCTTTGGATTCTGTGTCGCCCTCTCTCTCTGCCCCTCCCGGCTTACGCTCTTTCTGTCTTTCAAAAATTAATAAATTTTTAAAAAATAAAAAAGAAGAAGCAGCCACCAGCCCTGCCAACCTCCTGATGCTGGCCTTCGGGCTTCCAGAACTGTGAGAGTAGATTTCTGCTGTTTAAGCCCCCAAGTCCGTGGTCCTTTGATCCTCAGCCCGAGCAGATGAATACATCACCCGGAAAGGCCAGCCAGAGGGGAACCTATGGAGGGGACAGAGCATCATGTGGTCCCAGCCAGGCTGCCCCCTGCTGGGGGCTCCTCCTTGCTGCTCAGCGGTCCCTAATTAGGATGTGACCCACACCTCTCAGTAGCACTGAGCAGAGAGTGACCCTGAAATAAATGTACGGTTGACTCTTGAACAACGTGGGTTCGAACTGCGAGGGTCCGCATATACACGGGTTTTTGCAATAAATACAGTACGGTGCTGTCAATGTATTTTCTCTTCCTTATGACTTTCTTACTAACACTCTTTTTTAGAGAGAGAAAGAGAGCACGCGTGCGCTTGCGCGAGTGGGGGAGGGGCAGAGAGACAGAGACACCCCCCCCCCCCGCCCTGCCCCCCGCAAGCCGGCTCCGCATCATCAGCACAGCCCCACGCGGGGCTCCAACCCACGACCAGGAGATCACGACCTGAGCCGAAATCGGGAGTCGGGCGCTCGACCCACTGAGCCACCCGGGCGCCCCTTCTGTTGTTTTATTGCAAGAATACAGTTTATAATGTACAAAAGATGTATTCGTCGACTGCTCGTGTTCTCGGAAAGGCTTCTGGTCTATGGTAGTACATCACTCTCAAGTGGGCGGGGTGGGGGGTGGGGGAGATCAGAAGTTACACGTGGGTTTCGACTCCCCACCCCCACACGGTTGAAGGGCCAACGGCTCGCGACTTTATAAGGGGTTAAGCAGCCTTTACTGCAGAGCTTAGGCGCGTCCTCTCCTGGGGGGTAACGGGGAAGAGGTTAAGGAGTCTTCCTTCCCACCTTCCGCCTCCACGGCCTTGACTCCCCCACCGCAGGAAACGAAACGCCTGTCCATTCGGTTACTGGGACCCAAAACCGAGGAACCACCTGCGATCTTATTTATTTATTTATTTATTTATTTTTCAGAGAGAGAGAGAGAGAGAGAGAGAGATTGCGAGCACCAGCAGAGAAGGGGCAGAGAGAGAGGGAGACACAGAATCGGAAGCAGGCTCCAGGCTCCGAGCTGTCAGCACAGAGCCCGACACGGGGCTCGATCCCACGGACCGCGAGATCATGACCTGAGCCGAAGTCCAACACTCAACCGCCTGAGCCGCCAGGCGCCCCTGTGGTATATCTTTTCATACGCTATTTGCCACTTGTACGTCCTCTTTGGTGAGGTGTCTATTTGGGTCTTTTGTCCAATTTTTTAAACCCCTTGTTCTTTTTATTTATTTTTTATTATTATTGTTGAGTTTTAAGGGATCTTTGTATATCTTGGGGAACAGTCCTTTATCAGATGTGTCTTTTCCAAGTATTTCCTCCGAGTCTGTGGCTTACCTTCCTTCTCCCTCCCTTGACGGTGTCTCTTCCAGAGCAGAAGTCGTTAATATTGATGAAGTCCAGCTTATCAATGATCCCTTTATGAATCATGCTTGAAAGTTAGTTCTACCTTTGAACGTTTGCATCACCTGAACCAACAAATTCCCCTTTTGTTCCAGCAGAGGTGGGTTTTCTGTTATTTCATGTACATTTCTTTAAAACGGACTCTGGGCACAGCAGGCGATAAGCAGTTGACATCCTGACTACTGTTTAATGTAATTTTTGGAATTTATATATATTTTTTCGCTTTAAAAGGATTTCCTTTCTGAAACTTACATTCAGTTTCATAACTACATTGACGAAAATTATTTACAGTCACGTCAAGACTTCCCCATTTTGGAGTTTTTCTTTGACTACATCTCTTGGTGACTTAAAATGCTTTCTTTAAAAAAAAAAAAAAAAAAGGAGAAGAAAGAGACAGTGGAATTTCAAACCCAAGCCTTCTCAGAAATGCAATTCTACTGCCCTTCACACAGAGAAAGTACGTTGGATATTTATACAATTAAGTCATAGTTTTGTGTGTTTTTTGTTTGTTTTTTGTTGTTGTTTGTTTGTTTGTTTTTTGTTTTCGCTCTCAGAACTGTAGATGTTGTTCCTCTGTCTTCCAGTATTTAGTACCGCAGAGAAATCTCTAGCCAGACCACTTTTGTTTCTTTCTAGGTGACCTTTAATTCTGCCTACACGTACCCTTCAATGACATGGCTCTTCAGGATGAATCTATTTTTTTTTTTTTAATGTAATGTTTATTTTATTTTTAAGAGAGAGAGAGATGGGGGCGCCTGAGTGGCTCGGTTGGTTAAGTGTCCGACGTCAGCTCAGGTCATGATCTCATGATCTCATGGTTCGTGGGTTCGAGTCCCACGTCAGGCTCTGTGCTGACAGCTCGGAGCCTGGAACCTGCTTCAGATTCTGTGTCTCCTTCTCTCTCTGCCCCTCCCCTGCTCATTCTCTGTCTCTCTCTCAAAAATAAAATAAAAATATTTAAAAAATTTTAAAAGAGAGAGAGCGCGCGCCATTGGGGGAGAGGCAGAGAGACAGAATCCCAAGCAGGCTCTGCGCTGTCACACTGAACCAGACGTGGGGCTCAAACCCACGAACCGTGAGATCATGACCTGAGTCGGGCGCTTAAGGGACTGAGCCACCCAGGCGCCCCTTCAGTTTGCTTTTCACATTTTCCCCGGGACGCCATGTGCCTTTCCAGAAGCTGACCCAAGTGGATCTGCGCCCAAGGCAGCCTCCTCCCGGCACAGGCTGTGAACGGTGGGTCACGGCCACCAGCTCCACAGGGTCTCCGGGAACACTTTGCTCACCCGGCGTCTCCGTCCCATCAGTGTCCCTTCTGCTGCTTTAACTGCTGCGCTCTCTCCGAGTAGAGTGTTTTCTGGAGCGTGTCCCCCGCACGCCTCATCCACATGGGCCCAGTTACCGTCCAGCTCTCCAGCGGGTCTGGGCTTGGATTCTCTGGGCGCATTTGGCGGTTCTGGGCCATTCTCCCTTTTCTCCCCCAAATACATGGGGGCGCCCTCTCATCGCGGCCCTTTCTTTCTCGGTACTGTGCTCCCGCTTCCCAGAGAGTCCTGGCGAGAACCTTCCTGAAAATCCCATCCAAACCTGAAAGTAAATATTTCTCCAGCGTTCTCCTTTTAGTCTCCAGGATGATGACCCCTTCGCTTGGTTTGCAGAACTTTTTTCAGAATCCCTTTGGCTTTTTTTTTATAAATTTTTTTTTCAACGTTTTTTATTTATTTTTGGGACAGAGAGAGACAGAGCATGAACGGGGGAGGGGCAGAGAGAGAGGGAGACACAGAATCGGAAACAGGCTCCAGGCTCCGAGCCATCAGCCCAGAGCCTGACTCGGGGCTCGAACTCACGGACCGTGAGATCGTGACCTGAGCTGAAGTCGGACGCTTAACCGACTGAGCCAGCCAGGCGGCCCATCCCTATGATATTTTTGCCACTATTTTAGACACAGAGAATTGTATAAACATAACATCAGGAATACCTGTAGACCACCCCTCACGGGCTTCTTTTTCTCTTTGCTCACCTAAAAAGCAGACACACCTGTCAGACTCAGTGCTGATGAACCCGTAGACAGATACGTAGATTGCTCTGGATCCCACTCTGCCTGTGGGGGCAGGGCTGAGTCCCTCTCGGGGCGGGCAGTGGGAAGGCCCTCGACTGGGGGACACGATATTGCTCTGACAGTGAACGTCACTTCTGGCCATAAGCTATAAAGCCCAGCACGGAAACCAGCTGTACCGAACCCGTCAAAGGAGGCTGCAGGGATGCAGGGATGGGTGGTTCGGTGGGTTAAGCGTCCAACTTCTGCTCAGGTCACGATCTCCTGGTTCATCAGTTCAAGCCCCACATCCGGCTCTCTGCTGTCAGCTCAGAGCCTGCTTTGGATCCTCTGTCCTCCTCTCTCCGCCCATACACTGCTCATGCCCTCTCTCTCTCTCTCAAAAATAATGCACTTTTTTTTTTTTTAAGAATACTTTTGGGGCACCTGGGTGGCTCAGTCAGTTAAGCGTCCAACTTCACCTCAGGTCATGATCTCACAGTTCATGGGTTCAAGCCCTGCGTGGGGCTCAGTGCTGATAGGTCAAAGCCTGGAGCCTGCTTCAGATTCTGTCTCTCTCTCTCTCTCTCTCTGCCCCTCCCCCGCTCATGCTGTCTCTCTCTCTCTCAAAAATAAACATTAAAAAAATTTTTAAATACAAAAATCATAAAAGAATACTTCTGCAATGCTTACAAGCAACTATTACCAGGATTTCAAATATGCCTTCTGGAACACAGGAGAACGCAAAAAAAAAAAAAAAAAAAAAAAAAAAAAAAATTAATGAAAAGAGACAGAAAAATTAATGAAGAGACACATTAGAAATAACGTGGAAATGTTTTTAAAGCATTCAGCAAAACCAAGTACGAGTTGTCACGTGTGCGTGAGTCCGAGGCGGGGCTTTGGGGGAAGTTCAAAGTATTTTCTTGTTCTAGGTACCCTCTGATCCAAGAGGCAAATTCTTCATAGGTTTTTCTCCATCCGGTTGTCTTATAAAAAGGAGGAGTCCCTCCCAGAGTCTGGCATCCATCTGAGCAGTGAGCTTTCTGCACTGTCCACGCCTCTCTAGTGGCTTCAGTGGGCTGCTTGGAACAGCCACACGAGAGGCCACTGGCTGGACACGGCCATGTGGCCGTGTGCGTGATGTTCTCAGGTGTCCCTCTGATGTCCTGTCACCCCGCCTCCACACTCCACATCCTACCTGGGCCTACGCTTTCCTTTCTGCTCCCCACAATGCCCACAGCTGGGTCTCACGCCCCAGGCATGAGCCCCCAGGGTCTCCAGCCCGGGGCCCTGCCCACAGCAGGGGCCTCATGAATGCATCTCCGTATGGAAAAAGATTCTCCACGGTGCAGTTGACAGAAACGCCTCTCAAACTGGCTCCCTCTCAAACTGGCTCGCCAACACCTTGAAGGACCGCTCAGGCTTCAGGCATGGCTTGATCTGCAAGTTCAGACAATGCCATCAGGACTGTTTGTCTCCAGCTCTCGCAACTTCCCCTCGACCGACTCCGCTCCCCAGCAGGCAGGCCTTCCCTTGTGTCGGCCACCACCAGCAACTTCAGCATCCCTGACAGAAACAGGACTTCTAGGACCCCAGGCCGACAACCCAAAGCAGAAACGAACTCTCACGGGACCAGCTTGGATCCTGTGGCCATCACTGAATCAAACACTGAGGCTGGAGGCATAGAATGTTCTAATCAATCGGTCCCACCCTGAGAGACAGGCGGTGGCCTCACCAGGAGGAGGAGGGCTTGTTAACCACACAGTGGCAGGAGATGCGGAGGGGACACCGAGGGTCCCCCGCCATCCTCTTAGTTTCTTTCCAGGAGGGCCCCTCCCCGGGGACCACGGGAAAGGACAGGGCCACCGCACATCTGCTTAGCGCATCCCTGCTTACAAAACACTTCTCACGCTGTCCCGTTGAATCCCCACGACCCACCACGAGTGACGGGGGGCATCACTACACCCCTTATGCCTGGGAGGCATCCCAGAATCAGGGCATCGGGGCCTGGGCTGTCACACGCGGCGGCAGGCGGGGAGCCGACGGGGGAGGGGGGGATGCAGAGAGGTGTGCACCCAAAGGAGGAAGCACACGCTGACCTCAGGCCACTTCCTGTGTCAGGCTCCCCAACCTCCCACCACCTCCCCCCTACCCCACAGCAGCAGCCCCTCGGCCTCTGCCCGCTCTCTGCCGGCTCCCCTGCCGCTCTCCCTTATCTCTCTCCCTGCCAGTGCCTGCCACACCCCTGCCCCAACCTTTGAACCTTGCTCCTGAATTATTTTCCTCTGCCGGGAGTCCCTGCGGCTCACTTTCACTCACCCGCTCTCCTCGAAAGCGCCCCACCATGTGCACTGGGAAGTGTGCCCGCTGCGTGGGCCTCACCCTCATCCCCCTGTCCCTGCTCTGCATCCTGGCCAACGCCCTCCTGCTGGTGCCGGGCGGCAAGACCACCTGGACCGACGGCCACCTCAGCCTGCAAGTGTGGCTCATGGCCGGCTTCATCGGCGGGGGCCTGATGGTGAGAGGCCGGCCCGGGGGCCACTCTGCGGGGCTCGGATCGTTGGGGGGGGGGGGGACAGCTGCCCGGGGAGGGGTGGCCGCGGCGTGGTGGGGCCCTGGAGCCTCCCCTCTGCCCCCTGAAACAGAGCACCCGCGAGTCCTGGAGGAGCCCCGGGGTCCTGAGCTGAAGGTCCAAGGGAAAAGAGGAGGAAGGAGGGAGGGAGGGAGGACGTGCTCCTTGCGCCCCCCCTGACCCCCCTCCCCCGTCCCTGCTGGTGCAGCAGATGCTGAGGACGCCTCCCTACAAGGGCCCGGTGCCGGGTCAAAGTGGGTTATCTGGGCAGGATGACGAGGGACACGGAGGGTGGGTGCGGGGACACTGGGGCCAGGAGCACAGTGGCAGGGGGGTCATCCCACCTGTGGCCCAGTCCGTGCTCCCGGATGCCCACCCTGCACCCCACAAACTCAGAACCCAGGCCAGTGTGGCAAAGAAGGCACCCCGTGTCTGTCAGAAGTGGGGGGAGGGGGGGCTCCAGACCCCATCCTCCGAGCCCTCCCTGTTCTGGAAGGTCAGGGTAGTTTAACATCCTCACGGGCCCGAAGACCAGAGGTCTCCCCAGCACAGCCCCCCACGTCTCTGATGGACAAAACTCCCGGGGACAGGGCTCACCTTTGCCTGTTTCTCTGGCCACAGTGACACTCCTCCCTCGCCCGGTGTCACACCCACCCTCCCCTCCCCACAATCCAACCAGCCTGCTTTGGGGGAGCCCCCTCCCCCCACCGAGGATGCCCCCCTACCCACGCTCACTCCCAGCTGCGTTCTTCCCACCTCCAGGCCCTGGGCCATTCCTAAGCGACACTACACTACGGGGACACAGGCCAAGTCCCTGCTCTCCCTGAAGCTGGGCCCGTGGTGGGGGACACACACTATCGAGGAAGGGAGAAGGAAGCCCGGTGAGAGCAAGGACGGCCTGTTTTGCTGGCTGCCGTGTGGCACCTGTTGTGTGCCGAGTGCCTAGTCCGGGGCCTTGGACTCGACAGGGGCTTGATTAATAGTCTGTGAACAAAGCAAACAAATGAGCAGGAGGATTTCAGATCGGAGGTCTCACCGAGGAAAGAAAGCAGGACACTGTCCTGAAGGGCTCCTTCCGAGGGCAGGCAGAATGCCACTGTTCACAGCGTCTTTTTTCATTTTAATCATCACCTACTATCTCCTTTAAATTTCATCTGTAGGCAAGAGCACACTTTTATCTTCTTTTACTGTTTATGTATTTTCGAGAGAAAAAGAGAGAGCAGGGGACGGTCAGAGAGAGGGGGAGAGAGAGAATCCCAAGCAGGTTCCACCCTGTTAGCACAGAACCTGATGTGGGGCTCGAACTCACAACCCCGAGATCAAGACTCGCAAGCTCTACCGAATGAGTCAGCCGGGCGCCTGTTTATAGCATTTTCGAGGAAGGCCTCGATGAGACGCCATCTGAGCTGCGACCCACAAGACAAAAGTGAGGAGTCTGCCCTGCAGACAGGGGACTGGGAAGTACGCAGCCTCAAGCTTGCACCTCTGACTGCGTGAGAGGCCAGTGCACCCGAGGTTTAATGAGATGCGATCCGGCGTGGGCACCGGCCAGAGCACGTCCACCCTTGTGAGGAACGTGAATTTTTATCATGAAGTCAACAGGAAACCAGTAAAGGACGTTTTACCTTGTTTTGAGCCTTCGAAAAATTTTTTGAATTTTTTTTTAAGTCCTACAGCTAAATGGCCAGATCCTTAGTAGGCAGCTCAATGCGTTTTTACAAAGCGAACCCGCCCATGTACCCAGCACTCCGACCAAGACACAGGTCATTACCAGAATCCCAGACGTGCCTCCCTCACCAGGCGCTACCCCCCACCGACAAGAGTCCCCACTACGCTGACTTCTGACCCGCAGGCTGGTTTGGCCCATTCAGCACTTTACACAAACGGAATCATACGGTGTAGTAATTTTGTGTCTGGCTTCTGCAGCTCAATATATGTCTGTGAGGCTCCTCCTATCATTATAGAGAGTTCTAGTCTGTTATTTCTCGTGGATTCCAGTGTGTGAATATACCACAATTCATTTAAACATCCTACCGTTGATGGATGTTTGGACAGGCTCCCAATTTGGGTTTATTACAAATAACGCTGCTATAAATGTTCCCGTAAATGTCGTTAGGTGAACTTATGTTTGCACTGCTGCTGGATGGATATTTAAGGGTGGAATTGCTGATCTTTTTCTTTTTAAACGTTTATTTACTTTTAAAAGAGAGAGAGTGCACAAGTGGGGGAAGGGGCAGGGGTGGGGACAGAGGATCTGAAGCGGGCTCTATGTTGACAGCAGAGGCCGATGTGGGGCTTGACTCACAAACCGTGAGATCATGACCTGAGCTGAAGTCAGACACTTCACTGACGGAGCACCCCAAAACTGCTGATTCTTGAGTTATGCAAGTATTCAGTGCAAATAGATCTTGCCAAAGCGTTTTCGGAAATTCGTATACCAATTTTATTCCCATCAGCAAAATATGAGAGTATTAGTAGCTCCATACCCTGCTGGATTTGAGAAGATCCCACTGGCAGGGCGCCTGGGTGGCTCGGTCGGTTAACTGTCCAGCATCGGCTCAGTTCATGACCTCGCAGTTCATGAGTTCGAGCCCTGTGTCGTGCTTTGTGCTGACAGCTCAGAGCCTGGAGCCTGCTTCCGATTCTGTGTCTCCCTCTTTCTCTGCCCTTCTGCCACTCGCGCTCGGTCTCTCTCTCCAAAAAAAAAAAAAAAAAAAAAAAAAAAGATACCACTGGCTCCCGTGTGGAATAAGGAGTCAGTAGGTGAAGCAGAACCAGACTGAGGTCACTGAAGTTGTCCAGGAGAGTGGATAGTGGCTGAGAACGGGCCGGTGGCCAAGTAAGCAGATTCGAGCTATAATCCCGGCGTTTCCTTCTATGCTTACAAAGACGCTTCTCTTGGCAGAGTAGACGTAGGCACAGAGTTAAGACAGAGGAGCTTAGACGAGAAAAAGAAACAAACACTGACTAAAAAAGTAAAAATCTCCAGCAGATAGGTCATTCGAAATTGGTAAACCCCAGAGGCAATTCTAGATGTCTTCGGATCTACGAGCTTCCCAGCAAGTGTCCTACCCGGAGAGGCTAAGCCAAGAGGCCAGCGCTGGCCCTAGACTTGCCAAGAGCCTAGGAAGGGGAGAGAGGAAGCATCTGGCAGGAAGCCCATCCAATTCTGCGGGTGTTTCTATGAGGTCCCTACGGATGAGACAACAGAACTTGAACTCTCAGCCCCTCCCCGAGAGAGGAACACAGCGCTGGTTCACGCAAGGCACAGATCCAGACAGCTGTGAAATCCCAGAGATGGGCGCCGGGCAAAGAACTCGGCCTGGTGCAACGAGATAAGGCTAGAGCCAAAGTGAGAAGCCTCGAATGCCTTCTAGAGCTCAGCCTTGATGGGCTGCTCTCTGAGGAGACCCTGAGGGATCTGAGCCAAGACCCGTGGAGAGGCGTTTACGCTGGGGGTAGCAACATTACGGCGGAGTGCGCGGCAACGCGGAGGCACAATAGGTAAGGAAACCTGGCAGAGGGGCTGAGACCATCATCCTCGAGGGAGGGGGCTGGGGACTGACCCTGCAGACCAAGGAACAGACAGATTCAAGAACCATTAAAGGACAAGGCGAGAAGACTCGAGGTCTGGCTGGGTGTGGAGGATTCAAGTTGATCAGCCTGGGTGACCTACAGAATATTTCCACCGATGGAAATGAACAAAAAGTCACAGGGAGGCGAACTGGGGGAACCTGGGGGGGAAATCGTGAGGTCAGGAGGAGGCTGGCTGGGGTGAGCTGAAACCTAGACACTGACATGAACGTATCCTTGAGCAGTTACATTTGAAGCTGGAGATGGGTACTGTTCCAGGCTACAGGTGACACCCTGAGAGGGGACGGGCTCTGTGACGAAGGCCACAGGGAGACAGGAAGACAGAAAAGGCCAGGGCGGTATGTTGGGGAGCCCTACACTTCCTATCAGAGCATTCGCTAACGCTCTCCTCCACCTTCCCCATAATCCCAGCTCGCCAGACCCTCCAACACCACGATTCCTTCCTGCTGCTCAGGGGACTTCTGGTCATTGTGACCGTTTACTCTGAGCCAGTCTTGACATCAGGTGGACCTGTTATTTCATTAATAAGTCCTGACGGGGCGCCTGGGTGGCTCAGCCAGTTAAGCGGCAGACTTTGGCTCAGGTCATGATCTCGCCGTCCGTGAGTTCGAGCCCCACGTCGGGCTCTGCGCTGACAGCTCAGAGCTTGGAGCCTGCTTCCGATTCCGTGTCTCTCGCTCTGCCCCCTCCCTGCTCGCGCTCTCTCTCTTTCGAAAACAAACATTAAAAACATTTTTTAATATTTTTTTATTATAAAATTTATTGTCACATTGGTTTCCATACAACACCCAGTGCTCATCCCATTGAGGGGTGCCCCCTCAATGCCCATCCCCCACCCACCCCTCCCTCCCACCCAAAAACTTTTTTTTTTTTTTAAATAAAACCTGATAGGGGCGCCTGGGTGGCGCAGTCGGTTAAGCGTCCGACTTCAGCCAGGTCACGATCTCGCGGTCCATGAGTTCGAGCCCCGCGTCGGGCTCTGGGCTGATGGCTCGGAGCCTGGAGCCTGTTTCCGATTCTGTGTCTCCCTCTCTCTCTGCCCCTCCCCCGTTCATGCTCTGTCTCTCTCTGTCCCAAAAATAAATAAAAAACGTTGAAAAAAAAATTAAAAATAAAATAAAATAAAATAAAGCCTGACAACAGCCCTGTGAGGTGGGTCTGGAAGACCAAGAGATGAATCAATTCACGGAGGGTGTTGGCATGAACCCCAAGTCCCCTGACTCCGGTTCAGGAGGGCCCCTGCTGTGTGTCAAGATTTGCAGAGGACATCATGATATGGGCCTTACCTCGTGGAGGCCATGTGAACACAGATAAGTAGACACATAAATAATGATAAATTGAGGCAGAGCCCCAATGCACTGCCGGGGCAGTAGAGAGAAGGTCTTCCTACAGTCCGAAGGGCTGAGGGCATCCTAAGCCCCCCCAGGAGGAGGTGAGCGCCGAGGCAGGAAGGTGCTGAGAACGGGCGGGGGCCGGCTGCCACACTGTCCTTCCTCCACAGGTGCTGTGTCCCGGCATCGCCGCCGTCCGCGCAGGGGGCAAGGGCTGCTGCGGCGCGGGCTGCTGTGGAAATCGTTGCAGGGTAAGATCCCAATCAGGGCGGGATTCGGGGTTCGGTCTCTGCACAGGTCTTGGGGACCTGAGGCCACGGTCCCCCCGGCCACAGGAGCTCCCCTGCGGAGTCCCGGGCGCCACCGCGCCCCTCCGTCGCCCCGCCAGCTTCGGCCTCGGTGGGCCTGCGGTGGGGACCGCGAGCCCCGGGGACGTCGGCGGCCGCCGGCGGCCGCGGGCCCGCGGGGTCGGCTAAGGCCCGGCCCCGGGCCTCGCCGGGAGACGGATTCTCCACGAGCCTCGAGCCGGGCGAGGGAAGGTGCGCGCACCGGCGGGGCGGGCGCGGCCCCGCTCACCGCGCCGCGCACCCCGCATCCAGATGCTGCGCTCCGTCTTCTCCTCGGCCTTCGGGATGCTGGGAGCCATCTACTGCCTCTCGGTGTCGGGAGTCGGGCTCCGAACTGGACCCAAATGCTTAATAAACGGCCAGTGGGACTATCACTTCAAAGACGTCCCGTAAGGCTTCGCGCGCCCCCGCCGCCCCTCGCCGCCTGCCTTTGCCACCCGCATCGGGAACCCCGGCGGGGACCGAGGAGCCTGCCGCCCCCGACCCCCGCTCGGCGCCTGCGCGGGGCCGGGGCTGGGGGAGGGCCCTCCACGCGCCCTCGCTCTCTCACTTGACCCCGCCCCGCCCGCAGAGGCTCCTACTTGCGCAACCGCACGCTGTGGGACGCGTGCGAGGAACCGCCCCGCGTGGTGTACTGGAACGTGACGCTCTTCTCGCTGCTGGTGTTCGTGTCGTGCCTGGAGCTGGTGCTGTGCGGGGTGCAGCTGGTGAACGCCAGCCTCGGCGTCTTCTGCGGCGACTGCAGGAAGAAGGAGGTGGGGCGGCGCGGGGGGGAGCCGGGGCGAGGACCTCCTGGCTCCCTGGCCGCGTCCTCACCCCGTCTTTCCCGCAGGGCGCCGCTTGCTGAGGCCCCACCCGCCGCCCTGCTCGCTCTCGGACGCCGCCGGCCCTCCCCGCCCTGGAATAAACCTCTGAGCTCTCGTGCGCATGCGCGTCTCAGGTTGCTCCCAATGCGCTGGGGGGGGGGTGGGGGGGGACGTCCCAAGGCCTCCAGACACGCCTGGCCTCGGGGCGCTCCTCTGTGGGCCCCCGCAAGTTTTCTTAACACGTATGACTGAGCCGTTGGCGTGCCCCCGAATACGGTGGTAAGCAAGACAGGCACGTTCTAGGCGCTCAAAGAATTTCACGTTCCAGGGGAGTGAGATGGGCACGTTTTTTCAAAGGCAATAGATGACTTTCCTTTTTAAAAAACACGCCGGTAATGGGCTAGGTGGTGGCTGAGGGAGGGACGTTTTGAAATAAGATGAAGTCCGAGAAAATGAAATTTGAAGCGGAAATTTGGTGAACGGCCTAACCGTCCGGATAGCCAGGGGGTTCCGGCAAGAGAGAAGCAAGCGTGACGGTCCTAACTTGGAAATCCCTACATCAAAAGCCACTCTTTGACTTTTGTAGGGAGAAGGAGAATGTGGAAAAGACAAGCTAGAGTAAGCCCTAGAAAATGAAAACTCAAGGTGTCCTAGCGTTTGGTAGAACCCAATTTGGCGGAAGTTTCTCAATCTGAGGTCACTGGTGCTTCCGAAAGGAAACAGTCTGGGCTCTTAACCAGGGCGATGTGTCTGCAGACGCCCTCAGAAAGACGGACTTCCTTAATTGCACGCAAAATTGTGTTTAAGGGCATTTTCCTGGGTTGTGTGGGTCCGTGACTTTCAGCGGCCTGCCTGGACTCCCCAGACCGAACCCGAATTTGGGCCTGGCCCAGTGGTGGGCTGGGAGGAAGACTAGGACGCCGTTTCCTCCACCCCCGAAACAAAGGAGACCAAAGCCAAGACGGAGAAGCTTTAATAGCGAGAGGTGGGACTGGCTTCGGGGCGGGCGACCCGGTCAACTCCGGCAGCAGAAAAAGCGCACGTCGTTCAGGGCGGTGTCGTCTAGGAGGCCCCGCGGCCGCTCGACCTTGGTCTGCAAACCGCACACGCCTTTGGGGCAGGCCATACTCCATTCTCCAAAGTCGCCCCAGGCCAGGCCGGGCCCCTCCAGCTCCGTGCCGTCGGAGCAGCGGAAGCGCAAGTTGTTGGCCGCCGTGTTGTCCCCGGGGGCCATGGGTGCCTCCACGCGAAGCGAGAAAGCCACGAGGAAGCCACCGCCGGGACACCACTGTGGCTCACTCCACGCGCCCCACCTAGAGGGCGGGGGAGAAGCGATGCTTCCGCGGTTGCCCCGCCCCGCCCCCTTCCCAGCCCCGGGGACGGGGGACTTGTCGCCAGTTGCTACGCGCCCCGGGGTGCGTTGGGTGTGGTCACCTGACCAGGGAGGTCTTCCACCCAGTCCCCAGGTCGACACTGCCCCACAGCCCCAGGGGGACATTCTAGCCCGGAGGGTGTGTGTGTGTGTAACGCAGGGGAAGGGCGTATCCAAATTCTCGGGGGCCCTTGGCCCGCGTCCCGCACCTGCCGGACTGGGACTCCACCACCTGCGTGTTGCGCTCCGCGTTCCCGCGTGAGCAGTGCAGTCGGATCCCGTTCAAAGCAGTGTCGTCGCCAGGAATGCCCTGGGGGGGCTCCACCTGGGTGGGGAGGAGAAGAAGGGTAAGGACCTGTGAAAACACTGCCATCCTCTGTTCCCCAGCAGCGGGTGGGGAGGTGAGGGGATGTGCATCTTCCCCCTCCTCAGAGATCTCAGCCTGAATCCCCACCTTGAGCGAGAACCCGCTGGCGAAGAATCCATCGGGACACATCTCAGGCCAGGCCCAGTCGCCCCAGGGTCCCCCGTTGGCCACCTCGATGACCGACGTGTAGCCGCTCAGGTGGTCGGCTGTTGCATGTCCGTAGCAGGTGGCCCACAGCAGCAGCAGCAGCTTGGCTGAGGCACCCTTGTCCATCCTGCAGCCTCTGAGAGCCGGGCTGGGCCCCTTCTTGTAGATTTATATTACCTCTGCCCCTGTGAAGTCTCCGGTTACGGAAGGGCCTCCCGGATTAAGTGACACCCGAAACTAATCTGCTCCCAGAACCCTGCAGACTCCATTCTCTGCTCTGGGAGACGGAGGCTCCCCTCTCTGGAGGAGGAGGAGGAGGAGGAGGGGCAGAGAGAGCGGACCAGCTGAGTTAACCACCACCTACAGAGCTTCTACTATAGGTCACGAATTGTGGTCAGCGTTTTGCAGGCGTGTGTTAATCCTTACAACCCTTTTAAGGAGGTGGGAATGACCCTTCCTATTCACAGATGAGCAAAATGGGGTTTGGAAATGACAAGCAACTTGCCTAAGGTCACAGTCAGCAAGCTGGGGAACATTCCAACACTGGGAAGAGGGGAGCCCATGTCTAGGGATGGAAGCAATGACTCTGAAATGCTGGGTGGGGGTTCTCCTGACCTCCAGGATTTGGGGGAGCATTCGAGGGAGAGAGAGGGCAAGAATCCATGAACTGTGGTAGCTAGAAAGGATCTTGTTAGTGATTGGGGCCCAGACTCCCAGAGAATCTGGGGTCCCCCTTCCCCCGAGAAGAAAATACACAGACAGGAACAATTCCAAGAACTTTTACGGACAGGGGATTGACAGCCCCTAAGAACAGGGGGGGCTGTTTCTTCCCTTGCTTCCTGTGTCCTTTCCCTGAATGTTGTCTCCGCCATGACCACTAGGCGGACTCCTAACTTGGGGGGAAAAAATGGCTCTGATTTGTCATGAGGTCACCACCCAATGTGCCTGTCCTTCACGCTTTCCTGTGTTTATTCAATATATATTTATATACCAATAATGTGGTTTTGGCCCAGGCAATATTCTCAGTGCTGTAAATAGAACAGCAGCCAAGAAAATCAAGGAAACAGATGATAAATTTTCCAATGGATCTTGAGCTCTGTGAAGGCACTTTTGTCTTTTTGAGGCCTACTACAGGGCCTGGATGTGGAAACAGTTCACAAGGTTTGTTTTGAAGAATAAGGGGCAGGGGGTGGGTGTGGTGTGATGTGGTGCGTGCTTGGCTGGCTCAGTCTGTAGAGTGCGACTCTTGATCTTGGGGGTCATGAGTTCAAGTCCCATGTTGGGCATAGAGATTACTTTTTAAACACACACACACACACACACACACACACACACACACACGAATAACCAGCGAAACCAGAACCAACCTGGAGTTAAAAGAAAATAATAAGCCACAAAAATGCAACCGGATAAAGCCTAAAGTATAAAGCACCCAGAAGACAGGTCCCCTGGAGACAGGATAGAGAATTTAGAAGTGGGTGCTTCCGGGATCCCAGGTGCCCTACGTTTGAACTTCATAGGTTATGATTTATGAAGCAATTGTGGTAAGTTTTTCCACTTACAGTGTTTGCACGTACATTATCATTTAATCCTCGGATTCGAATGTGCAGTGGTGGGGATTCGGGCCAGAGCTGATGTAGGGCCCACATCATTGCTCAGTGGGGGGGTCGTTCCCAGCCCAGCCTCTCTTACTACAACCTGGCCTACACGGAAGGCAAACGCAGAGACTTGTTGCTAGGGAATCCCCCAAATCCTAGTCATCGGCTTTGCACCGCAGAGATGCTGTCCTCTGGAGCAAAGGGCACAGGGGAAGGGGACTTAGTAGGTTAATTATTAACCCTTAGCACCTCAGGGCACCTCGGACTTCTCTGGCCTCCAGGAGGCAGAGGGACAGGTACTGGTTTGGGGCTAGCGAGGGGGCGGTGGTCCCCGCCCCAGCCATGGGGGTCGCGCTGCTAACACAGGTGTCTCGGCGCTGCTTTCGCCACGCGATTCCTCTTGCTGTCCTCTCGCTGCTGCTGCTTTATCTCTGTGCTCGGAGCTTTCGTGAGTGGTCCCTTCCCTCATCTGCCCTGGGAGGCACCAGGTACCCAAGCGCTGGGGACCTAAGGCCCCCTCCTCGAGCCTTCACCGCTCGGCCTCGCCCCTCTCCAGGCGTCGTCTCAGGGTGCAGGTCCTGGGCACGGTCCTGCAATCCCGAAGGACCGCCGCCTGTCCAGGTATGCTCGGGACAGGGCTGAGACCGAGAACTCCGGGCGGGACCCTGATGGCGGGAAGCGGGACCAGGCTGGGGGTCTGGGGAAGGACGGGTCCTGCTCCTCGTCTCCCCTCTCGCGTCAGCAGCCGAGCGCGGCTGGAGAGATCCCAGCCAGACCTTAGGAGTAACTTCTGCAGGGCCCGACTGGGCTGCTTGGCCAAGGAGGCCCAGCTGGCTAGGGGTTCTGCTCCCGCCCCCTTCCGCCCGTGTCTATCCCCAGGTCCGGCGGCAATCGGGCCCCCTGGAGGCCCCCAAGTGGAAAGAGCCTCCGTGTGAGGGCCCCCAGGGGGTGCTGGGCCGCGTGATGGAGCCGTTTCGCGCCAGTCTGAACCCCGAAGGCGACGTGGCATTGTCGCAGTACCTGGCCGGATGGAGGGCGCTGGTCAGGTAAGCGGCCTCCCGCCCCGCCCCCCGGGGCCCGCCCCCCAGCGGCTCCACCGCCCCTTCTCCAGCCCGCGCTCTCCCCCCGCCACAGGTTCCTAACTCCCCTCGGTTCCATCTTCGCCTTCGCCACGGACGAGGCCTCCGCCAAGGTGACAGCCCTAGAGGCTCGGGTGCACGGCCCGGAGGCGGCGCACTACTCGTCGCTGGCGGCCATGGCGGCGTGGGAGCGGCGGGCGGGACTGCTGGAGCGGCCCGGGGTCGCCCCCCGAGACCCGGCCAGGTCCTCGGGCTCACGGACCCTGCTCTTGCTGCACCGAGCGCTGCGCTGGTCCCAGCTCTGCCTCCACCGGGTGGCGGCCGCGACGCCCGGAGGCCCGGACGCCGGCGTGCAGTGCGGCGACGCGTACCGCACGGCCCTGGCCCCGCACCACCCCTGGCTCGTGCGCCAGGCCGCCCGCCTCGCCTTCCTCGCCTTCCCGGGTCGCGGCCGCTGGCTCGGGCTGGCGTGCCCGGGGGCCGGGGAGGCGGAGGCGCGGGCCGCGCTGGCGCGGGCGGCGGCCACCCTGGAGGCCGTCTACAACCGCACCCAGGGCCTGCTGGCCGAGCGCGGGCTGCTCGGGCTGGCCTGACGCCCGCCGCGCTCGGGACCCGCCACGTGGGGAGGGCGCCCCGCGTTCGGCCCGCCGCCCACCCGGGCCCGGCCAGGGGCGGGGCCGCCGCGGCCACGCCCACGTATGACGCCACGACTGGAAGGCCCGCCCCCCGGCGGGGTGGGTGGGTGCCGAGCCCCTCCGTCTCTCCGCGGTCGCGGGACGCGGCGGGGAGGAGCTGTAGGGAATAAAAGCTTTCTTTGGTAGCCGTGGATGTAGGGCGTCTTGTGTGGTGACGGCAGGCGCTTAAGGGAAATCGAAAACAATGGATGTGGGAAGATGTGTCATCCCTGTTCCCGGCAGCCGGAGACTCACGCTCCCCCGGGGCCCCGTCTCAACCGCTCCCAAGGCCGCAGTCGCCAACGGCGTGCCAAGCCTCCGGCCCAGACCTGTGCGCCGAGCTCCGGCCCCCGCGCAGCCAGCTCCTTCCTGGACGCGCCCGCAGACCCCGCAGATGCAACACGTCCAACACGGATCCGGGCGCCTCCTCCCGGACGGCGCCTCTCCCCGCGTTCCCCGTCGCTGGGAATTAAACGGCACCCTCCCCTGTCACCACCGAGAGCCTAAAACCTGTGCGTCAGGCCTCACAGCCGAGCGGGCGCTCAGCTGAATAACGTAGGGTTTAAAAGACTCCTCGGTCACTCCCGCAACAATAGTGAGCGTGGCGGATTTCATACACTGGGAAGTCTCCAGTCGTGACCCGGCCCACTTTCCCCGCCGCACCCCAGAATCGTCTGTACACACCGACATCTCTACGAGAAATAACAAATCTAACGTGTCCAAAACGGAGCTTCTACTCCCCTTCCCTCCCCCAAATAGTCCCTTCACCGTCTTTCCTTGCTCAGTGAATGACCATTCCATTCTTCCAGGTCCTGAAACCAAAAACTTGCAGTCGCCCTGACTCTCCTGTTTCCCTTTCATCATACCCGCATCTAATCTGTCAGATTCTGACCATTCCACACTCACCCTTGTCAAGTCCAACTTTCTGTCTAGGACCCGGGTTATCCTAAGAGCCTCCTAGTTGTCTCTCTGTCCCACATTCGGCGTCCCTATTGCGTGTTTCCTCTTTTTTTTCCTTTTTTTAATTTTTAATGTTTATTTTTGAGAGAGAGAGGGGGACAGAGGATCCAAAGCAAGCTCTGGGCTGATAGCAGGTTGCCCCATGTGGGGCTCGAACTCACAAACCATAAGATCTGACCTGAGCCAAAGTTGGACGCTTAACGGACAGAGCCTTCCAGCCCCCCCCTTCATTGTGTGTTTTCAATAGAGCAACCAAAGTGATCCCTTAAATATAGATCCCATTCTCATGTCACTTCCCCACTCAAAACCTTCCAATGGGTTCCTATTCCACTCAGATGAAAAAATAAATTTTAATTTGAGCAGGATATTTTCTGAATCCTATTTTCAGGTGAGAATGATGAAGAGCTTTGTAAAGGCCCTACGTGATCTGACTGTGTGCTAGCTAAATTGACCTCTTCCATTTTCACTGAGTATTTCGGGCATGATCCTGCCCCGAGATCTTTGTACTTATTCTCTGTCCAGAATGCTTTCGCCCCAAATAGAGAAGTGACTTCCCTCCTTACTTTCTTCTGGACTTTACTCAAATGTCTCTTCAACACACACACACACACACACACACACACTTCCTGTTTCCCTTCCCTGCTTTTTTTTTTTCTTAATATGATTCACTATCTAATATGCTGTGTATTGTACTCATTAGTTTTGTTTTGTCTCTATCGAGAAAAGTAAGTTGCATGGGGCAAGGAATTTCTGTCCGTTTCATTCCCTGGTGTACCTCCAGTGCCTTAAACAGTGCCTATCACCTAGTAGACACCGAATAGCTTTTTGTTAAATGAATGTATCAGCACTAGAAATGGTTCAGATGGCTAGAGCCCAGAGTCAAAAATAAAAGAGAGGTTGCCCACTAGTGTAAATGTATTTAATACTACTGAGTCAGACGAGAATGGTTCAAATGTTAACTTTTATGTCATGTTACTTATATTTTACTACAATAAAAATTAAGGGGCACCCAGGTGGCTCAATCGGTTGAGCATGCACCTTTGGCTCAGGCCATGATCTCGCGGTCCGTGAGTTCAAGCCCCGCGTTGGGGCTCTGTGCTGACAGCTTGGAGCCTGCTCCGGATCCTGTGTCTCCCCCTCTCTCTGCCCCTCCTCCGCTCATGCTATGTCTCTGTCTCTCTGTCAAAAATAAATAAACATTAAAAAAAATTAAAAAGTAAAGAGGAGATGGGATTTTGGAAAGGTGTTCAGGAGCAAGTTCAAGAAGGTCCTTACAAGCTATCTTCTAGAGACAGGACTTTATCTCCAGAGTTCGTTTTAAGCAGGGGATTATTTAGATCAGTCTTTCAATTCAGAAACCAGCCCCGGCTGTGGTATGTAGAAGAGTATGAGAGATTCACGGGAAGACCCCTCCACACGATAACAGCAGAATACACATTCTTCTCAAGTGCACTATCATATCCTCCAAGAGAGACCACACGTGAGGTCACAAAAAAGTCTCAGTAAATTTAAAAAGATTGAAGTCATGGAATATCCTCTAACTAAAATGAAATGAAGCTAGACATCGATACAAACAAGGAATTTGAGAAATTCACAAATAATGTGGAAATGAAACAACACACTTCTAAATGACCAACGGATCAAAGGAGAAATCAGAGGGCAGACATTTTGAGATGAGTGAAAATGAAAAGAAAACATACCAGAACTTAAGGACGCAGCATAAGCAGTTCTCAATGGGAAATGTGCTGTAAATGTCTGGGTTAAAAATGAGGAAAGATCACAAATCGTTAGTTGAATCTTCCTCCTTAAGACACTATAAAAAGAGCAAGCTAAAACTTAAAAAAAAAGGCCGAAGGAAAGAAATAATAAAGATCAGATTGGAACTAGAAGACAAACAATACAGAGAAACAATTAAACCAGAAGTCGGTTCTTTCAAAAGATCAACAGGATTGGCAACCGATAGCTGGACCAAGACAGAAAGAAGACTCCCATTACGAAAATCAAGAATGATAGAGGGGTCATTTCTACCAAACTTATGGAAATAAAAAAGAGTATAAGGGAATACTATCAACAATTGTAGGCCAACGTAGATGACATAGATGAAATGGAAGATTCCTAGGAAGACACAAACTACCAAAACTGACTCAAGAATAAACGGAAAATATGAGTACACCTATAATAAACAAAGAGATCAGATTAGTAATTTAAAAAGTTCCCACAAAGCCCAGGCCCAGATGTTTTCACTGATGCATTCTACCAAACATTTAAAGAAAAATTATGGGATGCCTGGGTCGCTCAGTTAAGTGGCCAACTTTAGCTCAGGTCATGATCTCGCGGTCTGTGAATTTGAACCCCGCATCGGACTCTGTGCTGACGGCTGGGAGCCTGGAGCCTGCTTGGGATTCTGCGTCTCCCTCTCTCTCTGCCCCTCCCCCATTCACACTCTGTCTCTGTCTCTCAAAAAATGAATAAACATTAAAAAAATGAAGAAAAATTAATGTCCATCCTTCAGAAACTCTTAAAAATAGAAAAGGAGGGAACACTTCCCTAGATGAGGTTAGGATTACCCTGATACCAAAGACACTACAAGAAAAAACAAGAAACTACAAAACAATACATTATATGAATACATGTAAAAAAGATCTGTAACAAAATACTAGCAAAACACATACAAAACAGATTGTATACCATGGTCATTTGATTTTTTAATTTTTTTTAACTTTTTATTTATTTATTTTTGAGACAGAGAGAGACAGAGCATGAATGGGGGAGGGGCAGAGAGAGGGAGACACAGAATCGGAAGCAGGCTCCAGGCTCTGAGCCATCAGCCCAGAGCCCGACGCGGGGCTCGAACTCACGGACCGCGAGATCATGACCTGAGCTGAAGTCGGCCGCTTAACCGACTGAGCCACCCAGGCGCCCCTTGATTTTTTTTTTAATGTTTATATTTAGTTTTGAGACAGAGAGAGACAGAGCGTGAGTGGGGGAGGGGCAGAGAGAGAGGGAGACACAGAATCGGAAGCAGGCTCCAGGCTCTGAATTGTCAGCACAGAATATCGTGTGGGGCTTGAACTCGTCAGCTGCGATATCATGACCTGAGCCTGAGTCGGAATCTCAACCGATTGAGCCACCCAGGCACCCCTATGGTCATTTGATTTTTGATAAAGCTGCCAAGACGACTCAAAGGGAAAAGAATAGTCTTTTCAACAAACAGTGCTTGAACAACTAGATATCCACTTGCAAAAGAATGAATTTGGGGGGCGCCTGGGTGGCTCAGTCGGTTAAGCTTCTGACTTCGGCTCAGGTCATGGTCTCACGGTTCATGAGTTCGAGCCCCACGTCAGGCTCTGTGCTGATGGCTCAGAGCCTGGAGCCTGCTTCCGAGTCTGTGTCTCCCTCTCTCTCTGCCCCTCCCCCTGCTCACACTCTGTCCAAACATTAAAAAAAATTTTTTTTAAAGAATGAATTTGGGCCCCTACTTCCCTCACATTATATACAAAGATGAACTCAAAATGGATCATAGACCTACAGATGTAAGAACTGAAACTACAAAACTCTTAGTAGAAAACATAGATGGAAATCCCTGTTGCCTCAGATTAGGCAAAGGTCTCATGGATATAACGACAAAAGCACAGGTAACCAAAGGAAAAATAGAGAAACTAGACTTGATCAAAATTTGAAATGTTTGTGTTTCAAAGAACACCAACGAAGGAAGTGAAAAGACAACCTATAGTATAGGAGAAAATACTTGCAAACCATATATAAAGGCATATCATATACTATGATAAAGGCATAGTATCTAGAATATAAAAAAAGAACCCCTACAATTTAACAATAAAAAGATAACCCAGGGATGCCTGGGTAGCTCAGTCTGTTGAGCGTCCAACTCTTGATATTGTCTCAGGTCATGATCCCCAGGTCGTGGGATTGAGCCCTGCGTTGGGCTCAGCGCTGAGCCTGGAGTCCGCTTAAGATTCTCTCTCTCTCTCTCTCTCTCTCTCTCTCTCTCTCTCTCTCTCATAATCATAATCATAAAAGGTAACACAATTTGGGGATACCTGGCTGGCTCAGGCGCTGGAGCATGCAGCGCTTGATCTCTGGGTTCTGCGAGCCCCAGTGGGGTGTACAGATTACTTAAAAAAATAAAAATAAAACGGGCTAAGGATTTCAATAGACATTTCTCCAAAGAATATATACAAATGGTCAGTTAGCACATGAAAATATGCTCAACATCGCCAATCATTAAGGAAATGGGGGGGGGGAGAGCACAGAAGGTGCCACTTCACGCCCACTCGGAAGACTAAAATTAAAAGTGCACGGAGGCAGTGAGGATGTGGGGAAGTTGGAATGTCACGATGCACACAGGGCTGCCGGGCATGTCAAACGGGGCAGCTGCTGTGCAAACTGTCAGTTCTTCGAAATGCTAAGTATCGTCTCTGCATCAGCCAGCAATGCCACTCCTGGTATATACTCCGACGTCCATACCTAACAGAAATGAAAACAGCGCTGTCACTCTAACAGACACGCTCGCGTCTGTCTCCAAGACTCTGAACTGCGACGCCCATCGCAGTAAGTCGGTCCCGCGCAGAAGCGGAGGCCTCGCACGCCGGCCGGGGCGCTTTCCGCCCGGTCGGCTTGCCAGGCTGCCATCAAGCGCTCACTGTCGCAAAAGATCCGTCCCTGCGCGACTCTTTCCCCTTCCGCCGTCAACCGTGACTTCGCTGCGCCCGCAGACGGCTTTACAGCACGACTGGAGAGAGAGTGACAGAGCGCTTTACGACAGTCGCTTTGTGGCAGTGGCTGAGGAGGAAGATGGCGGCCGCCTTAGTATCCGCTGGAGGAGCGGGGTCTGTCCCAGCCTGGGGTCCCGAGGCTATTGCCCCCGACTGGGAAAGCCGGGAAGTCTCCACCGGGGTGAGGAGGCACCCGGGGTTCGGGAGATGCGCTCGAGGCTTGATGCGATGGAACGATGAGGGCTGAGGGGGCTCGGCGAACTGGCGGCGGGGGCGGGAGGTGGCGCGCTCTGTTCCAGCGGGAAAGAGGTATCCTGAAGATGCTGGAGAGCGGTGGGAGGTGGAGGGGAGGCTGAAGAGTGGAACGCTGGCATTTTGCGGGACGGGGGGCCGGTTAAGGCCGGGATGGGCCTCTGAGGATTTGAGGATTGGGATTCTGGTACTCTGCGGCGTGTTGGGGCCCCCACGAGATTTTTGATAACGGGTCGGTGGCGCACGACTTTCGGACTCCAGGGACCGCACTGAGGGATCATTGAAAGTTTGTGTGTGCTGGATAATGGGAAGCGGCCCAGATTCACCCCTTTTCTCGTTTCTCGCAGACCACTATCATGGCCGTGCAGTTTGAAGGGGGCGTGGTTCTCGGAGCCGACTCCAGAACTACCACTGGGTGAGCTCAGGACACCTGCGTGGCGGGTCATCCCCTCTCTCCCTTCTTTCCTTGCCTGGCAGTCCGTCCTTACCCTCCACAGTCCACCGTGGGAAGGGAGGTTTCTTCCCTTCTTGGAGATAAGGATCTGTTCCAGCTCCCACTCCTTTCCAGTTTCCCTCCTCCCCCTTGGCTGAAATGTTTGCAAAAGTCTGGTCTCCAGCTAGCTTCCGTTTGGGTGAGAACTGATAGGAAATGCCGGAATGCCTGTTCTGAGCCCTTGGAGTGGGTAGTAATGGGATGGAGGTGGGAGGCCAGCGGGATCGCCCCCTCACTGCTCTGCCGTCCTGCAGGTCCTACATTGCCAATCGAGTGACTGACAAGCTGACCCCTATTCACGACCGTATCTTCTGCTGCCGCTCAGGCTCAGCAGCAGATACCCAGGCAGTAGCTGATGCTGTCACGTATCAGCTCGGTTTCCACAGGTACCTGTGGGCAGGGGAGGAGCAAGTATCTGAAGGGAGTCGGGACCTGGGATGCTAAATGGTCTAACTCCCAGATCCCGACATTGCCTCTCCTGTCACTCTCCTCCCCCTCTAGCATTGAGCTAAACGAGCCTCCGCTGGTGCACACAGCCGCCAGCCTCTTTAAGGAGATGTGTTACCGATACCGGGAAGACTTGATGGCAGGAATCATCATTGCGGGCTGGGACCCCCAAGAAGGAGGACAGGTGAGACACCCCCACCCCCTCATCAGAGCCCTGGAGCCATGCCTTTGGTCCTGTCCCCACCGCAGCCATTTTCTGTTTGTCTTCCCAGTCTCTATCTCCCTTACTGTCAACTCATCTCAGACCACCCGCGTGGGCGGGTGTATGTACGTGTATGGCAGAGGGTACAACTGGTGACTTTTCTCCTCCTTCCGTCTGGCAGGTGTACTCGGTGCCCATGGGGGGCATGATGGTAAGACAGTCCTTTGCCATTGGGGGCTCTGGGAGCTCCTATATCTATGGCTATGTCGACGCTACCTACCGGGAAGGCATGACCAAGGAAGAGTGTCTACAATTCACGGCCAATGGTGAGAACTTGGGTTTCTGGGCCTGTGAACGTCAACCCTCTTATCCAAGCCAGGCCAACATTCCCCATTCCTTGTGGTGATCCCAGCACCTGACCCTGACCCCAGCTTTCTTCGTTTGTTCACAGCCCTCGCTTTGGCCATGGAACGGGACGGCTCCAGCGGAGGTGTGATCCGCCTGGCGGCCATCGAGGAGTCAGGGGTGGAGCGGCGGGTACTTTTGGGGGACCAGATTCCCAAATTCACCATCGCCACGTTACCGCTTCCCTGATTCCTAGAATTCTAGGATACAATAAGAGACACCCCATAGCGACGTAAAATTCAATAAACACTTTGTCAAAAAGAATCTGCTTTGAGGTTCCTTTCCTGACCTCAGGCCTGAACTTGTTCGGCCTACGCCCGCCTGTACGGACCACTGCTCTGAGCTGGGGGGGAGTTGGAGACAAACCTTGGCGAGAGTGGTTTTCAAACCTCTTTCTCCAGACCATCCCCCCACACTTCCTTTCCCCCACCACACCCGGGTCCTTGGGGCACCAAGGTGTGGTTGAAACGGAGGCTCCCACCTGATGACCAGCCCCTTCCCTGTTTAGGCGCAGGGTGGGATTCAGAATCCTGACTGTCCCTGGGGTTACCTCCCCTCAGCCTGCCTCCGGCTCAGGCTCACGGTCCCCTCTTTCCACACCCGTCTCTGTCACCTCATCTTGCCAGGAGCAGCACTGTGGCTATGGTGGCTTTGGGGAGAAAGGTGGGCCTTGTTTGCAGATGGAGTTTAAGACGGATGTCGGGCGGGTGGGAGAGGACGGCCCCTGGGAGTCCTGTGGGCCCGCTGTGAACCCCACGGAGGTGTGATGGTAAATCAGTCTTTAGCCGCCTGGATGGGAGGCTGAGAGTAGACTCTGGCCCCCTGAGTCTGTGCCCACTCGGGCCAGGGGCCAAAAGGAGTTCAAGGGTGCTTGTTAGCAGTGCCCGGCTTTCTCAGCCTTGCCTCAACTTTCCTCCACTCTGTGGATAAGGGAACTGAATACCACATTCGAAAACTTTGTTCTAGAATATGATCCTGCCCTGGAGACTCTGGGAGGTTACATGGGAGGCTTCCTGAGGAGGTGGGTAGGTCCGGGATTAAGTGGAAAAGAGCAGAGCAGGCCCTCTGATCCCAAATATATATACCTCAAACTTAAAATAACCCATAGACGACTTTTGATTTTTTTTGCAAAACCTGTTTACCCGGTCCTCTTTCCTCAAGGCGTCTTGGATTCCTCTCATCCCCTTATACTCTGCATTGAGCCTGAACACTCCCCACCCACTTCCTGTCACTGGCATGTTGCTCTTCCGTAAGCAATGTTACCTGAGTTTCAGGGGCACAACATAGCGATTCGACAACTCTGTGTGTTTGCTACGCTCACTCCACACCCCTGTCTTGATCCAAGCCACCATTGTGCCTCGTCTGCCAGATGGCAACAGCCCCCTCCGTGGCCCTGCTGCTTCCACACTCCCCTTCTATAATCTCCCATAGAGCAACCGGAGTGATTTTTCTTTTAATGTTTTATTTTATTATTATTATTTTTTAAGTTTATTTGTTTTCAGAGAGAGAGGCAGTGTGCGAGGAAGGAAGGGGCAGAGCGAGAGGGAGAGAGAGAATCCCAAGCAGACTCCGCAGTCGGCACAGAGGCTGATGCAGGGCTCAAACCCACGAACTGTGAGATCGTGACCTGAGCCAAAATCAAGAGTCGGACGTTCAACCAACTGAGCCACGAGGGGCCCCAACTGGAGTGATCTTTAAATGTAAGTGAGAACATGTTCCCCTGCTTGACCTGGGATGGTAAGGAGGGTCTAGGATAACGTTTTACCTCCTTACCATGGTCTCGATGACCCAACACTTCCCCCAATGTTGATGCTCTAGTCACTTGTTTTTTTCTCTTCCCTTGGACCTCAGGGCATTTGCACTTATACTGGCTGTTTATCTGGCACAGATCTCCTCTTCCTTGATTTAAAAAAAAGAAATTCTTTTTTTTTTTTTACGTAATCTATGCCCAACGTGGGGCTCAAATTCATGACCCTGAGATCAAGAGTTGTGTGCCCCTCCAAATGAGCCAGTCAGGCGCCCCCTAAACACAAACTTTCTAATTATTAATTTATTTTTAAGTTTTTTTAATTTATTTTTGAGAGTGAGTGAGTGAGCAGAGGAGGGGCAGAGAGAAAGAAAGAAAGAATCCCAAGCAGGCTCTGCACTGTCAGCCCAGAGCCTGACGCAGGGCTCCATCTCCTGAACTGTGAGATCATGACCTGAGCCGAAATCAAGAGTCAGAGGCTTCATCCACTGAGCTCCCTAGGTGCCTCCTAAAATACGCTTTTTGTAGAGCAGTTTTAGGTTCATGACAAAACTGAGCGGAGATTTCCCGTCTGCCCTTGCCTGCCCTCACAGGTGCACAGCATCCCTCACTACCAACACCCTGCGCCAGAAACATTTGTTACAATGACTCTACACTGACCCGTGGTTTCCCGGTTTCCACTTGGCTACTTACATTCAGGTCTCAGATGCCACCTTATCAGAAAGCCCCTAACTGACTACCTGGAATTTCCAAGCTCCCCCCACCCCTCCTGCCCAACGTTCAAGGTACCTGGTAACTCCCTCCACAGCGTTCACCGCCCTCTCTCTTAGCTCCTGTGTCTACGTGCCCTAGGAGGAGTTGAGCCCCGGGGCGGGGGTGGGGTGGGGTGGAGGATGGGGAAGAAGAGACGGGTCTCTGCTTGGTTCACTGATGCATCCTCAGTGCCTGGAAGGGAGGGGACGCCACGTGTTTACTGAAGGAACACGCTTCCTCGCCTCATCTGCGGTCCTGTCTGGCCTCCAGCCTCTCCTCACCCTCAACTCTGAAGCTAGATTTCGGGGCACACTCCCTTCTGCTACCCCCACCTGGGCCCCGAGTTAGACCAGCTGTGTCACTCACCACTCCCGCGTCCCCTACCAGAAGTGCTATGCTCCCCCCGCTGAGCGCCGCACCCCAGCCCCGGGGAGGGGGGGGGGGCCCTCAACCGCTCCCCACCCCGCCCCCCCAACAGACACGCGCGCGCACACGGCACCTGGCAGCTCTGAGTATATTTAATGACAAGGTCATGGGGGCTGTGGGGCCAAACAGGGATCACCCAGAAGTCTGGGGAGGGAAGGTTGCAAAGTTCAGCCCCCGTCGTCCCCATCAAATGGTGGAGTCATTGGCCGACGCCGGGTCGTGCAGCTGGTGGCGGAAGGAGAGTCGGGCCTTCCTGCTGAAGTAGGCGCCAGACCCTAGGGAGGGTATCCCTCCCTCAGCCACAGTGGGGGCTTCAGCCGGGCTGGGGTTTGGGTCTGGAGGGGCAGCCGGATCCAGGCCTGGAAGGGAGATGGGAGGAGGGAGAGGGGTGTTGCGGCCGCGTTCTTCCTTCCTTCCCCACAGTGAGGACCCAAGAGGCCGGGGAGGCCACCTGGGGTCCTGGGGCCCCGAGAGGGGGTGTGGAGAGAGCAGGGCTGCTTTCACCGGCCTGCGACCTGGGCGGTCACTTGGGACCTGCCACGCAGAAGGGCCCCTTCTTGCTGTGATGCTGCTGTCACCGTCACGAAGGTGCTAATAATTTTCTTTTCTTTTTTTTTTTTTTTTTATGGGGGCTTCACTTGCTCATTTGGCAGCGGCCCTGCGAGGTATTTAGGCGGCCCTGTGGGGAAGCCCACCTCCCACCCGCGAAACGGACCATTGTTTTCCCTCCACTGGCTTGACCATGTACCTTTGTCCCCGGTGCGGTCTCTCTGCCTCCCTGCCAGCCCCCCTTTGTCCTCAGCCACCCCCCCCCCCCGTACCTGCTCGTCTTCCAGTCCTCCGCTGCCTCCGGCACCCACACCATGGGAAACACCATGCCCCCTTGAGACCCATCTCACCAGTGGAGGAGACCAGGGTGCTGGGACTGGTCAGGAGGGCCCCAGGAGGAGGGGTGTGGCTGGCAAGCCCCCCCACTGTGGGCCAAACTACCACTTAGCCTCAGACCGCCTGGTGATTATAGGCGCCAGGGGATGGAAGGAGGAGGAGAGGGAGGAGGGAAGAGGTGGACGGATACCCCATTCAGACACCTATCCTGTCGCGCCCCCTTAATTTGGGAGCCCTCTCTGATCTCCAGGGAGAAGCAGGAGGCCACTGGGAGGGGGGAGGTGGCAGAGACAGACACAGAGGGGCTGGGACCACCGACAGGAGCCGTGAAAATCCGCTGACAGCTTGCTGCCAGCCTGGATGCTGCTGGGGACTCACTGGTATTCTGGAATGAGAATTTAGAATGCCCACGACGTAAAATCATAAAGAAAAAAAAAGTAGTCTATTCTCACGGAAGGTGAAATCGTGCTAGCCGAGGAAACGTTAGGTTCTCACTAAACGGTCCGGGAGCTCTTGTCGCCTTTAATAGGACACTGACAATGGATTAGTTATGCTGTGCCAGGTAGATTCAAGGGACTTTTTACTTGTTATCTTGCTTAATCATGTCAGTGATGCTTGGAGGTACATGTTGTCACTGTCCCGATTTTACAAGCAAGGTCACGGAGGCAGTCGGAGCGGGGATTCCCTCCACCCCCACCCCCTGACCCCAGCCCACTCTGTGCTCCGCAGTGAGCTTCCCCGCATCAGGTGCTGATGCCCTCAGCCGGGCGGGGGCAGGGGTGGGGGGAGCAGAGCACCCTCGTCAAGGACTCTAAACGCCCCCCAGCACAGCCGTGCAAATGTGCTCTTAACTTGGGAAGCTGCCGGCTCTATTGGACTAGCAGACTCAGAAATCCTTTTCTTGTTTCTTTCTTTTCTTTCTTTCTTTTTTTTTTTAACATTTAAAGTTTATTTGTTTTGATTTTGAGAGACAGAACAGCAGGGTAGGGGCAGAGAGAGGGGGACAGGGGATCTGAAGCAGACCCTGCGCTGACAGCAGAGAGCCCAATGTGGGGCTCGAACTCACAAACTGTGAGATCGTGACTTGAGCCCAAGTCGGACGCTTCACCGACGGAGCCGCCCAGGCGCCCCTGTTTCGCACTTCTAAATTACCGGTCTCAAGGGGCGCCTGGGCGGCTCCGTCGGTGAAGCGTCCGACTTGGGCTCAAGTCGTGATCCAGCCCCGAGTTGGGCTCTGTGCCAACATCTGGGAGTCTGGAGCCTGCTTCCAATTCTGTGTCTCCCTTTCTCTCTGCTCCTCCCCTGCTTGTGCTCTCTCTCTCTCTCTCTCAAAAGTAAACAAATAAATAAACATAAATAAGTCACCTTTATTGAAGTGAAAATTTACATGCAATTGAATACACACATCTGTGTCCAGGTCTGTAAATAGTAACAAGGGTACACACTCGTGAAATAATCGCCCCAGTCGAGATACAAGACGTTCCCATCACCAACTTCCCTTCCTTCTCTACGCCTCCCACCCCAGGCAGCTACTGATCTCATTCCTGTCCAAACAGATTGGATTTGCCTGTTTCCGGGCTTTATTTGCCTGTTTCCGGGAGTCCTAGAGTATTACTTCCGTCTGTCTGACTTCTTTCAGCATAACGGTTTTTAACTTCGCCCAAGTTGTATGTGTTTGCAGCTTACTTGAGGTGTTTTTTTTTTTTTTTTTTGGTAACAATAGTTTTATTGAGATAGAATTGACATACGATAAAATTCATCCTTTTATTTATATATATATTTTTAAATGCATTTGTTTTTGAGAGAGAGCACAAGCAGGGGAGGGGCAGAGAGAGAGCGAGACACAGAATCTGAAGCAGGTTCCAGGCTCTGAGCTGTCAGCACAGAGCCCGACGTGGGACTTGAACTCACAAACCGGGAGATCATGACCAGAACTGAAGTCGGACGCTCAACCAGCTGAGCCACCCAGGCGCCCCTAAAATTCACCCTTTTGTAAGATCCAATTCAGTGGCTTTTACTATATTCATCAGTTGAGAAACATCAACTAATTTTATAACATTTTCATCACCCTTGAAAGAGAGCCTGTACCCCCGTCAGTCACTCCCCTGTCCTTCTTCTCCCCAGCTAGTGGCTAACCTACCTTCTGTCTCTACAGGTTTTGGACATTTCGTCTAAATGGACTCACAGAACATATATGGTCTTTTGTGTCTGACTTTTTTTCATTTAGCATATTCTTTTCTCCTTCTCCTTCTCCTTCTCCTTCTCCTTCTCCTTCTCCTTCTCCTTCTCCTTCTTCTTCTTTAGAGAGAGTGGGGCGCCTGGGTGGCTCAGTCAGTTAAGCGGCCGACTTCGGCTCAGGTCATGATCTCGTGGTCCATGGGTTTGAGCCCCGCGTCGGGCTCTTTGCTGACAGCTCCGAGCCTGGAGCCTGCTTCCGATTCTGTGTCTCCCCCTCTCTCCGTTCCCTCTGCCACTCATGCTATCTGTCTCTCAAAAATAAATAAATGTAAAAAAAAATTTTTAATAAAGAAATATTAAAAAAAATAATAAGAGTTGGATGCTTAACCGACTGAGCCACCCAGGTGCTCCTTCCTTAGCGTAATATTTTCAAGACTCGCCCCTGTGGCAACGCGTGCCAGAGCTCCACTCCTTTTTGTGGCCGAGTGGTGTGCCTTGGAGGAACCACCGTGTTTTGTCTGCCCATTCATCGGCTGAGGGACGTTGGCTTCCCACGATTTGGCTAGTTGGTACTACCGCGTGCAGGTCTCTGTGCGCCCATGTGCTTTCAATTCTTTTGGGTCTTCACCTAGGAGCGGAATTGTTGGGTTGCCATAGGGTAGCTCTACCATTGACTTTTTCTCTTTCAGTTAAAGGGCGTTGGACACACAATGTGACCTCAGTGTTAGGCGAGTACGACACAACGTAGCGATTGGACAGCTCTATACATTATGCTACACGCTCCGCAAGCGTAGCTCCAACCCGTCACCACACGCGGCGCTGTTACAGTATCACTGACCATAATCCCTGTGCTGAACCTTTCATCCCCACGACTCATTCGTTCCCTAACTGGAAGCCTGGACCGCCCTCTCCCCTCCCCTTCCCCTCTGGTAACCACCGGTTTGTTCTCTGTATTTCTGGATCTGTTTGTGCTTTGTTTGGTCATTTTTTTACATTTCACATGTAATGAGATCATATGGTATTTGTCTTTCGCGAACTTATCTCACTTAGCATTATACTCTCTAAATCCATTGATGTTGCAAATGGCAAGATAGGATTCTTTTTTTACGGTTGAGCAATATTTCTGTGTGTGTGTGTGTGTGTGTGTGTGTGTGTGTGTGTACCACTCTTCTTTCTCCGTTCAATCAATCAGTGGACATTTAGGTTGTTTCTATATCTTGGCTATTGTAAATTCTGCTATAAACATGGTGATGCATATATCTTTTTGAATCAGTGCTTTCATTTCTTTTTTTTTTAATTTTTTTTTTTACATTTATTCATTTTTGAGAGACAGAGACAGAGCATGAGTGGGGAAGGGGCAGAGAGAGGGGGAGACACAGAATCCAAAGCAGGCTCCAGGCTCGGAGCTGTCAGCACAGAGCCCGACGCGGGGCTCGAACCCATGGACCATAAGATCATGACCTGAGCCAAAGTCGGACACTCTACGGGCTGAGCCACCCAGGCTCCCCAAGAGCACTATGATTTTAAACACATAAGCCACATTCTGTGACAAAGTGTTTGTGATACATATATCTGCTAGTGGGTTTGTATTCAAAATATACAAAGAACTAATTCAGTGATACGACATTGTTTTTAAAAAATTACCAAAAGCTAGAAGAGACACTTTGCAAAAGAAGATTATGCAAAGGGCCAGTAAGCACGTGAAACTCGATCAGCATCATTACTCCTCAGAGAAAGGCAAAGGAAGCTACGACGATTTACTTACTTTACCCTCAGAACAGCTAATGCTAAAAAGATGGACCACGTCAGATGCTGGCCACGCCGTGGAACCACCAGAAGTAACACAGACTGGTTTGGGAAATGCAAAACGGAACGACCACTTAGGGAGCCAGTCTGGCAGTTTCTCATAAAGGTAAAATGCACTTTTTACAGGCCCTGGCAACGCCTCTACGAGCTATTTACCCAAGAGAAAAGGAAAACGCTTATCCACACAAAGACTCCTACAGGAATGTTTATAGGAGCTTTATCGCAATAGATTAGAAACAACCCAGATGTCCATCGGGAGAGATAAGGAAATCCGCATTTGAAAAAAAAAGAGGGCATAGGGGAGCCCCAGTGGCTCAGTCGGTTGAGTCTGCGGCTTTGGCTCAGGTCCTGATCTCTCGGTTCACCGGTTGGAGCCCCGCATCGGGCTCTGTGCTGACAGCTCTGAGCCTGGAGCCTGCTTGGGATTCTGTGTCTCCCTCTCTCTCTGCCCCTCCCCTGCTCGTGCTCTCTTTTTCTCCGAAAATTAAATAGTTTTAAAAATTAAAAAATAAATAAATAAATAAAGGGGGCATATTTTGTCTTTTAGAACCTGAGAGTTTCCCGCCTGCTCCCGGACTGTGGGTCCCTGGAGAGCGGGCTCGGCGGCGGCCGGCTCGCTCACTGCTGTGCGCCCGGAGCCCGGCCCGGGGCAAGTGGCGAGACGTGGTGCAGGAGCGGTGTAGGAGCGCACGTTCCCCAGCCCCCGGCCGCCGGCCCCCGGGCCCTTGCACCGGCCCTGCCTCTGCCGCCGCCTCCCCCCGCCGGCCCCCGGGCCCTTGCACCGGCCCTGCCTCTGCCGCCGCCTCCCCCCGCCGGCCCCCGGGCCCTTGCACCGGCCCTGCCTCTGCCGCCGCCTCCCCCCCGCCGGCCCCCGGGCCCTTGCACCGGCCCTGCCTCTGCCGCCGCCTCCCCCCCGCCGGCCCCCGGGCCCTTGCACCGGCCCTGCCTCTGCCGCCGCCTCCCCCCGCCGGCCCCCGGGCTCTTGCACCGGCCCTGCCTCTACCGCCGCCCGCCGCAGCCCCCGGGACCAGCGCTCGCTCGACGGCCTGGCGGCGGGGCGGGCGCGGAGGTGAGGCCCGGAGACCCGCCCCCGGGGGCCGGCCTTTCCCGCCCTTCCCGCCCCTTCCCGCCCCGCCGCCCGGGTGTGGGCCCGGCTCCCTGTGCCGCTCCCTCGGCTGGCGGACCGGCACGGGCGCCGCCTGGGGCTGCGGGGTGAGGGGCCCGGGGGGCGCGCGGCGGCGGCGGCGGCGGGGCCCGGGCCCCAGGGGAGGGGGGCGGGGGGCGGGAAGGGGCGCGGGCTCAGCCGCGCGCCGAGATTTCAGGGCGTCCCTCCCGGGCGGGGGCGCGCGGGACTTCCTCATTCCCGCTGGACGCCCCCCCGCTCCCGGCCCGGCCCGGCCGGAGCCCCGGGGTCCCCGGCGACCCCCCGCCCCCCGCCCCGCCCCGGCTTCCGCTCCGCCCCGGCTCGGGGCCCCGCGGGCCCGGCGGGAGCTCCAGGGCGCGCCGGGGACGGGACGGGAGGCGGGGCTGAGGGATCCTGGATGCGGGACCCGGGGACCGGGTGGAGGTCAAGGCGGGTCGGCGGGGCGCTGCAGACCGAAGGGGAAGGAGGGCGCGCGTGGGAGGTGGGGAGGGTGGGGGGCCCGGGTTCTGCAGGGCACGGCACCTCCCTGAGGCCTCCCCCTGCGCCCAGGATGGCGGCGACCCCCCAGAGCCTCTTCCCCGCGGGGGGCGAGCTGGACTCCAGCCAGTTGCACATGGAGCCCGACGAGCTGGACACTCTGAGGGAGGGGGAGGACCCAGGTAGGCAGGGGGGACGGCCCTGGGGGAGGACGGGGTGGGGGGCGGCCGAGACCTCCGGGGTTCACATTCTCGCACCTTCCGTCCTCCCAGCTGACCGGATGCACCCTTTCCTGGCCATCTACGACCTGCAGCCTCTGAAAATGCGCCCCTTGGTGTTCGCCCCTGGGGTGCCCGTCACCGCCCAAGTGGTGGGAACCGAAAGATACACCAGCGGATCCAAGGTGGCTGGCCGGGCACTGGGGAGGTGGGGAAAGGCAGGGCCGGCCCTGAGGTCCGGGAGGAGGGGGCGCTGCGACCCGGCCAGGGGACAACCGCTGAGTTCCTCCCGCCCCCAGGTGGGAACCTGCACTCTGTATTCCGTCCGCTTGACTCACGGCGCCTTTACCTGGACGACCAAGAAGAAGTTCCGTCATTTCCAGGAGCTGCACCGGGACCTCCTGAGGCACAAAGTCTTGATGAGTCTGCTCCCTCTGGCCCGGTAAGGGGGCCGGTCTGCTTCCTGTCGGGAAGGCGGTGCCCCATCCTGTCCCTGGCCCAGCCGCCACCACCGCTTTCTGCCTGTCGCACCCTTTCCCTGCCCCAGCTCCTTTCCTGCCCCAGCTCTGGCCCCTGGTGGTGGTGGTGGGGGGGGGGGGGGGCCCTTCCCTGACCCCGGTTACCAGGAAACCTTCCCAGCTCGGCTCTCCCTGTCCGTGGTCCCGTGCCAATATCTCAGCCGGGCGGGGCGCCCAAAATGCCCTTGGCAGCTTCCCTCGTCTCCGTTCTCAGGATAGGGGGCCTTTGCCAGCCTCCGGGCCTCCCCCAAGCCTCCCGGTCTCGTGCTTCAGGGATCCAGGCACTCGGCTTCCTGGCTCCCGCTTGACCCTCTTCCCGCCTCGCCTCCGCAGCTTTGCCACCACCCACCCCCCCGCCGGAGAAGCCGCCAACCGCGAGATGCCCTCTCTGCCTCGCGCAGGACCCGAGGGCTCCTCCAGACACGCGGCCAGCAAACAGGTGCGACCCGACGCCGGATCGCCCGGGAAGGCGTTTCGTGCGCCAGTGGCTCCGGTCCCATCTGTCTGTCTCTTGTCCCTGCTTCAGAAATACCTGGAGAATTACCTCAACCGCCTCCTGACCATGTCTTTCTACCGCAACTACCACGCCATGGTAAGGCCCAGGGCTGGTTTTAGGGGGGGCAGTTTCATCAGACCCCCAGGGAGGCAGAGGACCCCGGCCCGTGGGGTCTGAGGGGCTGGAAGCCAGAGTCTGTCCCCTGAGCCTTCGTCTTCCTCGGCAGACGGAGTTCCTGGAAGTCAGCCAGCTCTCCTTCATCCCAGACCTTGGCTCCAAAGGACTGTGAGTGTGCGACATCCCGCGCGGGCCACGGGCGAACCCGCGGATCCCTCCCTGCCTGAGGACGGGGCAAGCAGTGCCCGGTGCGCGGGCAGGGGCGGGGGCGCGGCGGGCATCCGGATCCCTCTTCGGGCCTCTCCCCACCCCACGCCCGCTCCCCGACTCTGCCCACAGGGAAGGAGTGATCCGGAAGCGCTCGGGCGGCCACCGCGTTCCTGGCCTCACCTGCTGTGGCCGGGACCAAGTGTGTTACCGCTGGTCCAAGAGGTGAGCCCCGGAGCGGTCAGCGGGGCAGCGGTGGGGGCGAGGAAGGAGATGCCGTGGGCAGGGAGGAACGGACGGAGCCCTCCCGCTCCAGGTGGCTGGTGGTGAAGGACTCTTTCCTGCTGTACATGTGCCTCGAGACGGGCGCCATCTCCTTTGTTCAGCTCTTTGACCCTGGCTTCGAGGTGCAGGTGGGGAAGCGGAGCACGGAGACGCGGTACGGGGTCAGGATCGACACCTCCCACAGGTAAGGCCTCCAGCCGGTGTAGACGGACACCTGGTGAGCCGAGAGCGCTGGGGGGGGGGGCAGTGAGTGGAAGGAAAGGAAGCATTTCCACCCCATCCCCCACCCCCACCCAACCCCCCCTGGAGCCGGCCTTGGTTTGGAACCAGAGAACTGGTCTGGCCACATGCCTGGGACTGCTCTTAGAACCTAGGCCCAGAGAGAGGGGTCAAGTACAAGCTTGGGGGAGGGACTCCCGATATAAAAGAAAGGGCGCTCCGTTCATTCATTCGTTCATTCGTTCGTTCCTTCGAGCAAACCCCCGAGTGCCAGGTGCAAAACTCCATGCTGTGCCGGTGACCTAACTGTGTGCGAGGCAGACACCTGCCTTGTCCGGGTGGGGTGGTGAATCAGGGACTGAGGGAGGAAGCGGGAAAGAAGGGGCAGCCAAAGAGGGAGGTACCGGGCGAGGCCGGGGCACGAAGGGTGAAGCCTGTGGTCCATCTCGTTGTTCCTGCTCAGGTCCCTGATCCTCAAGTGTGGCAGCTACCGGCAGGCACGGTGGTGGGGCCAGGAGATCACGGAGCTGGCCCAGGGCCCGGGAAGAGACTTCATACAGCTGCACCGTCATGACAGCTATGCCCCACCCCGGCCCAGGACCTTGGCCCGGTGGTGAGACACTGCCGTCCCTTCGGAGCTTGTCTGTGGGCCTCGCGACCCTCTCTGTGTCTTCTGAGTCCTTTCCTTGGTCCTCTTTGATCTCCTCTGACCCGTTCTGGCTTCGACACCCTCCCCCTTTGACTTCTCCAGTCTTCCTGACCATCTGACCTCTAACCACACTGATTATCTGCCTTCCCTCTGATCTCTCTGACCCCCATACCCAGTCATCTCCAGTCATCTCCTCCGACCCTGGCCTCTCTGACCTGCTGTGACCTTTTTAACTGCCTTTTATCACACTGGCTCTCTCTGTGCCTTATGAGCTCTTAAAATCTCTCTGATTGACTCGTTCGTCCAATACACGTTTTACTAAGCACCTACTACTACGTGCCAGGCCCAGTGGCAGGAATAACACAACCTAGTAGGTGATTCAGTCACAGAACAATGGTAACTTCCGGCCGTTCCGGGGGTAGATACAGGGTAGCGGGCACAGCGGGGGAACATCTGCCCCCCAGTGGGGATGTCAGGACTGCCTTGCAGAAGGCAGTGACCCTGAGGTTGGCCTTAGGAAGAAAGCGGAGACTAGCCTGGGCACCGAGGCTAGAAGAAGTAGGCTGGCATGTTTGGTGACCCTGGCAGCGTTTGGGGGGGGGGGGAGGAGGAGTGGCCAGAGAACAGTCTGGGGGTTGACAGCGCCTGGGTGTGCCCCGCGTGCTAAGCTGAAGCGGTTGGACTTCGTCATAGGCAGGACGGAGTGGTGGAAGGATTTTTTTCTTGGAGGCGGTGTTGACATTCATTTGTTTCATAAGAACTAATAGCTGATACTTACGTAGTTCTCACTGCGTGCTGGGAGCTGCGCTAAGTATGATTAAACCCTCTCGCGAACCCGACGAGGCAGGCACAGGCGCCGTGTCCATTTTACAGATGAGAATGTTGAGGCGAGGAGAAGCTGAGGAACTTGCCCAAGGTCCGACACCTTGTAGACAGTGGAAGCAGGATTCAAACCCAGGCAGTCTGGGTCAAGGCCCCGCTCTTCACCATCATACTATTTGTTATTCAAAAGCCAAAACGATACGACGCAGAAGCACAATAAGTGAAAAACTTAAGTTCCCCTTCGTTGCCCAGCCCTTTACTCCCTGGCCTCACGTCTGCCCTAGACCCAACAGCCCAGCTCTCTCCCCAGAAGTAACCCTCGCAACAGAGTCCCGTGTATCTTCTCCTTTCTCGGCCTGTACACTTTCATAGGCTTATGCGCATACGTTACTTTTGGGTTTAATGTAAATGAGATCATGAACTTACTTTTGTGGCTTTTTTTTTCTTTTTCACGTAATGTGTGTGTTAGAGATTAGGCGTTCAGGTTCTTTCTTCCTTCCTTTTTCTTTCTTTCTTTCTTCCTTTCTTTTTTTTCTTTTCTTTTCTTTTCTTTTCTTTTCTTTTCTTTTCTTCTCTTTTCTTTTCTTTTCTTTTTCTTTCCTTCAGTAGGCTTCTCACCCAGCGCAGAGTGCAACATGGGGCTTGAACTCACAACCCTGAGATCAAGACCTGAGCTGAGATTAAGAGCTGGACGCTGAACCGACTGAGTCACCCAGGCGCCCCAAATTCTCATTTTACAAATCTTTTTCTTTTTTTTTTTTTAGGTTTATTTATTTTGAGAGAGGGAGAGAGGACATCAGCAGGGGAACCAAATTCTCATTTTAAGCGATGTTGCACTGAACACAGTCTTTGCCTAAGCAAAGCATTTAATAGGATGCATCCCTAGAAATAGAATTACTATGTGCATTTAATGGCATTAAACAGTATGTGTGTCTGATATTCAAATACTGCCAAACTGTCTTCTAAATAAGCTATAACCAGGGCGCCTGGGTGGCTCAGTCAGTTAGGCGTCCGACTTTGGGTCAGGTCATGATCTCACGGTTCGTGGGTTCGAGCCCCGCGTCGGGCTCTGTGCTGACAGCTCGGAGCCTGGAGCCTGCTTCGCATTCTGTGTCTCCCTCTCTCTCTGCCCCCCCCCCCCCCCACTCACACTCTGTCTCTCAAACATACATGAATGTTAAAAAAATAAAAATAAAAAGGCTATAACCGAAGTATATTCCCAGTCTATGAGGATTCTCATTCTCCTGCATGCTAATATTGAACATTGCCAGTGATCTTTATTTTTGCCAATTTAGTGGATTAAAGACATGTTATTCCATTTTGATATCAATTTCCGTCTTTACTACTGAGATTAAACATCTTTTCCTATGGTTGACCATTTTAATCTCCTCTGTGAACTGTCAGTTCTTAATCTTTGTTCATTTCGCCATTGGCCTGTGTGTCTTTTTCTTATTGATTCGCTGGAACTCTTTATGTATGATGCGCTAATGTTCCCCACCTTTAGTCATCTTCTTCGTAATTTTTAATTTTACTTAGCTTAAACTGGCAAATTTGTCCCCCTTTCATACGTCTGACACCGTCTGATTTCTCTGATCACTCCTGATCTTTGACCCTGCCGTCACCTCTGATCCATGACTGTCCTCCGGTCTTCACTCTCCAGAGCTTTCTGGCTTCTGATTCTGACCTCCTTGGCTTGACCTTCCCCTCCCTCCAGGTTTGTGAACGGGGCGGGTTACTTTGCCGCTGTGGCAGACGCCATCGAAGGAGCTCAAGAGGAGATTTTCATCACAGACTGGTGGTGAGTAGGGGAAAAGCTCAGGCAGGAAGGGGCAGGATAGGGCCTGCCCCGGATCAGCTTACAGGCCAGAGGAGGGAGGGGCAGGGAAGAAGTGGCTGGCTGCTCGCCCTTCACCCCCTGCCCTGAATCCCAGGTTGAGTCCTGAGATTTACCTGAAGCGTCCGGCCCATTCAGATGACTGGAGACTGGACATTATGCTCAAGAAGAAGGCGGTGAGGACAGTGGCAGGCGGGAGGGGAGGTGCGTGGAGGTGGGTCAGAAGGGAGAAGGAAAGGAAGCTGAAGCTTCAGGGGAGGAAACACGTCTATCGTGGGCTGCTTTCTGGCAAGCATCATCTCCTTTTCTTCCTTAAGAGGAACCTACACCTCCCCCTTCATGCTCCTCCTCTACCTGGTGCAGACTTCTCTCCAAGTACCCATTACACCTGGTGGCGTTACCTGGGGGTGTACGTGTCTGCCTTTCTCACGGGAGTGACATCGCTAGCCTCAGTATAAGGCCCGGTGTCCGCCATGTTGGGGACATCCATAGACGTTAATGGATAGACAGATGATCGAGAGGAGGGGCCGGTGGGTGGATGGATGATGGAAAGGGGGGATAGATGGAAGGATAGGAGGGTGGAAACGTGGATCAGTAGCGGGGGGGGGGTGAGGGATAGATGGATGACAGGTGGCACATATGGGGGTGAGTAAATGGCTGGGAAGATGGATGGATGGATGGATGGATGGATGGATGGGCAGGTGAACAGTGTGCTCACCCACTGCTAGGTTTGCTGAGAGCATCAGAGCAGGGTGTGAGCACTGAGGATCCCCAGGCTGAGTGCACGGATATACAGAACCCCAAGAATGGGGAAGGATTCGGGAGGTTGCAGGGGGGGCCGTTCTGACCCCCCCTCCCCCGCTCACCACCAGGAGGAGGGTGTCCGTGTGTCCGTACTGCTGTTTAAGGAGGTGGAGCTGGCCTTGGGCATTAACAGCGGCTACAGCAAGAGGGCTCTGATGCTGCTGCACCCCAACATAAAGGTGACCGTCAGGCGTCAGAGACGCCCCCAAAAACCACGACCCTCCTCGCCACACTTCCCCACCCCCTCGACCCTCCCTTTCTAATTTTTTTTTAAACGCTTATTTATTATTGAGAGACAGAGAGAGACAGAGGGTGAGCAGGGGAAGGGCAGAGAGAGAGAGGGAGACACAGAAGCCGAAGCAGGCTCCAGGCTCTGAGCCATCAGCACAGAGCCCAATGCGGGGCTCGAACTCACGGACTGTGAGATCATGACCTGAGCCGAAGTTGGACGCCCAACCGACTGAGCCACCTAGGCGCCCCGCGACCCTCCCTCTCCTTGAACATCTCATCCCCCCATATTCCTGTCCCCCCCCATCCTCCCTCCCAATGTCTCCATCTTCTCTCCGCTAAGCCCGCCCGCATGACCTGCCCCCACACCTGCTGCAGGTGATGCGCCACCCGGACCAGGTGACGCTGTGGGCCCATCATGAGAAGCTCCTGGTCGTGGACCAAGTAGTGGCCTTCTTGGGGGGGCTGGACCTCGCCTACGGCCGCTGGGACGACCTGCAGTACCGGCTGACTGACCTCGGGGACCCCTCTGAACCAGCCGCCCTGCAGGTGGTCCCCCCAGGCCTCCCTGAGCGTCCCTAGGCGCACCCCTCCCCAGCGCCAGCCCGCCCCCGCTGGTCACTCGCGTGCTGCCCGCCCCGGGGATTCCTCTTTCTGGGACCCCAGGAAGGTGCCTTGAAGGAGGCCCAGTCCTCTCCCCACGCCCACGACCGCGTCCCACTCCCCCGGGGTAGCGAGTGCGGCCGAAGGGGAGGGCCAGGGTGGGACTCTCTCTGTCTCATTCTTACTCTCTGTGTCTCTGTGTCTCACACTTTCAGTGCTCCTCTCTTCTCTGTGGCCCTGGCTCTGTGCGGCCTCCATGACCTCTCCTTGCCCCTGGCTTGGGTGTGTTCCCTACAGCCTCCCACCCCCGGCTCAGATGCTCCGGCCACCCCAGACCTGTCCCAAAACCAACTCTTCTGGCTGGGCAAGGACTACAGCAATCTTATCACTAAGGACTGGGTGCAGCTGGACCGGCCTTTTGAGGGTGAGGGTCCCCTCCTCCCAAGCCCCCAAAAGCTGAGAGTAGGGGCAGACATCGAGGCGGGAACCGAGAACGGGATGAGCTGGGTCAAGGGTAGTGTAGCTCTCCCTCTGGTCCCCTCGTCCTCCTCCCTGCCCCTGATCCTCCCGGGGGCCCCCCAGATTTCATCGACAGGGAGACCACGCCCCGGATGCCATGGCGGGACGTAGGGGTGGCCGTCCACGGTCTGCCCGCCCGGGACCTGGCCCGCCACTTCATCCAGCGCTGGAATTTCACCAAGGTGCCCACTCCCTCCTGCGGGGGCTCGGGGGGGTGGGGGGGGGGGTCGGGAAGGGGCCGCCTCCCGCTGACTGCCATCACTCCACCTCAGACGACCAAGGCCAAGTACAAGACCCCCGTGTACCCCTACCTGCTGCCCAAATCCACCAGCACCGCGGACCAGCTCTCCTTCACGATCCCGGGGGGGCAGTGCGCCACTGTGCAGGTGAGGCCCCCTCTTCAGCCCGTCCTCACGCCTCCCTCCCTCCAGCCCAGGGCCCCTGGCCCGAGAGCCCCCCTCCCCCCGCCCCGCCCCCTCCTCTCCTGGGGTCGGGAGCCACAGCATATTCGCTGTTCCGCCAGGTCTTGCGGTCGGTGGACCGTTGGTCAGCAGGGACGGTGGAAAACTCCATCCTCAATGCCTACCTGCACACCATCAGGGAGAGCCAGCACTTCCTGTACATCGAGGTGTGACGGGGGTGAGGGCGGGACAGAGAATGGAGCGGACCCCGGGGGGATGAGAGGGACCTGACAGCGGCGGGATCGGTCCTTGAGGGCCAGCGTAGCCAGGCCTGGAGAAATGCGCAGCCCGGGGCCAGGGCCTGGAGCCTAGGCCTGGGGTTGGCAGGGGGCAGGGGCCTGGCTGCTGATGTCTCTCTTTGGTCCCTGCCTCAGAATCAGTTCTTTATTAGCTGCTCGGACGGGCGGACCGTTCTGAACAAGGTGGGCGATGAGATTGTGGACAGAATCCTGAAGGCCCACAAGTAAGGGGGAGGGGGGACTGGCCGCGGGATGGGGTTGTGGGCGTGGTTTAGCCCCAGCGGAGGGGCGGGACTTGGGGGGGAACAGGTGAGACCTCTGACTCCGCCCCCTTCCCAGACAGGGGCAGCGTTTCCGAGTCTACGTGCTTCTGCCCCTGCTGCCGGGGTTTGAAGGTGACATCACGACAGGTGGTGGTAACTCCATCCAGGCCATTCTGCACTTCACTTACAGGTGACCCCCAGCCAGACTCTGCCTCTCCGTGGCCATCCACCCGTGCCCCTGCCCTGACTCTGTCCCCATCCCTTCCTGCTGGACTTCAGAGGTCCGCCTCTCTCCTGACATCCCCCACCAGCTCCCCCAGCCTCCACCTCCCTCACCGGCTCTTTTCCCTCAGGACCCTGTGCCGTGGGGAATATTCGATCCTACATCGCCTCAAAGCAGCCAGTGAGTGCTGGGGGCTGGGGGGTTGCAGCCCCGGGGCCTTCTTGCGTGTCTCTGGGGCTACTGCTCGGAGATGGCAGGCAGTCTTTACTGCAGGGAGACGCGTATAGACGAAGTGGGGAGGCAGCTGGGACAGGGCTCCATCTGTACAGGAGGGCACCCCTCCCTACACCCCCACCCCCTTTCTCACAGTGGGGACAGCGTGGCGGGACTACATATCCATCTGCGGGCTTCGCACACACGGAGAGCTGGGCGGGCACCCGGTCTCCGAACTCATCTACATCCACAGCAAGATGCTCATCGCAGATGACCGGACGGTCATCATCGGTCAGTCCTGGATGCTGGGTCCCTGGCAGCGCTGGGGGGGGGTGGGGGTGGAGCAGGGCCCAGCGGGAGGTGACGGAAGCTGGCTGGTCCTCGGGCAGAGTTGAAGTTGATGGGGCAGGGCCCCCCCACCCCCTGCCACCCCCCACCCCCCACTCCCCACCCCCTGCCCCCGGGCTCAGGCAGACACGTCGCGTCCTGCGCCCATCCCAGGCTCCGCCAACATCAACGACCGGAGCTTGCTGGGGAAGCGAGACAGTGAGCTGGCCGTGCTGATCGAGGACACAGAGATGGAACCATCCCTCATGGACGGTGGGGAGTATCAGGCGGGCCGGTTTGCTTTGAGTCTGCGGAAGCACTGCTTCAGGTAAGGCCGGGTGGGGAACAAGTTGGGAGGGGGTTACTCTGCCTCTGGAGCGGGTGCGAGGGTTTCCCAATCTAGCATAGGGTACCGGGAAAGTAGGGGTATCAAGACCATGAGAAACAGATATTACAAAAATCCGAAGCAGGTTCCAGGCTCTGAGCTGTCAGCACGGAGCCTGACGCGGGACTCCGACTCACCAACCGTGAGATCATGACCTGACCCAGGTCAGACGCTTAACAGACTGAGCCACCCAGGCGCCCTGAGAAACAAATACTTTAAAAATAACTTGGTAGTTTTTTTTTTTTTTTTAAAGCATCAAAATAGTGGCCAAAGAAGATACAAACTAAATTCTGTTGGATTCATTTGTGCTTATTGTACTGTTTAACATCGGGTTTATTTTGAATTACCTGCGTAGGAATAATCTGACTTTTCTGATATTCACCTTCTCCAAGGATCTTTTTTTTATTTTTCATTTTTTTTTAATGTTTATTTATTATTGAGAGACAGAGACAGAGAGTGAGCAGGGGAAGGGCAGACAGAGAGGGAGACATAGAATCCGAAGCAGGCTCCAGACTATGAGCCATCAGCACAGAGCCCAACGCAGGGCTTGAACTCACAAACCGTGAGATCATGACCTGAGCCAAAGCCAGTCGCTTAACTGACTGAGCCACCCAGGCGCCCCTCCAAGGATCTTAATCTGACCTTGCGGAGACCCTTTTGTCCCATAGTGTGATTCTCGGGGCACACGCCCGGCCAGACCTGGATCTCCGAGACCCTGTCTGTGATGACTTCTTTCAGCTGTGGCAGGACACAGCCGAGAGCAATGCCAATATCTATGAGCAGGTGGGCGCCGAGCGGGGCTGACTGTGTGGAAATCCACGGGTTATCCCGTTCGGGGTAGGATCGAGGCCCCACCGCCAAGCCATTCCCAAAAGGGGGATGAGGGTGTGGGGGGCACATCGTGGGATTCAGTGGCTCAGGCGTGGGGGGATATGGTGTGGGGAGCGGGGGCACCTTGGACTCTTGGCCGAGGGTCTCCAAGCCCCACTGGCTTCTGTGCCCCCCACCCACAGATCTTCCGCTGCCTGCCATCCAATGCCACACGCTCTCTCAGGGCGCTCCGGGAGTACGTGGTCGTGGAGCCCCTGGCCACAGTCAGCCCACCTCTGGCCCGGTCTGAGCTCGCCCAGGTCCAGGGCCACCTGGTCCACTTTCCCCTCAAGTTCCTGGAGGATGAGTCTTTGCTGCCCCCCCTGGGGAGCAAGGAAGGCGTGATGCCCCTCGAAGTGTGGACATAGCTACGGCTTCAGTCCGGGACAGCTTACCCGCCGCTGGGCTCCACCGAGGCTGGCTCCCTGCCCCCAACCCTCACGCTGGAGGGCAGTGCCCTCTGAGACCAGGGGGAGGGCAGGCATGCCGGAAGAGGACTAGAGAAGAGAAGCCACGGGGACCCTTCCTTGAGAAGCAGCTGAAGAGGTCACTCCGCCTCTGGGCTGGCGGGGCGGGGGTTGGGGGGGGCAGGAGGGCGTCCTGAGTTCATCCCCCCTGCCGCCCGGTTCAAACCACTGTTCCAGGGCAGAGGCAAACCCTTGCCCCCACGCCCGGGATGCCTCCCTGGGGAGGTCCTGTCCTGGGCCTTCCTCCTCCTGCCCCCGAACCCCCTCCCTGCCATTACTGCCAAGGTGGAGGGAAGAGTGAAGCCCCCCCGCCCCCGGCTTCGCCCCCGCGGTGGGCAGGGCGGGGGCTGGGGTGCACACTTACCCCCTCCCCTGCCTGTGGACAGACACTAGCTTTGTATCCGTTCAGTGAGCATTTCATAAATAAACGCCTAGTCTAGACAAGGTCCCCGGCTCTTCCTGGGCCGAACCTCGGCCCGAGCGCACGCCTCCCCCTCCCCGCCCGCATGTGGCACTGGGACCCCGCGCCTTCGCCCCACCCGCCTCCCGGCTCCTTCCTGCGGCCTCATCCCCACTGCACCTGCCTGTATTTTCCGGAGCTCCGTCCCCCAGCTGCTGGGAAGGGGAGGTGTTGGAAAAGGAAGGGCAGGGCCACGCCAGGACGCCTGGAGGGCCTGGGAGCCGCTGCTTCAGCTGTACAGGAGAGAAGGGCTGGGCTCAGAGGGGCCGTCCCTCGTTCCGCGGGTGACAGCACAGGAAGAGGCGTAGGGGAGCCCCTGTGGGAACGGTTAAGGGTACAGGCTCCAGGGCAGGAAGAACTGGGCCCGCATCCTGGGCTTGTCATCACCTAGGCGACCTTCTCAAGTCTCATCACTTCTCCGGGCCTCAGTGGTCCCAGCTGGGAAATGGGAATGACTCTTCCATAAATGGCCAGCTGCAGAGATGTAGTCGGTGATTTATAGATTTGGGGCGCATCCGCCGTTTGCCACACTAGCAAGTGCTCGGTGGCCACTCGTGCCAGGGGTCAGCACATCAAGCAGTTACAGGCCGTTTGTATCACCGCAGAAAGTTCCACAGGCCAGCGCCACTGCAGAGGGAAAAGAGACAACACAGGCATACTCCGCGGTAGAAAGGTCCCGTTCCAGACCGTGGCCATAAAGCCAACATTGCAGTAAAGTGACTCACATGAATGTCTGGGCTTCCCGGGGCACGTAGCAGTTAGGTCCACATTCTTGGGCTCTTTTACTTTGACGCACCAAGAAGCTGTTTCCGGTTAAACATTGTTGCGGCCGCTGGGTCTCATTGCTCTGTATTAACACAGGCATACGTGCCATTAAAGCCTAACATCATGAAAAAAGGTTATGTTTGCTCTACACTGTAATCTATTAAGTGTGCGACAGTATTGTGTCTACGGACAAAAAAAAAAAAATCAATGTACATACCTTAATTAAAAAAATATTGCCAGGGCGTTTGGCTGGCTCGGTCGGAGAAACATGTGACTCTCGACCTCAGAGTTGTGAGTTCGAGCCCCACGCTGGGTATAGAGATTACTTAAATGAACTTAAAAAAAGTGGTTTTTTAATTGTTTTTAAATAAAAAATATTGCTAAAAATCGCTACACGTTATTCGAGCCTTTGGTGAGTCAGAATCGAACACTGATCACCACTGCAAATATAAGGATGAAGAATTTGAAATATCACAAGAATTACCAAAATGTGACCCAAAGCGAACAACACACGTTGTTGGGAAAATGGCACCAACAGACTTGCTTGACACAGGGTTGCCGCAAACCTCCCATTTAAAAAAAAAAATATGCTTGGGGCGCCTGGGTGGCTCAGTTGGTTGGGCGTCCGACTTCGGCTCAGGTCATGATCTCGCGGTTCATGAGTTCAAGCCCCACGTCGGGCTCTGTGCTGACCGCTCGGAGCCCGGAGCCTGCTTCGGATTCTGGGTCTCCCTCTCTCTCTGCCCCTCCCCCACTCACGCCCTGTCTCTACCAAAAAATGAATAAATGTTAAAAAAATTAAAAAAAATATATGCTAAGACTAGGCCTGCCTGTAAATGGTATGAGTGTGGCACACATTGGGTTGAAGAAGGTCACGTCCCAGGGCAGGTGGGGAGGAGGTGATAATGGGTATACAGAGTTCTCCACGTGAATTGGTAGCATTTCTCTCTCTCTTTTTTTTTTTTTTTAATTTTTTTTTTAACGTTTATTTATTTTTGAGACAGAGAGAGACAGAGCATGAATGCGGGAGGGTCAGAGAGAGAGGGAGACACAGAATCTGAAACAGGCTCCAGGCTCCGAGCTGTCAGCACAGAGCCCGACGCGGGGCTTGAACTCACGGACGTGAGATCATGACCTGGGCCGAAGTCGGACGCTCAACCGACTGAGCCACCCAGGCGCCCCTCTCTCTCTTTTTTTAATGTTTGCTTATTTTGAGAGAGAGGGAGAGAGAATCCCAAGCAGGCCCCGTGCTGCCAGTGCGGAGCTCGACTCGGGAGATGGTGACCTGAGCTGAAATGGAGAGTCTGACGCTTAACCGACTGAACCACTCAGGCGCCCCGTGTAATTTCTTTCTTAAGCTGAGTGGTCGGTCGATGAAGTTGTAATATACATATTCCTATCTCTTTCTGTATCCGAACTGCTTTGCAATTAGGAAAAAAATTGAGCACAGATCTTGGGTTTCCGCCCGTGATGTCCCTCAGCCTCGGTCTTGGAACTGACCACAGGAGCGGGGAGAAACGAGCTGGGGGTGGGGCAGGGCAAGCAGTTTAGGAAGGCTTTCTGGAAGAGGGGGCATGCTGGTGGATGACAGCGTGGAGGGAGGGGAGGCTCGCCGCCTGGCTCCCAGCCTTTGAATCCAGCCCTCCTTTCCTCTGAAGAAGCCCCCATCACACGAGAAATCCTCCCCCCTCCCACATCCAACGGTCCCCTGGTACTAATTGGCATTCTGCTAATTAGCCTCATTGTCAGCCTAAGTGCCTCCTTCCCTGGGGGACTTTTACCTCATTAACTGTGGAGGAGGGCGGTGGGGGCAGCAGCTGTCCCGAGGTGGGCTGGGGCTGGTGGGTTTCTGCACCACACTGCTGGTCCCTCAGCACCACCCCCGAACCCCACATTAGTCCTGGAGTTTCTCGAATGGAGGCCACCATAGTGCGGGGGGCAAGCAGCGGGCTTGGAACCAGAAGAGGTGGCCCTAGACCTGGCAAGAGAAGGAATCCAGCCTCCCAAAGTGGGCGGGAGGTCCTGACGGCCCCTGGGCCTGTATGAGATGTTCATCCATCTCCGAGGGGTCCTATAAGTTGTCTTATTTTTAATATTTTAACTTTCCTTGAAGCCCGATCCAGGCTTTCTCTACCACATCATCTCTAAGTTTTTATTACGGACAGTCTCTTATACACATACAAAAGACAACACGAACCCTCATGTATCCATATGTCCCTTTTTTTTTTTTTTTTTTTTTTTAATGTTTGGGGCCAAGCAGTTCTTTATTGATTTCGTTTGTCCTCGGAGGAGGGGGTGCCTTTTTTTTTAATATCTCAAGAAACCACTAAACTCTAGGCCGACAGAATGCTTCCATAGGAGCCATGCAAACAGTGAGCATGACTCTGAGGCCGGGGACCATTCTGCAGTGTATTCAGGTTCTAGCAGTTACTGTTAAAGCAACCGGAGGAAGACAAGTTCAGCAGGTCAGCCTCTCTGGAAGCCATCAGATGTGAAGATCTGCACAGAATGTGTCTGATTCACAACCGGAAGAAACCAACCTAGGGATCCTTTATAATTCGTGTGTGTGTGTGTGTGTGTATGGGGCTACGGTCACTATTACTATTCTGTGGAGGGGGAGATTAGGGTCACTGTACATTGAATTTCTCCAGCTTCAATAATGAGGAGCACAGGGGGTCAGTCCTGTTTCTCTGCACTTCTCACCTTCCAGATTGCACTGCCTTTTGAGGTTTGAGGGCTATCCTATCCTTGTGGTCTTCATTTGCTCATTCATTGATTCAGTAGCTCCCCCCCCCTTTTTTTAAATATTTATTGAAAGAGAGAGAGAGAGAGCGAGTGAGCACAACCTGGGTAGGGGCAGAGGGAGACAGAGAGAGAGAATCCCAAGCAGCCTCCGGACTCCGATGAGGGATTCCAACTCATGAACTGTGAGAACATGACCTGAGCCGGAATCAAGGGTCAGCAGCTTAACCGACTGAGCCACCCAGGTGCCCGAATTCAGTATCCCTTATTAAACACTGCCTATGAGTCGGGCATAAGTAAACTTATCAAAGACCTAGTATATGCCAAGTGCTTTACATATCTAATTTTACTTTATTAATCTCCCTATTATCTCTAAGTCTCTGAGAGATTAATGACCTGCCCAAAGCACTAACTTCAAATTGTTTTTTCCCTCCTCTCCCATGGTCTTGATCTTGCATGAGTGCCTGCCCAGATAACAGAGGGCTTCATTCACTTACGTGATACTGAACCTCTAATGGGTGCCAAGACCTGTAGTGAACAAGGCTGACATGACTGCTGCCTTTAAGGAGATTCAACAGACACTTAAAAGTGTCAAATGTGAGCATACATTGAAGCCAGGCAGCTAAAACAGAAGAGCTAAACTCAGCCCTAGTGGGTCAGGGAAGGCTTCCTGGAGGAGGTGACTTAGACACACGTAGGACAAAGCAAGAGGCAGTGAGAGTGGGCATAGCCCGAATATTCCAGGGAGAAGAAACAGCAGGTGCACAAGCTGCAGGAGGGTCTGTTGAGTTCTGGCCACTGTGAGTAGATTTCAACATGGCTAGGATATATGAGGCTGAATGGTGGGGTGGTGAAAAACAAGGCAGGAGAAGCAGGCAGGATCTTGAAGGTCTTTGGTGCCGTACTGTATTCAAAAGACAGAGGGGAGGGGTGCAGCGAAGGGTCTCAAACATGAGTGACATCAGATGTGAGTTTTAGAAAGATCACTGTGGGTACGGAAAATTGACTTAAGAGGGTCCAGGCAGGGAGACCAAGCAGGTGGCTTTAAAGAGTAATGGGGGTAAGTGGGGACTGTGGCTTGGACAAGGACAACGACAAGGTAAATAGGAGGGGAGGGGAGCAAAACTGGATGTGCATACGAATGGGCCAAAGAGAAGTGTCCGGAAAGGAGGATGTTAACCCCTATCCAAGGACTTTTCATTCTAACTCTCCTAAACGATGTTTGCATGAAGACCGCTGGCGCTGGCGGAGTCTTTCACAGACAATACTGTTGCTGGAAGTGATCTCGGGGATCAAACTGCCTTCCTCCTCAACTTCACAGTTAAAGAAAAGCCCAGAGAAGCAAAGCAACTTACTCAAGGTCACACAGCACGACAGTGGCGGAACACGACTCCTCCTTCTTTTCACAGCATCACCCCGCCTCCCGTGAGGCTAATGGCTGGGGGTGCTGTGCCAACACCAGACCCAAGGTGACCCGCGCGCGATTTGAAGAGGTTGGACGTGGGTTCCTCCTCCTCTCCCTACTACCCCTTCCCCCACCCGCGGCTCCAGCGATCAATGAATAATTGTTGAAACAGCTCCTTTGCGCAGAACGAGGGGTGCAGAGACAAAGGGGTGCGGTAGGATTCCCCGTCCCCTCCGAGGTCCCCCAGCCGGGGAAGGGGGTAAAGGGCACTCCGGAGGCAGCCGGCACCCCCGCCCAACTCCCACGTGGTTTCTCCAGCCAGATTCCCACCCAGAGGCCCCTCCCTTGGCGGCTCCACTGTTGCCATGGCAATCAGGTGGGTGGACAGCCCATCCTATCTAGAGGCCATCCAGCCCTCGCGTGGGGAGTTACCATAACAACCCCCCTAGTAATAGGGGGGCTAGGTCCCGCCCCCCTTCCCCCGCAAATTGAGGTGGGTGGCTTGATTGGCAGCTGGCACGCGAAAGAGGAGGAAAAGGGAAGGAAGAGCGTCAAAGGAGAGCGAAGGAGGAAATGCGGGAGAGAGAGGGCAAAACACAGGCGAAGGGAAGGAAACGCGTGTGCGCACGCGCACCGGCCGGTGGGCGCGCTCCGCGGCCGCCCGGCCACCGCCCACTTCTTCTCGCCCGGCTCGCGCGGTCGGTCGGTCCTCGCGCGCGCCTTGCGCTCCCTCTCGCTGCTGCGCCTGCGCGCAGGTGTCGGCGCCTAGGGGGAGGGGAACCCGGCGCGCTCGCGTCACGTTCCCTCGTCCACCCTCCCGGAGCGCGGCCGCTCCGCGCCTGCGCAGGAGAGTCGGGAGGCTCGGGTTGCGGACCGGGCGCCAGCTCCTGTCAGTCGGTGGGTCGGTCCTCCCGCCGGCCCTCCCCCTCCGCGTCCTCCGGGGGAGGCGCGGCGGAGTCCGCCCCCGGGATCCCCCCCGATGGGGGAGAAGCGGCGACGGCGGCAGCGGAATAACCGAGCCGGCGCGTGAGCGGCCCCGGGGCCCGGCTGCCCGCGGAGGCCATGGGCGACCCAGCCCCCGCCCGCAGCCTGGACGACATCGACCTGTCCGCCCTGCGGGTGAGCGCGCCGCCCCCAGTCTCGCCCCGGTTCCTGCCCCCGCCGCCGGGGAGCGGCGCGGCCGCGCGCCTCACGTGCCCCCCGGGGCGCCCCCCGCCGCGGGGCCCCCGCCCTTGGCTTCCCCCCTGTCCGTGCACGCGCTGCGGATTCCGGGAGCCAGGTCGGTCCCCGCCCTGTGCTGCCCCGCCCCCACGCTCCCCCGCCGCCTCGGCCCGCACTCGGGCCCCGGACCCCTTCCCCCACCCCGCTTCCCCCAGACCTCGCCCCGCCACCTGCACGGTCGTGCCGGCGGTGCCCCTCCCCGGCCCCGTCCCCGCTCTCGGCCTCTTTCCAGCCTTGCCGCTGCTCGCGTCTCCTTCCTCCTCCTCCCCTTTCTCGGCGCCTCGGATCTTGACTTTGCAACTGCCTCGACAGCCTCCCCCTCCTCGCCCTTCCTCCTCCTCGCCCGCCCCTGAATGGCACGTCCTCCCTGGCCGGAATTTCAGCCTTTCCGTCTGCACCCCGCGCCCCCCGCGGCCGCCGCGGTCCCCGTGCGCGGCTCTCCCTACGCCTGGTCTCGCGTTTCGAGTGCAGCAGCCCAGAACCAGGCATTTCCGGCCTCAGGGTCCCCGCATATTACATTACCAACTCTGCAGCGGTGTGGGGCTGGAGCCGAGACAAGTGCAGGGGGGAGGGGGGACGCGCTGGTTCCCTAAAGAAACCCAGGCTCGGGCTGGGGAGGGGATGTTTCTGTGCGTGTACACACACATGCGTGTGGTCGGTGGGGAGGTCGGGATGGCGGCGGGCAGGTCTGCGTGTGCTGGAGGGAAGGGGGAGGTGATGGGGTCTCCAGGGAGGGGCTGACCAGAAAAGGGCACGTGCACGCCCTCATTTGGGAGCTCGTCGGCCGCGTTTGTTCTGCTCGCAGCGCCGGCTTAAGGAGCAACTTCGTGATCTCAAGGTGAACACTCCAGACCGCCACCCAGGTGCGCTTTCTGTCCGGTGTCCTTCCGGCTTCCTCAACAGGCCCAGGTGTGCGGAGCGCAGGATTTCCCCTCTCGGGGGTTGGGCTTCTCGGGAGGCCCGGGTTTGGTGTCTGGCTTTGGAGTTCGCCGGGGAACGTGGCCAGTAGTGGGAAAAGGCGGTCAACCACACGGGTGCCCCGGATACGCCCGGAGGGGAGAGGGGAATTGAGGAGAGCAGAGTCATGTCGTTAATTGGGTCTCTCTAGGTGACACAGTTTCTCTCGACATTCAGGTCATAATTTGTTTGGTGCAATGTTGGGCCAGTTCAGTGTTCTCTCCTGCCTTGCTGGAGAGAAGGTGATGAACAGTTGCTCAGGAAGGAGACTAAGCATTGGATTTCATTCTGTGTGTGTGTGTGTGTGTGTGTGTGTGTGTGTGTTGGCCGGCAGAGGGTCTGAAGGCTTTAGGAGGGAACTTCTGAGGGTCAGTTTGAACTGGGATACTCAGCTGATACCCAGGTGGAGTAGGACAAGGTGCAGGTGCAAGCCCCCCCGTAATGGGCTGTGCCCTAGGATGAACCCCCATCTTCCCTCCCCACCTTGGTTGTTGATTAACTCTGGCCACAGGCTCCCGTGGCTGCGGGGACTGACATGCAAGAAACACCGGGAGGGTCCAAACCGTGACCTTTGGTTTCTTCCCTGTGGGACTCTGCTTGGGCTTCCCTTTTCCTTTGGCCTCTTGGTAGTTTGGCCCGGACCCCTAGCCTGGGATTTCCAGCCACTCTGCAAATCTGACCTTGGACGTGGCATTTCCCTTCTGGATTTCTCTGCTAGAAGCCACGCTAGCCTCCTGCCTGATTCTCCTCTCCTTCCTCTCAGGAGAGGCCTCACACCTGCTCGAGGTGCTTTCTTGCCTCCTGCTTGAGGAAGTGCTCCCCTCCCCCTCCCACCCCACTACTCCAGGGCAGGAGGGGGAGGGGGCTTTCTTTGAAATGAAGCTAGAGAGGGCCTGCCTTCTCCTCGCTGCTGACCTTTTCTCAGTGCCTGCCCCCTCCGCCCCACCTCCTGGAGAGTGAGCACCCCACCTCCTGGAGAGCGAGCGGCTGTGGGTGGTTCATCTCTCGTTTTGTCCCTGTTTTCCAGTGACAAACGGCGACCCGGAGAATTAGCGGCGACACCTGGTCTCCCTGGCCTGCACCATCTTGTGTTGGGGGCCCGGGGAGGGGCCGGGAGAGGACCACGTCCGGCCCTTTTGAGCGGGCCTGGAGGGCCCGGGTTGTCTCTCTCTGGTTTCAAGCTAAGGCGTGGTTCGCAGCTGGTGCTGAGAGTAACAGTCTGGCGTCGGGGAAGGTGGGCCTGCCCGCACTCCCAGCACCGCGGGGAGAGGCCAGTGGACCCGCCCCGGGGTGACCTCGGGCTCCACGGGCTCGCTGGACCTCTCTGACACCCCGTTTCCCTACCAGCCTAGGGGCTTCCTCACTCACTGAGTCACCTTGGCCCCCGACTGGCAGCAAAGAGCCTTTCCTCCCAGCTCTACGTGGGGACAGTAATGGTGCCAAAGTCGAGAGTTGCTGCCAGAGTTCTGCGCGTTAAGTCCCGGGTCCAGCTCCCGGCACAGGGGGCCCGTGTGGCAGGCGGCCCTTTCCGTCGTTGCTGTCATCAGACGGCGGTCAGAGCAGCCTCCCAGCACAGCTGTGTCTGGACCAACGCTCCTTGGCCTGCTTTATTTTTACGCAGGTTTTATATAGCGTTCCCTTAGTCGGCTTTTACCGTCCTTCATCACGTTCATCGTCATCAGCTGACACGCATATTTGTTTTTATCGGCAGGTTCAGCGAGAGCTAGGATTTTTGACTGTTTTGCTCATCTTTGCCTTTCCGGGGCCTGTTTTGCACATAAGGGGGGTTCAGTGTTTGTTGAATAAACGCGTATTCCAACAAGTGACGGTCCCCTAGCACAATGCTCGCTCAGAGAAAGCATTCAATAAATGTCACGCTTGTTAGGGTTCCTCTTGCCCCTCTCTTGGAGACACACAATTAAGAACATCTTTTCTGAGTTGTTTTTGGAATCAGGCTTTGTCTGGTGGTGCACAGAGTTCTGGAAGCTTCCATCCGAGCGATGCCCTTGGAGTAAAATTAGGATCTGCCAAGAGAAAATATGGGCGTCTTGCCTCAGACCCTCTCCGTGTCCAAGCTTGGTTATGTTCCAGGAGAATCTTCTGACTTGTGGCTCTTGGCTTCTCGCAAAGGGTAGAAATCAGTAAAGTGGACGGGATGAGGGGGGGGAGCAGTCCCCAGGCTGACCTCTTTCGTTTCTGCGTTGCTCCTTGTGGGTGACCCACCTCCCAAATCAAACAGCTTCTCTTTCCCGTGCGGCCAGCTGGAAGTTTCAGACGGCAGGGTCCTTGGAACTCTGGAGCCGCCCCCCGTGTCGCCGGGTTGAAATAACGTCACGGAGCCCAGTGAAGAGGGACTGGTTGATGGGCAGTCATGCTGCCAGAGGTGTTCTTTCTCGGATGATTTTGTGTCGTTGTGTCTCTCCTTCCCCTTCCTTCTCTCCACGCGAGGCTGTGGGGCCGGCGCCCTGGGAGAGTGGCGGCTCCGGGCACGTGTTCCCGGGGGGACCCACCCGTGTTCCGATGTGCTAGCTGCCCAGACGCTGGCGGTGGGTGCCCCAGGCACACCGACCCCCTGCAGCCCCAAGTAACTTAAGTAGTGACTCTTTCCCTGGAAAACTGCAGGGGGAGGCGGGGCCGTTGGGGAGCCCGCGGTGCCGCTTGAGCCCACGGAGGGGAGGCCACAGAGAGCTCGGCTGGAGCCAGGTGTTCGGCCACTGCCCCCTTCCCGCCGTGGACAGGACGGGACAGGTTGTGGGCAGCGGGAGGGGCGGCAGCACCCCCCTCACACTCGCCCCAGGAGCTCAGTCAACGCTGTGCCGTGCAGAATCCGGATTTCGCACCCGGCCTCCGTTCCTTTCACCTTTGGACGGCTTGATACGCACAGTGTCCTCCCGTCATTTGGGGGACGAGACGGCAGGAAGTATGTGGGACGCCCTTTATAGGCTTGTCCCCGGGCATCGGTCTATGAATGAGGAATGTGGTAATCTCTCAACCCAGAAACATCAAACAGCTCTGGGGCCAGAGAACATCTCCAGAAGCCGTCCAAGAGTCGGCCTGACTAACGGTGCCGTCTCCAAAGTTGTACGGGACCTTCCTGCCGCAGTCACCGAGCGTTGGCGGGCACCAGGTTCCAGGTGCTCCGGGAAGGGTGTGACATCGGCCTCGGGGCTGCACTCAGCTGTTGACTCAGAGCTCTGGGGGCATTCAGCCTAGACATGCTTCCACAGGCTCAGGCTCCCCCTTTCTTTTTGTTTCCTTTAAAGTGTATTTATTTATTTTGAGAGAGAGGGAGGCTGAGGATCCCAAGCAGATTCCACACTGGCAGCAGAGAGCCTGACGCGGGGCGTGAGCTCACGAGCCGTGAGATCATGACCAGAGTCGGAGTCGGACGTGCAACCCACTGAGCCACCCAGGCGCCCCAAAGCTCCCCCTTTCTTAACTGTTACTGCTTTCCTCAGTATCTTGGAATCCTCAAGGTCTGGAAGTTTTTGTCAATTCTGATTCCCGGGGATCCTACTCATTTTCTTTTGTCCCGTGTTTTCGGTCATCTTGAAATCTCAAGTCCTTTCTCTTCCCCAAGCATTCCCTTTACATCCCCGACTCCCTCAGTCTCTTCCTACGTTTAAGGAATAGAATGAAAAGTAACCAGGTTAATAAGTCGACTTTCAGACCGTTTCCTGAATGCGCACAGAATATAGGAACATTAGAAACTTTACTTGGTGGGGGGCGCCTGGGTGGCTCGGTCGGTTAAGCATCTGACTTCAGCTCAGGTCACGATCTCGCGGTCCGTGAGTTCGAGTCCCGCGTCGGGCTCTGGGCTGACCGCTCAGAGCCTGGAGCCTGTTTCAGACTCTGTGTCTCCCTCTCTCTCTGCCCCTCCCCTGTTCATGCTCTGTCTCTCTCTGTCTCAAAAATAAATAAAACGTTAAAAAAAAGAAACTTTACTTGGTGAAAGCAGTGAGCCCTGGCCACACCCACGTTCCCTTCTCTTCCATCCTGTCCTTCCTGCTGGTCTCCTCACCAGCCGGTCCTTGACTTGAGTCTGGGGTTCTGCCATCTACAGGAAGCACCTCCAGAGGCTAACTGAGGGGGTTCTTGAGGCTTTTTGTTCTTTAGAAGGGTAGGGAATGTGGAGGGAGGAGAAAAGGAAGGTCTGGAATTCTACTGGCCCTGGGAGCCCCTGGAGACTTAGTCTGGTGGCCAGGCGGCCTGAGGATGTACTTGCTAACTGTGGGGGAGGTTTCTTGTTTTGTTTGAGGAAAGATCTAGAACTAGGCACAGAGGTCACATTGAGGCACAAGGTAGACGTGGCTTTGCTACAGTCTAGGAGTGGGGAGAGGCATTGATAAAATGGCCATGTACGTAGTGATGCGCGTGCGTCATCACAAACCACGATAAAGGCCGTGGCAGAGAACTTTAGCGGGCCGCGAGAGCATATGACGAGAATCTTTCTCACTTCTCGTAAGACGAAAGTGTTTGGTGGTTGATTGAGGGACCGACAGGTCCCAGGTCAGAAAAGCGAGCTGGCGGCACCGAGAAGGAATAGGGGGCACCAGCGGGAGGAGTTCGGCCATGGCCGGAGTTGGGAGACCCTGGAGCGGGGCAGTTCTTCGGGCGGAGCGTTCGGTTGACAGCCGAGGGCCCGGGGCCTCCAGGCTTCGTTTCCACAAGGATTTCTTCTGAGCCTTCCCTTGGGGGGGTGGGGGGTGGGAAAGAAGTTTGTTCTGAAGGGTTAGGGCATGTATATGGGACGGGCCCGTGACTCCTAGGACCGTCGTGTTTGTTTATTGAGGGAGGATCTCTGCGTGCTGTGTGTGTGTGTGTGTGTGTGAACTACGAGTGAGCGTGCCTGTTGTCTACAGCAGGCGTGTGAGGGTTGTCCCTAGATGGGTGATTTTAGGTTGGTGACAGTGATACATACTCGAGGCGAACAACGTGATGTCGCGACGTATGCGCTCTCGGTGAAATGATCGCCACCGTCCGGTAATTAGCGTTTCCGTCTTCTCGCGCAGTCACCTGTAGGGGAGGGGAGGGTGTCCCCAGTTGCAGTGAGCTGAGCGGTGTCTGGGGCTGGAAGGTGGGGGCGTCCCCCAGGAATGGGCATGGACAGGCCCAGCCCCGGGCCTCGCTCCGGCCGGCCGTGGGAAGTGGGGTTCTCCCCGTGAGTAGACCCCCGTGTATAAACAGACGAGGTTCTCAGCTGACCCTGTGTGCCAGTGAAGGGTGAGTGGGGTGCGCGGGGGGGGTGTTCCCGACTCCGCGTGTCGCCAGCGGAAAGGGCTGGGGCAGCCACAGTGCGGGGCGGGCGGCGGGCCGGGCTGCGGAAGGGGCTGCGGCCTCTGGAGAGAGGTGGAAAGGTGGAGATGGTGGGCAGGGGAGGGGGCCGGAGGGCCTCGGACTCCCCGGGAAGTGTCCCCACGGCAGGAGGACCTGCCTTCCAGGGGTGTTTGGGCGTCACTGTCACTGTATCCGGGAACCTCTAACAGCATCAGCGTGTGGGGCCGGCGTCCGCAGCACGGGGGACACTGGTGCCTCCGCCCGGGTCGCCCGTAGTGCCTCTTGTGAACCTGGCGTGGGCTCGGGAAGGCACAGCTTTCTGCCGCGAAGTCCCTCCTTCGCTGCCTTCTGGGTGGAGAGAGGGACGTAGGCAGTAAATGACTTCTGCATGGCACACGCCTCCCCTGACAGCTTTTATTTGTCTGCCAGCACACCTCCGAAGGTAAAATGGGCAGGCTCCAAGCCAGACCGGGAGGAAGAAGATTCTCATGTTCTCTCTTTACCACCCACCCGCTTTTTCTCTCAAGGCGCATTTGTGAGAAGGTGGCTGAAGCGTGTGTCGTACTCGGTCCTTAATTCTGAGCGGCTCAGGAAAGAGTGTTCGAGAAAAGAGGCAGGGGCGCTCCGGAGCCCAGGCATCAGCGGCAGGAGCAGGTGCCCACGGTGTCTGGGAGAGGAGGCTAGCGCACTTCCCTTTCCTCTCCCGTCTTTCTCTTTTCCAGTGTTTTAAATCGTTTTACTTACGGAGGGCATGTGTGTGTGTCAGAGCACGGGAGGGGCAGAGGGAGAGAGAGAGAGGATCTCAAGCAGGCTCCGTGCTCAGCGTGGAGCCCCACACGGGGCTCGATCCCACACCCTGAGATCACGACCGGAGCCAAAATCGAGAGTCGGTCCCTCAACCGACTGGGACGCCCAGGCGCCCTCCTCTCTGGTCTTTCTGTTCTCCGGTTGTTGCCTCGAAGACAGAGGTGCGTGCGAACGTCCTCTCAGATTGCAGAGGGAGGAAGGCAGCCTTCCTAGGGTGTGCTCTGGGGGAGAACGGCCCCCTGGGGGTGGGTGAGTGACGGGGGACAGAGCAGTGACGGGGACAGGTGGGGGAAGCCGAGGGACGGGGCTGCCGTCCACTTCCCGCTGCCCCTGGACCTTAGGACAGCACAGCTTGATGGGCTGGGCTGGTCTCACCACGGCTTGGAGACCCTCTGGCCTCGACAGGCTTCTTCACACCGGAACCCCCCTGGGCCCACGTGTCCCACAGCCCTGGGTTGGGGGAAGGGACAGCATGCGGCTCCGAGGCTTGTCGGTTCCCTTGTCCCTAGACCCCCACACGCTCCTTTCTCTTACTTCGGTTCGGAGCTCAGGCTGCTCCAGTGCGAGTCCTTTATACGTGGGCGTGGGGTCGCTGCAGAAGGGGTGTGGGTGAGACCGGTAAGCAGTCCTTGCAGCGCAGTTGGTTCTCTCCTCGTGTAATCTCGCCGTCCCTCCCAGAGCCCTCGGGAGTGGGCGACTCTCTCCTCGTCCCCCGCCCCAGGGGAACACGCCAGGGCTCATAGAAGGGAGTCCACGGACCTCTCTGGGGCTGGACGGCCAGTAAACGGCGGATCCCGGAGTGGGACTCAGGTCTGACTCACTGCAGAGCCCGAGCGTGTTGGCTCCTGTGCCGTTGGCTGCCTGCTCCGGGAGGCAGGGCCTGGCGGTGCGTGGGGGACAGAGGGCCCTGTGTGGCCCACGTCCTAGGCCGTGTGCTTGGAGAGTGGTGTTTCCTCCTGACTTTCATCGTGAACGCGTGGGTGCAGCGAGCAGGCCTCGCGACCTCTCGTGGGAACACACCGCCGTCCCTGTGTCTGTGCTCACGCTGTTCGGAGGCTCGGGGAGTGCGGCCCGCGTCGTGGACGGAGGCAGCCTGCGCGAGGACTGCCTGCAGCCGTTGAGGGGCACGCGGTCCGGATCTGTGTCTCGATAGAGGACGGGCTCTGTTCCTGAACGTGGGGCGTGTTTCGAGAAGCGGGAGTGGGGCGCCAGCCCGAGTCTCTGGGGGCTGCGGGGGGCTGGCATTGGCGGGCACGTGCCAGCAGTGCTGGCTTCCCGGGGCCCGTGCCCGGGACTGGCGGAGACTCGTGGGTGCCGGGCTGCCGGGCGGAGCAGTGACGACAGGAGGGAGGGACGCTCACGGGAATCCAGAAGATTGGGTTCGGAGGAGAGTAGACGGACTCAGAGAGGCCTGTCCTTCAGCAGGAAGAGAGGAGGACTCTCGCTCCTGCCTGAAAAATGTTTTTTTATCACAGCTAAACAGGCACAAAATGGAGCATCTTAGCCGTGTTAAGCGCGCCGTGCAGCCGTCCCCAGTGCCCATGTCCACGCCTGTCTGTCCCCACGAAACGTGAACCCCGGCCCGGGACCCACCATCCCCGCCTCCACCCTTTGCGCGCGTGCGGAGTGGAGCTGGCCTGACGCAGCAGGTGCCTCACTGGTTGAGTCGGGAGAGCTGACCCCTCGCCCGCCCGCCCGCCTCCCAGGAGGCGCCAGGCCTGACGCGGATACGCGCCCAGTGGTGCGGGAATCAGGGGCGGACGAGGCAGCGGGAAGAGAAGCCGAGGGTCTCCCCTCCCTCGTCAGTGCTTCTGGCCGCCTCCCGCTTTCCGGCTCGGCCCGGACCCACCGTGGCGCCCGTGCCAGCCCCGGCTCCTCGTCCTGGGGGCCCAGGGCAGGGGCTGGAGGAAGGTGGGAAGGCCGTTCGGGGGACGACGGTGACAAAACGCGGCAGCATCTCTGCGCGTGTTAAAGGGGAGGAGGAGACCCGCCCTGTGATGGCCCCGCGGGCCCTGCACCTCGCCGTTCGCGGGGGGTGGCGCGCGGGGGGCGCCCCTCTGCCCGGGGGCTCTGCTCCCCACACCTGTGTTCACACAGCGCCAGCGGCCTTTCCGGGTGCCCAGGGCTCGGACGTGGACGGAGGGACGATTCGAGTGTCGGGTGGTGTATTCCGAGGTCTCTTCGGGGGGGGCTGGGCCGTAGGAAGCCCTGAGCGGCCCTTGAGGCCCCTTTGATGACAGCCTCCTGGGCCTCCTGGAGCCCGGGCAGGCCGTGTCCCTGGCGTGGTGTCCACGCACCGGACTCGGAGCGTGACGCAGAGTCGAGCTGGGTTTCTCAGAGTAGAGGTGGCCGGCGCGGGGGGCTGCCCCGCTCCCTGGCCTTCCCTTTTCCACTCCACGTGCGGTGGCGTCATTGGCCTTCAGGGGGAGACGGGGGCGGGCTTGGCAGTCAGGTCACCCGGGAGGACGGGAGGGCGGAGAGCCCCTCGGCACACGGAGGCCTGCCTCGCGGGTCGGCGTCCAGGTCGCAGAGGCCTCTGGCGGCCGTGGGCATGGTGACTTAGGTCCACCTCTCAGGGCTTTGTCCCCAGATCACCAGTCTTTGTGCCGGATCCCGAAGACAGATGGACGTTTTCTGTCTTCTGTGCACGACCTAGACGAGGCCACACATACTCCGTCCCCTTTCAGGGTCTGCCCAGAGTGCCCTCGCGCTCCCGTCTAAAGCCCCCTCTTTTCTTACGTCGAGCCGGGTGTGAGTGGGGGTTGGTGCTCTTCCTTGAACCCAGCCTGTCGTGCCCAGCCCTGGTGCTCAGAGTTTGAGTGAAGGAATGCCCCCGTGGCTCACTCCTGGGGACACCGCTCGCCTTGGGTCTTACCCCGCTGTCCGGCATGGCGCTCTCCCTGGATGTGCTCGTCCGCACCGTTCGCTGATGAGAGTGAGAAGTCACCTAAGTGCTCGCGTGTAAAGCAGAGCCCCCGCGGGTCGTCTTACATCGTTCCAGGTGCCCGTGGGAGGCCAGGGGCTCAGAGCTCGCCAGCTCAGACCTCCGGCGCTGCTCGCCGACCGCGGCGCTGCGTTGCCCGGCCCCGTCTAAGTCGGGGGCTCGCGCGTGCTTGGCGGGCCCAGGGTCGCAGCCTGCTCGCGTTGGGCAGACTTGACGTCTCCCTGGCTGCTGACCCCGGGGGGCCGTGGAGCTCCGGCAACACGATGCACGGGGCGGTGAGCGTGGCGTTCAGAGCCCGGAGACCCGGTTCCGGTTCCGTCTCTCGTTTCCAGGATGCGTGTCGTGTTGCTGGGACTTGGTTTCCTCGCTTGCAGGATGAAGGGGTGGGACCAGTGGCTCGCAGTCAGGCTCAGTCAGAGTCACCTGGGTCACCTCTCCAGCCTTCAGGTGCCGAGCGCTGCTCCCAGAGGCGATCCAGTGGGTCCAGGTGGAACGGTGACACGTTATTCCCCAGGTGATCTGATGCAGATCGGCCCCCAGAACTACGGGACCGGATGACCCCTAGGGTCCCTCCAGATCTAGGAGTCCCCTGCTCCCTCCCTCCCTCCCTCCCTCCCTCCCTGGAAGTCCGCGAGTACCTACTGTGTGGGGTGCTGTTTGTTCTCAGTGCTGCCTTAAACGTGCGAGCAGGGAAGGGGTGCGATCTGCGACGTCGCTTGCAAGGAAAGGCGCGCTTCGGGGGCGGTGACTGTGTGTGAAGCTGGGCGTGACGGAGTTGAGAGAAACAGGCCAGGGCGAGACGGCCAGGGACGAGGTCTGAGCTCGTCTGGGGAACACCGGCCCCTACTGTAGCGACCTCAGGGGGCCAAGTCGGGGTGTGGGTGGGGGGCTGGGCATCTGGGAAGGACGCAGGATAGGGGAAGGTTCAGAAGGCCTCCAGGCCTGTGAAGCAGGGACATCACCGTCCGAGCGCGGCGGGGACTGAGCCCTGAGCCCACCGGTGCCGCGGAGGGGAGCGGCCAAACCGGGGGAGGGCTGACCTGGGGAGATCGGGCCTTTTACTGGGCTTTTGAAGACAGGGAGGGGCCTGGAGTAGTGGGGCCTTCCCATCACCACTCATCCCTAAGGGCACAGGCCTTGGACACAGAGTTCAACTGACGCCCCAGTTCTGTCACCTCCTGGGTGACCTTTGGCGAGGGCCCGTTTTTGTCATCTGTCACATGAGGGTGGCAAGGCCAAGGCCTGCCTCCCAGAGCCATTGTGGGGATGGGACACGAGCGTAGGTAAGGTGTCTGGTTGGATAGGTGGGGGCTGCCTGATTTCTCATGAAAGAAAAGTCCCAGAAAGGGCATCTCCTGGGGTCTGGACATTCATGTTCTCCCTAGTGTTTTGTTTGGGAAAGAGTAGACCGTCTGGGCCGTGGGTGGGTGAGTCACTGAGCCCCCAGGTGTGAGCCCTCGGGGTCCCCTCTCCCTGCCCTAGAGCCCCTATAATCCCCAGAAAGTCCTCTAGCCTCGCTGGGGCCGGGACAGAGACCAGGTTCAGAATCCATTGTCTCAACTTGAGAGTCCTGTTTGTCCTGCTGCCCGGGTGCAGGCGCTCTGGGCCCACCCAGCGGAAGCACCCGTGGGGGGGGGGGGGGGGGGGGGAGCGGGGCCTCACCTGGGACGCTCTGATGGGGACGCGTGCCTTTGTTGGGACATGAGACCCGGGACCTGGACACAGAGGTGTGCAAAGTGCCTCGCTGACTCCGGCCTGGGGCGGGGCTGCCGGGCCCCCGGCCCAGGGAGTTAGCCTTTCCTGCCTCAGACTTCCGTTTGCTGGGTGATTCTTCCGTGCCCTCTGGTGTCAGCTTGCATGTCACTTCCCCAGCAGGCCCTTGGCCCCCTTAAGGTGACCTCACCTTAGTCCTTCCAGAAGCGCTGCTTCCTGTGGGCTCCGCGAGGGAGGCGGCGCTCATGGCCGCGGTTTGGTCTCCGGCAAGCGCTCCGTGTTTGTTGAATGAACGTGTGAACTGGCTCCCCAGGCGCAGCGCCGGTTTCTGAGGACAAACGGGAGAGGTGGGCCTGCTGAGAAGTTGGGGGAGCCTGTTGGCTTCATCCTGCCCCCCCCCCCCCCCATCCCTGGGGCTGTCGTTTATTCTGAGCCGGCCTTTGGTGGGGCCAAGGAGTATCTGGTCTCCACCCTTTGGAGAACAGCCCTGCTCTTCCTTTCTCAGTCTGTGATTCAGACACGCGTCCTTCCCCTCCCTGCTGGCCTCACCCTCCACCTGCTGTGCTGCCTGACTCAGCTCTGCGCCCTCTGCCCTCCTGCCCCCCCTGCTGGCTCTTTCCACGCCCCCTCGTCCCTTGTCTTTCCTGTGGCTCCCCCTGCCACCCCACGACACCTGGTTGGCCTCCCATCTAGAATTACTTTTATATTTTTTTAAAGTAATCTCTACACCCAACGTGGGGCTTGAACTCACAACCCAAAGATTTAAGAGCCGCAAGCTCTTCCGTTTGAGCCAGCCAGTTGCCCCCCCGCACCCCAATTTACAAGGAATGAGGGAAGAGACCGTTCACAGGCTTCCCTGGTCCCTTCCCTTGGATCTGTGGACACCTGACTCCCACAGGAGGAGGTTGGCAATGAGGTGTAATGATCTGTTTGTGCTGCAGCAGAAAACCAGCAGTGAGAAGGCTCATTATTATCCAGCCCCTGATTACTGTTGTCCTCCGTGAGCTCGGGCTCAGTGTGTGCCAGTCTGCACGGGCTCAGCCCATCCCCTGCCACTGCCTCCTCCCTCTCCCTCCTCCCCTTCTCCTACCCTCCTCCCGCTCCTCCTTTTCCACCTCTTCCCTTCTCCTCCCCCTCCTTCCTCCTCATCTCCTCCCTCCACCGTCTCCCTCATCCTCCTCCTCCTCCTCCTCCTCCTCCCCTTCCTTCCTTCTCCCCCTCCTCCCTCCCCCTCCTCCCTCTCCCCTCCTCCCTCTCCCCCTCCTCTCTCCTCCTCCTCCTCCCTCCTCCTCCTCCTCCCCCTCCTCCCTCCCCTCCTCCTCCTCCTCCCTCCTCCTCCTCCTCCCCCTCCTCCTCCCCCTCCTCCTTCTCCCTCCCTCCCCTCCTCCCTCCTCCCTCCTCCTTCTCCCCCTCCTCCCTCCTCCCTCCTCCTCCTCCCTCTCCCCCTCCTCCTCCCTCTCCCCCTCCTCCCTCTCCCCCTCCTCCCTCTCCCCCTCCTCCCTCTCCCCCTCCTCCCTCTCCCCCTCCTCCCTCTCCCCCTCCTCCCTTCTCCTCCTCCTCCCCCTCCTCCCTCTCCCCCTCCTCCCTCCTCCTTCTCCTCCCTCCTCCTTCTCCTCCTCCTCCCTCCTCCTTCTCCTCCTCCTCCCTCCTCCTCCTCCTCCTCCTCCTCCTCCTCCTCCTCCTCCCTCCTCCTCCTCCTCCTCCTCCTCCTCCTCCTCCTCCTCCCCCTCCTCCCCCCTTTTCCCTCCTCTTCCCATACTCTGTCCTTTCTTCCTCTCACCAGTGTCGCCTCCCGGAGACAGCCCTCCCCAGCCCAGTCTCCGGGGCCTCGGATCTGTGCCCTCCACCCCCACCCCCTCCAGCCCTCACCCATCCCCCACTCGGTTCTACTTTCTGTCTGCTTTCTGTGTTCATGCGCCACCACTCTTCCCCCTACGTCCCCGTGACCCCAATGGTCTTAACAAGTGACCTCTTGACAGCATTTTCCCTTGCTCTCCGGGAGGTAGTCTGTTTGTAATGATTCTGCAAATCTGCAGCGCTTCGTGGATTTCAGAGCGTTCTGACACCCAGGAATTCTTGTGTGCCGGGACTGGGGAGGGAGGCTCTCGGACGATCCCGGACGTGCTGGTTTGCCTCCATCACATGGTGCCCAGGCCTTTGGTTCTCGGTGGCTGTTCCCTGCCGCAGCGCACTTACCATCCCGCACCTCCGAACCTTCCTGGGCTCGGTCTTCTGAGGTGGGACCTCTGCCCTTCCCGCCCACCCAGCCTCTGCCCACTTCTGTTTCGTTCCCAAAGGGCGCTCCTGGCTCCTGGCTCCTCCGGGACGCCTTCCCTTGATCTCTTCTTGCCCGGTCGCGTCCCAGTCTTTGGATCTTTGTTAATGTTCTTGTTTGGGTTTTGCCAACTATGTACGAGTTCACTGCTTTAAAAAAGTGCCCTTTCCATTGATACGTAGTATTTACGAAGCGTATGAATCACGGAGCGCCGGTTCACGTGACAAAAAGGGACTCACTTTTGCCAGCTGCCCGGTGTGTTGCTTTTAAGTGAATATTCGTGGATGATTAGAAGAGAGGAGAGAAACCCAAAACTAGCATTAGAAACCATTGATTGCATCAGGGAGGAAGGAAGGTTTTTCTAGAGAGCACCAACTTTCTTTTCTCTTTTCTTTCTTTCTTTTTTTTTTTAAAGTTTTATTAAGTAGTTTCTACAGCCATCACGTGGCTCAAAGTCATGACGCTAAGATTGAGTCGGATGGTCTTCCACCTGAGCTAGCCAGGTGCCCCAACTTTCTTTTAGTTTTGTATTTATCGTTCAGCAGACAGATTTGGAATGTGGCCCTGACCCCCAAGAACTTAGCCTGGCAGAGGAGACAGACGACTACAGAATTTTTCACACGGATGGAACTGGTGCCACGAAAGGGGCAGTAGAGGGTCCCGTGGGAGCAGGTGGGCAGTCCGGGAAGCCTCCTGGAGGAGGCCGTGTCTGCCCTGAGCTCTGGAGCGGCGGGCCGGCCGGGAGCGGTGCGATTGGAGGAGCGAACGGCAGGCACAGAGCCCCAGGTTCCAGCTCCACCTTGGCAAACATGTCACTCCTTGGAGCCTTGGTTTTCTCATTTGTGAAATGGGCGATAACTCCTGCCTGGCTCACTTCCCTTGCGGGTATGAGGTGCCGATGAGACGGTGGCCGTGAGCCATCCGGCTGCGACGTGTAGCGTTTGGCTGTTGGGCGCGGTGGCCCCCAGCCGCAAGGTGACAGAACTGACTGCTGGCCAGAGACAGAAGCGGGTTCCGTGGCAGAGCCATGATCAGACTGCCGTGACTCCATATGACACGTTAACAGCCAAGTCCCTTAGTCGCCGGGGAGGCGGAGGAAAGGCCGATGCAGGGCGCGGCCTTCACCCCCGAGGCCAGAGGGTGCCCCCCTTCTCTCTTTCCCCCAGAGCACCCTGTGGGCAGGCCGAGCCTCGGAAGCAGGCTGTTTATCTTTTAGGTGTTGGGGTTTATTTTTAAACTTCTGACTGTGGTGGTATTTATTTCTTCCTTTCCCTTTCCCCACTTTCTGCAGCTCAGCCTCAGAAAGAGACCATCTGTCCCCTGCCTTGCCTGTGGCCATTTTAGAACCAGCACCGGGCTGCCGGTCCCCCTTCTCCCCCCCTCCCTCCCCACTGCCCTTTGCCCACGCCGCTCCCCAGGCACCCTCCAGCTCACCAGGGGGGTCCCGGTCTGCGCAGCCGGGTCTGGGGGCAGCCCGGGCATCGAGGCACGCGGGGGACCGCTCCCCCCCTCCTCGCGTGGGCAGGGCCCTCTGCTCTGACTGGTTTCCCATTAGAGCAGTCTTTGTGCTTGTGCGTGCGTCGTGTCTGAACCTGTTCCTGCCTCTGCGCGCGTGTGTCCTTCTGCCACAGGGACCGGGAGGAGAGACTCGAACTGTCCCTCCCCCAGCACATAAACGTCTCCTGGTTTCTGTCCTTCCCCTCTGCTCCCTCCGTCCCGCGCTGCACCCCCACTGAGCACGTGAGGACACGTGTGGTGGTCACCGACCCAAGGGCCGTACTTCCCCGCGTGGAGCCAGAACCCGAGGGTCCGATTCGGCCCCGGTGTGAGGGGCAGGTTGGCCAGACAGGGGTGGACGGTCGGGTTTGGGAGCAGGGGACATGGGGAAAGGCGTCTTTGCAGGTTTTCTTTACTACTGGACGTGCTGGCCTCCGGGGAGCCGGTGGGGGCTTAACCCTCCTGGTGCTCGCGCCCTCCTGGCCCTGGGCAGTGGGTGGGCTTCCTTCCTCGTCCCTGGGGCACGGGGTTCGCCAGAGGGTCAGGCTTGGCTTCGAGCCTGCTTTCCCTGCAAGCCCTCGGGGTAGAAATGGGCTGATGGCACCCTACCCCCCACGCGTGTCGCAGGCACGGGGGTCCCGGGCACGACGCTGGCTCCCCCAGGAGGGCCGTCTCCCGCGGGGCTGGGGGGGGGGGTGTGGGGAGGTGTTCTGATGAGAGACCCCGGCCCCTCCGGTGCCCCGGCCACCGCCCCTGCGACCCCCCCTCACCCGCACACTCTTCCTCAGAGACACGCCCCCACCTGTGGCACTGTGGGCGTCCATGCACACGCGTCCTCTGCTCGTGCAGAGGCTGCTCACGGCCAAGCGAAGGGGGTCAGTGTGTACGCCCCTGTGCGGAGTACTGCCCCCTCCACGTGTCCCGGGGACCGGCCTGCTAGGGCACCTGTCTACCCTGCCCCTCAGCCCCCTGCCCTGCCCTGCCCGGCTTGGCTGCGGTGCTCCGGGCTGGCCGTGGTCCTCTGGCCCCGGGGGTGGGGTTTGAAGCTGCTCTGCAGGGCAGGGCAGCCCCGTTCAAGCTCGCGCAGGCTGGGGCCCTTCCCCCAGGAGGGGCCTTGGTACCACGTCGCCCCTGCCCCTCGTCCCCTTTGTGGGGGCCTCCTCGGTCACAGGAAGAGCTCAGGAAAACAGGCCTATTGTGTGGGGCTGCCGTGTGCAGCCCGGTCTCCGCACCAGATAAATGGAGGCTCCGGGGCCCTGGCAGCCGCCGATCCAGGCTCTTCCACGCGGGAGAGGCATCTGGCGCAGGGTTCCGCTGCAGCGCCCTCGGGTCCTGCTGTGGACACGGCTCCCCACTCTCTTCCCTGGAGCCCCTTCCCCGTCCGCCTGGTAGGAGTGAGCCTGCCTCCGCTGGGGGGGCGAGGGGGGGCGCCTGCGGCCCCTCCCCCAGCCCTGGCCCTCCTGTCCAGGGCAGCATGGCACCTCTGGGCCCCGGTTACAGTGGCCGGACCTGCCAGGGCGCATCCCAGTGAGTGACACGGCTGGGCCTGCAGCACAGGGCAGACCAGCCCTTCCCCAGGCCTTGTGGTTCTAGTTCTTTCTACCACTCCAGAGCCTCCTAGAATCTTCTGGGAGTTCTGAGTGGATAGACCCTTCTAGCTCTGAAATTCTGTATTTATAAGACCCTGGTGGGGGGAGGGGAGGGCCTGGCTGGCTCAGTCAGTAGAGCACGTGACTCTTAATCTCAGGGCTGTGAGTTCGGAGCCCCGTGTGGGGTGTAGGCCCCAGGTCAGCAGAAAAGTAGGGGGTTGGTTTCCGCATCCTGCCTCCTTGCCCTGCAGTCGGCTAACCTCTCACGTTGTGGCATATGTGACTCCTGCCGGCATGTTCCTTCCCTCTGTGTTGGTGTCTGACTTAGAAACTCCTAGAAGGCACAGCCAGGGTATTTAAAGAGGCACTGTTTGACAGGCTCTTAAAAAAGATGTGGTGATAACAATTTGCATTTGCTCAAGTACTTCACAAAACCTTCACCCCTCGGGGGGTTTCGTGGACCTGAGCAGACAGTGCAGGAGGTGTGGGGGGAGGCCTACCTTAGTGCAACCGGGCTGGAGACCCGGGCTCAGCCCTGCCAGGTCTGGGCCACTTGTGAGAAATGTGCCCCCGGCCCTAAGGTGCTTGCCTCCTTTGGCCCATCTGTCACCTGCCCCTTTCCTCCTGGACCCCGCAGGGTCTAGGCCCTCCTGTCCCTGTCTGGGAATTCCCCCCAGTTGTGAGGGAGGAGCTGGGGTCTCTCCTTCCCTTGCCCGACGGCCTTGACCTCAGCCCTGAACTTCAGTTAGTAGCCCCACTGCCTCCACGTCGCAGCCCCCCAAACCCGACCGCTCTTGGGAGGAGGACGCGGCCTTCCTCTGTACCCTGACCTCAGTCCCAAGGGCTCCCCGCTTCGGGAAGGGGAAGGAGGTGTCAGCTGGGGCCCCAGCCCTGCTGCTTGTCAGAGTTGTGAGTTGGGAGCGCCGTTTCCCCTTTTCTTCCTCCAGATGGGAGTCTTAGGGGGGAAGCAGGCAAGAGAGAGCCAGGCGCTGGCCCTGGGGGTCACCATTTAGGACTGAGGAGGAGGGTCCAGAGGGACAGTCCCTTCCTCCTGCCCTTGGTGTGTCCTCGCACGCGGTGCCTGTGCACCCAGCCGACTCCCCTCAGCTGTCCTTGCTGCGTGGGGCCCACAAGCGCCAAGTCGCCCAGCATCGGAGGAGCGCCTGGAACCGGAGGAGACCGGCCTGGGGGCCGGGCGGTCCTGTGCGGGGACCACACCACCCAGCTGGGGGGACCCCACCCTTGCAGCGCACGTGTGGCCACCACCGCGGCCGCCTCTTTGCATCTGAACGTGCGTCATCAGACATGGCGAGTGGCGTCACGCAGGAAAGCCAGCACCCCTAACCTGGCCCTGCCACTCTGCTCTGCCACTTGTGCCCGAGCCCCGCCCGGCAGCCGTCGCTTCCGGCATTGTTACGACGCCCTCTGTGTCTTCCCTCGCGGCCTGGAGGCTCACCTGGAGGCATTACAAAGTTTTTTTTTTTTTTTTTTAATTTTTTTTTTTTAAACATTTATTTATTTTTGAGACAGAGAGAGACAGAGCATGAATGGGGGAGGGTCAGAGAGAGGGAGACACAGAATCTGAAACAGGCTCCAGGCTCTGAGCTGTCAGCACAGAGCCTGATGCGGGGCTTGAACCCACGAACCACGAGATCATGACCTGAGCCGAAGTCGGACATTTAACCGACTGAGCCACCCAAGTGCCCCATTTTTTTTTTTTTAATTTTTTAATGTTTGTTTATTTTTGAGGGACAGGATAGAGACAGAGCGTGAGCAGGGGAGGGGCAGAGAGAGAGGGAGACCACAGAATCCGAAGCAGGCCCGACGCGGGGCTCAAACCCACGAACTGCCAGATGGTGACCTGAGCTGAAGTTGGAGGCTTGACTGACCCAGCCCCCCAGGCGCCGCACGTTACAAAGTTGTAACGTTTGTAAAACATGGAAGGTGAGAAAGGCTTCAGCACAGAAGCTCTTGCGAGGGAAAGAGCGCAGACGGTAAGTCTGCGCCCTCACCGTGCAGCAACGTGCGGCCGACCCTGGCCCGCCAGGGTGCCCGGGGCACGGACGCCCGCAGCCCCAGATCTGCGTGGTCTCAGCCTCCCCGTAAACTTAACTACCGATGGCCTGCTTCCACTGCAAGCCTTAGCGACCCACGGTCAGGGGATTGTGCGCTGCGAGAAAGAAAGCATACGGGAGGGGCGCCTGGGTGGCTCAGTCGGTTAAGCGTCCGACTTCAGCTCAGGTCACGATCTCGTGGTCCGCGAGTTCGAGCCCCGCGTCGGGCTCTGGGCTGATGGCTCAGAGCCTGGAGCCTGCTTCTGATTCTCTGTCTCCCTCTCTCTCTGCCCCTCCCCCGTTCATGCTGTGTCTCTCTCTGTCTCAAAAATAAATAAAAAACGTTAAAAAAAAAAAGAAAAGAAAAAAAGAAAGCATACGGGAGAGAAAACGCATTTCCAGTGCTGGCCTCTGTTCACGGAAGAAATCCGCGGGTGCGGGGCCCGCGTGCTTCACGCGCGTGTTCAGAGTCCGCTGTGGTCCCGCGTGTGAGGCCTTTTCACTCAGGCCCGTCCGGCGTGGCGCCCGCGTACCCCCCGAGCGGTGTTCCACCCGTAAAGAGCTTCTGTCCCGGGCGGGAAACGAGACACGTAACCATGTGACGAGTAGCGATGGGGTCCCGCTGGCCCGGGGCCAGGTCGGATCGAGGGAAGGCTGCGTCACGGGCTCCGGAGCCCGTCAGCTGCTTGCCTTTGGACAAGTCGCTTCCCTTCCCCGAGCCTCCCGTTTCCTCATCTGTCGGCCGGAAACGACAGCGGCTTCCGTGTCCTGCAGTCCCGTGGGGTTCAGTCACTCGGTACGTGTAAGGCTCGTGGAGCGGGGCTGGCCACCAGGAGTAATTTTCACCGCCTTTCAGTCCAGAATCTCACTGCGGTCTGATGCGGCACAGCCGCTGTTTTGGCTCCGGGGGCGGTTCCGGGTTCCTGGTGACACCAGGGGACAGCTGGAATCCATCGGGCGTCCTGTCCTCACTTCCACCCCCTCCACTCTGCCCTGTTCTCGGGGGCCCTCCTCCCACTAACAGCCTCCGCGTTCCCACGTCTGACCTGCTCACGGCCTCTCCAGCCCTGTCTCGGTGTGCCGTCTGGCGTGTTCCCTCTGGGTCCTAGTCGGGGAACGGCTGGTGCGGGAGGTCCGCCCCAGCGTGTCTTTTCTCTGTGGCCTTGGACTGCCTACCTTGGGTCGGGAACCCGGCTGAGGGCCAGGAGCTGTGACTCGGGGAAGGAAGGAACCAAATCGGGGGGTACCTGGCCGGCCCAGCCGGTGGGGAACGTGTGACTCTTGATCTCAGGGTCGTCAGTTGGAACCCCACGTTGGGTGTAGGTATTACTTAAAGCTTTAAAGAGCAAAGAAATGAGACCAGATGGTTGGGAACATGGTCCCTTAGGCAAAGGAGCTCTGAGCAGGGCAACGCAGGCCTCGGAGTCAAAAGTTTTTAGGGCAGAGCTCGGCTCTGCCACTTTCTGGCTGTACTCGACTCCGGGTAGGAAACGCACTTGTTCCAAACCCCCTTCACCCGTGACTCGAGCGAGCCACCAGCACCTTCCTCCACGTCTGTCATGACCCTGTACTTCCAGAGCCCTCAGCAGCGCCAGGAAGAATGAAGATGCCAGGTTGCCAGCTACTTAATTGTTAAAGGGCTGTGGGAAGAGTGGGCCGCGAGACAGGTGTCTGAGACAGACGTGTAAGTGGGACGGGTAAGGGCCACACGGAAGGGACAGGTGATAGCGTCCCCTGCCCGTAGGAGAGCACCGGAGGGCTCTTAGACCCTGCTGCCCTCACTAGAGCCCCTCCCTGAACTCCTGGACTTGGGAAGGGTGTTGTCCTAGTGCCCTGATGTGTCTGTGGCACAGACAAGCCCCTCGCTTATAATTAAAGTGTTTGCCTCCCCCCTCAGACTGTCAGCAACCTCGTGGCAAAGACCACCTCATTTCATTCACCGCTGTATTCCTGAGCCCAGCACAGACCCTGGCGCACGGGGAGGAAGTGATGACATAGTCATTAGGTTGACAGCTTTGTGGGGTGTGGACTTGAGCATTTAGAACCATAGAGAGTGAGCCGGAATGTTTTCTTCTCTTGTTGGTGGGGACCCCAGAGAGCTTAAGTGACTTACCCCCAGACACACAGCCTCTTAGCAGCAGAGCCAAAAACGGGAACCGAGTTCCCTAACTCTGAATCATGTAGATTTTATCATTTTCTGTGCTTGGCTCAGGACTCCGTATGTGTTACCAGACCAAGAGCACTTTGAGGGCCCCCTCCCACGTTTGTAGGGTTACTTTCTTCGTGTGGAAACCGTCCCCGATCAAAACAGTCTATTGAGTGCCGTGGGACATGCTCATCAGATTTTTTTTTAATTGTGTTTTGTTTTTATGAAGTAATCTCTGTGCCCAGCGTGGGGCTCAGACTCACGACCCTGAGATCTAGAGTCCCATGTTCTTCTGCCTGAGCCAGCCGGGCACCCCAGCTTTATCGATACAGAGCTCACATAGCACAGGATTCCGTGAAGTAGACTTTGGTGGATTCACAGACTTGCTGTCGCCACAGTCCAATGTCAGAGCGTTATCATCAGCCCCAAGTAAAGTCCCGTGCCCGCTGGGAGTCCCCACCGTTCCCCTGCTCCCGGAAGCCGCCACTACTTTCTGCCCCTACGGATTTGCCTGCCATCGACATTGCACAGAAACGGAGCCATTCAACACGGGGCCTTGCGACCGGCTTCTTCCACTTAGCGTGTTTGCAGCGGTCGTCCACGTTGTGGTGTGGGTCATTGTTTCATACCTTTTCGTTGCCAAATAATATTCTGTTGCATGGGTATTTATCCGTTCACCAGCTGATGGACATTGGGTTATTGCCGCTTCTTGGCTGCTGCGAATAACAGTCACGTGAACACTACGTGTACAGATTCCTGTGTGTACGTACGTTTTCCGTTCTCTGGGACGTCTACTTGCTGAGTCATGTGGGAACTTTCTGTCTTACATTTTGTGGAACTGCCAAACTGTTTCCCAAAGTAGCTGCACCGTTTTACGTTCCCACCAGGGCTCCAAGTTCTCCACGTCCTCGCCAGTGCGTGTCGCTGTCCGTCCTTTTGAGTTAGCCCGTTAGTGGCCGTGTGTGGCTAATGATGCTGAACATCTGTTCGGGTGCTTATTGGCCACACTGTAGATCCTTGGAGAAATGTCTATTCAGATCCTTTGCCCGCTTTTTTTTTTTTTTTAACTTTTAATCTTTTATTTATTTTTGAGAGAGAGTGTGTGAGCGCGCGTGTGTGTGTGAGCAGGGGAGGGAAAGAGAGAGAGGGAGAATCTGAAGCAGGCTCCAGGCTCCGAGCTGTCAGCACAGAGCCCGACATGGGGCTCGAACCCACAAACCGTGAGATCGTGACCTGAGCCAAAGTTGGATGTTTGAGCCACCCAGGTGCCCTCCTTTGCCTACTTTTTAATTGGGTTGTCTTTTTATTATTTTATTCTTAAGGAGTCCTTTTTGTATTCTGGATACAAGTCCCTTATCTGATATTTATTTTTTCGTTTATTCATTCATTTATTTGAAGCTGATTCGTGTATTATTGCTGAGAGAGGGAGAGAGAGTGGGCATGTGTGTGCGTGCACAAGTCGGGGAGGGGCACAGAGGGGGAGACAGAATCCGAAGGAGGCTCCAGGCTCTGAGCTGAGGCTCAAACTCATGAACCATGAGATCATGACCTGAGCCGAAGTCAGATGCTTAGCCAACTGAGCCACCCAGGTGGCCATCTGATACATAATTTAAAATGTTTTCTCTCATTATGTGGGTTGTCTTTTCACTTTCTTGTTGGTGTCCTTTGAAGCTCAAAAGTTTTAAATTTTGAGGAAATCCAATTTATGGTTTTTGTTGTTGTTTATGCTTTTGGTGTCATTTGTAAGAAACCATTGCCTGATCCAAGGTCATAAAAATTTACTCCTGTGTTCTCTTTTAAGGTTTCTGTGGTGTTAGGGTGCAGGGGAAAAAAAAAGATTTCTATGATTTTAGCTCTTATATTTTTAGGTTTGTGATCCATTTTGCGTTAATATTTGTCTATGGTATGAGGTAGGGAGCCAGTGTCATTCTTTTGTATGTGGACACTCAGTTGCCCCAGCATCATTTGTTGAAAAGACTGTGGAATGACTTGGTACTCTTGTTGAAAATCAACTGACCACAAACTCAAGAGTTAATTTTTGGATTCTTTAGTTCCAGTCCATTGATTTATATGTCCATCGTTATGCCAGTGCCACACTGTCTTTATCGCTGTGCCTATGTAGTCAGTTTTGAAATCGGGAAGTGTGAGTCTTCCAACTTGGTTCTTTTTCAAGATTGTTTGTGTCTTCTGGATCCCTTGCATTTCCATAGGATTTTTAGGATAAGCTGGTCAGTTTCTGCAAAAATGCCCACTGGGATTTTGATAGAAGTGCATCGAATCTATAGATACTAACAATATTAAGCGTTCTGATCCATGAACGTGGGAAATCTTTCTGTTTACGTAAGTCTTTAACTTATTCCAACAATGTCTATAGTTTTCAGTGCACGTGTCTGACACTTTGGCTAAATGTATTCTTCTGGATGCTAGTATGAATGGAGTTGATTTCTTAATTTCATTTTTGGGTTACTCGTTGTAGTACATAGAAATATAGTTGGTTTTTGTTTATTAGTCTTCTATCCTGCAACCTTGCTGAATTCATTGATTAGTTCTAGTAGATTTTTAGTAGATTCCTTGGAATTTTTGCACCCTTGATTATGTCATCTGCACACAGAGACAGTTTCCCTTCTTCTTTTCCAACCTGGATGCCTTTTATTTTTTCTTTCCTAATCACCCTGGCGAGAACCACCAGTGTAACATTGAATAGAAATGGCAAGGGTTGACAACCTCGTCTTACTCTCAGATTATTTTTTAAAAATGCACGTCCCCTTAGTCCTGTTCTTGAGAAACTTATCTCACCGTCTCCACCGTGACATCGAAGTCGGAATTCATGGGTGGGATAGCTTGGGAAGACTTTCAGGGAGGACTTCCTGAAAACAGCGGGATTTGGCTTGGCTGACAGGAACAAGTCATTTGTAGGCAGGGCTGGTGTGAGGACGGAGGGGCTGAGGGGCCATCACGGGAGGGCAGTCGTTCATCAGTTCGTGGCGCAGAGATGCTGCCCGCGCTGCCGCCCGAGGTCACGCAGACCTACTGCTACCGGGGACCCCACACCCCGTCCCCTGCCAGTACCTCCCTGAGGCGCAGCTTCTCGGAGTGTGTTAGAACCCCCGGGAGGGGCGGGGGGGGGGGGTGGGCAGGCATCTCTTAAATGTACAGATTCTGCTCCTCCCCCCAGGCCTGTGTGCTAAACCAGAGCCCCTGGAGCCAGATCCTAGGAGTCCATTCCCAAGTGATTCTCCTGTACCGTGACATTTGAGAGCCCGCACCCCGGACACCCTGTGTAGGCCTCTCTTCCCCAGCTTCTCCTCCCTATCCGGGCCCCCATCTGAGTGTGAGCACCGAGAGGAAGAGCTGGAGGAGGCCTCCAGCAGTGTCGTCATGGGGCTGGGCCTGCGTGCAGGGGCCGGGACTGGCTGGTGCTCCCCAGGAGCAGAGCACCTCCTCCGGAGGGTCCTCCGGATCCCCAGCGAAGAGAGTGACTGAGCACGCGGACAAGGCACGTTCCAAGGGCCCGCGTGTGAGGCCAGATCAGTGCAGGAATCCTATTTGAACTGTGCCTTCTGAATCCTCGGGTGTGTGCGTCGGGGAGAAGCCAGACTTGTGCCGCGTCACCACTGTAAGCCCGTGGGGCGTGCCATCTACACAAGGTGGGATGTATACGGACACACACGCCCTCACGGGCCCCAAGAGAGCCATCCAGCGCGCCTCATCGGTCCCCTGTCTCTCTGTCTTCTTCCTCCGCGGGCATGAGACGCCTTCCTGTCTCCACAACCATTTGTCTGCCCTGCTGCCTGTCACCTGATCCCTTCCTCTTGGCCAGGCTTCCCCAGGGGCTGCTGTGCCCCTGGGCTCCGCTGCCCCTCACCTGCAGCCCCTCTGGCCACACGGATGTTCCCGGTGCTCCCCCCAGGCTGTCCTGCTATCCCCGTGGGGATGCACAACTGTTCCTCAGAGGCCAGCCTCAGCTCCTCTGTTCCTCCTTCCTGTCCGCTCCACCCAGTGTGGTCTCCTCCAGGAGCCTGTGGGACGTGCCAGGCCTGACTGATGGCTGTCCCTGAGGCTGTGAGAGGGACCTTTTCCCAGTCCGACGCCCCGAACCGGTCAGTGCCCGCGTCCTCCTGGAAGGTTGCTCTGCAGGAGCCTCCGCTCCACTGGAAGCTTCTCGAAGCCTGGACAGCCCACAGTGTTCTTCTGGCATAAAATCCGCACCGCTGCCTCGGGGCACTTGGCCTGTCGACTGCGGGTCCATCGGGGACCCTCCGTGCTTCTTGTGTGTTGGCCTCCTGTTGTGTCCGCTGGGGCGTCGCCACCCTGGATTATCTGTGCTCGGTAAACGTTTAACAGGTGAGAGAAGCAAGGGACAGCTGCCTTACAGATCTCCCTGCTCAGGGCCCAGCCCGGCCCAGGGCGGGCACAGACCCAGCCTCGGAAATTATCCACCAGCTGGCTACCGATGGGGGCAGCGCGACCGGCATGGAGGTGTCGGGACTCTGTTCCGGGAGCTGGAGGGGACCGGGAGGCAGGAGCCCGGGGCCGGGGCGGGACTGAGAGGAGGGGAGGAAGGACAGGGTGACCGGTGTGGAAAACGGTGCCGCTGTTGACAGGCGGAGAAGGGACAGCCTCCCGAGCATGTTCCGTGCAAGCTGTCGGGCACCGTGACTGCGTGTCACATGCCTGGTCTCGACCTGATTCTCGGAACGACCCTTCCCAGCAGGTGCGGCCGTCCTGGTTTGTGGGTCAGGAAACGGGCTTGGAACCGCAAACCCGGACACTGTGTCTGACCTCAAGGATGGCTTTCATACCCCTGTGTCTCCCACACACGTGAGGAGGAGGTGGGTCGGGGTCCGAGATGAGCTCTGTCTGTGCCGGTTTGAGGTGTTCGCGGTGCAGTGGTCGGACTCGTGGGGGCATCGTGCTTCCCATTGGCTGAGGAGCACCCGTCTTGCCGTCTCCGTCCGTGTCGGAAGCGGGGACCTGCCCACAGGCAGAGGTCGGAGGTGACAGCGCGGGTGAGCCCGTCCTGGGGGCTGCGGGGCCCCCTCCCCGAGCGTGGAGCTGCGGGCGCTCGAGAGAACGGGGCCCGGTCTCCTCGCACGTCTCGGTTCAGACAGACCTGGCGTTGGTCCCCCCACGGTGACAGCTTGTCCGTCTCTCGTGGGCCCGCTGTTTGTTTGAGACCCGGTCAAGGTTGCCTTGTTGGTGTGGTTTTGGTTTCGGCCACACAGACCCACGACATCCCGGGCTGGTCGGCGCGGCCCCGAGGGGAGGGGCAGCCCTGCCCCGCGGACGACCCGAGCGGTCGGGATGTGCCGTCGGCCCCGGGCTGCGCTCGCTGCTTCCCTTTCTTCCGGCTCCGGGACACGGTGGCGCACGCTGTGACCAGGGAGGTCGGTGTGGATGCTCTGCGGGGGCCTCGGGCTGGTGTCTCCCTGCTGATGGCAGTGGACCAAGGGTGAGGGGCTCTTGCGTTTGGTTTTCCAGAAATCCTAGCTTGGTTTTCAGAGTCGGGGCGAAAGGAGTTTCGGGTCGTATCCTTTTCGGGTTGTCGGCACAGAGGCCCCGGCCCGGCTCTTCTCGTGACGTCCTCCCCGCGTGTGGGGCCCCTCGGGCTGGCGCGCCCAGCCTCCCGCTCCGAATCGAGTCCCGCCGGCGGGGGTGCGGGTGGCCGCCCAGCAGCTGTGGTCCCGCGGGCCGTGAGCCTCTGTGGAGGCTTTGTCTGAGCCCCGTGCCTCTCCTGGCACCGCTGGCTCCGGAAAGCGGGGACTGAGAGTGCCGCGTGTCCCCACCGCCCCTCCCGGAGGCCCTCTCGCTGTCACCTGCTCTCCCCGAGAGTGCCCCCAGCCCCGGCCCAGAAGCCCTGGGTCTCAGGACCAGGAAGAAGAGGGACAGGGACCCAGGAGGGAGGCTCTCGAATCCGGCCCCCCGCTGGCTTTCCCCGTCCCTGCTTCTACAAAGTGAAATAACAGTGCCGATTAACTCCCGTTGCACACGTGCTCCGTGCCAGGCAGGGGCTCAGGCTTTTTATGGGCATCGCCTCACTTCAAATTGACCCCAGCTCCGGGGGCGCGTCCTCGGGCACCCCCGCTTCGCACGTGAGGCCACAGACTCAGCGTGTCACTGAGCGTGAAGTCAGGAGCACGTCTGGAAAGCCACCTGGTCCCCAACGTCCATTTTTCTCTCACCTTCTTCTGACTTTTCCTCTAGAACGTGAACTCTGAACCAGCCCAGGAAAAGCGCAGCTGGCCGTCGGGGTTCCCCTGAGGCCCTTCGTAGTATACCAGGGTGCCCTCTTCCCACTGGATCCCTCTTCCCCGCTCTGGCTCATAGTCCCGTTCTGAGGCCCTGACGCTTCCTCCTTCTCCCCCTCTCGTCCCCCTCCCTGCAGGACCCCGCTGGAATCTTTGAACTGGTGGAGGTTGTGGGCAATGGAACTTACGGGCAGGTGTACAAGGTGAGACTCACGTGTGGGAGGGTGCCCGTCGTCCGCGGGGCCCTGTCGGGACGGTGACAGAAGTGGACCATAGGTCTGGGGATCTGGGGGGGGGGGGAGGGGCGCGGGGAGAGAGGGTAACAATGACGGGGGAGGGGAGCCCAGGAGGGGGCTGTTTTCGCTGGCCTGTGTGGCGAGCGCAGACGTGCTGGGTGCGCTGGGAGCAGGCCTGGTACCGGGTGGGTGTGGGCAGGGGCGCGGGCCGGGGCGCTCCCCTGGGGACTCAGCGAGGCTGTAGGTTGGCTGCTCCCAAGGCCGCAGGGAGACCCAGCCTTGCAGTTGGTGGAGCTCCGGGGCCTCCTGGGCGGAAGTGGTGTGCCTGAGCTCCCGAAGCCGCCACCCCTCTCCCCCACCCCCGCCTGTAGCGTTAGCCTGGCGGCACCCTTGGAGGGGGGAGACTGCCCGCCCGGCAGATGAGTCCAGGGAGGGTGCTGCCCCAGAGCTGGAGGCCCCGAGGGCACAGGCCCCAGCAGGGAGCTGAGCCCGTTCACACGTCCCCGTGTCGCAGGGGTCACGGGGACCACCCTGTAAGCTTTGGGGAAAAGGCATCCCCGGTTCACCCATCTCTTGCCTGGTCGTTGCCATGGCAAGAGTAGCTCTGTTCTCTACTGCCTCTCTGGGCTTGGGGTCTCAAATGACTGCTGAGGATAAAGATAATCCACGGGCTGGCCATACCCATGTCCGTCCCCACAAGGGGCTGCCTCCCCCCACCCTGCCCTTCCCTGGGAGGGCTTGGACCTTCCTGTCCAAGGCTTCTGCTAGGAACGTCAGAAGGCTGGGGGGAGGGGGAATGGCAGGGACGCGCTCTAGAAGTTACTTTCCCACTCACACTGGTGATGGGGCATCGACGCACGTCAGCCAGTCTTCTCTGTTTCCCCGAGATTCCCTCCAGTCTCAACTCTGTCTTTATTCTTCCCTGTCAGTACTACTAAAAAACGGAGTAGGGGAGATTCTGGGGAAGTCTTCCTGGGCAGAGGGGGCGGGGTGGGAAACCAGGTGCTTTTGTCCTGCATAGAAGTTGCCAGAGAGGCAGAGCCCTCGTTCAGCCCCCTCCAGCCCCCTCCCAGGGAGGAGAGGATCTCTGACTCACTGCTCTATCCTTCAGACTGTGGCAAATCCACGCCGGGGAGGCCACAGCAAAGCATAGGTGAATCCCACTCTCCTCCCTCAGCTATTGTAGGCGGGAGACCCTGGATCTCTACCCAGCGTAGCGCTTTTTGTCCTTGGAGCCCTGTCTGCCCCTGTGACCGACCCATAAGTGAAGGGGTCCGGTACCGCAGGGACACTGCCTAAGACAGAAAACAGCCAAAAGGTGTGGCCTCTCCCAGAATCCAGCCCTCCCTGGATGTGGACCCACACCCTCCACTCCCGGCTCTCTGTCCCGCAGGGTCGGCACGTCAAGACTGGGCAGCTGGCTGCCATCAAGGTCATGGACGTCACGGAGGTAGGGGCGGTGGGGGCCCAGGGAGAGTGGGGGCGCTGGGAAGGGCTGGGGGCCCGTGGGCTGACCCCCTCCCACTTACAGGACGAGGAGGAGGAGATTAAGCAGGAGATCAACATGCTAAAGAAGTACTCTCACCACCGCAACATCGCCACCTACTACGGGGCCTTCATAAAGAAGAGCCCCCCCGGAAACGACGACCAGCTCTGGGTGAGATGCGCGTGGTGCCTCGCGTGTTGCCGCCTCTCTTCCACTGCGTGTCTGGGGGGCAGCGTCCTGGGGTTTGCCCACACTTCTGTCCTGACCGGCACCGGGCCCTGTGTGCGGCACGTGCTTACTAGGTGGCAACAAGCAGGGGCTGGGGGAGCGGGTGCGCCCGTCCGTCCTGCCCCGGTACCCAGCCCCCCGCGAGAGCAGCAGCCCCAGACGCCTGTGCTTCCAGCTTCAGGCCCTCCTGGCAGTGCACAGGCCCTCCTGGGCGATTAATCCACCCGGAGCTTGCGGAGGCCCCTTTGGGCCTCCCCCGTGTTCCCTCCTGGCCCAGAACATTCCTGAGAGTCCTTGCCCTCCCCAGCCCGGGCCTCTTCCCGGCCTCACCCTTCCTGCTGCCCAGCCCGGCCCCTAGGGGAGAGCGCCAGGGAGCCTGGTGGCGGCCGTGGGGAGTTTAAAGCTGGTGCTAGGTTCCCCCTCCCACCAGTTGCCAGACAAGTACTTATTGAGCACCTTCTGTGTACCCTGCACGGAGAGACGCGAGTCACGGTCCCTGCTTCCAAGGCACTTAGTCTTTTTAGAGACACTCACACAGACTGTGCACACAGAGCGAGGTGAGCAACACTTCCTGTGTGTTTACCTGCCGGCCGTGAGGGTGATGTCACGGAGGACTGGGGGCGCTGGGCTGGGCGCTCCCTTCCGGGCGCGATGGACGCCGTCCTTCCCCCACCCCAGCCCGCTTCCCTGAGCTTGGTAGAGGGCGAGGCCCAGGCCAGGGCGCTAGGCACGCGAGTGACCTTTCTCGCACTTGGAAGTGTGTATGTCCGGCCGGCCTCCTTCTGCGCTACACGTGGCTTTTGGAAAACGTGCAGGGAAGCACTTGAACAGGCGTCCGAGTCCCCAGGGGACCGATTTGGCCCCTGCCTCTGTGCTGGAGTCTCACCAGCTTTCCCCCTGCAGCTCTCTGGCGGACCCCCTGCACTGCTTCGTCTCTGGCGGACCTGGAGAATCGCTGGTCCTTAGCCCCTTGCTTGTCTCTGGGTCAGGCTGTGGCCGACTTTCTGTGAAGGGCCGGAGAGTAGATGTTTGGGGCTCTGCGCATCATACGGTCTCTGTCCCAGCCACTCAGCCTGGCCGCTGAACCGGGAAAGCAGCCACAGGCAGTGCATAAACGAATGGGAACAGGAATGTCGCTGTATTCCCAGAAGCCTTTGTTTAGGATGCTAAACTTTGATTTTGTATGCTTCCTTTTGCGATTTTTTTTTTTAACCATTTAAAAATGTAAATTATCAGCTCCATGGCCAAGGTTGCCAACCTCCACGCCAGGGAGTTCTAGTTTGGGGGTTATGCGTCCCACCGGGGGCCTGGTGCACACATTGGGTGCTCCTCAAGGAAAACACGCACGTGCGTGTCATTTTGTGTGCCGCATCCCCGGTTCCTTGGGCTCCTACTTGGGACCCGGCCTGTCTTTCCCCCGGTGTTGCCTTTTCCTCTCCTAACCTCGGGGAGCCTGTGGCCTCTGTGAGCAGTCTCCTACCCCTGCTCTGCGGCTCACATCGGCTGGGGCCCTGGGGTCCTCCCCCCCGGGAGGCCGGCGGGGGGACGCCTTGCCTGACCGGTGCTTTTCCCTCCGGCGCTCCTGGGCCGTAGCTGGTGATGGAGTTCTGCGGCGCTGGCTCCGTGACAGACCTGGTGAAGAACACAAAAGGGAACGCCCTGAAGGAGGACTGTATCGCCTACATCTGCAGGGAGATCCTCCGGGTGAGGCCCCAGCTGGCCCTTCTGCCCACACCCGGGCCTTCCCTGCACGGGAGGCCCCGCGGCGGCATCCTTTCCGAGCAGCGGTGGCCGAGGGGGGCAGGGATGGACAGGGCCCCAGCTTTGGCGTGATCTCAGGCGGCCGGGGGGACAAGCCTGCCCCTTTGCCGGTGGCCCCGCGGCTGCCGGGGACTCTCGGGGGCCACCACTCTGAGGACGCTCCCTGTGAAAACCCAGCCTGCGCTTGGGCTCCGGGATGGCGGGGGCTGCGCCTTCCACCCGGCCCTGTCCATGCGGGTGCCTGCCCCGCTCCTTGGCTCTCGTCCACGTCCTCCGGCACCGAGGCTCACCTCCCCACTGTCCCGCCCCAGGGCCTAGCCCATCTCCACGCCCACAAGGTGATCCATCGAGACATCAAGGGGCAGAACGTGCTGCTGACAGAGAACGCCGAGGTCAAGCTGGGTAGGTCGCTCCCTCCTGAGGCGAATGGGGCCCCGGGACCTCCAGGACAGAAGGGGAGGCCCCTCTATTTCCTCTGATGGCTCAGGTCTAACCACCTGCAGGCTGGGAGTCTCTCTCCTGCCCTTCCTCATCTCCCCCGAGGGGCCCCGCCACCCATATGTCACAGGTGCCGTGTAGGTCCCCCGGGGAGACGGGGGATCCCAGCCCCTCCTGCCTGTCGCTTGGCCTTTTCACGTGGGTGTCTTGCCACAACACGGAGATTAGGTCAGGCTCTTTGAGACGAGACGTTGATGGGGCGGAAGGGCCAGAGAACGTCTGGGTGCCCCGGGGCGCACACGGCCCAGGGCGAGGGGCGCAGGCATGATCCTCTGTCGTGACCCCTCCCTCCACGTCTTCCCAGTGGATTTTGGCGTGAGTGCTCAGCTGGACCGTACTGTGGGCAGGCGGAACACTTTCATCGGAACCCCCTACTGGATGGCCCCGGAGGTCATCGCCTGTGACGAGAACCCCGATGCCACCTACGATTACAGGGTACAGAGCAGAGTGGGGTGCACGGAGACTGCCAAGGGCAGGAAGCGAGAGGGGGTGGTAGGGAGACCAAAAGTCGGGGTGACAACACGAGCTGTAATGGTATGTGGGTGGTGAGGGGTGGGCAGGCTGGAGACTGGCCCGGGGAAGGGGTGGGGACCCAGACGTGGCCCTGAAGAGGCTTGTCTGGAACGTGCTCCTGTCCCTTCTTCTGTCCCTCTGTAGAGTGACATCTGGTCTCTAGGAATCACAGCCATCGAGATGGCAGAGGGAGCCCCCCGTAAGTGTGGCGTCTGGGAGCGCAGGGAGGGGTGGTAGGAAGGGCTCCTTCCGGCTCTTGGCATGGCTGCGTGAGGGACTGATGGTGTTCCTCCCGTGTGCCAGCTCTGTGTGACATGCACCCCATGCGAGCCCTCTTCCTCATCCCACGGAACCCACCCCCCAGACTCAAGTCCAAGAAATGGTAGGTCTCTGGGGGTTTGCGTGTCAGGGAAGGAGGGCCTCTGGACAAAGCCCCACCACCACCTCCACCCAGCACCTCCTTACCCCCAGCATCCCCAACTAGCCTTACCCCTGCGTCCCCTGCTGCCTTATCCTGTGTCCTCTGCTAGCCTTGCCCTCTGCATCCTCCACTAGCCTTATCCCCCTGCGCCCCCACCACCTCATCCCCTGTGTCCTCCACTACTCTTACCCCCTGCCTCCCTCACTAGCCTTACCCACCGTGTCCCCTGCTGTGTCCCCTGCTGCCTTACCCCCTGCATCCCCCAGTAGCTTTACCCCCAGTGTCCCCTGCCACCTTATCCCCTGTGTCCAGGTGTGGGTCTGCACCACAGAGGGGCAGGGCCAGGGCCCAGGGTCGGGACATGGATAAGACAGGAGAAATCGAGGGGGCTTTTGGATGAGTGATTTCCCTCTTCTGCTTGTGATCTCCCCCTGCCAAGAGGGCCCTCCCAGTGTGAGCACCCTTCATTTCCAGGTCTAAGAAGTTCATCGACTTCATCGACACGTGTCTCATCAAAACCTACCTGAGCCGCCCACCCACGGAACAGCTGCTCAAGTTCCCCTTCATCCGTGACCAGCCCACAGAGCGCCAGGTCCGCATCCAGCTCAAGGACCACATCGACCGCTCCCGCAAGAAGCGAGGCGAGAAGGGTCAGTGGGCGAGCGAGAGAGGCACCAAGTGTTGGGTCTCGGGTCTCAGGACGCACCCCCACCTGGCTCCTCCTTCCCGCGGAGACCGCCTTCCCAAACTTCCAGTCCCAGTGGGGTTTTTCTTCTTTGACTGCTGATCCCAGGCAACCTTCCCAGGGAGGGCCACCCTTCTACATCCTTGCAGAAGCGCGTGCGTAAGTGCGCGTGTGCAGTCTGCCGCGTCCCGCCCCCGGCGGGGTCTGGGCCCAAGCTCCACACCGCAGGTGTTGGTCATCCCCATCGAAGGTTTCCCTAGACCTGGGTGGGATCTGGGACGCTGGGTAAAGAAACAGCGGTGACCTCCCCCTGCAGAGGAGACGGAGTATGAGTACAGTGGCAGCGAGGAGGAAGACGACAGCCATGGAGAGGAGGGGGAGCCGAGGTGGGCCACCACCCTCCACCCCCGTCGGAGGGCAGCAGTGCCCCCGGCGTGGGGACCCTTGGTGTGGGGTGGTGGGCCAGAGAGGCAGAGGCCGTGGGACACCCCTGAGTGTGGAATGGGCGGAGGGAGTGAGCGGGGGAGGTTGGGGCGGGGGGGGGGGGGGGCAACTGGGGGCCGCAGGCCGGGGATCCGGGCGGCAGGGCCCCCATGGGCAGGCAGGCGGGCACGCGTCCCATCCCCTGGCCGTGGCCGGAGACTCCCACGAGGACAAGAGCGGTGGCCGGGCTCTGACCCCAGTGCCGGCCGGGCTGCCCTGCCCCCCAGCTCCATCATGAACGTGCCCGGGGAGTCCACCCTGCGCCGGGAGTTTCTCCGGCTCCAGCAGGAGAATAAGAGCAACTCGGAGGCTCTGAAGCAGCAGCAGCAGCAGCAGCAGCAGCAGCAGCAGCAGCAGCGGGACCCCGAGGCGCACATCAAGCATCTCCTGCACCAGCGCCAGCGACGCATCGAGGAGCAGAAGGAGGAGCGGCGGCGCGTGGAGGAGGTGGGGCTGCGCGCCGGGCTCGCCCTTCTACCCCCACCCCGGAACCGGTTCCCCGCGCGGCCCAGCCCCTGGCCTGCAGGTCCCTGCGGGAAGGCGCTGTGCCGGGTCAGAGGCCGGCCGGCCCTGTGTGGGTGGCGTCAGCGGCCCCCAGGAGCCAGCCTCTCAGGACGGCCGTCCTTGTGCTGCCGCCCGTTCCCCCCTCCCCGCCCCCCGCCCCGAGGTCCCCCCCCCAGTGTCTGCGCACTGCAGCGCCCCGGGCATCTGGCCCACAAGCAGCTGTGCGCCCTGAGCAGGAAGCTCCTTGTAGAGACCCTCCTTTTACTTTTGGTTTTGGGGCTGAGATTTGCTGGAAAATAGCCCATCCACTCATTGGAGGTGGATGGGGGGTGGGGGGAGGGGGGATACCTTTTCATCAGTAATCTTCCTTTTATTTTTTTTTAAGTTTTATTTATTTATTTTAGAGACAGAGAGTGGGGGAGGGGGGGAGAGGGAGGGAGAGAGAGAGAATCCCAAGCAGGCTCTGAGCTGTCAGCACGGAGCCCCGATGCAGGGCTCGAACTCACACACCGGGAGATCATGACCCGAGCTGAAACCAAGAGTCAGACTCTTAACCGACTGAGCCACCCAGGCGCCCCAGTAAGCTTCCTTTTAGATAGATGCAGGGTTTTCTTCTCACCAATTTAAAAAGCCTGTATCTGTATACACCTGTGCTTAAATGTATTTCCTCCGCAGGAGGGTCACGGTGAGGAAGGAGGTAGGTCTAGGTTGGTTTAAAAATTGCCTAAATGATGGGATTTGGGCTGAAACCGTTCCATGGTGTTAAAGTGTACGGAGAGCCAGACTTCACACAAAAATCATCTAAGTGATGGTATAGACGGAAGCACCCCCACGCTCCGGGTCCGACTTCCCGAAGCGGCCCCTGCTTCCCCCGAACCAAGGACACCCTGTGGGAAAGCCTGGCGCCGCGCACAGATTCCCCGAGTGGTAAAGGCTGCTGGCGGCAGCGGAGGGCCAGAGTGTCCCCGGAGCCGCTCGGGGCCGCGCTCCGCCCCGGTTGGGGCGGCCGGGCCTGGACGCCGCCGCGCCTGTGCGCGCCTGCCGCCCCCTTGTGGCCAGCGGCCGTCGCTGCGCCGTCGCCCGCTGGCTTGCGGGAGGAGCGGACAGGTGTCCTCCTAGGTGGCCCACCGTGGGCAGCAGGCACGCACAGCCTGCACGTCCCCGGCGCGGCCGCCTCGCCCAGCGGTCTTTCCTGAGCCCAACCCGCCCCGGGGCTCTGGGGCCGGCGGGCTTGCGGAAGCAGGTGGCGGCCGCCGCCTTTCACCACCGGTGTCCCGAGGGGCAGGTTCTGCCCGCGCCGTCCAGTGGGCGTCTCCGCTCCGGCAGGGGACCCGATCCCCCCTTCGGGCCCTGCCGAGTTCGGGGGCAGACCCGCAGACCACCCCTTCCCCCCTCACAGCAACAGCGGCGGGAGCGGGAGCAGCGGAAGCTGCAGGAGAAGGAGGAGCGGCGGCTGGAGGACATGCAGGCGCTGCGGCGGGAGGAGGAGCGGCGGCAGGCGGAGCGCGAGCAGGTACAGCGCCCGCCGCAAACACCCGGCCCTCCCTCGCCTCCCCCTGCGCCCGCCGCCCGCCTCCCTGCACCGGACACCTCTCCGCTTCTTTCCCGACCCCCAGATTCCCCCTATCTTTTCCAGCTTCACTCTCTCTCTCTGTTTTCTCCCACCCTTCGACCCGCACCCCGGCTCCCTGCCCTCTTCCTGTCTCTGTGCCTTCGTTCCCCATCTCTTCGCCCCGTCCTCGCCGCCTCACCCCTGCACCGCCGCTCGCGGGGCCCTGCACGCCCGCCGCCTCCTCATCGCCTCCCCCCAACCCCCGTCTGTCCTCTCTCTGATTCTCCCCGCTTTCCTCTTCATCCTCACCCCACCGATCCCGCCTTCCCACGCCGCCGCCGCCGCCCCCCCTCCCCCCGCCTTTTCCTCCTCTCCCCCTGCCCTTTGCCCTCCCACCCCGCCCCCCCCAGGAATATATTCGTCACAGGCTAGAGGAGGAGCAGCGACAGCTCGAGATCCTTCAGCAACAGCTGCTCCAGGAACAGGCCCTGCTGCTGGTAACGGGGTCCCCGGCTTCCTCGGGGAAGATGCGGACTCAGAGCTCCCGAGCCGGAGCGGGGGCGGCGGCGCTTCCGGGGAGGGGACCCCGCCAGGCGCCGGGGGGGGGGGGGGGGGGAGACGCCCGTTCCCCCCCCCCCCCCCCCCCCGGAGCGGCCGGAGGAGGGCAAGGGCTCGCCCGCGCCCTCGTGGGGCCGCCCCGCGCTGAGCCGCCGTCCCTACCCTTGGGCCCAGGAGTACAAGCGGAAGCAGCTGGAGGAGCAGCGGCAGTCCGAGCGCCTGCAGAGGCAGCTGCAGCAGGAGCACGCCTACCTCAAGTCCCTGCAGCAGCAGCAGCAGCAGCAGCTGCAGAAGCAGCAGCAGCAGCAGGCCCCGCCCACAGACCGGAAGCCGCTGTATCACTACGGCCGGGGCGTCGGTCCCGCGGACAAGCCCGCCTGGGCGCGCGAGGTACCCGCGGCCCCGACCGCCCGAGACCGAGACCTTGCACGCGGCGGGCACCGGAAAGGGGAACGGGGCGCCTGGCGCGGGGGGGGTCTGGGGGCGGGCGGGGGGGGCGGGTACCTGTGATTTGAGAGGGGGGGACGCAAGCCCTTTCCCACCGCAGGTGGAAGAGAGAACGAGGATGAACAAACAGCAGAACTCTCCCCTGGCCAAAACCAAGCCCGGCGGCGCAGGGCCCGAGCCCCCCGTCCCCCAGGCCTCCCCCGGGCCCGCGGGCCCCCTTTCCCAAACTCCTCCTATGCAGAGGCCGGTGGAGCCCCAGGAGGGACCGCACAAGGTGAGTCTGTCCCCGTTCTCGCGATGACACACGCAGGAGCCTCGCTCCGCACAGCTGTGTCACGTGTATGTGTCTGCACGCGAGCGCGCGCACCCTTAGCCAGGGACCGTGGGGGCGCCGCGGGCCCCGTCCTGGCTGTTCTCGGCCTTCAGGAGCACGTCTCCCTCAGCGGACACTCGGAAGCCCGAGGCTTTCCTTGCTCCTTCCTCCCGGCCCAGGCACCCCCCCCTCCCAGGTGGGGACGTGCCTCAGAGCGGGCAGCCCACCCTCCCTGGTCTTTCCCTGCAGAGCCTGGTGGCACACCGGGTCCCACTGAAGCCATATGCAGCGCCCGTACCCCGATCCCAGTCCCTGCAGGACCAGCCCACCCGAAACCTGGCTGCCTTCCCGGCCTCCCACGAGCCCGACCCTGCCGTCCCCACACCCACTGCCGCGCCCGGCACCCGAGGAGCGGTCATCCGCCAGAATTCAGATCCCACCTCGGAAGGGCCTGGCCCCAGCCCGAACCCCCCATCCTGGGTCCGGCCGGACACTGAGACCCCACCCAAGGTACGGGTGGGGCCGCGGGGCCGGGGAAACGGGAGACAAACAGCCTGGGAGGGAAAGGGTAGCGAGTGGTGGGGAGCGGGCGAGATGGAGAGGCGCTCAGGGCTGGAAGGGAGGAGGAGGGCCGGCTGCCACTGCTGGCCGGAGGGCGGGAGGCCCGCCCCGGGGCTGTGTCCCTGCCCCCAGGGATGACTGAGAGGAGGGGAGAATGCCCAGAGTGCGGGGGGAGCTCTAGGGGCTGGCTTCCTGGGGTGGAGTCCCCGCTCCGTGACTGTGGACAAAGTCATCAGCTCCCCTAGCCTCGGTTTGCCTGTCCGTGCGAAGCAGGGAGAGTACCCATCGGGGGCCTAGATGAGGCCGCACGCTTGACGAGCGTCTGGCCCGGCGCTGGCACCGAGCACACCGCCCCCCTCCCCGCCCCGCCCCCCTCAGGTGCCTCAGAGGACCTCGTCCATCGCCACTGCCCTTAACACCAGTGGGGCCGGAGGGACCCGGCCGGCTCAGGCCGTCCGTGCCAGGTAGCACCCCGGGGGCAGTCGCGTGGTGGCCCGGGGCGTGGGGCGGGCTGTGCAGAGGGGACTCTACCAGGTTACCTGCCTCGGGGCGGGCAGGCCCCCTCCCCGTCACCTCAGCGCCCCCGCCCCGTCCCCGGCACCCCTGTGCTCCCTCCACAGACCTCGCAGCAACTCCGCCTGGCAAATCTATCTGCAAAGGCGGGCCGAGCGGGGCTCCCCCAAGCCTCCGGGGCCCCCCGCTCAGCCCCCTGGTCCGCCCAACGCCTGTAGGTAATGGAGTTGTCTGTCCCCTCCCCAACTCACTCCTGCCCTCGCTCCTGCCACCTGCTTCCCCCCTGGTGGTGGCTCCCTCTGCTGTGCAGCTCAGCGCTCAGGGGGACACCTATCTTCCTGACCTGTCTCTGCCTTCCCCACAGTAACCCCGACCTCAGGAGGAGCGACCCTGGCTGGGAACGCTCGGAAGGTGCCCTCCCCTCGCACGGGCACCTGCCCCAGGCTGGCTCGCTGGAGCGGAACCGCGTGGGAGGTATGGCGCCAGCCTGGGCAGCCTCCTCCGGGGCCGGGACCCGGTCTCTGTCATAGGCATCCTGCCTTTGGCAACTTTAGGCAGGACACCCTCGGGCGCCAGGCTGGGCCCGGCTGGATGTGGAGCCTGGCTGAGCTCTGGGGTCCGCCCCGAACGACCAGGTGTCCGTGACCTTCCTTCTCCCGCTCTGCCCCATGCAGCCTCCTCCAAGCTGGATAGCTCCCCAGTGCTCTCCCCTGGGAACAAAGCCAAGCCTGATGACCACCGCTCCCGGCCGGGCCGGCCCGCAGTAAGTCCGCAGCTGCGGCCCTGACGTCTCCTGGGTGGGGGCTGGGAGCCTCGGGAGCCCCCAGGAGCCAGGTGCTGGGGTGGGGCCTTCCTTAACCCTCGCGCCAAGGGGCTGCGGGCTGCACTTCTCAGCTACTGACCTTTCTTCACCTCTCTCCCGCTTCCTCCTGGCTGTCCTTCTCCCCCCCGCCGCCCCTCCCAGAGCTATAAGCGTGCCATCGGCGAGGTTAGTGAGAAGGCCTGCTCGGGAGCCCCTCCCCTCTGGCACCCCCTGTACCCCACCCCTCCCCTCCTCACGCGGCACCCTCTGCAGGACTTTGTGCTCCTGAAGGAGCGGGCCCTGGACGAGGCCCCGCGGCCTCCCAAGAAGGCCATGGACTACTCGTCTTCCAGCGAGGAGGTGGAAAGCAGCGAGGACGAGGAAGAAAGCAATGGCGAGCCATCAGAGGGGAGCAGAGATACCCCTGGGGCCCGGTATGGGGGCGCTCTGGGGGAGGGCAGGGTTCTCCTTTTCCTAGGGGACCCTGGCCGTCACTGCTGATCTAGACAATGGGGTCTGCTCCGGGGTCCCCATCGGCCTCCCACTGCCATGTCCACCAGGAGCCAGTGCGAAGCACCCGCCGGTCCCTCTGTCTCCACCCCGTGGCAGGCAGGACCTGGGAACTGATGGCCGTCCTCTCTCCTATGGCAGCGACGGAGACACAGACAGCATCAGCACCATGGTGGTCCATGACGTGGAGGAGATCGCGGGGACCCAGACCCCCTATGGGGGCGGCACCATGGTGGTCCAGCGCGTGAGTGGGCCCCCCTTCTTCCCGGCACCTGCTCTCCCCTGTCCTCAGCCGAGCACTGGCTCCCTTTCCTCTGTCCCTGCAGACTCCTGAAGAGGAACGCAGCCTGCTGCACGCGGACAGCAACGGCTACACCAACCTGCCCGATGTGGTCCAGCCCAGCCACTCGCCCACCGAGAGCGGCAAAGGTCAAAGCCCCCCATCCAAGGAGGGAGGCAGCGACGTAAGTGGGCGGATGCAGACCCACGGGGCGGTGGGCAGGGGCGCTGGGGGCCGCTGCAGGGGGCGGGGCGGAGCTCGGCAACCTGGGGGTGGGGGCGGGGCCGGGGGGCCCAGGGGCCGCGTGTCCGGTGTTTGCCTGACTGCTGCCCCACCCCCACAGTACCAGTCTCGTGGGCTGGTAAAGGCCCCTGGCAAGAGCTCGTTCACGATGTTTGTGGACCTAGGGATCTACCAGCCCGGAGGCAGTGGGGATACCATCCCCATCACAGGTGAGGACAGGAGGACAGACTTGCCATGAGGCCTGGTGAAGGGCACAGGTGGGCCTCTGATGGCGCGGCTTTAGGAGGCAGTGGTGGCCTCCGCTTTGGCCCGACGCCCCTACCCTGGCACAGAGGCAGCAAGGGCGCCTAAGGCCCCTTAGAGCCGCGAGGAAAAATGCTCAGAGTGGCCCCGGCACCTGACTGGATACGGATTGTTTGAGGCCATTTGCTCCTTCTCCTCCCTCCCCTTTCCTGCTGAGCGTGCGTTCGTTCGTTCGCAGGGGCCTCCACCAGATGTAGGGCTGGGTTCAGGAGGGACAGGGGAGGGGGCTACAGCCCTCCTCCCCTCCCCCCTCTCCTCTTCCCGGCAGCCCTGGTCGGGGGAGAGGGCGGTCGGCTTGATCAGCTCCAGTACGACGTGCGGAAAGGCTCCGTGGTCAACGTGAACCCCACCAACACCCGGGCCCACAGCGAGACCCCCGAGATCCGGAAATACAAGAAGCGATTCAATTCCGAGATCCTCTGTGCGGCCCTTTGGGGTAAGCCAGGGCCGGGAAGGAAAAGAGGGGTCCGGCGCACCCCGGGGCTCCCGGTCGGGTGAGGGCCCGGCTGCCTCTCATCTGCCCAAGGGCTCCCGTTGCAGGCGTCAACCTGCTGGTGGGCACCGAGAACGGTCTGATGCTGCTGGACCGAAGCGGGCAGGGCAAGGTGTACGGGCTCATCGGGCGGCGGCGCTTCCAGCAAATGGACGTGCTAGAGGGGCTCAACCTGCTCATCACCATCTCAGGTGTGGGGAGGGGAGCGGGGGGAGGGCTCGGCTCTGGGCTGCCTGGCGGCCTGCAGCCTGGGAGGAGGGCCCGGAGGCGGGGCCGCGGTTGCTCAGCCCCTGGGGGGGGGGGGGGAGGGGGGGAGGATGGCGCAGAGGTGGATGCTGGGCCTCGGGTGACGGGGTGTGTGTCCTTCTTCAGGGAAAAGGAACAAGCTGCGGGTGTATTACCTGTCTTGGCTCCGGAACAAGATTCTGCACAACGATCCGGAAGTGGAGAAGAAGCAGGGCTGGACCACTGTGGGCGACATGGAGGGCTGCGGGCACTACCGCGTGGGTGAGGAGGGCTCCACGCGGTGGCCAGGGCGCGTTGCTTTACGAGAAGAAGGAAAGGGGGCCCTGAGCTTAGTGGCTGAGCCTCGAAGCCAGAGGCTGGGCGACTGGGTTTGGGGTCTGGTGACCGACCCGTGGGACTCCTCTTCCCTGCCCCCAGTGAAATACGAGCGCATTAAGTTCCTGGTCATCGCCCTGAAGAGCTCCGTGGAGGTGTATGCCTGGGCCCCCAAGCCCTACCACAAGTTCATGGCCTTCAAGGTAGTCCCCACCGCAGCCCCTCCGCCGGCCCAGCACCCTGGCCGCCTCCCTGAGCCCTCCTCTCCTCCACAGTCCTTCGCCGACCTCCCTCACCGCCCTCTGCTGGTCGACCTGACCGTGGAGGAGGGTCAGCGGCTCAAGGTCATCTACGGCTCCAGTGCCGGTTTCCACGCTGTGGATGTCGACTCGGGGAACAGCTACGACATCTACATCCCCGTGCATGTAAGTTTGGCGGGGCTTCGGGAGGAGCGCGACCGCCACCCCGGGCTCTGGACACGCGTGCACCACATGCTCTCGTCCCCAGATCCAGAGCCAGATCACGCCCCACGCCATCATCTTCCTCCCCAACACGGACGGCATGGAGATGCTCCTGTGCTACGAGGACGAGGGCGTGTACGTGAACACGTACGGGCGCATCATCAAGGACGTGGTGCTGCAGTGGGGAGAGATGCCCACCTCTGTGGGTGAGTGGGCCCCGCCCCCAGGCTGCCCGGGGTGGGCGGCGGGCCGTGGCCCACTCACTGCCGCCCGACCCCCTTCTCCCCCAGCCTACATCTGCTCCAACCAGATCATGGGCTGGGGCGAGAAAGCCATTGAGATCCGCTCTGTGGAGACGGGCCACCTGGACGGCGTCTTCATGCACAAACGAGCCCAGAGGCTTAAGTTCCTGTGTGAGCGGAACGACAAGGTGGGAGGCCCTTTGCCCTCCGGCCCCGGAGCTGGGGGGGGGGGGGGGTGCCGGAGGTGGGGGGCTGGGGGATCTTCGTGAGACGGGGTCCAGGGGGCATAGCCTGCGTCACAGCCCGCCCTTCCTCGCCCTCCGTCCCTGAGAGCGCCCTGGACACCCAGGAGGCCTGCGGCTGCCCCCCCTCCCGCCCCCATCACCAAGCGCCTCTGCCTTTCGAGGGGAGGGCGCGGGGCTCTCTGAGAGGCTACTCGCAGCAGCTTCTCTCTGGCTCTGTCTCCTGGCTGAGACACCCCCCCCCCCCCCTTCCTACCCCACCCAGGTGTTCTTTGCCTCTGTCCGCTCCGGGGGCAGCAGCCAGGTTTACTTCATGACCCTGAATCGGAACTGCATCATGAACTGGTGACGGGGCCCGGGCTGGGGCTGCCCCAGTGGACCCAGCTCTCCCCACTACAGCCAGACTCCCCAGGCCGCCCTTCTTTCCCCTCCCTGGGCTTTTGCTTTTTACTGGTTTGATTCACTGGAGCCTGCTGGGAACGTGACCTCTGACCCCTGATGCTTTTGTGATCACGTGACCATCCTCTTTCCCCGATAGGTTCTCCCCCCAAAACCTGTGCCTGTCCCAGCTTCTGGGGAGAGGCACAGCTTCCCCTCACCAGGAATCGAGTGGGCCTAGCCCCACCCCCCTTTTCTCCATTTCAGGGGAGAGCGCAGGTGGGGGGGGGGGGCTCAGGCCCGGTCCCCCACTGCTGCTGACTGGGCAGGGCCCTGGGCCCCTTCATTTGCACGTCAGGGGAGCCGGCTCCCCCCTTGAATGTACCAGACCCTGGGGGGGGTCGCTGGGCCCTAGGTTTTAGGGGGGGGGGGTCACCAGCCACTCCAGGGGCAGGGACCATTTCCTCATTTTCTGAAAGCACTTTAATGATTCCCCTCCCCCCAAACCCCAGGGAATGGAGGGGGGACCCCGCCAGCCAAAACATTTCCCCCTTTCTGACCCCATTTCTTTCTAGCCTCTGTCCTTCCCTGGTGGCGGGAGGGAGCAGGGAGCTGTCACCCCCTCTGCACCCCCTTGCTTGCCTCTGTATATAGTGTGAGCAGCAAGTAGCCCCGCCCCCCCCCATGTAGTGGCCTTGGATATTCCGTTTGTTAATAAAGACAATTCAACCAGCTCCCACCATCTCGGGCCCCCTTTTATTTCCGTTTTCTCTCCCCGTCCTGGACACCAGCCAGGATAAGCCAACAGAGGTGGGAGAGAGGGGGCAGACGGGACGGGGCAGAAGCTGCATGAGTGGGTTTTGGGGGAAGCGGTCAGGGGGGCCATGCTGGGTCAATCAGAAGTGACTGAGGGTGCCCCAGGGCACCCTCGGCCTTACCCTGCGGCGGAGGGGGTGGGGGGGGGGTGGAAACCTTTGCTGAGAGCCTGTGGCCCCTGCCCACTCCAACAGGGAAGGGCCGGGCTTCCGTCAAGTCCTGCCAAGGGGCGTCTTCGCTTTGGTTAATCAAGGGATAAAGGGCGCTCAGAAGCTCACAGGGCTGGAGGGTCACGCGGGACGAGGGCCTCAGAAGGGCTGGGAGGTCAGCAAGGCTGAGCGGAGGGGCGGGGAGCCGTTTCCGGACTGGCACCCAAGAGCCCGCCTGAACCGTCTGCCCTCTGCTTCTGCCCCCTGCCCGGTGGCCAGACCCACGCGTGTGAGCACACGACTCTTCTTGAGACGGAAAGGCCCGGGTTTATTATCGGCATTAGGAAAGAATCCCACTGCGGCAGCGACTGCACCTTGGTTTTTTCACGCCCGGTTTCCTCCCGGAGGCGGTGGAAGAGCCGTCTACATACACGGCGGGTAGGGCAGCTTGGGCACTTGATTGAAGTAGCCGCCCAGAAAGATGAGGCTGGACCCCACGCCGAAGAGCACCAGGGCGGCCCAGAAGCAGATGTTGTCGAGGGCCTTCCCCATGCGCACCCAGTCGGACACCTCCTGGGGAGGGAGCAGGCACCGGCTGGGTCCGGGAAGGGGCCTCCCCCGAGCCAGCACCCGCCCCGCCCTCCCGTGCCTGCCGCACCTCGCCGGAGGCCTCCTGGTCTCGCGTGCTCTCGGCCACGAAGTTCACGGCGTCCACGCAGCAGCGGACCTCGGGGGCGGCGGCGCCCAGGCTCTGGCAGAGGGCGGCTGGTGGGGACGCCCGGGCGGGGAGGGGGTGGTGGTCACCGGGAAGCCCGCCCCGCCGCGGGCGCCCGCGCCGACCCGCCCGGAGTCCTCCCCGCTCACCGGTCCAGGGCCCATGCCGGTGCCTCTGCCCCTCAAACACGAGCTCGCTCCGCGGCTTTTTCAGTATCAGCTCCTCGGCGCGGAGCAGCAGGCCCACCGACGACGCGCGCCGGGGCGGCGAGGCGACCCGGGGGGGCCCGGGCGGCGCGCGGGAGCCCAGGAGGCGAGGCAGCAGCTCCAGCAGGACCTGGCGGCGGGGGGCGGGGCGAGCTCGAGGCCCCGCCCCCGCCCCCCGCCGGAGCCACGCGCCCCGCCCACCCGGGCCGCCCCCCCCCCCCCCCCCCCCGCGCTTACGTGGCGCAGCCGCGGAGACGCGGCGTGCGTGGTGGGCGTCCGCAGTGACAAGTTGAGCACGATGACGCAATTCATGACGATGATCGTGGCGACCACCATGACGAAGATGAGGTACCTGCGGAGCCCGCCGCGCGTGACCCCACTGCGGCCCGCGGCCCGGCCTGTGACCTCACAAACGACCCTCTCCGGCGGCGGGACCGGACGCGTGCCCCGCTGGCCCTCCTTCCGCCGCCGCCGGCCATGAAGGGGACCCCCAGCTCCCTGGAGACCCTGCTGTGGGTCTACCACTTCCACAGCTCCACGGAGGTGAGACTGCGCCCAGGGCTGGCAGCCCGAGGCCTTGGGAGGTCTCCGGTGCCCCCACCCCGTGACCCGACGGCCCCGCTGCCCCTGCTCCTCCTCCAGGTGGCCCTGCAGCCCCCGCTCCTGTCCTCCCTGGAACTCGCTGTGGCCGCGGCCCATGAATTTCTGGAGCAGAGGTTCCGGGAGCTCGAGTCCCTGGAGTCGCAGCGGCCGCATGCCCCGAAGCCCACCCTGGGCTGGTGCTGAGAGAAGCCGCGGCCAGCGTCGTGAGCTTCGGCGCCACCTTGTTCGAGGTGGGGCGCGGGGGGGCTGCGGAAGGGCGGGAAAGGGGGACAGGGACCCCTGCGTCCCCACCAACTCCTACATCCTCCTCCCCACCCCCCCCACCCCCAACGGCAGATCTCCGCCCTGTGGCTGCAGCAGGAGGTGCGGCGGCTGGACGGCGGCGCCGGCAGCTCGGGCCCAGCCCGGGGCGCCGGGGATCCGGGCGGAGCGCTGGCCCGGGTGGCCCGGGCCGCGGTCCAGGGGGCGCGGCACGCGGGGGCAGCGGCGGGCACTAGCGCCCGGCTCGCACTGCAGGGGGCGTGGCTGTGCCTGTGCGGGCGGGGCCTGCAGGGGTCCGCCTCCCTCCTGCAGCAGTGGCGACGTCAGCTGGGCCTGGGGACCCCCGGGGAACAGGTGAGTTCTGGATGGCGGGGGGGGGGGGGGGGGGAGGGGGGGAGGAGAGGAGTTGGGGGCTGGAGGCGGGGGGGGGCTGGGGTGGGAGGCACTGAGCCGACCCGCCCCCGACAGAGATACTCGGGAGACCTCCAGGTGGCATCCAGTGGCAGCGCGGAGAACGGGGGACCAGAGAGCGCGGAGAACGGGGGACCAGAGAACCCGCCGCCGCCGCAGCCCCGCCCCGCGTTCCAATAAAGCCCAGACGGGACCCACCCAGAGCAGCTCCGACCCACAGCAGCTCCCGGTTTCGCGTGCCCTTGGCCACGCCCCCGGCCCCGCCCCCACACACGCGTGGGCTCCTCCGCGGGCCTCTGCCTTCACCTGCCCAGCATCGGCACGCTCAGCGACGTCTCGGGGGTCTTCTGGGCGATCAGGAACAAGAAGACGGTCTGCGCCAGCAGGACGTTGATGGACACGGTGCACTTCTGGCCGCCGGCTGGAGGGAGCGGCCGGTGAGAGCGGGTCCCGCTCCCAGCGGCGAGCCCGGGGTTGGGGTCCCGGCGGCCCCTTACCCTGCGCCGGCAGGAAGTAGGCGAGCAGCACCAGGCCCGAGATGAGCACGCAGGGCACGATGATGTTGATTGTGTAGAAGAGCGGCTTCCGGCGGATGATGAGCGTGTAGATGACGTCAATGCCCCCCGGGTCGTCCGCGGAGCCCCCGTGGTGATGGATCAGTCCGGGGCAGAAATCGATGGCCCATTCGCCGTTTTCTGCGGGGTGGGAGGCGCGGTCAGCCCTCGTGGGCCCCACGCCTGGCCGCGGGCCCCCGGTTTCTGGGCAGAGGGAGCCGTTGCGGCCGGCCCGCCCCTAGTGGTCTGGGTGGCGCGGCCGGCGACGGGCGAAGGCGGTTCGGGCTAGACGGGCCCGCCCGGTGCAGGTGCACAACAGACGCAGGCCAAGGAAGTCATGCCGGGCTCACTGTCGAGGGTGGTTTGGGGAGGGGGGTCAAGGTCGAGCCCGGCTGCCAAAGCCAAGGCCCAGTGTCGGTGGCCCGGGGCAGCCCCCCTCGGTGAGTGTCCCCTGTCTGGGCCCCGCCTAGAGGCGAGTTTTCGGAGCAGAAGGGGGCCTCACCAGTGTAGGCCTCGGTGTCGATGTCGATGTTGCTGATGGTCTTGCCCTCGTCATCCACGGCGAAGACAAACGCCACCTCTCGGGCGTCGTACGTCTGCGAGCTGCGGGGCCAGGGCCGGCACAGACCCGGGCTGCTGGGACCCGGGCTGCCCCCACCCCCACCCCCACCCCCGTCTCGCTGCCCCGCAACCGCTCCCCTCTCTGAGCATGTGACCCCACCGGAAGACGAGCGAGCAGTTCTGCCAGTCAAAGGGGAAGTAGGTGACCTCCACGGCGCAGCTGCTGCGGTAGATGGCCGGGGGCAGCCAGCTCAGGTAGCCGCCCTCGTAGACCAGCACGTTGGCGTCGTAGGCCACGCCGAACTGGCCGTCGATGCTGTGGGCTCCGGGAAACGCGGCGTTTGCGCGCGGCCGCGACCCCCTCACCCTCCCGGCCTCCCCTGCCCTGGCCCAGCGCTCACTTGTTTTCCAGCACGATCTCAGGCAGCCACACGAGCTCCGAAGGGACCCGCAAGGTTTCTATGCCCCCGAAGTCGTCCTTACTGAAGTTGAGTCTGTAATCCTGCCAGTCCTGAGGGGTGGGATGGAAACGCGTGCGCCCGGGGCCCCACGGGGGCTTGGGGGAGAGGGGTCCCCGCACCAGACCTCACCCTGCTCCCCACGTCGGACTCACGATTCCAATCCAGATGCTGGTGGTGAGGGTCTCCTCTTTCTCGTTCTGCAGGTGGGGGATCGGGGTGGTCGGGGTGGGGCCCCAGGGTCACACACAGAATTTGGGGGTTCAGGCAGAAGTATCTTACTAGTGAGATCAGGTTGGTCAGGGTGACCTTGAGGGTGATGGTGACAGTGTCTTCAGGCTCCTTCACCGGCCGGCGTTCTGGGTCGTAGTTGTCGAAAAGATGGTGGTAGAGACGTAGCTCTTCGTTCTTGCCGTCACCTCCACCTGGGGACGGGGTCACGTGGGCTCACCGCGGGCACGGGGCTGGGGGCCTCCTTTGCCTCTGCGTCTGTCTCCGAGGCTCTGTGATCTCCCCGCCTCCCGAACCACATACTGAGCCTGGGGACCAAGTTTCGGGCCTCAGCCTCCTTCTCGGCCCCTTGTCTTTGTCCCGTGCCCTGTGTCCTTGTCCCGTGCGTGTGTCCCACCCCTGTCCTCACCGAGGAGCTCCAGGAGGAGCAGGGCACCCAGCAGAGCCCCCGCCATCCCGCCGTCTGGTCCTCGGGGTTATTCTGAGCGTTGAGGTTGGGAGAGGGAGTAAGGGGAGGTGTTAGTTCCGGGCTGGGTAGGGGACTGTCACCTAATCCTCCCCACCCCACCCCCCGCTGCCGCTGCCGCTCCTGCAGCCAGAGAGGACTTGGCCCTTTCCAGAGGCAGCTGCCCCGTCCCAGCATCCTCTGCCTGGTGAGCGTCCAGCTCGAGGGCCACGGACCGACCTTCGTGACTCAAGAAGCCCGGTGCGGGTGGGGGTCCTTTAGGAGCACCTGGGACCACAAGCCCGGCGGTGGGGGTGGGGTAATGCCCCGCACGTGTCCCTGGAGTAAGTTGCCTGTGCAGGTGACCTCCGTGGCCTCCTGTCACTAGCGTGGAACACACACCTTGCCGCCACCTACACGGCCCAGCCAGGGTCACGCCAATGCAGTTTCTGCCTGCGGTTTGGCAGAGTCTGCACAAAGACAGGGTAATGAGGCAGGCGGCCACCGGGGATTACTCAGCAGTAACAGACCTCAGTCCCAGGTGGGCCGGCCCGCCCGCAGCTCTTCTCTGGGCGCTGGTTCTCCCTGCTGCCACCTCGTGGCCGCAGGTGGTGATACATGTGGTCTTGGGGCGGGGGAGGGGCAGACTCTTTTTTAACGTTCAGTTTTTGAGAGAGAGAGAGAGCACAGACGGGGGAGGGACAGAGAGAGGAGGAGACACAGAATCCGATGCAGGCTCCGGGCTCCGAGCTGTCAACACAGCCCGACGCGGGGCCGGAACTGACGAACGGGGAGATCATGACCTGAGCCTGAGCTGAAGTCGGGTACTTAACCCACCGAGCCACCCAGGTGCCCCCCCCCCGCCCCGCCCCCCGGACACTTGACGGATTCTTAGAGCGTTTGTCCTAAAGTCTCCTCGGACCGGCCTGTCATCTGAGGTGCTCGCTCACAATTCGTGTCCTCAGATCCCGCCCCCAGAGAACCCTTTTTGAGGAGCTCTGGGTGTTGCCTCAGGGAGTGGGGGTGCCGTGTCTTACCTACTGCTTCCTCAGCGGTGCGGGAAAGCGGTCCCCATAGGTACGAAACGGGACTCCGTCGGGTCCGCGGTCACACAGGTGTGATGGCGGTAACACGCGGGACCCGCCGATCGGCTTTCCTGACCACGAGCACCCGTGTTCGCAGAACACGTGCGCGGCCGTCGTTCGGGGGTCCCCTCCCTCTACCCGTGAGGGTCCGCGCGGCTGGGCCGTCTCCCACGCATCCTGCAAGCCGCCTGCTTCGGCCGCTGACGCGTTCCTTGCCGTCCGGCGTGTCCCGGCCCCCGGGGGACCCGTCGGGCCCCCGCTCGCCCCCCTGCAGGTGGCCGAGCGGCGTGTGGGCTCAGATCTGCGCTGCCGCTCGGGCCTGGGCCGAGGGTTCTGATAAAGCAGAGACGTCTTCGGGCATTAACGGGCACCACGAGGTCCCCTGCTCTGGGCCGGCCGCCCCGATTCTAGGCGTGAGTAGACCGTGGCCTGGAGGCGGGAGAGCCGCAGCCGGTGACCCCGAGCGGGCCCCAGGGGAAAAAGCAAGAGTCGCGGGCGCTGTGGGTCGGGCACCGTGTCGCTCGGCTGCCTGCACTCGGAGCATCGGCCCGGCCTGCAGCTCGGATGACCCAAGTCTCCTGCTGCTGCTCTGCTCTGTGCTCCTCCGGCTCCCCAGCCGCCGCCGGTTCTCTCCGTGAGCCCCTCGGTGGTGCGGTCGTGGCTCTCTCGCGGGTCCTTCCACCAGGTCCTGGCCCCAGACCCACCTCTTGGCCGCACTCTACGGACGCAGCCCGTTCAGTCCTCGTTCCCGCTGCCCTCTGCCTAGCGCCGTGGGGCCGAGGGGGCGGCCCGGTGTCCCCAGAGGGTCTGCCAGGTGCTTAGAGACGCCCGCCCTCCGGCCAGGGCTGATGGGTCCCGGGGAGGACACCCAGCCCAAGCCAGGCCAAAGGAAGCGCTTCCCGGAGAAGGTCGGGAAGCCGGCGCCCTCTGCCGTGGGGGCCACAGGAGAGGACGCTTCGGTGCGGGGTGGGGGTGGGGGGGGCAGCGTGGTCTCCACGTGGAGAGAGAGACTGCGCCTCGGATACAGAGTCAAGCAGAGACGAGATTCCCCCCTTTCTTGACTTAAAAATGGCATTAAAAAAAGGAATCAACTGGTAGGAAGAAAACAGAAATGCCCCCGAACACAAGACCCAGAAAACCCTTCTGACCGCAAGACCGTAATCCGTGCTTTGGAAATCTATTACACCGATCCTACGTCTTCCCCGCCGCAGACACGGAAACCTGTCCCCAAATAGCCCGGCGGCAGCACCCGCCATCCACTGACCAGCATCGACAAGAAGGGAAGCCCCCGGCTGGACTGTAGAGACGCAGGGTCCCCGCCGTCCCCAGACCTCGCGGGCAGCTTGGCACACAGCGTGTCCTCCATAGAAACGAGCTTCGGTGATTCTAATTCCGTTCTCGCCTAGGTCCGAACCGTTTCTTTGCCCACAGAAGAAGGCATTTTCCTGCTCTCCGGATCCCGGGGGGACGTTATTGGGATAGGTTCACGGGCCGGTGGTGTTGAGAACCAAGTAGTAAGGAGTCCAGGAGACGGTGGAAAACTGGAAAAGCATAAAGCAGGAACCCGCACAGTGGGAACGGAAGGTCTGAGGCACGGGAGCAAATTAACGGCATCGAGACCAAGTCAAGTCAACCTAAACTCTGAGGGTAGGTACTGCCCCCCCCGCCCCGTAATAAGCACCTTTTGTTCAAATCATAAAGTATATCTTCCCTACGCGTGTGGATAGAAAACGTGTACAGGTAAAAAAGCAGTAATAAGCACTCATGTGCCCACCACCCAGGCCAAGAGATAGAATGTCACTGTCCTCGGAAGCCACTCTGTGCCCTCCCTGATTGAATCCCCCCTTCTCAGCGGTAACCACTATCCTGCAGCCGGAATTATTCTGGTTCTCTTCCAGTCGCCACAACCGACGTGTCCCTGTGTTGGAACAGGGAAGGATGGAAGGGGACAGGGAACCCAGAAGAGTAACGTGTGTTTCCAAAAAAAGTAGGGCTCCTGCTGGCTCCGGGGGCTAAGCGTCTGGCTTTTGACTTGGGTCCCGGTCACGATGTCACCGTTCGCGGGCTAGAGGCCCACATCGGGCTGTGCGCTGACAGCGCGGAGCCTGCCTGCTTCGGGTCCTCTGTCCCCTTCTCTCCGCCCGTCCCCTGCTCACTCTCTCTCTCTCTCAAAATAAACTTAAAAAAAAAAAAATCCAACTTCTCCGCTATCCAGCCCATCCCTCCCTACAAAGGTTAACCGCTTCTGTTGAATGTCAGTCTTTCTAGACCAAAGCCCGGCGTCCGTGTGCGTGTGCGTGTACGTTAACATACACAGAAGTGTCGGCGTGTAGTCTGCGACCGTCTCCCCTGATCTACTTTGTAGACAGTGGCACGCACACCCAGCCGCTCGTTCTGTCCGGCTGCCGCCCGCTGCTCGTGGTACGGCTGTCCCCTGGATGAGTGATCCAGTCCCAACGGACAGACATTTAAGATGCAACCGTTCTGGCTTGGGCGACCACGGGCTGTGCAGCAGCGAAACATCTTTCTGCGTCTATCTTTGCTCGACTTTTGCAAATGGTCCTAGCAGTGAAATTACTGGGACAAAAGTTTCTGGATTTAGGGGCGCCTGGGCGGCTCAGTGGGTTAAGCGTCCAGCTCCTGAGTTCAGATCAGGTCACGATCTCTTGGTTCATGGGATTAAGCCCCGCGTCGGGCTCTGAGCTGACAGTGCAGAGCCTGCTTGGGATTCTCTCTCTCCCTCTCCTCTCTCTCTTTCCTTCCCCACTCACGTGCACTCACTCTCTCTCAAAAAGGAATAAATAAACATTAAAAAAAAAGAAAGTGGGGCTCCTGGGTGGCTCAGTCGGTTGAGCGCCCGACTTCAGCTCAGGTCACGATCTCATGGTTTGTGGGTTCCAGCCCCGCGTCGGGCTCTGTGCTGACAGCTCGGAGCCTGGAGCCTGCTTCGGATTCTGTGTCTCCCTCTCTCGCTGCTCCTTTCCTGCTCACACTCTGTCTCTGTCTCTCTCAAAAATAAAGGTTAGACAAATAAAGTTCGTGCATTTAAAAAACAAAACAAAAACTGTTGGTGACTTTTGCCAAATTGTTCGCAAAAGCACGTGCCCACTGACACCCCTCAGGCCGACAGAGCACAAGAACGCTGTCTTACTCCTTCCCCAGGACAGCATATCCTCAAACTAAAAAAAAAAAAAAAAAAAAAAAAAAAAAAAAAAAAAAAAAAAAATTTGTTTGCCAAGCCAATAGGTGAAAACTGCTATTCATTATTTTCATTTACGTGTGCTGATCAAGAAGGTCGATTTTTAGTTCCAGTGTACAAGAATCTGCCGTACGATGAAGGTAAAGTGGTACATTTGATGTAGAAAACGGGGCTTAATCAAGTAAGTCCCGTTGGGACAACTGGAAACAATCATCAAAATGCCGGCAGACCCTCAGCTGTCGACTGCTGGGGGCGGGGGGAGGTCAGACACCTGCATGTAAAGCGACACCAAGGAAGGCCTCCAGTAAAGCCAGCATTTGTCATCTTGGAGCGAGGGAGGCCTTTCTCCCCTTCCCTGGAGCCCCAAATCGGAGACCATAAAGAAAAAGCAAAATTTCCGTAGGGTCAAAAATAGAAAACCACAGGCCAGCGAAGACAAACCGGGAGCAGATGCCCGCAGCCCAAGAGCGGCTCATCTCTGTCCATACAGAGCCGGCCGAAAGCCCTAAGAGGCTGGCGAGGTGCTGAACCCCCGGGGCTGCTGGGTCCCTCCCCAGGTGTAAAAACACCGACAGGTGGCGGGGGAGGGACTCTTGGCGGGGAGACAAGGCCATGAGCGGACCAGAGCAGAAAAAGACGTAGGTGGTAAAGATTAAAAAAAGAAAAAAAAATGAAACAGAGAGAGAGAGAGAGAGAGAGACAGCAGGGGTGGGGGCGAGAGCACGAAAGGGGGGGGTGGCTGCCCCAGGCCCAGGAGGCCGCGTGCCGCACCCCCTCCCCGGGAGGCGACCTCTTTACTCACTTGGCTACAGAAGAAAACAAAAGTCCTTGGGACTTACCGGCGCAGGAAAGAAGGAAGTCCATGGTGGTTTCTGGGCGCCTCGTCATAGGAGAGCTCAAATCGCCTTCTCCTCTCAGAACAGAGGCGACAAGAAGGTGAACCGGGACGGCAAGTCTCCGCATCAGCCAGGCACAGACAGGACGTCCCGGGGAAGTTTCTAGGGCGTCGTGGGCTTGGCTTCAGAGAGAGAAGGTGGCGCGGCTTGTAGATTCTGCCATGAAGATTCCTCTGGTGATTCTGGAAGCCCGGGGAGAAAATGATTCCGACTCAGAGGAAAAAAACCACGGCCAAGAACTCCAGGCTCTTCAGCAGCCGGCTGAAGCCACATCTTCAAACAAAAAGGCTGCGAGAAACAGTTATAAAATGTTGCGAGTTAGATCCAAGGACTCATACTCCGAGGCTCTTACTGACTTTTGATTCTTCTGGTATTAACACATAGTATCTATAGGAGTCATATTGACAGTAAGTGGAGCTCAAGGGTTTTTTTTTTTAAGTCCACGGGAGGGGCACTGGGGGGCTCAGTCGGTTAGGCGTCCGACTTCAGCTCAGGTCACAGTCTGTGAGTTCGAGCCCCGCGTCGGGCTGTGTGCTGACAGCTCAGAGCCTGGAGCCTGCTTCGGATTCTGTGTCTCCCTCTCTCTGACCTTCCCCCGGTCACGCTCTGTCTCCCTGTCTCAAAAATAAACATTAAAAAAAAAAAGATTTTCTTTTTAAATAAGACTGAGCCAGACGGACGTCCCTCATTTGATCCTGTCTATTTAATAATATGTAAAACCGATTCACTTATGATCAAAGTGAAATTAATTTTCTCCCTGTGGTCTAAACGTAGAGAAAACAGATTCCTGTATCTGATCGTGATTTCTTTAACCACATCACCTAAACATGGGGAGAGGCTCTATTGGGCAAGAATCTGAAACAGGAAATTGTCTTCACTTTATCCCAAACCTGGGTTTTGTTTTTATTCATATTCATTCATTATCAAAAATAAGTGCCACTTTGTCTGTAAAAGTAGGGATGTCAGTACCCTGAGGTAGAGGGCAGCAGTGAGAAGGCAGCGAAAGCCTGGCCCCCACAGCGGCCCAACGCCCCGGTAGCTTTATAGGTGAGTTCTCCCAAACTTACTTACTTACTTTCTTTTTTTTTTTTTTTTTTTTGCGACAGAGAGAGATGGAGCATGAGCGGGGGAGGGGCAGAGAGAGAGGGAGACACAGAGTCTGAAACAGGCTCCAGGCTCCGAGCCGTCGGCACAGAGCCCGACACGGGGCCCGAACTCACGGACCGTGAGATCATGACCTGAGCCGAAGTCCGAGGCTTCACCGACTGAGCCACCCAGGAGCCCTTAGTTCTCCCAAACTTTCAAGGCACGATCATCTGATTTCACACAAGTTCTCCCGAAAATAGAAGAAGGTGGCAAGCCAACTCGTTTTACAAAGTTCTCGCTTCAGCTAAGGTGAACACGAGAAAATAAAAACACAGGCCTCATTCACTTCTGAACATAAATGTGAAAAATCCTCCATAAAATATGGGCCAACCAAACCCAAAAGTTGACCGAACTAGAAACTGCCAATTAAGTCAAGTGACTTAAGTCAAGTGTGTCCCACACGTGCAAGGGCGAAAGGCATTTCTCTCTTCCCAACAGAGCCCCGTCTTGTTGAGACGCGGAGCGCGTGCCCGGCCCCGGGGATGAGTCACGATGACGCACAGTGTCCCCGGTCTCGTCTGCCAGACGCTCAGAATGCAGCCCTGTCTTGCGGCCAGAAGCACGCCGCGATCCGTTTCTGACCCATGTCGCCAGAAGTCGACCAGGGGACGGGGCTGCCGGGAAAGTCTGTCCTTTGCTGCTACAAGGACAGTCACTTACGGTGAGGCACTGCTGTGCCCCTGTTCCTTCCCTGTCACCAGCAGATGTACGCCTTTAAGGGCGCCCGCCATGTTGCAAGCATGAGGTGACAAGGACAGGGACATGAAAGCCAGCGTGCTAAGGATGGAAAACGGGAAGGACATAGACCCACCTGAGAGGGCCCGTCTTCAGACCGCTGGTTAAGAAGTTAACAGGGGCGCCCGGGGGGCTCAGTCGGTTAAGCGTCCGACTTCGGCTCAGGTCATGATCTCACGGTCCGTGAGTTCAAGCCCCACGTCGGGCTCTGTGCTGACGGCTCAGAGCCTGGAGTCTGCTTCAGACTCTGTGTCTCCCTCTCTCTCTGCCCCTCCCCCGTTCATGCTCTGTCTCTCTCTGTCTCAAAAGTCAATAAACATTAAAAAAAAAAAAAAAAAGAAGAAGAAGTTAACACTCTCAGGGGCGCCTGGGTGGCTCAGTCGGCTGAACATCTGACTTCGGCTCAGGTCACGATCTCACGGTTCGTGAGTTCGAGCCCCGCGTCGGGCTCTGCGCTGACAGTGTGGAGCCTGCTTGGGACTCTCTCTCTTCCTCTCTCTCTGCCTCTCCCCCACGCACGCTCTCTCTCCCCAAATAAATACATAAACTTAAAACATTTTTTTGTCGGGAAACAACTTCCTTAACTTGAAAAGGACTTTTAAAAACCTCCAGTTCACATGGGTCATGACGCCCTCACTGTAAAAACAGGAATAAGGCAGGACTGTCTTCACGGCAACACTGGGGGTCCTGGCCAACGCGCTAAGAGAAGAAAATAAAGCGGAGGAAAGGAAAAGATTAACTACGTGAGGGTATAATTCCCACCGTGGAAAACCTTGCAGGGCAACAATAAGCCACCAACAGGAGAGTCAGGGACTTCCCTGGATGTAAGAAACATCAACACCAACAGCTCTCCTCACCCCCGCGGAAAGAAGTCACGGACAACAAAAGGTCGCTCACAACAGTAACAAAGTCTCTCAAGTATTCAGAACTCAAAGTAATTAAGGATGTTCTTTCAATGTATGTAAAATCTTTACGGCAAAAATGCGAAACTGCTGTGTGTGTGTGTGTGTGTGTGTGTGCGTTTAAGTAGTCTTCACGGCCACCACGACCCTGAGATCAAGACCCGAGCTGAGATCGAGAGTCAGACGCTCAACCAACTGAGCCCCCCAGACGCCCCATAAAAATGTGAAACTGTTAACGGGCATGAAAGTTGAGTGTAAATGGAGAGAGACACTTTTTGTTTGGATGAGCTGATTCCCGATTATTAAAGATGTCAGTCCTGCCCCAAATAACCTATAAGTTAAATTTTTACAAACTTGAGGAACTTCTTCTAAACTGTTTATGACAATCTAGAGACGCCTGGCGGGCTCACTCGGTGATCAAGTGACTCCTGGGCTCGGAGTTGGGAGTTCGAGCCCCACGTTGGGTGTAGAGATTACGTCAATAAATAAACGTTAAAAAAAAAAAAGATAAAATGTTTATGACGGTACAAAGGTCCGTGAATAGCCGCGTGGGTTTTGAAAAAGAGGAGGGAGTTACCCCGGCAGATATTAAAACATCCAACAGAAGTTACAGCAACAACAATTACACAAAAACCCAACTGGTTCTGCTTAGTTGCTAAAAACTAAAGAAAGGAACCGGGTAAGAGCCATGGAACCACCCGTGTGCCCACAGAAGTGTGATATGGGCTGGGTGACCTCAGGGGGGTGACCTCAGGGAGGACCGGTTAGATTAGCAGACACGGGGGGCCACTGGGTGGCTCAGTCGGTTAAGCATCTGACTTCAGCTCAGGTCACGATCCCAGAGTTTGTGGGTTCGAGCCCCCCGTCAGCTCTGTGCCGACAGCTCGGAGCCTGGAGCCTGTTTCGGATTCCGTGTCTCCCTCTCTCTCTGCCCCTCCCCCACTCACACTCTGTCTCTGTCTCTCAAAAATGAATAAATGTTAAAAAAGAAAAAGATTAGAAGACACAAGTGGCTGCCTCCCTCTATAGAGAGAAAAAGAAATTAAGCCGTATCCCTATTTCATACCATACGAGAAAGTAAACTCCGGGTGGATTAAAGACTCTAAAACGAAAGGTGAAAAACTAGAAAGTTAACAGATGAAAATGTGGGGGAGTATTTTTGTGACCTTTGGGGTGGGACTTTCTTTTTTTAAAGTTTATTTATTATGACAGCGACAGAGAGGGTGCAAGCAGGGGAGGGGCAGAGAGAGCGGAGAGGGGAGAGTCTCAAGCAGGCTCCACGCTGCCAGTGTGGAGCCCGATGCGGGGCTAAAGCCCACGAAGCTGCGAGATCATGACCCGAACTGAAACCAAGAGTCGGATGCTCAACCGACTGAGCCACCCGGGCGCCCCTAGACGTGTCTTATTTACGTGGCCACACCCCCTTCAGCCCATGGAACAGGGTCTACCCCTGTAGAGCATGGGCGGTGTTTCTGAGGGCCTGCTGTCCCAAAGTTTGCCAGCTAGAGGGGTGGACAGATGTTAAAACAAAGTGTCACAACGGTTTTGTCAGGCCTATAGGAATTTACAATACGGTAACTAATCCAGTCTAGACGGCTCAAAGTCCACATTCCGCCCCACCGACCGAGGCCCACCCTTAGAGTCCGAGAGACCTCAGGAGAAGGCTCAGTTAGTGGCTTTGCCGTGAAAACACTGGGTAGAAACATTCCCTTCCAGCCGATAGCACTCAGGATCAGTTCCACGAAACCCTGCTTCTGAGTCTAATGTTCTGTTTTCATTGGGTTCTTTTGGTTACAAGGAAACGGAATGAACTGAAATCACCTAAAAATACGGTTTTACAATAATCGGCCCAGACGAGAGTCACCAACGGGTGCTGTACTTTGCAGGCCAGAGTTGAATTAGGAACAGGATATTTACATAGTGTCAGAACATCTCCCCACAAAAGTGCTTCTTAGTGAGAAAAGAGGAAACAGTATCTTGACGGTGGAAAAGCACGGTGGATTCCACCTTGACCAAGTATCAAAGTTAACAGCACCCCCGCAATAGGTCAAATTGATATGAAGTATTTCCCGATATGATGCCCCGAGAAAGCCACATCCCTTATGTAATAGTCACGCCAGAGAAACGTACGGCAAATCCAATTGTGAGAAGCATCAGACGAGTTGAGGGAAATTCTACACAGTCGAGGGACATTCTACGTAATTACCGGACTGTAGTTTTCAAAAATGTCAAGGACATAAAGAATCCAGACAGTTTGGGGACCTACGGGAAACAAAAGAGCTATGGTCCCGGATGGGTTCCTAGACGTGGGCGGGAGGGTGGCGGGGGGAGCTACGAGGGACATTTTTTGGACAATTGACAAAATGGGAATATGAACTGCAGATTGGACCATACCGTCCCATCAGTATTGAATTTCCACATTAATAACCATACTGCAGTTCTGTAAGAAAATGCCTTTGTTTTTAGGCAACACACGTTGAAATTTAGTGGCGATGTCTCCAAGTTAGTTCAGGGAAAACCCTCAGAGACACAGGAGACACAGGAATAAAGCCAACGAGACCAAATGTTAACAAGTGGGGAATCCGGGCCAAGCGGATCCGTAAGATCAACCCTCAGTCGGTATGTTTAATGCCAAGTGTGAGAAATCGAGAAGCCTACCCACCAGGGAGATCTCCGCTTCCGGCAAGATGGGTGTGCGCTTCGCTGTTCCGCCCATTAAATCCAACCAAATCCGGGACATTCTATATACACACAAGAAGTGAAGGAATTCGCAACCTAGAAACAAAGACGTTTATTGCCGGTGGGATGAGCCCTTTGTGTTTTTTCGGTTTTGTGTATAATTTTTTTTAAAATTTATTTACTTATTCCGAGAGAGACAGACAGAGAGAGAGAGAGAGAGAGAGAGAGAGCTAGCAGGGGAGGGGCAGATAGAGGGGGAGAGAGAGAATCCCTAGCTGTACCCCTAGTGCAGAGCCTGATGCAGGGATCAAACTCATGAATGGTGAGATCATGACCTGAGCCGAGACCAGAGTCAGATGCTTCACTGACTGAGCCACCCAGGTGCCCTAATAGTAATAATAATAATAAGCCTGCTCTCTCCAGCCAGAGGACCAGGAAAGGGGTAGCCTGGCAAGGCAGAACTTGGGAAATGGGCACTCTATTCCAGACATTCTACCACGGACAAACTGTGGCCACCCCCACACCAGCAGCCAAAGGTTGAGCCTAGATTTGCACCCTCCCCAGGCTTGTCACCAGGTGCCCCAACATCCCTGCCGGGCTGGCAGACTCTCTGGGAAGGCCAAGTAGGGGAGCAGGGACTTTCACCCCAGCCAGCTGGTAACCACAGGGGAGCCTGGATACCCATCCCAGATTGGCCACCATGAGGCACCCTTCCCATCCCCACTGGGATGGCGTCAGGGGGCCCCAGGAGGGTCAGGACCGTCACTCACTTCTGCAGCCAGGAGGTCATCCTCACCCAGGTGGCTCCCAAAGGACAGAGGTGTTAGGATTCTCTGGGGAATCTTTTATTTTTTTGATGTTTATTTATTTTTGACAGAGAGAGAGAGAGAGAGACAGAGCGTGAGCAGGGGAGGGGCAGAGAGAGAGAGGGAGACACAGAATCCGAAGCAGGCTGCAGGCTCCGAGCTGTCAGCACAGAGCCTGACGTGGGGCCTGAACCCACGACCCGTGAGATCATGACCTGAGCCAAAGTCGGACGCTTAACCGACTGAGCCACCCGGGCGCCCCTGGAAAATATTTTAAAGCAGCCACGATAAAAAGGCTTTAACAAGAAATTATGGATGCACTTGAAAGAGATCAAACAGAACTTCAGCAAAGGCACAGAGGGTCTAAGGAACTAAATGGAGGCTGCAGAGCTGAAAGGCATAACAGCTGAGATTACAGCTCAGGGAGTGGGCCCCACAACACAATGCGGGAACAGAGAAAAGAACCCGTGACCCGGAAGATACGACAATAGAAATCACCCGTTCCGCACGACAGAGGGAAAACAGACTTAAAAGCACAAACGTCTCGGGGACCCCTGGGGCTCTGACAAAAGATCTGACCTTGTGTCATCAGAGACCCAGAAACAGGAGGAAGAGGACGAGGCTGAAAAAAGTTCCCAGATGATGGCTGAAGACCGCCCAAATCTGGCAAGAAACAGACACTCACACGTTGCAAGAAAGCCAGCAAACCCCCAACAGGTCACGCCCAAAGATCAACTCCCCTCCGACCCAGAAACCGCACTCCGGGGGCATTTTCCCAGGAAAATGAAGACTTTGTGTTCCCACAAAAATCTGTATGTGAATATTCATGGCAGATTTATTGGTAACAGCCAACAACTGGGATCTGCCCAGTCGGCTTTCAGTTGGGCAGTGGGTACACTGTGGTACTCCCCGCAATGGAATACTACCTGGCAATAAATACCAGTGCACGCTACAAACCGCGAACCTCCAGGGGAGTGTGCCGAGCGGACAGGGTCGACTCCCAGAGGGCATATACTGTACGATCCCATTTATATAATGTTCTTTAAAAAAAAAAATTGTTTTAACGTTTATTATTTTTGAGACAGAGAGAGACAGAGCTCAAGCAGGGGGAGAGGGGAGCACAGAGAGAGAGGGAGACCCAGAACCCGAAGCAGGTTCCAGGCTCCGAGCTGTCAGCACAGAGCCCGACGCGGGGCTCGAACTCACGGACCGCGAGATCATGACCTGAGAAACAGTCGGATGCTCAACCGACTGAGCCCCCCAGGCGCCCCAACATTCTTAATGTGACAAGAGGGCGGAAATGAAGAGCAGAGCGGTGGGAGTCAGGGGGTAGGAAGGAAGCGTGTGTGGGTATACAGGGGCATCGTGAGGGATCCTTATGGTGAGGACAACGTCAGTATCTGGGTTGTGATATTGGAACTGGGGAAAGGGCACGCGGGATCTCTTATTTCTTACGACTGTCTGGGAATCTATAATGATCTCAAAAAAAGTTTTACTTTTAAACATCTACCTGAAATTTAAAAAATACCTTTGTGGGGGTGCCTGGGTGGCTCACTCGGTTAAATGTCCGACTTCAGCTCTGGTTATGATCTCATGGCTTGTGAGTTCGAGCCCTGAGTCGGGCTCTCTGCTGTCAGCTCAGAGCCCGCTTTGGATCCTCTGTTTCCCTCTCTCTGTCCCTCCCCTGCTTGCTCTCCCTCTCTCTCTCTCAAATAAATAAATAAATAAATAATAAAAAATATTTTAAAAAAGAAAAAAAAGTTTTTAAAATACCTTTCTAAACAACACCACTTAGGGGCGCCTGGGTGGCTCAGTCGGTTAAGCCTCCGACTTCAGCTCAGGTTACGATCTCATTGTCCGTGAGTTTGAGCCCCGCGTCGGGCTCTGTGCTGACCGCTCAGAGCCTGGAGCCTGTTTCAGATTCTGTGTCTCCCTCTCTCTCTGCCCCTCCCCTGCTCATGCTCCATCTCTCTCTGTCTCAAAAATAAATAACGTTAAAAAAAATTTTTTTTAAATGTTTAAAAAAATAAAATAAAATAAATAAACAACACCACTTTAAAAAAATGGGGTGCCTGTGTGGCTCAGTTGGTTAAGCATCCAACCCTCGATTTCAGCTCAGACCATGATCTCATAGTTTGTGAGTTTGAGCCCCGCATAGGATCCCTGCACTTGGGATCCTCTTTTCTCTCTCGGTCCCTCTCCTGCTAGCATTTTTGTGCTCTGTCTCTCAACAAACAAAAAAAACACTTAAAAAAAGGAAAAATGGAAAATGCAATCTTTACCTCCTAAAGCTTATTATGTTGCAAGTAACAATTCCAACACCAATTAAAAAAATTAGGTTTCCCGCTCAGTGATGTCAATGGTTTCTTTCCATTTAAAAAAAAATTATTTCAATATTTATTTGTTTTTGAAAGACAGAGCACAAGCAGGGAAGGGGCAGAGAGGGAGGGAGACACAGAATCCGAAGCAGGCTCCAGGCTCTGAGCTGTCAGCACAGAGCCCGATGCGGGGCTCGAACTCACAGACCACGAGATCATGACCTGAGCTGAAGCTGGATGCTCAACGGACTGAGCCCCACCCCCGGCATCCTGCCATTTTCTTTCTTTCTTTTCTTTTCTTTTTCTTTCTTTCTTTCTTTCTTTCTTCCTTTCTTTCTTTCTTCTTTCTTTCTTTCTTTCTTTCTTTCTTTCTTTCTTCTTTCTTTCTTCCTTTCTTTTCTTTTTTTTTTTTTGTTGTTGTAGCTTTCCTGACATTAGCGTCATCCTAGGGCCTTATCTCCTGTGATCATAAAACGATTCAATCGCTCATCCAGGGTCACATATTTCCTGCCCACATCCAGAGAAAGCATGCCTACTTCAGTCACCCCACAGAAGCCTTGGGCTTCGTTACGAAGGGACCCACTTACCTTTTCTTTCTGACCCTGAACCAGTCTCGCTCTCATGGTGGGAGACTCTGACCAGCTTCTATGAGGATACTTGTGTGGGTCCTTGTGACTGGCTGAGGCCCACTCACGTAGCTCGAATAGAATCATTCCCACCAAGAATCCTAAGGGTGCAGTAGAAGTGATTTTTCAAAAGAAAAAAAGGAAAGTTGAGTGGATCTTGAGTAGACCTCCAACTAATGTTTCCTCACAAAGCTCTTTAAAAATGCACCTCGGGGGCACCCGGGGGGCTCAGCCGATTGAACATCTGACTTCGGCTCAGGTCACGATCTCGCAGTTCGTGGGTTCCAGCCCCACGTCAGGCTCTGTGCTGACTGCTCAGAGCCTGGAGCCTGATTCAGATTCTGTGTCTCCCTCTCTCTCTGCCCCTCCCCTGCTCACGCTCTGTCTCTCTCTATCTCAAAAATAAACAAACATTTTTAAAAATTAAAAAAAAAAAACATCAGATGGCATGATGCCATACTCAGATGAAAGGTATGAATTAAGTGGATTTACCTAAAAAGCAGGGAAGATTGAAAGTAAGTGAACTAAGATTTCAAGAACTCAAGAAGGTAGAAAGGGAACATGAAAGTAAGCTCAAGGCCTGAGGAATTATTAAAGGTGGGAGTAGACATTCATCGTCAAAGAGAGAGGGGAAAAAAAAGAAATCGACTAGTAAAATTAATAAATCTGGTTCTTTGGCTAGTCCAATAAAATAGACTAATCTTTGGCAAGTCCGATGAAGAAAAAAAAAATGGGGGGTGGGAAGAAAGAGAGAGAGAAAAGAAAAAGAAAGAAAATACAAAAAACATTAGGGGTCACAACTACAGATACGGAGATTTTAACACATGGTAAAAGTGTAAGTGTTCAAACGTGCAATACTACATTTGAACAGCTACATGAAATAGATATTTTAATTAGAAAATATCAATTTATTGGGACACCTGGCCGACTCAGTCAGTGGAGTATGTGACTCTTGGTCTTGGGGTTGTGTGTTTGAGCCCCACATTGGATGCAGAGATTAAAGATAGAATCTTTAAAAAAATATATTAAGAAAGAAAATATCAGTTACCAAAACTGACTCAACATCAGAACTGACTTAAGGGGGGAGGATCAAAAAATTTGACTCAAGAAACCTCAACAGACCAAAAATTATAGTAGGAATTGGAAAGGTATTCAGGAAGCTATCTCCCAAATGGCATCAGGTCCAGATGGTTTTATGGGTCCACCTAACCTGCACTGAACAGAAAATTCCTATAATCTCTAACTTATCCAGAGAATATAACATTTTCTAACTTAATTTATAAGGGCAGCATAACTCTGATAACAAAACAAAACAAACAGAACTCAAGGTGGCTCAGTCGATTAAGCGTCCAACTTCAGCTCAGGTCATGATCTCACGGTTTGTGAGTTCGAGCCCCGCGTCCGGCTCTGTGCTGTCAGCTTGGAGCCTGGAGCCTGCTTTGGATTCTGTGTCTCCCTCTCTCTCTACCCTCCCCAGTTCATGCTCTCTCTCTCTCTCAAAAATGAATAAATGTTAAACCAAATTAAAAAAAAAAAAAGAAATCTATGGGCCACTTTTATTTTCTAACTTAGATGTAAAAGTTTGTATTTTATAAGTAGGCTCCATGCCCAATGCAGGGCTTGAACCCACAAACCTGAGCTCAAGACCTGAGCTACTATCATCTATAAAGAACTCACCAAACTCCACACTGAAAAACAAATAATCCAGTGAAGAAATGGGCAGAAGACATGAATAGACACTTCTCCGAAGAAGACATCCAGATGGCCAACCGACACATGAAAAGATGCTCAACGTCACTCATCAGGGAAATACAAATCAAAGCCACACTGAGATATCACCTCATGCCAGTCAGAAAGGCTAAAATGAACAAATCAGGAGACTATATAGATGCTGGCGAGGATGTGGAGAAACGGGAACCCTCTTGCACCGTTGGTGGGAATGCAAACTGGTGCAGCCGCTCTGGAAAAGTGTGGAGGCTCCTCAAAAAATTAAAAATAGACCTACCCTACGACCCAGCAATAGCACTGCTAGGAATTTAGCCAAAGGATACAGGAGTGCTGATGCACAGGGGCACTTGTACCCCAATGTTTATACCAGCACTTTCAACAATAGCCAAATTATGGAAAGAGCCCAAGTGTCCATCAACCGATGAATGGATAAAGATGTGGTTTATATACACAATGGAATACTACTTGGCAATGAGAAAGAATGAAATCATGCCGTTTCCAACAACGTGGATAGAACTGGAGAGTGTTATGCTAAGTGAAATAAGTCAGGCAAAGAAGAACAGACACCATATGTTTTCATTTGTATGTGGATCCTGAGAAACTGAACAGAAGACCATGGGGGAAGGGAAGGGGAAAAATAGTTTCAGACAGAGAGGGAGGGAGGCAAACATAAGAGACTCTTAAATACAGAGAACAAACTGAGGGTTGATGGGGGGGTGGGGGAGAGGGGAAAGTGGGTGATGGGCATTGAGGAGGGCACCTGTTGGGATGAGCACTGTGTTGTATGAAAACCAATTTGACAACACATTATTTTTAATAAAAAAATATAAAGAAAAGATTTTCAAAAATGGAAAAAAAAAAAAAAAAAAAAAGACCTGAGCTGCTATCGAGAGACAGACGCTTGACCCACTCAGCCCTACCCAGGCATCCCTAGATGTAAAAATTCTAACTAAAATGTGAGCAAGCCAACCTAGGATTATATTAAAAGAGGGGCGCCTGTGTGGCTCAGTCCGTCAAGCTTCCAACTTCGGCTCAGGTCATGATCTCACGGCTCGTGGGTTCGAGCCTTGCGTCGGGCTCTGTGCTGACAACTCAGAGCCTGGAGCCTGCTTCGGATTCTGTGTCTCCCTCTCTCTCTGCCCCTCGCCAGCTCACACTCTGTCTCTCAATAATAAATACACGTAAAAAAAAAAAAAAAAAAAAAAAAGAATTCATAATGGCCAACTAACGTTACTCCCAGGCATTCAAAGATGCAAGATTAGAAGAAAAAAAAAAAATCAGAACATTAACATGTGAAGAAACTAAAACACCGGGTCATTTCAGCAGGTGCCAAAGTGTACGAATCCCTCGTTTCTACGTCTGCAAAAACCTTCAACGTGGGCATCTTCGAAGAAGCCGACGCGGCCTCCTCTTACAGAAGCTGGGAAAACGCCGTTGGCTTTCCTGGGCTCCCTGGCAGCTGGGTCACCGGCTTACGACCCGTCCCCCTCACACCCAGCCCTGGCTTCCCGAGGCGGTAGGTGCCACGTCAGGGCAGGGAGGCTGCGCTGAGTTTCCATATCAGCAGCTGGAGCAGCGCGGGCTCCAGCGACCCGGTCTCGTGGCGGGAGCAGAGTTTTGCTCACCAGACTCGCTCCGCAGCCTGGCCCTACTCCAAGTCTGGTTCTCTAGCCCCTCAGCGGGTACAGCCCGGGGAGGAGCCAATGTATTTTTAACAAATTCCCTGTCATTCCAAGTCAGCCTGAATGTTCTCTGAGGCTCACGCGAAACCCCTGACCCATACAAATGTAGCAAAGCTCAGCAGCCCCAGGGGCCCTACTCCACACCCTGGTGTCTCTCTCTCTGCAACTTATCACCTCACTTCCTGCTGCTTGACTCCTTGCTTTCTCCATGGTTTCAGGTACTCTTTGCAGCAGGCTAATGAGATAAATGGCAGATCTGGACATTCACTGCATCTGGCTCAAGTGTCACCGGTGCTGAGCAGACAGGAGCAGGCCCATGACGTCCCTTGTGGGGACAGTAGGTGGGACATGTTAATCATCGGGAAGAGAACCAACAGACATGGCAGCTGACTTTCTTATAGGCACCTAACCTGGTCTTGGGAAGCTTTTGTTGTTGTTGTTTTGTTTGTTTGAAGTAATTTCTACACCCAACGTGGGCCTCGAACTCATGACCCTGAGACCAAGAGTCACATGCTCCACCAACCGAGCCAGCCGGGTACCCCAAGTCTTGGAGGTCTTAAAAGGCTTTCCAAAGGAAGAAATTCTGGGCTGGAACTTCCCAGATAAGTGAGGGTCGGGCAGAAGGGAGGCCAGAGTCAGGAGACCAGCTGGGAGGCTGTTGCAGTGGGGTGTAGAAAGAAAATGGTATCTCGGACTGGCGATGGTGGCGGTGGGAACAGGAAAAGTGGATTTCAGAGAGATTAGGAGCTGAAATGAGCGTGACTAGTGACAGGTTGGACAGGGAATGAGAGGGGGAGGGTTCAGGGTGGCCATCAGGGATCTGTTGGTACTGAGCGGCCAAATGCGTGGACGGTGGTACCATTCGCTGGGTTGGACAACAGGGGGAGTATCTCAGTTTTGAACACGCAGCTTCAATGCCTGTGGGACATCCAAGGATTCCAAAGGGCAGGGGGACCTAGGGGTTTGGGTCTCAGGAGAGGGGTCTGGGCTAGACATAGGTTTGAGTCACTGGGGTGTAGGTGTGGTTGAAAAGCAAGGAAAAGAACGAGGGTGATCCCAGGTGTTTGTGTAGCACAAGAGGAGGGGGGTGCGCCTGGGTGGCTCAGTCGGTTGAGTGTCTGACTTCAGCTCAGATCATGATCTCACGGTTAGTGGGTTCGAGCCCTACATCGGGCTCTGTGCTGACTGCTCGGAGCCTGGAGCCTGCTTCGGATTCTGCCTCCCCCCCTCTCTCTCTCTCTGCCCCTCCCCACTTGTGCTCTGTCCGTCTCAAAAATAAATGTCAAAAAGAAAGAAAGAAAGAAAGAAAGAAAGAAAGAAAGAAAGAAAGAAAGAAAGAAAGAAAAAGAAAAGGAGAGGGCCAAAGGCCAAACTCCGGGGGTGAACTTCTCACGAAGGGCCAAAGACGAATCTACAAAGAAAGTCCAGCCAGAGAAGAGGAGTGTGCGTCATGAGTCCCGAGTGGAAGGGACGCTGGTGATGTGGGTCGCAGAAAACACGTTAAGATCATAACGGAGAAGCGCCCAGTGGGCGTAGGGCGCTGGCAGTGGCGACCTCGGCCAGAACTGAGCCAGTGGGTTGGGGGTGGGGTGGGGGGGACCATGCTAGAGACAGGGGGAAAAGGCAGAGGGAGGTGAGGGTCAACACTGGCGACCGTAAGAAGACAACAGTGAGGGGCAGTGAGCGGCGGCCGGAGGCTTAAAAGCCGGGCGAAGGTGGTGGTTGGAGTCCAGTCCCAGTCCGCCCGGCGGGAGAACGGAGCCACAAGGAGCGCGGGGCACAGTCGTGGGAGGAGATGATAAGGGCCCGCGTCCGGGAGGGAGACAGCTCCCGGGTCACAGGAGTCCCTATCGGGCTGGCGTTTCCTCCCCCTCCCCGAGCCCTTCCTGCCGCCCGCCCGAGCAGGCCCTCCCTGGAGCTGGAAGAGTGAAGGACGGAGTCACCGTGGCAGCAGCGCTGTGCCTTCGGAGGTCTTTGCGCTGGCCCGTAAGCGGGACTTGGGGGCTGGGGGACGGGGGCCCCGAGGGAGGGGTGAGGACGAGGACGTGGTGCTGTCCAGGCTTTGGGGGGCGAGGGTGGGAGAGGGCAGCGGCGGGGACAGGACGAGTGGGAGCTCGGTCGGCAGGGGTCCCAGAGGCTGGGGGTGGGAGTGGGGGGCTAGAGTCTGGGCGGGGCCTAGCGCCCCAGGCCCAGAGGTGCCCGCTTAAGCCCCCCCCCCCCCCCCCACCTCCCCGGCCAGGCCCCCATGCCTCTCCTCCTGTTGCTGCTGTTGCTGCCGAGCCCTTCCCGCCCCCAGTCCGTCTGCGAGGTCTCCCAGGTGACCAGCCAGGTGGAAGTGAGCTGTGACAACCGGGGGCTCAAGGCGCCGCCTCCCGACCTGCCGGCCGACACGGCCATCCTCCGCCTGGGCGAGAACCCCCTGGGCACCTTCTCCACGGCCTCCCTGCTGCCCCTGACCCGGCTCGCCCAGCTGCACCTGAGCCAAAGCCAGCTGACCCACCTGCAGGTGGACGGGACGCTGCCCGCGCTGGAGACCCTGGACGTCTCCCACAACAAGCTGCGAAGCCTGCCCCCGCTGGGACGGGCCCTGCCGGCGCTCAACACCCTCGACGCGTCCTTCAACGAGCTGACCTCGCTGCCCCCTGGTGCCCTGGACGGCCTGAGCCAACTCCACGAGCTCTACCTGCGCGGCAACAAGCTGAAGACGCTGCCGCCCGGGCTCCTGGCACCCACCGCCCGGCTGAGGAAGCTCAGCCTGGCCGACAACAAGTTGAACGAGCTGCCCCCCGGGCTCCTGGACGGACTGGAGGAGCTCGACACCCTGTACCTCCAGGGGAACTGGCTGCGGACCATCCCGAAGAACTTCTTTGGGGACCTCCTCCTGCCCTTCGCTTTCCTGCACAGCAACCCCTGGTACTGCGACTGCGAGATCCTCTACTTCACTCGCTGGCTGCAAGACAACCCCAATAACGTCTACTTGTGGAAGGAGGGAGTAGACGTCAAGGCCATGACCCCCAACGTGGAAAGCGTGCGATGCGTCAACTTGGCCAACACACCGGTCTACACCTACCCGGGGAAGGGCTGCCCCACCCTCGGGGATGCGGACATAGGCTACGACGAGTATGAGGACGAGGACCCCTTCACCACGGCTGGGGTCATGCTCTTCACCAACGCCAAAGCCCGCACAACCCACTGGCCCCCACTCTACCCAACGTCTGCCGATTATCCACACAGCCAGACGCCCTATCTGTCTTCTACCCAAGAGTCCACTGAGAGTCAGAATACATCCGTGACCACCCCGGAACCCACCACGACCCCCCCCACCACGGAGCCCCCCACGACCCCCCCCACCGTGCAGCCCCCCACCACCACCCCCACCACGGAGCCCCCCACCGTGCAGCCCACCACCACGGAGCCCCCCACGACCCCCACCACGATGCCCCCCAAGACCCCCCCCACCACGACCTCCCCCACCCCGGAGCCCCCCACGACCCCCACCATGACGCCCCCCACGACCCCCACCACCACAACCTCACCCACCCCGGAGCCCCCCACGACCCCCACCACCACGACCTCCCCCACCCCGGAGCCCACCATACCCCCCACCACCCCAACCACCTCTGAAATAACCACATTCTTAACCAGCCCCAAAGTCACCTCATTCCTTACTACCTGGCCACGTGCCACAACTACCCTCCCAGAGGCTCAGGGGGTGGCTCGAGAGAATGCACGCAGCCCCAGAAATGACCCTTCCCTCGGCCGGGACACGTGCTGCCTCCTTCCCCTGGGCTTCTACGTTTTGGGTCTCCTCTGGCTTCTGTTTGCTTCCGCGGTCCTTATCCTGCTACTGGCCCGGGACCGCCGTGTGACGCCACAGGCCCCGGCCACAGCCACATACACCACGCATCTGGAGCTGCAGAGGGGGAAGCAAGTGCCCGTGCCCCGCGCCTGGCTCCTTTTCCTTGCAGGCTCACTGCCCACTTTCCGCTCCAGCCTCTTCCTGTGGGTGCGGGCTAACGGCCGCGTGGGGCCTCTGGTGGCAGGACGGCGGCCCTCAGCCCTGAGTCTGGGTCGTGGTCAGGACCTGCTGGGCACGGTGGGCATTAGGTACTCTGGCCACAGCCTCTGAGGCTGGGGGGGATGTGGGGACCTTGAGAGGCTGTGATGTGACGGCTTTCCTGTCAGGATCTAGCTTGGGGGGGGGTGGGGGTGGTAATTACTTTTCCTTTATCCGAAGCCTCTTCTCCATAGCACGGGCACAACCTTGGCAAAGCCGCGGGGGTGGTGAGATGCGGGAGCCAGGAGCTCATAGAACAAGGCTCCCCACGCTGCGGCGGGGGAGGGTCCCAGACCGCTAGGCTATTGCCATCACCTTGGGGACGCTTCAGGAAAAAGGAGATGCACCAATCAGCACTCTCACACGGGTGTACTGAAAAGACCTGGAAAGAGACATATCGAGATGGGAGCCCGGGCGCCTGGGCGGCTCAATTGGTTAACACTCAGCTCACGATATCGCGGTTCGTGAGTTTGAGCCCCGCGTCGGGCTCTGTGCTGACAGCTCGGAGCCTGGAGCCTGCTTCAGATTCTGTGTCTCCCCCTCTCTCTGCCCCTCCCCTGTTCACGCTCTGTCTCTGTCTGTCAAAATATAAACATTAAAAAAAACAAACGTGAGCCCTGATGACCCCTGGGTAGCATAAACACAGTGGTTTTATTTTCTTTTCCTCCGCTTAGCATTTCCTAAGTTTTCTACCACTGTAAGGTATTTGTGTTTAAAAAAAAAAAAAAAAAAAAGCTTCACGAAGAAAAGTTGCTTTCCTCTGGAGAGGAAAACGGTGGCCCGTCTGAGGCCCCACTGCCCCCACCCTAGTTGGATCACTCCTCACCCAACAGCCTGGCAACCCACGCCCCCTGCCTCCTCCAGGGGGGCAGCCCCTCACCACTGCGAGCGCTGGTGTCAGCTCAAAACCTAAGTTTCCCTGGAGCTGCCCCCGTGCCTGGGGCCTCCGAGGAGCCAAGGCGGGGCCTCCTGCTCCGCTCAGGTCCGAGGCACGGATGGGAGTGGGGCTGGTGATGTGCCCTCCTTAGTGGGTTGTACCGAGTGGTCTCAGTGAAGCCTCCCACTCCTAAGCTAGAACACAGGCAAACGGAACCCACTTCCCCCCTGCTTCTCTCGACTCTGCCCTTTCCCCAGCGCGCTGAGCCGGGCTTTCTCTCCTCTGGGGTCGCCAGCCCAGCCAGGGCTTGCAGCCTGGACAATGGGAGTGCAAGCTGAGCCTTTCTGGCTCCAGACCCCCTTCTCCAGATGGCGCCAGCTTGAAAACCTGACCGCGCTCCTCTCCTGCCTGGAATGCCCCCCTGGATACATCAATCTTGAGCTTGGCCGTCAAGGGCTTCTATGCGCCGACCCAGCCAACCTCTTGCAACAGGCGCCTCGCCACCTGTGTTCCAGCTGTTGCAGACCTCCAGATCACCGGCTCTGCAGCATTCTCCCTCTGAGCCTCTGCTCTCCTGCCGGCCAGGAGCGCTGCCCCATCCAGCCCGAGTACCGCTAGCACAGGCCTCTCTCCCAGGCTGGGCCAGATGCCCCGCTGTTCACCAGCTCTACCTGCGTTACCCCGCGACGGTCTGTTGCTCTCCTCCCTTTACCGCCTGCTCGCGGGCCATCCTCCCTGCTGGACTTGGAACCTCCTAAGGACAAGCTCCAGGCTCCCAGTGTCTCAGAGTGGCCGCCACGGCCAGGCCAGCAGGTGCCCGGAGAGGGTAAGGCGAGAGGCAGAACTGGGAGGGCCCGGCGGGGGCGCCAGACCGCCGAGCCCCACCTCTTCTCCGGACGAGGCTCTGCCAAGGAGACGGTTCCCACCTGCTGCCTGCCTGTCCCCCAGCCTGGCTCAGGAGCCTTCGGGGCCTCAGGCTGCCCAGCCTTCCTTCCAGTTGACCTTCCAGTGCCCTTTTATGCCCCAGGATGTTTTTAGGCTCCTTGAGGCCCCGCCTGGGAATCTTTCTTCTAAAGAAAACGGGGAGAGTAGTCACTCTCCGCAAGGTAGGGCTCAGATCAGGATTCTAGCTAACACACCCCATCTCCTCAAGCCTCCAGGCTTTGGGGGCCCCAGCTCCACGCTGAGTTCTTTCAATCACCCTCTTCCCACAGGTCAGCCTTCCCCACTGACTCCTCGTTCCCTCCTCTTTGGGCTGCAGTAAGAGCCAGGGGAGCCCGGAGGCTTTTCCTAGGAATCACATGAGGTGATTCTGACATCCTCGGACTGACTCCAGTGGCTGGCAGGACCCGCGCTTTCATTTTCCTTACCTGCTGTGACGACAACGCTGTTTTGCACGGCGGCGTTTGCCCCTTCTTTTAACAACTTTGCTTAGAAACTCCGGTTTTTGTTTCCCAGGGACCTCCCCTCGTCCGTCCGGCTTCCTCCCCTCCGCCCCCCTCACAACTATCCAGATCTGGGGTGGTGTCATCAATCCAATTTATTGATCACGTCCTCAGTGAGGTGGAGGGTCACGTCCTCCCACTGCAGACCTTGTGACCGTCCCAACGGCTTCTGCCGTCTCCTGTCCCCTCAGCTCTGCCTTGGTTTACCCACTGAGAAGGCGGGTCCTCTGCTGTCCTACACGCCCTGAAACTAACACCCAAGAGGAGACCGGAAATCCTCAGGGAGTTTCCCAGCTCCCTCTGAGGCACAGCCAGGGGCAGAGATGTCACGAGGATCGGGACAGGGAGGGCGAGGTGACGCAGGGGTAGGACAGACCAAAGTCCTTTACCGCAAAGGAGAGGACCAGACCGTGGAGGAAAAATAAATACAGGGGCCCAGGGCAGCGGAGTCCAGGCCCCCGGGGGCACACTGACTGTGGGGGCAGCGGGTGAGGGGAGCCCTGGCACACCGGCTCCGGGCCCCTTGCCTGCCTCAGCCACTGAGAAAGAGACGCTTGTAGGCCTTGTTCATCTGCTCCAAGAAGATGAAGGTGAGGACGGTGTGGGGGCCCAGGCGGGCGTAGTAGGGCGTGAAACCCTTCCACAGGCTGAAGAAGCCCTCGTAGCGGACAACCTTCACCAGCACGTCCTAAACGGGCAGGCAGGCAGGGTTAAGGCCTGGCTTCTAGGGCTGCGTCCCTCTTCCCCACCGCCGTCACCACCCTCCAGCCTGAGCCCCAGCCCAGCTTCCTCACCAGCCCGTTCTTGTATTCTGGCTTCCCGTCAATCATTCTCATGTTCTGGATCCTGGAGAGGAGGAAGCAGGGGCTTGAGAGACATAAAGCGGGCCCTCCTATCCCCCTCCGGGACCGGGCCTGCACGCTCACCGGGTCTTGGCGATGTCCACGGGCATGGAGGCGGCAGTGGTGACCAAGCCACTGATCATGCTGGCGCAGAAATGGCACAGGATGTTGTCGGAGAAGTAGCCTGGGGGAGGCAGAGTGGGGTGCCAGTCAGCTCAGAGCTGGCCCAGGCCAGGCCAGGGGCCAAGAGCCCGGCTCTGGGTCTCACCTGAGTCCAGTAAGAACTGCTTGGACTGGGAGTAGGAGGCGAGCTGGGCCGCGTTGACCACGACAGCACGAGCCATGGTAGGGATGCAGCCCTGTGGAGAGGAGGGGGCGGTGTGTGTCAGAAATGGCGGGGACGTGACCCCCACCCCCCCACCCCAGCCTCCGGCCCCTTCACTCACCCTCCACAGTGTGGGCACGCCCTCCTCCCGGGCGATTCGAATCAGGGCATTAAACACGTTTTTGTAGCCCCGGCGCTGGTCAGGCGGAAGCCTGGTGGGAAGACAGGAAGGGGTCGAGCTCAGGATAGAACCTCCCCCCCCCCCCCCCCACAGGAGCAAAGAAAGGGAGGCCAGAACACATCAATGCTCAGCTCCAGACCAACGATAAGAAACCAGTCCTCTGACTTTAGATTCCAGGAAATGGAGCTAGGGTGCCGCCTGACCTGGAACTCACCGGCCGTCGGCGGTCATGCGGATGAGAGCCACTTCAGCTGGTGTTCCCACAAAGGCACCAGTTGCACCGGCCGTCATGCCAATCAGGGCCTTCAGCAGAAAGCCAGGGGGTGTACCGTCAGCCCCAGTGAGGCGCTCAAACAGCACCGTGTAGATGCCAAGGCGGGTGGTGGTGTAGGTGGCCTGGCGCAGCAGGCCAGCTGACAGCCTGGGGAGCGAAGGAGTCAGTGCATCAGGCCAAGGGCCAGGAGCTGCCAGCCCATACCCTGCCCCCTCTCCTGTGGCCCCAGTACCCGGTGTAAATGCCCCGCAGCCCTTCTGCCCTCAGGATGCTGGTGAGGGCATGGAAGCTGGTTTTGTACTCTCGTGTCTTGGCTCCTTCCCCGCTCAGCTGCATCCGGTTCTTCACCAGATCCAGCGGTTGCACAAAAACTGTGGCTCCCATCCTGGAGGAAGGCAGAGGCAGAGTCAAGGGCCACGTGTCTCGGACCTACCAATGCCCACTGGAACCTGGCAACAAGGGATCACAAAGTGCAAAGCCTTTCACGTGATTAACTAAGCGTTCAGGAGACTAGTGGGTATGTGCGTAAGCTTCTACTCGGACCGAGAACAATAGATCTGAAAAGTCCAGGGATCCAACGAGGACCGTGCAATGAAAGTGCTCCGTGCAGTTCCAAGGGGGTCAAGTGGTGACCTGGAACTGGAAGCAGTACGACCCCGAGGGAAAGGAGGTGGGCATTCACGACCTGGAACTTCATGTAGCGCGACAGGAGCCATGCAATGACCTGGAACCCCACACAACCCGGGAAAGCCGAGCAATGACCCAGTACGCAGACCAGCAGGGGTCCTGCAGTGGGTGAAGAGGGCCTGACGGCCCATCAAGGACCTCACAATACGCCGGGGGCCGCGCTGACCCCGAGCCGGCTCCGTTCGCCGCAACAGACCCAAAGATGAACCGGGCCCGGTTCCTTGCACCCGTCCCTTCCTCCTCCCGTCCCATCCCTGGGGCCAGAGCTTACCCGGCCAGGCCCCCAAACAGGAACTTGACGGACTTGGGGGAGGTGCGGGGCTTTCCATCCATCCCGCCGGCCCCGGGACTCGCCGTCGCCGCCATCGCCACTCAATGGCCCCCAGCTCCGGGTCCTGCGCGCGCGCGCGGCCCCACTCGCGCCCAAGGTGACACCGCGCGCGCAACAGGGCCGAGGGCGCGCGCGCACGCCCCTCCGGCTCTCGGGTCCAGCTCCAGCTGGAAGCCGGCGCAGGCGCAGGCGCAGGCGCGCGGCGCAAAGGAGACCGGGAGGAGGGCGGGGCCGAAGGCGGGGCTTCGAGGCGGGGTGCGGGAAGGGGTGTGGCTGGTTTAGGAAGCCATCGCTGAGACGCAGTTTTCACCGAATTGGACTCGCGGGAAAAAGTCAGGAGATCTCGCGAGACAAAGTGACCTCGGGAAGCCAGATTTGGGGGAGGGGGGGAGGGAGGAAGTGTCTCTCGCGATAGACACGGCAAGCACACAGCTCGTGGAAGGGAAGGTGTGGTGAGGACTCTCGCGAGACCTGAAGGCACCGCAGCCGCCGCGGCGGCCGGAGTGGAGAGGTTTGTAAAGCGGGCAGCTCCAAAATCCCGGGCATTGAAGGGGAAGCGATTAGGTTTTCTGGGGTTTCGATGCTCCCTGCATCTGCAGAGGCACTCCCTCCACCTCTAACCTTTCTTTCGACGGCCTTTTAGGACCGGAAGTCCTTCCTCCCGAGCACCCAGTGCTGGAGGCGGCCTGACTTCTTTCCCGGAAGCCCTGCTCCAGCAGCTGGGAAGACAGCCCACCTGTCCGGAAGTCCCGCCTCCTCGAGCGCCCCCACCCAGAAGTTTTTCTGTCACCTATGTTTGCCTTGGTCTCCCTTCCCGAGCTTGTCCCTGTACCCGAGTAGGATACGTTTAGTGCCTCCTTCCCCGCCCTCACCGAACGGGTTGGCTGCCCCACTCCCGGACCCGGGGTTCCTTCCCCGCGCCCCCATGTAGCTGGGAAGCGGGGCCTGGGGGCGGTTGGACCCCTGGGATCCTGAAGGAGAGGCGGAGAGGGCGCGCACCTCCGCTGCTGCTCCTGCTACCGGGACGCGGCCTCTCCTGCCGCTCCCCTCCCGCTGCCATGCACCCCGCGGCCTTCCCGCTTCCTGTGGTTGTGGCTGCCGTGCTCTGGGGAGCGACCCCCACCCGCGGGCTCATTCGAGCGGTGAGTCCGGGGGCTGGCGGGGGAAGGGTACTGGGGGGCGGGGCTGCAGGCTCAGGGGCAACGTGGACTCTTTCGTGCGCAGACTTCGGACCACAATGCCAGCATGGACTTTGCAGACCTGCCAGCGCTCTTTGGGGCTGCCCTGAGCCAAGAGGGACTTCAGGTGACTTCCTTCCCTTTTGTCTGTTTCCCTGCATCCTCTCTTCTGGGTGGGGGTGGAGGAGCCTTGCCCTTGCGTGAAGCTGGAGGTGGGAGAGGAGGCAGGTTAAGAGCTCAGTGCAGGAGCACATCTAGCGTGGAATTCAGAATCTGGAGGGAGAAGACCAAGTCGGCTCCTGGAACTCTGAGCCCTGTGATGGACACGGAGATAGATAAGAGGCGGGGCGAAGTGGTGCTTATCAGTAGCGTCTTCGGGGCCACTTGTAGGTTTTATGGGGTTGGGCGAAGTCGTTGTATGTCTCTGCACCTTTGGTTTGTTTCGCTGTAAAATGGGGTAAGAGATGTTTTCCCAAGGTTATTGTGAGAATGAAGTTAGATAAGGAGTTTTGGGGTATTTCACGAAGGCTGCCGTGCGGCAAGAATTTCTTTGGGCCAGTCGTTTGTAAGATGGGTAGTTGAATAATTGAAAGCAGAAAAACAAAGTCTAAGTGTGGGACTTTTAAAGGGTCTGACTGCTTTAGATAACAGTTTGGCTAAATTGGACGGCATCCTACCTAGCAGACGGGACTCAGAAGAGGTGTACAAAAACAAAAGGCTTTTTTATAGGCAAGAAGAGGCAGAACAAGTAAGTTAGGCTAGCAGTAAAGGTGATTGTGGCAGGATACTTTTCTTAAAGGGAGGGCAGGGGTCCATCCCACAGAGGACCTCAGTCGTTCTGACCAAGTGATTCCAGATCGACCGGTTAAGATTCCATTCTCGTGGGGAGGCTTGAAATTGTAATTCAGTCAGGTGTCAAGTTTGGCGATGTGGGGCCCAGCACAAGTGATTCGATTTGGGGATTTTTTTTTTTTTTTAACAGAGGGGAGTATGTTCTGTAGGAGTTTGTGCTGCAGAAGGAGATGTGAAGTGGAGCTTGAGCGAAAGGGACGTGGATGAGTGGAGAATTGGTTTATAATGTGGGAGCCTGGAAGGTGGCAGGGTTTGAATCAGCGCAGAGTGTGGGGCGTAAGCCCATCCGGTGCAGGGAGAGAGGTGGTGGGAGGTCTGGTCACGAGATGCTGTTTGATGTACCTGACTCGGGCGGGGCGCCCCCACCCCACAAACGAAAAGCGAGGGGCAGAGTATGTGCAGCACGGGGGAGCCAGTGTGCTTGGTGGGCCCTTGTGGGGAGCGGACCCCAAGCAGGTGAAATCCAACTGCTGTTTGCTTCCCTTCCCCAGGGCTTCCTTGTGGAGGCTCACCCGGCCAATGCCTGCAGCCCCATTGCCCCACCGCCCCCAGCCCCGGTCAACGGGTCAGTCTTTATTGCACTGCTTCGAAGATTCGACTGCAACTTTGACCTCAAGGTTGCTGAATGTGGAGTGGGGGGCTGGGAAGCGGAGGGTGACCAAAGGCGCCGGGAGTGGAGGGAGGCGAGGGCCGCGACGGTCCCTTACACCCCATCCCGTGCCTTGTCTCCCTAGGTCCTCAATGCTCAGAAGGCGGGGTACGGTGCAGCTGTGGTGCACAACGTGAACTCCAACGAGCTTCTGAACATGGTGTGGAACAGCGGTGAGGTCGGGGGTGTGGACGGCCGGGCTGAGGCTGAGATGGCGGGGGCGCTCAGAGCTTGGAGGAAACGAGTCAGTCCTTTGGGCGGGATGGAGCGAAAGGGCCACCGCGTTAGCAGTGTTAGGGGATGCGAGGGGAGGACCGGGTCCCCGGGGTGACGCACTGATCCCTGCAGAGGAAATCCAGCAGCAGATCTGGATCCCGTCTGTGTTTATCGGGGAGAGGAGCTCCGAGTACCTGCGCACCCTCTTCGTCTACGAGAAGGGGTAGGACGTGCCCTCCTTCCCGCTGCCGCCGTCTTTCCACGCCACCCCGGAGGCCAGGCCCCGGGGCCCTTCATCCGCTGCCTCTGGACTTTCTTCTCACGCCTTCCCCGTCTGTGGGCCTCACCCAGCACCACCCTGTGCCTCTTCCTTGTCTTTCCCGCTCCTCTGATACCGGTCTTCCTTTCTCAGGGCTCGGGTGCTGCTGGTCCCAGACAACAGCTTCCCTTTGGGCTACTACCTCATCCCTTTTACAGGGATCGTGGGGCTGCTGGTTTTGGCCATGGGAGCAGTGATGGTGAGTAGCCCCGGGGAGTGCGGTGGGAGGGCTGGAGGCCTCTAAGCCAGACGGGATCTAGGTCGGGAGGTGGCGGTGGTTTGTGCTGGGTTGGCCCAGTCTTGCTCCCTAAAGTGGATCCGTCCGCTCCCCCCCCCCCCCCAGATAGTCCGTTGTGTCCAGCACCGGAAACGGCTCCAGCGGAATCGACTGACCAAAGAGCAGCTGAAACAGATTCCCACGCATGACTATCAGAAGGGTGAGGGGCACAAGGGGGAGACGGGGCCTTTCTCCCAGATGGTTCCAAAGGAGTTTGAGCTCAGGAGACCAGGGGCAGAGATGCCACCCTTCCTTCGCCCTATCCACACGGCCGGTGAGGACAGGACGGGAATAGGGCAGGCGGTGGAAGGCACGGGTGATCAAGTGGAAGAGTTGGGGGACGAGTGGGGGACCGACCTTGCCTGTAGGGGAGGTGGAGAGAGCAGAGACGCGGCAGGAGTGGGGAGGAACTGGGCCGAGGAAGACACAGGTGAGGGGGGCTGGGTCTCTGGGTCCTGGAGCCGCCAGTGCCCATATAAGGTTGTAGTCAGAGCCCTGCCCCCCACTCCGCTCCTCCCCCTAAGAAACCCACTTCCCTTCTTACCTCTGCTTCTCTTTGCTCCTCCCTTCGAACCCGATTCCTCGTGCCCTCCTGTGGCCTCACCCTGCCCTTTCTCAGCTCTTTTTCTGGCTCAGGGTGGCTCAGCGGGAGGACTCCCTTCCTCCCTGCAGGAGACCAGTATGACGTCTGTGCCATCTGCCTGGACGAGTATGAGGATGGGGACAGGCTGAGGGTGCTCCCCTGTGCTCATGGTGAGGCCTCCACTCCCTGTGCCCGGGGCCCCCAGGCCTCCCCACAGGCGCGGTGCCTCACCCCTACCCCCACTCCCCACCCCCCCCCCCCACCCCGCCTCTTGCAGCCTACCACAGCCGCTGTGTGGACCCCTGGCTCACCCAGACCCGGAAGACCTGCCCCATCTGCAAGCAGCCTGTCCATCGGGGTCCAGGGGACGAGGAACAGGAGGACGAAACTCAGGGGCCAGAGGGTGATGAAGAAGGGGAGCCAGGGGACCAGCCTGTCTCCGAACGGACCCCACTTCTGGGCTCCAGCCCCACACCTCCCACCTCCTTTGGCTCCCTGGCTCCAACCCCTCTGGCCTTCCCTGGATCTCCAGCAGATCCCCTGCCCACTCCCTCCTCTTCAGCGGCCGTGCTGGTCTAATAATCCCCTTGCCCACCCCCCCCACAGACCTATTTGCACAGCCCCTTTTCCTCCCTCCGGTTTTCCGGATTGAGGGACAGGGGACATTTCCACCCCAGGTTTCTCCCTTGCCCAACCCCATCCTTTTGAAGGGGTTGAGGGTGTAGAGGGACTGGGTCTTCATTTTCGGGGTTAATAAAAGTTTTTGTGAACGGAGGAAGAGTGAGCTCATTCTCACATAGGTGAACTCCTTATCCTTGGGGGTAATTGCCCCCCTTTTTTTTGCCATAAAGGGGCAGGGGAGTGCCTGGAGAATAACCTGTAGCCATGGGGACAGCCCCAGCAGGCGTTTACTGTGACTCAGAGAGGGGGAGCCCCACCCACACTAGGATGACTCAACTGGCCCTGCCTTGCCCGCAGGCCTGGACCCATTCTCTGGGACGGACTGGCTCTTTTCCATTATCTCCCAGTCCAGCTAGGAAGTGCCACTGTGGAAGGGCTGGGCCACCTGACCAGGTAGGCTAGAGGCAGGTGCTCAGGCCTGGCCCAGGCGCAAGGAAGCTCAAATTTCTAGACTCAACCCCCTTCTAACCCAAAGCCGAGATAAAGGGGGTTGTAATGCCCTCAACCCCCTTCTAACCCAAAGCCAAAATAAAGGAGGCAGGTCATGGGGACGGTCCATCCTGACACCCAGGCCAAACCACACAGCACCTGGTTAGTAGAATCTTTTTTATTCAGAAAAAAAAAAAAAAAACCCAAAAAACAAAAAAGTTTTCCAACCACACACAGGAGGGGTACAGGGAGGGGGAGGTGTCCACCCAGCCCCAGCCCCCAGCCCATGTGGTTTTGGCAGCAACAAGGGGTGTGGGGTAATGGCCCAAAAAATAAAAATGGTGTACGTGTGTGTATGGGAAGGAGAGGGGTGCAAAAGCAGTGGGGGGTGGTGGGGGGGAGGGGTGGACGAGGTCAGTACTGGGAACGCCGCAGGTGGGAGGCCATTTCATAACATTTCTTGTTGATCATCCCGCCGTGGACACCTTCTTTGCCCATCAGCAGGACTAGCGCTGGAGGAAAGAGAAAGGAGGCTAGGACCCAGGTGTCCCGATTCCACCCCCGGCCAGCTGTTCAGCAGCTGTCCAGCCCTGGGGGCTGTAACCCAACCTCCTCTTTCCCACCCCCCCCCCCCTTACACACAGGCAGGCTGTCAGTCACCCTGAAACAATAGGGCTTTTCAGGAGGGGGAAATCAAGCTTAAAGCTGGAGAGGAACAAGCTAAAATTTAGGGGCCAAAAGCCTGCATACCGCGGACTCTGGTTCAGGCTACAAATAACCAGGGTTGGGCCTGCCGCCTCCAGGTTTTAACAAAAGAATTCAAAAGACCCAGTTTAAGTGCCAACTTCTGACCACCAGTCTACCTCTTCCAAGAAAACGGAGTTTTTCCTCTGAAAGTCTCAGGGCAGGAAGGAACTGAAGAGGTAACACAGTTCCACTCTTTATATTACAAGATGAGGAACCGAGACACAACCGGAGGAAGTATCCGGCGTCCCAGCATCCAGCAGGCTGTTAGGATCCCTTTGTACTGGGGGGAACCACACAGAAAAAGAACCCAGAAGACTACCGGGAGGTGCACTGGGGATCTTGGAGCAGGAGAGATGAAGAGAAACTCACTCTTGGCAGTCATGGTGACAGTGATGTTGAAGGTGGGAGCTCCCCCGGTGCTCTTGGTACGGAGATCCATGGTAAATTCCCCGTCCTGCAGCAGCGAGTCCCGGATAACAGAGCATTTCTGGCCCCCAAGTGTCAGCCCGTTCACGAAAAAACTTGACCGGTCTTTGCCAACCAGGACACCAACCTCAGCTGGCTGGAAGGGGAACGAAGCGCCCATCAAAGTTAGTACACCGAGGTTCCCACCCTCTTCTCCAAGGACCCACCTGCCCCCGACTTCTAGGGGGAAGCGAGAACCCCTCCCCCACCCCGGAGCGAGGAGGACAGGTTACCTGCTTTGTGCACATTTAAGAAATTTGAAAAACCCTTAAAAGGGCTGTTCAAAGTTCGTGCACAAAAAGATCATGGTCCTCAAACCCAGAAAACGGTCCTAGGAAGGGACTACATATTCCTCTGGAAATTTCGATCTCATTTAATAGGCAAAGCAAATCCAGGAAATAAAGGGGGCCAAAATCCAGGGAAAGGAGTGGAGTGGAATGGAATGGGGAGCCTTTGGATGCACAGAACTCTCCTTCAGGAAAAGCAGAAGCTCAGAGGGGAAGGGAGGGGGCGGGCGAAGCAGGAGAAGCAACTTTGCCCTTATTTGGTCAAAGGTTCTGCAGGAGTTGTTAGGGGCCCGGACGCCTGGGTCTCCAAGTGACTTAGGGTAGGTCCAGGTATCTGTGCCCCAAGATGAGGAAGCAGAGCCCTGGGGGCCTTCCGGGAAAGTTGGAAAACTTCTGAAGGGGGCCCAGGGCTACACCCGCAAACCCAGCCCTCGGGTCCACTACCCCAGGGAACCTTTCTCCCCCCTCCCCCTAACCCCCCAAACCCCCACATCCGGTCCCCTCCCGCCCGGAAATCCCCTCCCCCCCCTCCCGAACTTCCGCTCCCCCTCCCCACTTCCGGGCAGTGTGGACAGGGGAGGTGGTGATGGGGACAGCAGGAGTCATCCCTCGTTCCTCAGCTCACGCTGCCCTACAACTTCCCACAAAGTTCCCCCGCTCCGGGCCCCGCCGGATGGCGGGAAGGGAGGGCGAGGGGACTTCCGGGACGGGCCTCCCAGGAATGCGGGGCACGGCGTGCCGACCCGTGGGGGGGGGGGGGGGGGGCGTGTGGCGGCCTCGCCCTCTCTAACGGAGCCGGGAGGGCGGGGAGCCCCGGGGACCGGCGTGCGACCCAGGCCACGCGCCCGGGGCTCCCTCCCGCGGCGGGAGGAACAAAGGTGGCGGGGCGAGAGCCGGCCGCCGGAAGCGGGGCCGGGGGTCCCCAGGCGCCTGGCCGGTCCCCGGCCCCGGCGGAGCCCGCCCCGCCCTAGACGAGGCGGAAGTGGGCCTCGGCACCGGGCGGCGCGCCCCTCCCCGCCCTGTGCCCCGGATGTAACGCCCCGTCGCGGGGAGCGGGGCGGCGGGAGGCACGGGCGCCGCCGCCCCGGGGCGTAGGGCTCGGGGGGCAGCGGAGGACCCGCTCACGTGCAACCGCCATCCGCGCCGTGTCCGGGGCCAGGACCCGGTGGCGGCCCTGCGCCGTCCTCCCCGGACCGCGCCCGCCCCCACCCCAGTCCCTCCCTCCGGGTCCGGGCCGGCCGGTGCCCCGGGGCGCGCGGGCGTCGCACTACCGTGATGTTGACGAAGGTTTTCCCGGGGACGGCGGCCCAGACGGAGGGCGAGTCCTTGTAGCCCACGATGGCCGCGTCCTGACAGGTCCCGTCCGCCATGAGGTTGTCGATGTAGGCGTTCCACCCGGCCATGGCGCTGCTGCTGGGGCTGCTCTGGGCGCTGCTGCTGGGGCCGCGGGCTGGGCTCGGGGGCCTCGGGCTGGCGGGCGGGGGGAGGTGGAGAGCTCGGGGCACGCGCTGCCGTCCGGACCGCGGCTCTGCTAGCTGTGCAGCAGCCCTCGCACCGCCACTTCCTGCTCCTCCCCCCCCCCCCTAGATTTTTATTTGCAAAGGGCGGCAGGGGCGGGGCCTGCTCCCCGTTCCCTCCCTCCCCCTCTCGCCTGCCCAGAGACCGAACTTTGCAAATGCAATTTTAAAAATCCCTCCCCCTATTGCAAAATTTGCAGAGTTGGGTGGAAAGCTATGTAAAAGGATGGGTGGGGGGGGGCGGTGGGCGGTGGCAGGGGAAGGTTAGGGTCCGGGCTCGCTCCACTTCGCCTGGAATATAAATCGGACTTTGGTGTCGGGGAAGGGAGTGAGCCCGAGGGAGGAGGGAAAGTGAAAGGAGGAATTGGCGAGCTGCGAATTGGGCGCAACGAAGAGGGTGCGGGGCGCTCAGGGTTAAACGGAACGGCTCCCCCTTCCCCCACCTCCGCCGGAGGGCAGGAGCGGCGGCGGCGGCGCGTGCGCCCGCGCCTGCGCGGGGCCGGGCCGGGCCGGGCCGGGCCGGGCCGGGCCGGGCGGGAGGGCGCGGGGCGGTTGGAGCCAGCGGCCGGCTGCGCGGGCGCGCGGGGAAGCGGGCGGCGGGACCCCCCGCGGAGGCGGGCGGGCCGGGGACGCGTGTCCCGCCGACCGGAGGGGGCGGCGGCGCCGCTGCTCCGCTCGGCTATAGGCAGCTAAGGCGCGCGGGAGCCAAGAGGGATGTGACAAATACCCAGGCCGTTTTCGGAGCTGAAGGCATCCCCGCGGGGACACCCGTGTCTCTAGCATCAGCCCGAGTGGCACAAGCCGAGCTCCCGGGGGTGACCCTCCGCGGGGTCAGCTCCGGTCCCAGGCCTCACCCCCACTCCCCGGGCTCCCCGGCGGAGCACTTCGCGCCCCCGGCCGCGCCCCTCGACCCGGCGCCGCCGAGGTCATCGCGCGCGGGACGGAGGGGCGGGACTACTTTTCAGAGCGGAAGAATACCAAGAGGCCTCACGCTTTGCAACTTTTTCAGTCAGGGGAAAGTCCCTTCCCGTTTGGGCCCCTTGGGTTTTTTTCTTCTTTTCGGTAAAACTTCGGCTGAGAACTTGAGCGCGGCGAGCGCACCGGGCGCCGGGCGCGGAGCGGTGGGCAGGGCCCCGCGGCGCCTCAGGTGGGGCAGCCCCGCGCGCGCCGGGCGCCGAGGGGCAGGGCCGCTTCCGGTGCTGGGGGAGGGGCGTCCCGCTGGTCCTCCCAGGCCTGGGGCGCGCGACCCCGCGCGGCCGCCCCGAGCTCCCGGCACCGACGCCCCCCGAGCCCGTTCCTCGACAGCCGCGCGGCTGAGTCACCGGGACGCTCGGGCGGGGCCGGCGCTCGGGCACGTGGCGGCGCTCCCCGCCCGCCGGCTCCCGACCTCTGCCCCGCCGCACCCCCGACCCCGGGCCGGAAAAATCCCGGGAGGGCGCGGCCGGGGGTGGGGGGAGGGGCGGGTGCGCGCCCCGGCAGACACCCACCTCCCCGCAGGGGCCACCCGTCCTCCCGCCATTCATTTTGTGCACTCCCGGTTAACATCATTCACTGGCGGGCGGGGGCCGCGCCCCGAAGCGCCCGAGGTCGGCCGGGAGAGAGGCTCCCCGTCTGCCAGTCTCCACGCTGGGCGACAAGTGCTGTCCCAGCGCTATCAGTAGGGAGCCGCGCCAACTCTTGGGGGCCCGTCTAAATTCGTCTCCCCGCCCCCTCCCCCCCCCCCCTCGCCCGCCCGGAGCGGGGAGGGTGGGGTGCGGCCGAGAGAGGTCGCGATGAGGACCCTGAGAGGTGAGACTCTCTCGCCTTCCGAGTGGGGGGTTTACACCTCAAAGCTTGCCCACGCCCCCGGCCCCTTCTTCGACCGACGGCAGAGGCGACCGGGCGCCTGCCAAGTGAGCTGAGCATGTGTGGATGTCAATCCTGCAGCCCCTCTTCCAGGCCCCCTCCCCAGCCCTGCAGGGCTCAGGTTACCCTTGGCCTTTGCTAAAGGGCACTGGTTCCTCTTTAACCTTTGCAAAATGGTACGGTAATCCCGGGGAGGGGGAGACCCCCGATCTGAAGGCCCTCCCAAGCCCCTCCCCGGGGCTGGAATTCAAAGCAGGGGTTTGTGTTGAGGGATACAGAGGAAGGAGGGGTCGTCATTGACCTTTGGGAAGGGGGCAGGTGCCCAGGGCCTTCTGATTTAGGCTGTAGTGGGCACTTGGCTGGCAGCCCGGTGCGGAGGGGGGAGGACGAAGAGGGAGAGAGGGGCGGGGCTGGCCGGGGCACAGGGTGGCTCGGGGATAAATGCCCGGCCTGAGAGGGGGTGAGCTGACACTGTCCCAGCTGCCATCCAGACTCGGAGCTCACCCCAGACCCCCAGCGGAGACATCTCAGGTCTGGCGAATCTTGCAGTCCCAGACGATGGGGGGGTAGTGAAGGGGGAGGGGGGTGCTGGTTTGAGAAAGGGGGGGCTGTGTCAGGCGTGTCTTCCTCCTGGGACCCCCCCCCCCACCCCGTGCTGGAGAAAGCTTTGATTGGAAGGGTTGGAGCGCACAGGTTGGGGGTGCCCAGGACCAGGGACTGACGACACCCTGAAGGCTGTGAAGAGAGGCAGGTGGAGGTGGATTGCAAAGGGGAGGGGGAGTTGGGGCCAGGTGGGGAATTTGGGGTCCCCGCGGATTTTGGAGGTGCGGGAAGATGCGAACCAGAACAGCAGAAGAGGGTCTGAGGGCCAGCGGGGCCAGGGAGAGCGCAGCGCTCGAGCAGAAGGCTGAGGGAGCAGGCGTCAGTGCAGCTTTGCGGGGACGGGGGTCCAGGCTGCCTACAATCCAAGCAGTTCTAGGAGGGGCCCCTGGATTCCCAGGTTGGCGGTGGAATAGGAGCTGCCCTGAGTGGGGGAGGGGGCTGCGCCAGCCTCTTCCTCTGTGACCTTTTTGTGGGGTATTTTTAGCTCCAGCACCTGCCTTCTTGGGGTGGGGAAGACTCTTAAAGGGCAAGGGATTTCGGGCTCCTTAAGGGAGATCAACTGTCCACACTAAGTTACACCTCCTGTCCTGCAGCCATGGCCATGCAGAAAATCTTTGCCCGGGAAATCCTGGACTCCAGGGGCAACCCCACCGTAGAGGTGGACCTGCACACAGCCAAGGGTAACACAGGCCTCAGCGGGCTCTGCCCACCCCACCCCACCCCTCCCCGGTCCCGCTCCACATCCTCTCCTTTCTGTGGGATCCCCTCCCCCAGGACTTCTTCCCAGGCCTTGTCTCCCAGAGAAGCGGGAACCTCCCCCTGCACTGCCCCCTGCCCCTGGGCTCAGAGAGGACGCCTCGGCCCCTTGGGTGCGGCTGGGACCCCGCGTGACCTTCCCATTCAACCCGCCCAGGTCGATTCCGAGCAGCTGTGCCCAGCGGAGCTTCTACGGGCATCTATGAAGCCCTGGAACTGAGAGACGGGGACAAATCCCGCTACCTGGGGAAAGGTGAGGGCGGCCCATGTCTGGAGGCGCCTGTTATGGGCGGTGGTTTCAGGACTGGGTGCGCAACGCCCTTGGGGTGGGGGTGGGGGTGAGGGGGCTAGGGCACTGGAACCCTCAGGAAGAGGCCTGCTGGCATCGGAGATCTGAACCCCCTCCTCCGGCCTGTCTAGGGGTCCTGAAGGCCGTGGAACACATCAACAAGACCCTAGGCCCCGCTCTGCTGGAAAAGGCAAGAGGGCTCCTGCTTCCCACCGCGCACCCCCCCCCCAGCTGCCTCTCCCTAAGCCACCCCTGCTTGGGAGGTGTGAGGGGCCCTGGTTGGCCAGCCGTCCTGTCCTGTCCACCCTAAATGCCCACACTGCCTCCCGCATGTGACCTGTGTTCTCCCCTCTCTGACCTCTCCTTCCAGAAACTAAGCGTTGTGGATCAAGAAAAAGTTGACAAATTTATGATCGAGCTGGATGGGACTGAAAATAAGTGTGAGTGAAGCTCCAGGGGGAGGGAAGGGATGTGGGGGGATGGGAGAGACCCCAGAACTGAGGTCCGGTTAGGTGATCTCTGTGTCCCACATTTCGGGGCACATCGTGGCTGGATGGATCTTTATTCACCGCACAGGCATTTCCTGACGCCTGCCCTCTGCCGGGCCCGGCGGGCCGTGGACACGGCTGTGAGGCTGACACATTGCCCTGGGGTGGGGGCTCCCAGAGCACCTTGGGCGGCTGGGGAGAGATCTGTTAACGAGCTCTTGATGCCCAGTGGTGTGGGGTTCCAGATTCTTCCTGGGGCGACGCCAGACGCTGGGGGAGAAGCTCTCACTGTCTCTTTGTGCCTGCCTCCTCTAGCCAAGTTTGGGGCCAATGCCATCCTGGGCATATCGCTGGCTGTGTGCAAGGCCGGCGCGGCCGAGAAGGGGGTCCCGCTCTACCGGCACATCGCAGACCTCGCCGGGAACCCGGACTTGGTCCTCCCCGTGCCTGTGAGTGCAGCTGCCCTCGCCGGATGCCACAGTGGCTGAGCCGCCCCGCCCAGGGAGGGGGGCACCAGCTGCCCCTGGAAAGGCTACCTTCCAGACCCAGCTCCAAAGAAACGGTTTCCTGCGGTGGAACGTCTCCAGCCGCGGCCCAGCCCCTCCCTCTTTCCCACAATCCAAGCCTTCCCTTAAGCCTCTGCTGCCTTCCCTTGGCACAACCCTGTGCCTTTGCATTCCAGTGCCAGACTCAGCGAGAGCGACAGCGTCTAGTCCCAGCCCAGGCCCCCGGAGCAGATCAAGTGCTTCTTCGTGGCGAGGGTCTCGGCATTTCTTTCTGTCTCCCCTGATCCTTATTAAACCCAATTTCCTGTTGCTAGAAACCCTTTGAGTTTTATCTCGCTAATAACGTTGCCACTTATCGTTAATTAACGGGGCAGCTCTGGAGACGAGCCGCTAGGTTCCTGCCTGTTCACCGGCTGTGTGGTCTCAGGCGAGAGTGTGTCACCGCTCTCTGCCTCGGTCTCCCCATCTGTGAAATGGGGATGATCACAGTGCCTAGTTGATAGGGCTGCCGTGAGCACGAACTGAGCTCACAGAACACGGGGAGCACCGGCTGTGGTAACCACCACGTCAGCGTCACTACCCGGCCCAAAGCGGCCGCACGCTGAGAACGCTGCGTTCCGCTTCTGTGATTTTCAGTGCGAGGTCCTGCAGGTAAGCAGGTGGTATCCCTGTCTTACCGCAACAAGGAAAGAGACCTTGAGGAGCGAAAGTACTCCCCCCCTAGAGCACTCAGCTGGTGACCAGGAGAGCCAGGATTCCACCTGGACCCTCCCCATTCCTTCTAGATCCCTCCCAGCCCCTGGCCCGGGTCTGAGCTCCCCCTCCCCCTCCCCCTCCCAGGCCTTCAATGTGATCAACGGGGGCTCCCACGCCGGGAACAAGCTGGCCATGCAGGAGTTCATGATCCTGCCCGTGGGAGCCAGCTCCTTCAAGGAGGCCATGCGCATTGGCGCCGAGGTCTACCACCACCTCAAGGGGGTCATCAAGGCCAAGTACGGGAAGGATGCCACCAACGTGGGCGACGAGGGCGGCTTCGCACCCAACATCCTGGAGAATAATGAAGGTCGGTGTGAGCTCTGAGGGGCAGGACCCTGCGTCCCCACAGTGGAGGGGGCCGCAGAGACAGGGCGCCCTGGAGCCTCAGGCGCCCTCTTGCCCCTCCCCCAGCCCTGGAGCTGCTGAAGACGGCCATCCAGGCAGCTGGCTACCCCGACAAGGTGGTGATAGGCATGGACGTGGCGGCGTCTGAGTTCTACCGCAACGGGAAGTACGATCTCGACTTCAAGTCTCCCGATGACCCCGCGCGGCACATCACTGGGGAGAAGCTGGGGGAGCTGTACAAGAATTTCATCAAGAACTATCCTGGTGAGACCCCCACGCGTCCTGTGGCTCCTGCCCAAGCCCCTGGCTGTCCTGAGCCCCGTCGAAATCCCCATCCCAACTCTTCTGACCTTCACCCCGGTTCTTCTCCCATCCCCTTCCAGTGGTCTCCATCGAGGACCCCTTTGACCAGGATGACTGGGCCACCTGGACCTCATTCCTCTCGGGGGTTAACATCCAGATCGTGGGGGATGACCTCACGGTCACCAACCCCAAGAGGATCGCCCAGGCTGTTGAGAAGAAGGCCTGCAACTGCCTGCTGCTGAAGGTCAACCAGATTGGCTCCGTGACCGAGTCCATCCAGGCGTGAGTGCCTCCTGGCCCCGGGGGGCCGCGGCCTTCCTCCGCCCCAGCTCTGCTTGGCCAGCCACGTCCGCCTTCCCTGGTTCCCGCCCCGTCCCCACCCTCCTGACCCCGGAGCGCTGCCCAGGTGACCCCTCCGTGTCCTGCCCCCACTCCTTCCTCCTAGATCCCGCCTTCCTTCCCACCAGCACGTCCAGGGCCCAGACTCGGAATCTAGAGTCGCCCCTTCTCTGCTCCTTCCCCAAGAACTTAGTCATTCCCCTCCCTGCGAAGGGCCTCCTCCCCCAAATGGAAGGGAGAAGCCCCACCGGCCCTTGGCTTTCCCTCTGGGGCCCCGGTCAGTTGGCCTTATCGAGCATGCTCTCTGCCCAGCTGCAAACTGGCCCAGTCCAACGGCTGGGGGGTGATGGTGAGCCACCGCTCCGGGGAGACCGAGGACACGTTCATCGCTGACCTCGTGGTGGGGCTCTGCACGGGACAGGTACTCACGACTCCCAAACGTCTGACCCAAGTTTCCTGGGGGCCCTGGGTTCCCATCCCTGGGTTGGACTGCCACCACGGGAAGCTCCCTCCGGGCCAGGCCGGATCTGGCTTCTCTAGCCTCACACGGTCCTCCAAATTCCCTTTTCTTCCTCAGATCAAGACTGGTGCCCCCTGCCGCTCAGAGCGCCTGGCCAAGTACAACCAGCTCATGAGGTATGGGGGTGCAGTGGGCGCAGGGGGCCTGGACGAGGGGAGCCGAGGGCCGTTGGGCAGGAAGGCACAGCCCTGACTTCACCTGCCTTCTAGGATCGAGGAGGCCCTTGGGAACAAGGCCGTCTTTGCCGGACGCAAGTTCCGTAACCCGAAGGCCAAGTGAGAAGCTGGAGGCTCTGAGACCCCACAAGACACCATGGGACAGACCTAGGCCCACAAGCCCCTCCCTGGGAAATAAACGCTGGTGCCAACATAGACACGGTGTGGTCCTTGTGGCGTGTGAGCAGGTGCGGGTCTCTGAGCGGACAGGCGGGGCGGGAAGGGAAGACGCATCACCCGCAGGGACCAGAGGGCAGGAGAGGGGGTGGGGTCACACTTTGGAAGGAGGCTGGGGAAGGGGGTGCCGTGTAGGCAGCCAGAGGGGCACTGAAGGCACGTGGAACCGGTTCGGGAAGGGAGGGGGGCGGGGCCGAGGCGTGACCCACCCGAGGGGCAGCTGCGTGGGAGTGAGAGTGTGAAAACTGCAGGGAGCGTGGGCAGATCCTACCTCTTCGGGACCCCCTCCCCCCCCTCCCCCCCTGCCCTGAGAGCACCAGTATCTGGCCATCCTCGGTCTACACAAACAGCAGTCATACTAATCAACCTAAAATTCCCTTCCTCCCCAGAACCCCCCTTTCCCTGTTCAGACAAACCAAGACATTGGGTCAAACAGTGTTTACTGAGTGTAGAGTAATCCCAGCCCCATGGGGAAGAAAATTCCGAGGAGAAAGGAGAATAATACACGTTAAATACCCACCTGTGCATTCACACTCGCACAGCCACGCGCAAGCACACACACCCCACTCGAGGGTCTGAGCTCGGACGGTGACAAGTCACATACCCGCCTCCCCGGCCCGGTGCCCGCGGACGGGAGGCGGTGCGGAGGTGGGGCTCCAGGATGGGTTCTAATAGCAGCAGCCTGTCCCCCTGTCCCCGGCCCGCCCCGGTTGCTGGGGCGCCTAGGACGTCGGTGGCAGCTCTTCCCCGCTCTGCCGCAGCCGCTTCTTGGCCCGGATCTCGTTCATGGCCTCTTCGATGGAGCGCGTGTCCCTCTTGTTGGCCACGGGCACTGCGGGGCGAGGAGGGTGGGAGCCCCGTGATCACAGCCTCTCCCCTGCCTGCCGTCCGGCGCTCCCCCCCTCCCTTCTGCCATCCCCAGCCCCGCCGGGCCTCACCACAGCCATAGGTCTTGTTGGCCTGTAGCATGTGGGCCGCGTCCTTGGCCGCCCCCTTGCCGATGAGGTGGCTGTACTTGTCTTTGTAGTCGCTGGCGGGGCTCACCACCACGGGGCCCTGCTGGGCTGCCTCCTCCTCCTGCCGCTGGGCCAGCTCCTGGGGGTGCAGAGGGAGGCCCGCGCTCAGGGGGCCTGACTCGGGGTGCTGGGCCGCAGGCTCCAGGGCCTGCCCCTCGCGGCTCACCTTCAGCTTGCGCTTCTCCTCAGCTTTCTGGGGGTCCCACTCCTCGCCGCGACGGTAGGACTCCAGCTCTTCATCTGAGGGCGCGAACTCCTGGGGACAGGGGAATGCCGGGGTCAAGGGTCCACAGGCATCCCAGGCCTCTCCCCCGGAGGGGGGGGCGGACACAGGCCGAAGACGAGACAGGGGAGCGCGGAGCTCGGGCCTTTCACCTTCTTGAAGATCATGACGTAGCGACACTCATCATCTTCCCCAAAGGAGAAGGACGTCAGGCCAGCCACCTCCACCACATCGTGTCTGGGAAGGGAGGGCGGAGGGGAGAGTGTGCGGCACCGTGGTGGTGGGGGGTGGCGGGGAGAGGGGCCGCACCCCCTTCTCACGGGTCCCCGCTGGCCCTTCCCCGCCCAGCCGCCCAGGCCGGGGACACTCACAGGATGCTCCTCTCGATCTTGTTCATCGGCTGAAACTTTTTCTTGGTCTGCTGGCTGTCTTGGATGAAATCGGACACCTCTTTCTCCATCTTGGGAGAAGGAGAAGGACAGCATGGGAGGGCCGCTCCGCCCCAGCATCCCTCGCCCTAGCCGGGCCATCGGGCCATCGCCTCCCCACGCCTTTCCCAGCTTCCACGCCACTGGCTTCCAGGCTCCTCCCCGGAGACATTTGGGGAAACCTGAGTCCTCCACCTTCCAAGTCTAACTTATCCGAGGTCCTCCCTGAAGCTGCCTGTGACATCTCCAGCTGTCCTCACCCTTTTACGAAACTCCACTTTCTGTTGTTTTTCTTGTTCCTGTAGCTTCTTCAGGCGGGCAGCCTGCTCTGGGGGCAGAAAGGGCAGTGTGAGGCCAGGGGCGGAGGCACGGGCGGGGAGAGTCCGTCAGGCTGCCAAGGGGACCCGGGCCCGCTGGGAGAGCGGGAGGACTGCTGCCAAGCGTCGGTTCGTACGCTCTCTGTACGTGGCGCTGTGCTAGGTCCCGTGGCACAGACGGACCAAGCTTTGCCCTGCAAGAGCCCGCCGTGCAGCAGGAACAGCAAGGTCCCGTTTCCCAACCCCGCTGGGGAATCCGATTAGCATTTATTTCATGCCCACGGCACACGAGGAACCGGGAGACAGCTGGGGAGGTCAGGAGAGTGGATTCGGGCCTGGCCTTCGAGAGCTTCCTGTCACGGCGTCTACGCAAGAAAGGGGAAATTATTTAACTTCCTATATTTTGTGACACCCCCACTTCTCACTTCTACGGACAGGATGACGCTGGAGGGACAGGCCCCCTCCTCCTCTGGGAGCGCAGGCATCCAAGTCCAAGGTGAGCTGTGAAGGAGCTCCCCCAGCTCAGGTCTCAGCGCCCCCGCCCCTTTCTGGCCACCTCAAATCCCTCACACCCTTGATTCCACTTCCTTGGACCAAATCCCCCGCAGCTGTCCCGAGCCGCCTCCCGCTGGCCTGGCCACCCCAGGCCTTTGCACCTGTGGCTCCTTCTGCTTCGAGTGCTTCTCCTCCTCTTGCACACCGAGACCCACCATGAGTCACAGTTGCCGCTTCCTCTGGGCCCAAAGCACATTTGGTTCAGACAGCCACTAGAGCAGGTGCTGAGAACCCACATAATGTAACTTTGTATTTGTCTCTCCAGCCAGACTCTGGGCTGCTGGAGGGCAGGCGCCCTGCTCACCTCCCATCCCGTTAGTCTCCGTGGCCCCAGGGCCTGATAGCTCAGGCTAGGCGTTCTTTCTCTCATCCCGGGAAGGGGGGGGGGGGGGGCTTTGCCATCAGTGCATCTTATCTTGACCACTGACAGCTCTCTAACGGGTCCCTCTGCATCTGAGGAAGTGGCGTAAGATTAAGGTTAAGAATGTTGGCCAAGGGGCGCCTGAGGGGTCAGTAGGTTAGGTGCCCGACTTCGGCTCAGGTCATGATCTCGAGGTTGGTGGGTTCGAGCCTTGAGTTGGGTTCTGTGCTGACAGCTCAGAGCCTGGAGCCTACTTCAGATTCTGTCTCCCTCTCTCTCTGCCCCTCTGCCGCTCATGCTCTCTCTCTCAAAAATAAACGTTAAAAAACCAAAAAATGTTGGCAAAAAAAAAAATCGAGTAGGCTTAACTCCAGTTTAAAGCCAGGTTTAAAGCCCTACCACTTAGTAACCCTGTGACCTCAAGCGAGGACCTAACACTATGCACTTCAGCTTCCTGGTCCACCAACTGCCGCTGGTGAGCCCCGCCTAGGCAGTCAGGGAGAGCACGAATTCCAGTGTCCAGTTCGCACACGTCCCCGATCTCCTCCGAGCTCTGTCCGCTCACCGGGTCAGGGCCCCTGGGTCATTGCCCTCGTGACAATTATTTTGCAAGGTGGCTACCAAACTGCGGGGTGATCATTTCCTGCGCGCTCGGGGCTGCGCGATCCGCGACGGTACCCCGGGATCCCGGCCCCCGCGCGGGGGAGCCCGCCCGCAGGGAGCCGCTCGGGGGCAGGAGCGTCCCTGTCCCTCCAGTCACTAGCGCGATCCGCCGGCAGGCAGCCGGGGGCTGGGAGGCTGACCTCGAGGGAGGGGCGGCGGGGACGCGGCAGGGAAGGTGCTCGGGGAAGGGGCGCAGGGCACCCGAAGGACCCGGCCGCCAATAGGAGGCGCTGGGGGCGGGGCGGGCCCGAGGAAGGTGGGACAAGACTTCGTGGGCAGAGCTCTAAGTGGAGCTGGCCAATAGAGGCGAAGGGGTGGCGGACGGGCGTGCCCTGGACCCAATCGGAATGCGGCTGGGGGTTGCCAGGACTCGCGGGCCGGACACGCCCCCCACCCCCCACCCCCCCACCCCCGACCCGCGGGCGGGGCGAGGCGGGAGGGCGGGCGAGGCACGCCCAGGGGCTGGAGGCAGCCAGCCAATCAGAGCACGACAGCGGCGGACGGGCGGGCTCGCCGGCGAATTGGAAACAAGGACTGCGGAAGGCCAGTAGGGAAGAGGCGGGAGGCGGCGCTGGGCTTGAGGTAGCCAATCACCGCTCGCTAACAAGAGCGGGCGGGCCGGCAGCCCTTTTAGGGACTCTGGGGGTCTCCGTAGGGGCCTGTGAGGGGGTCTTTCAAGGTTGAGGCGGCGGCAGCGTCCGAAGCGGGGGAGAGTGTGGTCCTGAAAACCGGGCGAAGAAAGGCGGTTGCGGATTTGGGGTCCTCACCTCGGGCCTTGCGCCGAGACTCCTGGTCCCCGAGGCTGGGTGGCTTCTCCATGGAGCTCAGGATGGAGCCCAGTAGGTCCGCCATCTTGGGAGTGACTGAGAAGGGGCGGCGCGTCTTAAAGGGAAGGGCGAAATGCCTTTAAGGCCGGAAACACGTCGGAGGCGGAGAGCCCCGCGCCGGCCGCGCCCCGCCCGCTGTCCCCCGCCGCCGAGGCTCCGCCCGCCCGCCCGCGCGGCGCAGACAGAGGCGGGAGGCTGGCTGGTGCAGCGATGTTTAATGGTAACTCGTAGAAACCAAGCCCATGCACAAGTAGAAAGTGCTCGTGGAGCCGGCCGGGGGCCCCCGCCGCGCCGCCCTCCCCGCGGCGCCGTAAATAGACTCTTCACTCTGCTCTGTATGTTACAGTATGTACAGGCCCCTCCCCTCGGGGGCGGGGCGGCCCGGGACGGGGACGCGCGCCGGCATGCGGAGTCGGGCGGGGGCGCGCGGCGGGGGCGGGACCGAGGCGGATACATTCAGAGACGCGTCCAACAAATAAATAAGGCAAGTCGGGAGGGGGCCGGGGCGGGTGCAGGCAGCGGGGAAACGCGGAGCAGGGGCAGGCGGGGCTCCGGAGGTCGCGGCTGAAGATGCGGGGAGGTGGGGCGCGGGCCCGGGGGGGGGGTTGGAGGGGGGGGATGCCGAGAGACGGGGCGCGCCCCAGCGGGGCGGGGCGGGGCGGGGGCCCCGGGAGGGTTCCGGCCGCCGCTTAGCGGGACAGCGGCCGACGGGGGCTCCCCTCCCGCCGAGGGCCCGGCCTCGGTTAAGACTGCCAGAAGCGGCCCCCGGGGCGGTGAGGAAGGCGGCGCGGCGGTCAGGTGGCCAGTCCGGGCTGGGGGAGCCCTTCCAGCTCCTGGTTCTGCTTCAGTTCCCTCATCCTGCGGGGGAGATGGGGAGTGGGTCAGGACGCCGGCCGATGGGAACGGGGCGGGGGGCGGTGGAGGTGGCCGCGGGGAGCGGCCCGGGACGCGGGTACCTGTGCCGGCAGCGCCGCAGGAATCTCATGATCTTCCGGGCTGCCTGGTCCTGCTTCTTGGTGAGAAAGGAGCCCCTGCTGGAAGCAAGGAGCGATGAGCAGACGTGGCCCCCGCCGGCGCCCCCGCCCCCAGCCCCTGGACCCTGGCAGGGGAGGCAGGGGAAGGCGGGGAGGGGGTCCGCGGGCCGTACCTGGTGCGGGCGGGCAGGCTGCCTGCGGGCCGGCGGCGGTAGGAGCGGTAGTGCTGCTGGATGAGCACGGCCGCCCGGCGGCTCTGCTGAAACCGCTTCTGCTCATAGTAGCTCCGGAACTTGCTCTGGATCAGGATGGCCGCCTGGGTCATCTTCTTGTACAGCGCGAACTGCGGGGACGGGGAGCGGGGACGGGGGGTGAAGTCGAGGGACAGAGCCCCAGCGCCCTGAGGGTCGCCCCCAAGTTCGGCGGGTGCCGGTCTCCAATCCACACGCTGGTGGAGAGGCCGGCTCGTCAGGGACAAGCGCGCACCCAGACCTCATGCCTAATACCTTGAGCGCGATCCAGGTCAGCTTGTGGAGAGAGAAGGGGGTTAGGGCTCCCGCAGCGCTCTGGGCGCTCAGGGGTGGGGGCGAGCTTTCAGGGGAGAAAGGGCTCACCTGCTTGTACTTCCGGTAGCAGCGCTGGATCACTGCGGCCGCCACCTCCTGCTGCTCCTTCAGCCTCCGGCCCTGCGAGAACCAAGCCTCAGACTTCCAGCCTGGAGCCCACCGCGTCCCCTGACCTCGGGCTGCTGTGATTCATCCCGCGGGACCCCCGGCCTCTGACCTTGTACTTCCGGAAGGCCGTCTGGATGACTCGAGCCGCCTCGTACAGCTCCCGCTGCTCGTGATCCGACAGCGTTAGCAGGGCGAAGTCGCTCTCCATCTTGCCGCTGGCAGAAGCGGACAGAAACTCTGCCCAGGAAGGGGCGGGAGGGACGGCCAGGCGACCACGCTCGAAGGGCAGTTCGCTGCAGGGACAGGGAGAGGGGGTGTCCTGGGGCCCACCGTGAAGCGTGTCCAGCCACAGAGCCCGGAGGGGGACTTGAGAGCCCCTCAGCCGGTACCAGTCTCTTCCTCGGGGGCTGGGGCCCCGGGCCAGAACGGAGCGCTGGCTCCAGGGAAGGACCTCCCCGCTCCCTGCTCGCCCTGACGAATCTGGACGTGCTGTCCTGAGCTGGTCACCTGGGCGGGGCTGAGCTGGGGAAATGGTCCACGTTCTCCAGGTAGCTGGCCAGCCAGGACATGGTCTCGCTGAGCCCCAGGGCCCCTGTCCGCTCCCTCATTGGTGCTCCAGCCTCGGGCAGCCCCGTGAAGTCCTCCCGTTTAATCCGCTCTGGTGTGGCTTCAATGATCTGCTTGGCCAGTGAGATCATGTCCACCTGCACAGAGGAGAGGCTCGGTGAGTCGGGAGCAGTCCCAGCCGCCAGACATTCCTGCCCCGCCAAGGCCGTCACCGTCGTCCACTTGCTGTCTTGTCATTCCCCTCACCACCAGACAGGCCTCGGGGATGGCTGTCCCTGCTCCCCAGTCCTTCTCGGCCACTATTTACATATGCCTGCCAGGCTCCCACTTGAGTTCATGGCCCTGTGTTGAGACGGCGTGGAAGACGGGACGGGACGGACCTCCTCCGAACAGGGTTGCAGGAGTGGAACAAGGGAAGGACCGGCCCTTCCAGGCCAACTGCCCGCTGGCCCCCCTGCCTCATGCCAGCTGACCAGCGTGTGCTCCCCACAGGCTCGGCCGTGCCTGCAGCCCCCGGCCCCCTGAGCCCGGTGCCTGCCACCTACCGGACACCCTGCCAGATGGCTCTAGCTGTGAAGCCGGCGCATTGCCGACTTGAAGCATTTTGTGCTTCTGGTACTAGGTGCCCAGTTAGTCCGTTGGCCTCTCCAAGATGGGTACCTCCCCAGGTCTTAGCAGAGAAGTGCGCTGCTAGGCTCGAAGATTCGTTCCTCTGTTCACTCCCGTCTCAAGACTTGCTTCACTTTTGTCCTGTGCAAGCCTCGTCCCCACCCCAGATCTCTGCGAGACTCGCCAGCTTGTCAGCCTCTGCTCCACACGGCACCCGCTTCCCTCCGTCAGGCTGCTTCCCCCAAAACCTCATCTCTGCACGGACCAGCAGGTAACCTCTCAGCCCAGCTCCAGCTGAGGCTGTTCTCTAGAATTTTTGATCTCTGACACCTCATGACTTCTGAGTCACAAGGTCTGATGGGAGTTAAGCCAAGGGTTGCCTCGCCCGTCCCAAAATAAAGGTAAACGGCCCTTTCCTCCCAAACTGAAGCCAGACTCCGGTTCCGCTTCACGGGATGATCAGCGTCCGCTCAGTCTTGCCGCCCCCCCACCCCCCACCTCGTGCCATTTCTAGCCTTTACCGTCCGTGAGCACGAGCACGAGCACGAGCAGTATACCGGGATCACGTCCACGGCCAGCGGGCCGTCTGCTTCCTCAGGAGCAGTCCCCCCTTCGGTGGTTGGTGGGAGAGGAGGCGGTGAGGGTGCTGGCCTTTGGGGGTTGGTGGTTTCACAGTCCATGAGGAATAGGGGGGCCTCAGGGGCCCCAGTGGAGAGGTGGCCTGGGACGGCCTCTTCCATCGGAATCTCTGAGGCCGGCAGAGGAGCGGGGGGAGGACTACCGTCCGGGGCGCTCGAATAAGCTGACGTGACAGAGAACGTGCCATCCGACAGCTCCGAGGGTGACGAGACCCCACTCAGCCCTGCAAGGACAGGGGAGAGGCAAGGGCAGCAGGAGCTCCATGACCCCTCCCAGATCGTTCTTCCCACCCCCCCCTCCTCTTCCCTGCTCCTCCTCTCGCTCTCCCACCCGCAGCCTCTTAGATCGGGGGCGACCCTCACCGGTGTCCGGGCTGGAGGAGGGGGGCGACGGGGCAAGTGGGGGCTCCAGCGGAGCTTCCTGTCTCTGCAGCCCTTCCAGGCAGCGGGCGAGGCGCACGTGGCCCCGGGACCGTGCCACGGACAGGGGCAGCCGGCCCAGTGAGTCGGGAATGCTCAGCGCCTGTCTGTTCCAGCGGAAGAGGAGCACGGCGGCTTCCAGGTGCCCCAGGGCACAGGCCCACATCTGAGGGTGGGGAGCGTGGACGTGAGGCCCGGGGCCCTTCCTCCCCACCTCCACCGGCTCCTCCCCGGCGCCCCTCGACACTTTCCCACGGCCACGCGCCTGGCCCGCGCGGTCCCGCCCACGCTCACCAGAGGGGTGCAGGAGAAGTGGTCCACGTTGAGCGGGTCAGCCTCTTGCTCTAAGTCCAGGCTCCCTGTCCCCACGCTCCTGGAGGGTTTGGGACAGGGACACGAGCCCAGTCGGTAAAAGCGGGCAAAGCAGGCGCATCAGGATCAAAGGAACGGGGGAGGAGGGCAGGCTGTCCAGAGGCACCGGGGTCGGTGCAGCAAGACGGTCAGAGACGCGTAACGTGAGGGGCTGAGAGTCTGTCACGAGTGCAGATCCTTCCCTCTTGGCGGGGCTCCGGGTCCTCTGGTCCCTCCTCCGTCCCCTGGTACTTCTGCCCCAGTCCCCCTGCCCGCTGCCCTGCTCACCGCCACTGGCTCAGGGTCTCGATGAGGCGGGCGTAGCCCTGGGCGGCAGCCAGGTGCAGGAGGCTCATGCCCCGGAAGGGGCTTCCGTGGGCCAGACGCTCAGGACCCCTCCAGGTGGAGCGAGGGATCATGCTCTCTACCAAGACCACCACACGGGCCTCGAACCCGGGTCCCTGGCCTTCGTCCTGCGGTACAGATACCCCTGTGCCGGGACCCGAGCGTCTGGTCCCCTGGCTCAGGATGGCCCTGGCCACCCCACCCCTGTCCTCTCCGCTTCCCGTCCTGCCCTCCCCACACCTCCCGCACCAGCGGCTTTCCTGCCACCCAGAGCTCTCTGGGCCATCCGTGTCCCTGGCTTGGGGTCCTGGATGTCCCCCACCCCCAGTTAGCTTCCTCCCCCGCAGACGGCTTCTCCCTCTCGGAGCCCAGAGTCCTCTCCCCGTCTGCTTCCTCGGAGACCCGGGCCCCTGCTCTCCTGGCCCCCTCCCCCCACCCTCTTCAGATCAGAAATAGTCTGAAGCCCGTCGTGCCAAGAGGGTGCCCGGAATAGCCACTCCCGCCCCGCGGTGGAGCCCGAGTGGGGTGACGTCAGGGAGGAGGAAGCCGGGGACGGGAGAGCCACACGCGAGAGCCATCTCCTCCGGGAAGACCCTCCCGAGCTCCCTCGTCACACGGGTACCTGAACCGGAGGCGCGGCAGGACTGCGGCAGGGAGCCCGCCCGGCCGCCGCCAGGTCGGCCATCCGTTTCTCCATCTGCTCCAGCCGCTCTAGGATGGACATCCGGAACTGGTCGTCTGAGGGGCGAGAGGCGCGGGACGAGGCTGAGCGGGGGGCGGGGTCCGGGCGACGCCCCGAACGCAACTGGGCCTGTCCCAGGCGCTGGGGGTGAAGAGGCAGACTCCCGTCCTTTCCTCGCCCCCGGGACAGCGGCCCCTCTGCCCCACCCTCCCCGCCCCCAATACGCTCCATCAGGACGCGGGGCCTTACACTGGGGCTTTTAACGCTACCCGCTGACCGGGGACCAGAACTGCGTCCTTTGAGACACAGACACGGTGGGAACTCCCAAACAGCCTGCGGCCCCAAGCTGGCCCAGATCTCACTCACACACACACACCCCCCCCCCCCCCCAGCCTTCTAGACGCACTGTTCCGTCAGCTCTCCTTGCCCCAGATGCTACCTCTGTCCCCCATGCTGGGGCTGAAGGACACCGGGCCCCTCTTCTCTGTTATCCACTGCCCAGAGAGCTCAAGGGCTGTGATTTAAAAAGCACCACCCCCTCCTCCCAGTCCCCCGGCAGCTGTCCACAGAGAGGGTGGCAGGGCTGGAAGGTGACAGAGACGGACGGCCACGTCCATTCCTCTTCTTCCTCCCCCACCCTGTGCACAAAGCACACGCGCGCGCGCGCGCACACCCCAAGCTATATCTGTCCCCTCCTGAGATCACACAAGGACAAGGAGGGGAGGCGGGAGGGGATCGGGGCCGTGGGAAAACATGCACGGAGACACGGTGGAGGTTGAGGAGGTCCCACTTGAGATGCCAGGACAGAAGGGGGACTAAGGAAGAGGTGATGGGGGTGGGGAGTGGAGAATGAACAGAAAGACAAGGGAGGGGGCAGGAGGGTAAACCGGGTGAAGGAGAGGAGAGGAAGGGCGGGAGAGCGGAGGGGTGCACCGAGCAAGCAAGAGGAAGGGAAGAAGAGGGGCAAGTCAGGACACTAGTCCAAGGAGCAGGGGGAGGGTGGAGGCCCACAGGAGAGCCAGGAACACATAGGCCTGGAGCAGCCACGGCGGAACTCATGAGCAGGCCAGGCTGGGGGGGGACCGCCCCCAAGAGTGAGGCAGATGGGGGCTGGGGGGCAAGGGCGCTGAGGGAAGGAAGTCCGGGTGGGGGGAGAGGGGCACCTGCAGGACCAGGAGAAGCAGGTGCCACAGGGAAACAGCTGGAAGCCACAGGAGGGATAACCCGTAAGGAACACACGTGGGTCTAGACTTGATACACATATGCGTGAGCATGTGCGCCTCTGTCCATGCAAGAAAGTACATTAAAGGCGAATGTCACCAAGTGATAACGTTATAAGCCGTTTTCATTTTCTACCGCATGCTTTTCTGTTATTCCTAACTTTCTTACAGCAACCACCTATCTTCATAACTAGAGAGAAAATTAAGGAAGGAAATTAAATACACATACAGATACATACATACGCTTGTGGACACCCCACATGCACTGCCCTACACCCTGTCCCTGCTCCCGCCTCTTGGCCTTGCCTGCCTAGAGCCCATCTTTGGGACAGAGGACAGGCCAAGAGCTGGGACAGAGACGGCTCCGAGGTTTCCGGAGAAGAGGAGACGGGGGGGGGGGGGGGGGGGCAATGGCTGCTGCATTTAGAGATGACCAATGAAGCAGGGGTTGGGAAAAGGGGGGTAAACTGGGGGCTGGGCGGTGGCCACCGGAGTCCTGAGGGGTTTGGAGCATGTCCTCAAAGGCTGTGGGGCCTGCCAAGGGGTCAGAGGGCTAAGTACTCACCGTCCAGTGACAACCAGTCAAGTTGAGTACTAGGCAGTGACAGGAATCGGCGGGCTCGATACTCAAAGAGCACAGAGGCGGAAAGGGGCCCCTCCCGCCCCGCCACCTGCAAAGACACCAGCCCCACCTCATGGGCTGGGGAGGGCAGGGTCAGCAAGATGGGCTCTCTCCCTGGTTCCTTCTCTGGCCCCCCACGTGAAGGCCACACATGATCATTTCATAGCCGGCTCCCCTCCACCCTTGCTTAAGTGGCCTTGGTCCTGATGGGGAAGGGACTCCACTCCGTTCATTCAGGAACTTAAAACCTCCTATGGGCCAGAGACACCTGGGACTGCGGACTCTGCAGTGAAGATGCTTCTTATTCGGCACCAAGGCCTGGAAGCTGAGGGTCAGGAGACACCTACGCTTATAAAGAAGTTTGATCCCCCAAGGTCAGAGTCCAGAGGTCGTGAGCCCATGCTGAGGCTAGCGGAAAAGATGTAACTGCTCACCAGCAGTGTCTAGTGAGAGCTGTGTCCCAGGCTCTCCGCATCTCTGTGGCCTCGAGAACGACACCACCAGGCCGGGGTCCCAAGACTAGAGGCCAAAAGCATCCCTGATCCCAGCTTCTCTGATCTCTCTTTTCCTTCCATGCAATGCTGAACCAGGCCGTTGCGGGGGGGGGGGGGGGGGGGGGGAGGGGGGACACTCACAGATGGCAAACCTGTTATCCTGTCACTCTGGTGGCCCTTGAGGTCCCAGTAACGCTGACTGTTGGGTGCACGGTAAGGAGGCAAGGTGGTGGCAGACGGACCACCTCAGTGGAGAGGTTCTGTGTCTGTACCGCCCAGTGGGGGAGCGCTAAGCCACGTGCGGCTACTGAACACTCAATGTGGTTCGCGAGAGGCAGGAGCCGAATTTTATATTTTATTTCATTTTAATTAATCTCAGGCACATGTGGCTGATGGCTACCATACCGGACAGCCCAGATCTAGAAGGCAATGTCCTTCGGTCCAGGACAGGTTGGAGGAGACCAACATGTCTCCCTTCTCATGCTCCCTGGATTGGAACCAAAGACTGACTCTAACCAAGCCAGAGGGCCTGGATGGACACTGGAAACCCGTCAGGGCAGATGCCTGCCCCTACAGGAGGGGCGGCCACGGACCCAAGAAAGGAGCGGACCTGTCCGAGGTCACCAGTGAGCCGAGGACTAGATTCCTTAGACCAGAGCCTAGACCTTCTGACACATAAGCCTGGGGAACATCTGCCCATCACGGGGACACAGGACTCAGGCTCAAGATCCGACAGAGTCGTTCCCAGCACTTCCTGGAAGCTAACCGCCCAGGTGCTATCCTGCCGTCCCCAGTCCCCGTGCCATCCCTGGTCCCCATACCAGGACAGTAGCAGCGCAAGACGCCAGGCTGGACGAGTGAGCCTGGCACCGCGATGTGATCAAAGACACAGGAGTAATGCTCGGCGGCCTCAGTCCAGGGACCTGTGATGAGCACCTTGACCCCACCCTGCAGAGAGAAGGCCGGGCGCCGTGTGACCGGAACCCTGTGGGGTGCTCACTCGGGCACCAGTGCTGCAGGGCGGGGCCCTGTGCTAGATTCCGGGTACACGGACTGGGCGGGCTGCAGTGGGGTGAGGTCAGCTAGCCTGTCCCTCCTCCCGACGCTCCTGCCCAGATTGGGGAACCCACTGCTTCCCTTGCCTGAGGCTCCCACGGTCCTTCCCCTCTGTGGGGCAGCTGAGAGCGAGCGGGACTTCTCCACTGCCGAAGGCAGACTCTGCCATCACACCCCGTCATGTTCTCTCCAGGCCGGGCCGCCCTAGTGCCCTGCCTGTGACACAGTCACCGAGAGGACAAAGTTCCCCAGGCACCTTGGGGACCCACACCACGCCACCTGGCCCGCAGAGGGGAGAAGGCAGGAGGGAGGGCTAACTAGGGAGACAGCGAAAATAGGGTGGGACGACAAGTGAGCGGTCACACAAACCAAGGGAAACCAAGTGGCGGCGTGGGTAGGAAAAATAGGGGAGCGAGGCCTGAGGCTCACCTCCGGGTAGGACCACTCTGGGGAGAAGTCCGTGATGCTGCTAAGAGCAGGAGAGAGCGGGGCGGCTGGGGCAGGGGCGCCTGGAGCCTCGTCGCTGATGAGCTCTCCCATGAGGTCAGGGAATGACGAGAGACCGAAGGGCTCCAGTTCGCTGGCCCCAGCAGCTCCTCCAAACAAGGCCTCCCCTCTGCCTCCCCTGCCTGCTGGCTCCAAGGGGGCAGGTGAAGGTGGGGGCGAAGGAGGGGGTGAAGGTGCGGGTGGGGCAGCCCCCTGGGCCTTGAGCTCCTCCCCGCTACCGTCATCTTGAATAAAGAAACGGTTTCCTCTTCTCCCACCTGCTCCTGGCGGTGGAGGGGGACCCCGAGCAGCCGCCTGGGGCTCCAGGGCAGCAGCGGGTTCTAGGGCAGGGCAGGGGGTGTGGGCGGCCTCTGCCTCGGGGAAGTCCGGGCTCACCCCCTGGCCCCCTCCATATGTCTGGCCCCTCTGGGGGCTGTTGAGAAAACGATCGGGGTCGAAAGCAGGGCTGGGAGGAGCTGGTGGGGCAGGGGGCTCAGATCCTACAACCACAGCCAAGCTCACGGAAGGCCTGGGGTCAGCCTGGGGGGCCAAGTGCCTGGTGGGCGTCAAGCCCCCAGTGCGCTGCTCCAGTCCCGTCAGGAGGAGGATTGCAGTGCCTCCTCTGGATGACGCCCCTCGAGAGGTGGGTGGGCTAGGTCTGATCTCTAGGGGTTCCGCAAAGCCTGAGGAAGAGGAGGAAGAGGAGGAGGAAGAAGAAGGGGAAGTATGTGCCTTGGGGAGCTCTGGGGGAAGAGGGGCGATCAGCGGAGGAGGCTCAGGGGGGTGGGGGTGGGAGACAGAGGTCAGGGTTAAAGCTCGGGGCTCCACTTTGGGAGAGATGATGCGGTGTTTCGTGCTGCTGCATTTGTGGGTGAGGCTCCCGGAACCTGCAGCGGAAAAGGGTGGGAGGAGAAAAGGAAAAGGACACTTCATTCTCCACCTTCCCTTACCGGCAGCCTCCAGGCGTTTCCTCGCCCTTTGCGGGTGTACGAGATGTAATACCGACTGTGGCCACTGGGAGGCAGAAGCGGTGCCCCTTCTCCCCGAGTTAACAGGACTGCAGGAGCCCGCAGAAGAGTAGCCGAGAGAGACCCGTAAAGGCACAGAAACAGGACAAGAGAACAGAACCGAGGCGGTACCGCCTAGGTGTCAACCGCCGGGCTGGGGTGGCCCAGAGTTGCTAAGAGTAGGAGACCGAGAAGGAGCCAGGGCTGCTGGAACTCCGGGGAAAGGAGCCCGTGTGCAGCCAGCCGGGAGGGCCTCTGCTCCTGCGGCCCAGCTTTCCGGGACGTGCAAAAGACACGCAAATCCGCATGCAAATCCTGGCGGGCCGGGGGAGCCCTCGGCCAGAGGAGGCGCGGCGTGGCCGGGTTGGCGGGGGGGAGCTCCGGGGCCAGGGGTCACCAACCGAGGCCTCCACTGCAGAGGCAGGCGTGGGTTCGGGGTGCGGGCTTGGTCGGGTGGCTGTCCAGGATCTGCTGCACCAGCCGCTCCACGGAGAACTCCTCGGTGCCGTTCCCACAGCTCCACTTGATGCCGTGAACTGTGGGGGTGGGGTGGGGCGCGGGGAGGGGGTGCCATGGGGCTCGCACACCGTCCCCACAGCGCCCCGCCGGCTTCTCCAAGCGCCTGACACGCTCCGAGGCTTCTGGCCAGCTGCCTCAAAGCAGCTCCCAGATGTCCCTCAGCCCCCTCTCTCCGCGTTCCCGGACCTCAGGACACGGCGGGAGTCCGGGTGGCCCCTCGGAAAAGCACCCTCCCGGGCTCCCGGGGCTTCTGGGTGCGGAGGCCCTCGTCCGCACGCCCCCAGCAGCCCCCAGCGGCGCCGCCCTAGCCCCCCGCGGGCCTTACACATGGGCTTCAGCTGCCCCAGCAGCTCCTCCCGGGGCCACTTCAGCCACTCGCGACGGTCGCCGCTGATGGAGCAAAACATGGGGCCGCAGCCCTTTCCGCAGTCCTCCAGGGCTGGGACGTTCAGGTAGTGCACAAGCACGATGTCAGGGTTCTGGGAGCCCAAGGCAGACACACAGCGCCATGGGGTCCACGGGGGGCTCGGCTTCCTCGTCCTGGCCTTCTTCCCGCGCGCCCCCGGCCTCACCGCCCCCCCCCTCCCCCGCCGACGTGGGACTTTCTCCACCCCCTACCCCCCTTCTTCCCAGCCCCCAGCTCCCCGAGCCCCGCGGCCTCACCTGGAGCAGCCAGTAACAGCGCCGATGGAATGTGGGCACGATGGAAGAGTGAACGTAGCAGCCATAGAGACACTGCCAGGAGACAGGCTGCGGTGGGGGGAGGGCTAGTCTGCTCCCCGACTCCTCCTCTGTTCAGCCCCTTTGCAGGAATCCCAACCTTTCCAGCAGCTCCTCTTTCCCCAGCCACCCCCGCCCCCTGCCCCGGGGGGGGGGGGGGGGGGAGGGGGCTCCCCATGCGCCTTCCCGGTCCTAGCACCCAGACAAGGCCCAGACTGGAGGCGGGGGAGGGGCCGTCTGGAGACGGGGAGGCAGGGCGAGAGCACAGCCCGGCAGAGGAGCCGCCGTGACTGGTGCTCGGGGCTTCAGGACACAGGCCCCCGAGGGACTCCAGGAGAGGCGAGGGGCGTGGGCGCCGATGCCCTCCCAGGAGCCTAATCCCGGGGAGCTGGTCGGGGAGGGGGCCGTGGCACGCGAGTGAGAAGGGCAGGGTGGCAGGAGGGAGGGGGACGCAGGTCACCGGGCCCCCCGGCATGGCTGGGACCGGGCCGAGGACGGATGGCTGGCACCCGGCTCACCTCCATGCCCTGGACTTTCAGCTTCATGTGGTCCTCGCGGGTGGTCTTCCCGTCCTTGCGCTTCTTCCAGAGGTAACCATCCTTCCGGTACTTTACCTTCTTGCGGTTGTAGAGGATAATGGAGCCGTTCTGAGGCCTGGGAAGGGAAGGGTTGGCCCTGCGTTCCGGAAACAGGATCTGGGACCCCCTGCCACGCCCCACCTCACAAAGCTCACCTTGTCTTTGGGGCACAGGACAGCCACTCGTCATGCTTCTCAAAGGTGATCAAATAGGACGCAATCTCCTGTAGGACAGGGGGCGCTCAGGTGGGTGTCCCCTTCGCAGAGTCTCAGCCTGGCCTCCCACTCCTGGCCCTCGGCCCCACTCCCTCCTGAGTTCCGGCGGCCAGGGCGGGCTGGCGCCCGCGTCTGCTCCCAGCCAGGACCACCACCTCCCGAGAATCCCGGGTTTCATCTCAGACGAGAGTCTAACCTCTCCTTCCCTCCTCTCGATGGGGGCCTTGACCTTGGGGTCAAGTCTGATGTCTTCATCATCAACTCTTCATGCTGCCCTGTTACTTCGCTTTTTCTAAAACCCATCTTTGTGTCTTCTCCTGACTCGAGAAACCTAAATGGCTCGACACGGCCAGGAATTCTGGATTCCTCAGCCCGGCTCCAAGGTTCTCTCGGACCAGGAATCAAGTCACTGCTCTCCCTGTTTACCTATATTCCATCTACCACTCCTACCAGGCCGGTCCATCGACTCTCCTCTGAACGTGCCCTGAGCAGTCAGCTCCCGCGTGTCAGTATCCTATAGGCCAGACGTGCCTTGATATCCTAGCCACCCCATAGGCCAAATCCCTTCCCACCTCTCCGAAAAGCCCTGCTCGCTGCCCTTAGCTTCCCCACACTTTTAACATCACCACCCACGTACGTTTTTGCCGATAATCCTCGTTTAGTGAATTAAGTCAGTGATGATCAAGCAGCACAACGTATCGTGTGTGCGGAGTACAGAAGGGGTGTAACACGAGGGCCGTGCCTCCAGAAAGAGCCAACACCGGTGGTGGTTTTATTAACAGCAGAGGCTCTATGGTCAAATAGACCCCACAAGGTAGACCAGTTGCCTCGTCTATAGCACAGGGATGACAGTGTCTGCCCCACAGGGTCATTCAAGGACTGGATGAGATAACACAGGTCAGCACGGTACTAGGTTTGTAAGGAAGACTTTGTAGGTGGTAACTGTTATTTTTACCCAGGTGGATGTGCCCAGAAGCAAGCTCCTACGAGATACAGGTCTTTACACCTCCTCCGTGACCCGCAAAGAGCTTAGAGCAATATCGTGCAATGAGGAGCATGGACACAGGAAGACCCCCACTGGCCTTCCTCCAACCCACCAGGCCTTGCGAGGTCCTCCTCCCCCCAAGCTCCCTGGAGAACCTCATTTGTATTCCAGCGAAGCCGCTCTGGAGGCAGCAGCGGACAGCGAGGAAGACACTCCAGCAGCTTCTTGGGGAGAAAGATCTTCAGGTGGTGGCTGTTCTCTAGAGGGAAGCAGAAGAGAGGGCTTCTGTCAGGGCGGCCTCTGACACCTCTGTGACGGCCCAGGGCAAAAGGGCCGGATCCAAAGCCCTGGGAGCATCTGGAACCAGGACAAGGAGAGCAGGGATCCAAGAACCAAGGGTCACCACAGACTGTGTACTCACCAGCAACCTCGGTGGTGTCCTTGGTATTCATGTTGAGGGCTCCAGGGGGCAAGGTCACCCCCGGCCTGAGAGGCCGGGGGGAGGGGGAGTCTGTGCTGGGAAGGCAGAGAACAAGGTCACGGCAGAAGGCCCACATTGACCCAGGATGAGGAGAATAAGGCGGGAGAGGGCTGCGGAGCTGGGTCGCGGTACCCGGGAAAGATGAAGAGGCCAGGGGAAAGGGCTAGACTGAGATGGGAGAGTAGAGCAGAACCGAGCAGAGGGAGACTCCAGACCTCGTGCGAGGAACCAGCAGGAGTGGGGAGACACCCCCTCTCCGACAGAATCATCAGGAAGAGACAAATGGGGTGGGGGAGGGGAGAAGGCTGGAGGGGTGGCGCTTCAGAGGCCCCAGAGTGTGTGTGTGCGCGCGTGTGTGAGGGTGGGTCTTGTGGAGGCTGGGGCTACAGTGGGGTCAGGGCCTGGGGGTGGGACTCCGGGTACCTGGTCCTTGGAGGATGGTTTGGCAGACGAGAGCCTGGACACTGGGGGCAGGGCGGGAGATCTAAGTCCGCTGGAGAGCTAGGCCTTACAAGACACACCCTGAGTTCCTTCTCGATTTGATATTTGCAAGGGGAAGGGCATATCTGACGACTGATCCTAACCTACGCCCTCTCCTCTAGGTTGGTCAGGGCCTGGGAGGATCCATCCGGGCCAGGTACCCGGACCCCAGCTTCCCTCCCTCGGGACGACCCATCCTCCACTCTGAGGCCGACGGCCCTCCCCACCCCTCCCCCACCAGCTCTCTCCCCAAACGCCTCTGCCTGCCCCCGGCCTCCAGGCCCACCGTACCCCATCTACCACTCGGGCTCCAGCCTGAGCCCCCACCCTCCCGAGGGCACAGATGGAAGCGGGAGGATGCTCTCAGCGCGGGCTCGGGGCTGCGGGCTCCGCCAGGTGTCCGGGGCGGAGAGGGGAGGAGGTCGGTCCGCGCCGGGAGAGCTCCGGGCAGCCGGGTCTGGGTAAGGACTCCGCCCCAGGGCGCAGGTGCGCAGTCCGGGCCAGGCAGCCTGCCAGGGTGCGGAGCGGCCCCGGGCGGGGGTCCCCGGAGAAGCCCCGACGTGGGAGGGTCCGCCTCCCGCCCTCACGCAGGGGTGCCCCGGGGACGCCGCGGGACAGAGCCCGGCGGGCGCGGGGCGGCGGGGGCGCCGGGGCGGGGGCCGGGGCGCGGGGTCCGCCGCGGGGCCCTGCGCGGAGCGGCGCCCCCTGGCGCGGGAAGGAGGACGGGGGCCGGCGCGGGGGCGAGCCGGGCGGAGCGGCGTGCGGGCCCGGGAGCGGCGCCCCCTGGCGCGGGGGCGGAGAGGCGGGCGCGAGGCCCCGGCTCTTACCTCCCGGGGTCCCGCGGGTGACGGCGGCAGCGGCCATTCTCCCCCACACCGACCCCCCCCCCGGCGCCCGCTGACAGCGGCGTCCGACGTCACTGCGCACGGGGCGGGGCCTCGCAGTTAAGGGGACGTGGGGGGGGGGGGGGAGGCGGGGAAGCCCTGGCGGCGCGGGGCGCGGGGCGGGGGTCCGGCGGCCGGACTTGGGGGGCAGACTTCGGGGGTCCCGGGGGGCGGAAGTGCGGCCCGAGCCCGGGCCGAGAGAGCGGGGCGCGGGCCGCCCCGGGGCTGGAAGAGCGGGGCTCGGCGGGACTCTTCGAGTTCGGGGGGTCCAGCCCGACTTCATCTTAGCCGGGTCCTCGAGGTGACGCAGCCCTCCGTGCGCGCCAGCCTCGCCATCACTGCTCCACGAGCAGAAAGACACTTCGGGCTCAACGCGCTTGCTTTTTAATACCCGAGCAGAGCAAAGAACACAGTGCCAGCCAGCGCGGGCGGGCGGTTGGGGGCGGGGGGGGGGGCGATAGGCCGTGCGGAGCCCTGGGGGGTGGCTTGACACGGGCGGCCAAGGGGGCTGTTAGCGCCCAGTGCCGAGCGCGGGGAGGTCGCTGGGAGAGGCTGCGGAAGGGAAAGGCCTCGGCGTCACCAGGGGGAGGCTCCAGGTCTGCCGGCGAGCCTGCCCGGCCCCCCCCAACCAGGCAGCGCGCGGACACCTAGGGCCTGGGGGTTCCTCCTTACTCCGCAGGCTGCACCTCCATGCCCCAGGGGGAGCGGAGGCGGTTCCTGCCCGCTGGGACAGCGCTGTAGGAGGCCAGAGAGCCCAGTCGTCTGGGGACACCAGACCCCCCCCAGGCCCAGGGGGCTCCAGGGGGACCAGAGCAGCTGTAAGGATGAGAGAAGTTGGGAAAGGAACGGAAGAATGGGAAAGGAGGTCTCCCCAGGTGTCCTAGCGCCCCCGCCCCCATCGCCTCTCCCTGCCCGCGTTTGTGCGTCTCCAATCCAGCCACCCAAACGGGCCCTGGGCGTCCATCCCCGTCACCCTCCGGCACTCCGCCTAGCTCCTCCGGCCAGACCTGGGTCCTGCCAGTGGTGACAGGGTGGCCCTCCTCCTGTGGATAGGTAGCCCTCGCCTCTTCCAGACCCGGGTACTCGGTGGCGCTGGGGACTCTGCAGCCGGCAGTGGCAGGTGCCAGGGGCTCAGGTGCGGCCCCGGTGACGTCCCACTGAGCCTTCTTCAGTCTGTGGGGACCGGAGGCTTAGGAACGCGGCGCCTGAAGGCCAAGCTTTCTGCCTCTCCAGGCTTCACCTTTCTGCCCCGAAATACTTCCTGCTGGGACCCAGTGGTGTTACGGCTTCGCTCCCAACCCTCTGCGCCCTCCCCCCCCCCCCCCCAGTCCCTGCTGCCCTGGGCAGAAGCACCCTCAGTCCAGGGACTCAGAGGTGGCCTCTGGCTGCCCACTGTCCTCCAGCTCTGTGGACTGCTTTCCTGCCTCGGTGACCCAGTTTCCACCTTGTCCAGCTCCTGAGCTCAGCCTGCGTGCTCAGCTCCCTCCTCCCCTCCACACGGGGGACGTTCTGCACCAAGTCCGGGCCTTCTTCCCATACAGCCTCCACTTCCTTCAAAGCCCCCAACCCCTTCCTTAGTTCAGACCCTCCTGTCCCCAGACTCTGCCCAGATGTCCCTCCTTACTCATTGATGATTCTCTGTCGCCTCCTTAGGTCCTCCAGGTGATAAGTGACGGCCCTCACCTGGGCTGGGATGCCCGCAGGTCCCTGCTGCATTCCCGCCAAATGTGGCCTCCTTCTCTTTCTTCTGCAAAGCACCTCAGGGGGCGGGAGCCTCTCAAGGGGGTACGGGCCAGGCTGGGAGCAACCAGTGGCTCTCTGTGCCAGAGAATGGGGTGGGGGCAGGGGCTAGAGGGCAGAACTGGGTCTCTCAGGAGAACTTGGACTGAAGTAGGGAGTCAGAGGTCTTGGGGAGCCCAGATCGTGACAACACAGGTGTGATCTGGAAAACACGGTGACAGATGCATAGAAAGGAGGGTGCGTGGTCAGTGCACTGGTTGGGGGGCAGCAGGGAAGAGGTGACAAGGAGGGCTGAGGATAAGACGGTGGTGGGTGCGATTTTAACCCAAAAGTGCCTTAAAAGGGCAGAGTTTGTCCTACCGGCGAGGGAGGGATGTGCCATTCTTCCGTCCAGGTGGGGCTGTAAAGCACAAACGGGGAGCTACGTGCAGAGAGGACACCCCCATCCGTATTGTTTCTCTGACGGCCCGTCCCAACCACCTGTCTATCTGGCAGTAGTTGCCCCAGCGTCCGTCAGCCAGTGGGCCAGCTGTCCCCAGACTAGGGCTCACTGCCACAGGGCTTAGTTTAAAATTGTCCGGCCTTCCCTTCCCTGCTCCTTTGCTCTGTTTCTACCCACCTGGGCCTTTGGCTAAGGCTCTCCCAGAAGAGGTCTCCATACCGCTGGGGCATCAGCGTGAGGCTCTGGGAAGGCAGGCGGGGTGGTGCAGGTCGGCTGACCACCCTGGAGCACCTGAGGACAAGGTAGGCTCGGGTCTGGCTCATCCCTCACAGCACCTGCTCACTCCTGGGACTCAGTGGTCCCGTCTTTCCATGAGACCACACGGCTGTCCGGCCCCCCTCGGGCCATGTGCTCTCTTACCCATTTTAGCTGCGGAGACGGTGAGGGCTTTGAGACCGGAGCTGGGGCAAGGGCAGAGCCTGCCAATTGCTTGAGCCCCAGATCTCAAACGACCAGAGAGCCCATCACTGGGCTGTTAAAGAGGAGGGCCCCGGCTACTCAGGAGATGTGACAGCCAGGTTCCCTTTGGTCACCACAAGGACCCAGCAGAGCTGAACCTCCGTTCATTCCTGCTTTGTGTCCCTGTATCTCAGAGAGACTAATCTTCTAGGAAGCAGGGGTGTGCAGAGCTGGTGGTGAACAGTGCTCAGCACTTCCAGAGTCCCCAGACTGGATGCCGACTCCTCTCAGTGTCCTGGGGCTTGGCCTGGGCCCTTATCTCCTCATCTCCAGGCCTCCTTACCTGACCTCAGCCCAGCCCACGCCTGTAAATACCACCAATGTGCTCACGACTCCCAAATCCGTATCTGCAGCCCCGGCTTTTCCCCTGGACTCCAGACTTGCAAGTTCAACCACCCCCTCAACCTCTCCTCCAGAGCCCCCCCCGCTGCCTCACGGAAAGGCACCCCCAATGCCCAGTTGCTAAGGCCCAAAACCTGGTATGCCTCCGTTTCCCTCAATTTTCATGTCCAGTCCATCGGGAATTCGTGCCAGTTCTGCATCACAAATACACCTAGATTTGGGGCGCCCGGCAGGCTCAGTCAGAAGAGCATGTGACTCTTGATCTTGGGGTTGTGAGTTTGAGCCCCACGTTGGGTGCAGAGATCATTTAAAAATAAAATCTTAATGCATCAACGGGGATGGAACTGGAGTGTATTCCGCTACGTGAAATAAGTCCGTCAGAGAAAGACAGATATCATGATTTCCCTCGTGTGGAATTTAAGAAACACAACAGGTGAACATAGGGGAAGGGAAGGAAAAATAAAATAAAAACAGAGAGGGAGGCAAACCATAAGAGACTCTTAAATACAGAGAACAAACCGACGGTTGATGGGTGTGGGGAAAATGAATGATGGGCATTGAGGAGGGCACTTGTTGGGATGAGCACTGGGTGTCCTATGTGAGAGATAATCCCTGGGCTTTACTCCTGAAGCCAAGACCACAGTGTATATGACAAATTTGGAATTAAATTAAAAGAAACAATAAAAAGTAATTTTAAAAAATATGTGTATATATATAAATGTATATACCCTTCCTATATATACATGTATATACATATGCCTGAGACCACATGGCTGTCCAGGCCTCATGTATGTGCATGTATATATATATATACGCATACGTACGTACGTATGTATATATACATACGTACGTACGTATGCGTATATATATATATACATATTTGTTTACTTTGAAAAAAGATTTCACTTAAATTTGGGGCATCTGAATGGCTCAATCGGTTAAGCATCTGACTCAATTTCAGCTCAGATCATGATCTCATGGTTTGTGAGTTCGAGCCCTGCTTGGGATTCTTTCTCTCTGCTCCTCTACTGTGCTCACTCACTCTCTCTCTCTCAAAATAAATAAGCAAATAAATAAATAAGTAAATAAATAAATAAAAACTGTCTCAGTCAGTAGAGCTCTTGATCTCAGGGTCTTGAGTTCAAGTCCCACGTTGGTAGTGGAACTTACTTAAAACTAAACAATTTAAAGGGTGCCTGGGTGCTTCAGTTGGTTAAGCGTCGACTCCTGATTTCAGCTCAGCTCACCATCTTGCAGTTTGTGAGTTCAAGCCCCATGTCAGGGTCTGTGCTGACAGCATGGAGCCTGCTTGGGATTCTCTCTCTTTCTCTCTCTCTGCCCTTACCCCACTCATAAGCTCTCTCTCTCTCTCAAAATAAATATTAAAAAAAATTTACGGGCGCCAGGGTGGCTCAGTGGATTGGGTGCCCGACTTCGGCTCAGGTCATGATCTCACGATCTGTGAGTTCGAGCCCCTGAGTCGGGCTGTGTGCTGACAGCTCGGAGCCTGGAGCCTGCTTCAGATTCTGTGTCTCCCTCTCTCTCTTGCAAAAAATGAATGATATAACATTAAAATTGCTTTTTAATTTTTAAAGTTTCATTTAAATTAGAAAAAATAAAAAATCTAATATACCCTATTTGACCACTCGTCACCATTTCCACCTCCACCACCATATTCCAGCACGTCTTTCCCTGCCTGGCCTATTCAATGGACTCCTCCTCCTCTCCCTGCTTCCCCATTCTAATCCCCTAGTAATCTATTCTGCCCAGAGCAGTGTGAGTAATCTTTTAAAAGTGGTCCTCTGAAATAACATACACTTTGAGATCTACTTCAAAATAATCTGAGGAGGAGGAGGCTGGATGGCTATACAGATAAAATTATATTCAATGTAATTATAATTACTGACCAGACTGAAAAGGGTACACTGGCCTCGTGATGATTGTTTTTTCTAACCTCTGTATCTATTTGAAAATTTGCATGATAAAAAAGTCGAAGAGGGGCACCTGGCTGGCTCAGGTGGGGGAGCGTGCGATGCTTGATCTCAGGGCCGTGAGTTCAAGCCCCATGTTAGGTGTAGAGCTTACGTAAATGGATTTTTAAAAAGTTGGACGGGGTGCCTGGGTGGATCAGTTGGTTAAGCATCCAAGTCTTGATCTCTGCTGAGGTCATGATCTCATGGTCATGGGATCGAGTCCCGCACTGGGCTCTGTGCTGACAGCTGGTGCCTGCTTGGGATGCTCTCTCTCCCTCTCTCTCTCTCTGCCCCTTCCCCACATTCTCTTCTCTCTCAGAAATAAATACATAGGGGCGCCTGGGTGGCTCAGTCAGTTGGGCGTCCGACTTCAGCTCAGGTCATGATTTCATGGTTTGTAGGTTCAAGCCCCGCGTCGGGCTCCGTGCTGACAGCTCAGAGCCTGGAGCCTGCGTGGGATTCTGCGTCTCCCTCTCTCTCTGCCCCTCCCCTGCTCCCACTCTGTCGCAAAAATAAACATTAAACATTTTAAATAAAAAATAAACTTAGAAAAAGTCTACTTGTCATTTCCCTGCTTAAAACCTTCCAGTGATTTCTACTGTCCTCAGGCCTCTTTTTCAATGGCCTATGAGGTCCTATATGAGCTGGCCTCTGCCTGACCGTCTGACTTGCTGTCTACTCTTCCCTTGATCACGAAGTTTCAGGGACACTGGCCTGCTTCCTGGTTGCAGATGATACCAAACTGCTTTCTTTCTTGCGGCTTCCCCCCCAACCCCTCACCCCTACTATTCCTTCTTCTCCCTTCCCCCCGCCCCCACCCCGGGGCTATTATCAGACTGGTTGCTTCTCATTTTTCAGATTTCAATTCAAACTCACCCTCCCACAATCACCCTATCTAAACTCGTGTCTCCAAGACACTCTGTTTCCTGTTATGTCCTCTTCCTATCTTATTTTTTTCATGATACTTATCGCTAATTGAAATTATGTTCATGTTCAGACGTTCTGTCTCCTTGCTCGGGAACCGCAGATCAAAACCCCTGGTCTTTCTAGCTGCTGAATCCCTGGTGCTTAATACAGTGCTGAGTTTAAAGAGAAAAAAAAAAAAAAAGCTTAAAAAACTAAAAAAAAAAAAAAAGTGGGGTGCGCCTGGGTGGCTCAGTCGGTTAAGTGTCCGACTTCGGCTCAGGTCATGATCTCAAGGGTTCCTGAGTTCAAGCCCCGCGTCGGGCTCTGTGCTGACAGCTCGGAGCCTGGAGCCTGCTTCGGATTCTGTGTCTCCCTGTCTCTGCCCCTCCCCCACTCACGATGTCTGTCTGTCTCTCCCTTGCTCTGAAAAATAAACATTTAAAAATCAAAAAAACAAAAACAAAAAACCGTTTGTTGAACAAGTTCACAAATCCTTGATCCCCCGAGACGGGCCATTGAGCCTCCCATTCCTCCTTTGCGATCGACTCTCCGGGAAGAAGCCAGGCGTCTCCACCCCATCCCCGCCGGGTGGGGAGGACTCACTTGGCGAAGGGGATGAGGTCGTCTGCACCGTCCTCTCCCTGCACCACTGGCCTGGGCTGGGCGGCTGGACCGAGTCTCCTCATTGGCGCTGGGAGGATACAGGAGGATGAATCACTCACTCGTGCAACAGGGACGAGACCAGCCGAAGATGCAGAGACGGCAAAGGGGCCGCGTGGGTCCGGGAAACGGAGAGAGAGAGCGCGCTTCGGGGGTTTTTCCTAAGGGCCGGACGTTTCTAGGAGGCGAACGCACGCGCGTACGGGCTAAAGGCGGTGAGCGCGGGGAAGGCGGGCGCGGCCGAAGACCGGGGAGATTCCTTCTGTGCGCACTAAGTGGGACGGAGACACGGCAACGTGGAACGAGGGCGGGCAGGGGGAGACCACGGACGGGGCACAGGCGTCTGGGGGTCTGGGCGGGGGCACGCAGGGAAATCGGGTACGAGGGGGTTCATGGACGCCACGTGGGGACGGAGCGGTCGCTTGGCGCAGCTGGGGGGGGGTGTCCACGGGGAAGGAGGGCGAGCCGACGATCAGGGGCGGCCGCCGATGACCTGCCGGCCGCTCGGGCCGCGCAGACAGAGCGAGCAAGGCTGCGTGATGAGGCAGGAGAGCCGGCAGGGGTCCGAACGGGGCGTCCGGGGCCAACGCGGGGAGGGGCGCGCTCAGGGGGGGGTCTAAGCGGGGCCGTCGCTCTCCCGGGCGGGGTGCAGCTCAAGGAAGCCACACGGTACTCAACAGCGGACCGGGAGGGAGCCCGGGGGTGGGGGGTGGGGGTAAGGGGGCGGGTCTGGCCCCGGGGCGGGGTCCCCTGGCCGGTGGGCCGGGTCGCAGGGGGCCACCCAGGCCTCAGAGGGCGGAAGGGGGCGGGCCCGTTGGGGGAGGGGGGAACCCTGGCAGGTGGGCCGAGGGGTAGCGCGGGTTCGGGGAGCGGGGGAGGCGCCGCCGGCCCGAGGGCATCACCGCGTGAGGCGGAGGCCCGGCCTGGGGGGGGCAGTCCGAGCCCCGGGGGCGGGGGGCCGGGCCCGAGACGGCACCCAGACTGAGGCGGCGGCCGGCCGGGCAGGGACAGGACAGCGCCGCCCCCGCGCTCGGTCCCGGCACCTGAGGTGGCGGCGGCGCGGCGGCTTTCTAGAACGCCGGGGAGGGCGCGCGGCAGAGAGAGAGGGTGTCGCTGACTGGAGTCAGGGGCGGAGCCTGCGCGCCGCGCGCGGCCGGGGGCGGAGCCTGGGCGGGGACCACCCCTGGGCGGGGCGCGACGGACGGCCCCGCCCCCTGGGCGCGCCTCCGACGGCGGCGACGTGCGCGGGTCCGGGGCCTGGGTCCCCTCCAGGGCCCGCCCCCACCCCCCCCCTCGTGTCCCCGGCCCGGCTCCTCCGGCGCCGTAACCCTCCCGAGGGCCGGTGTCCTGCGTGCCTTTCTGCGTCCGCAACTCGGTTTCCTGTCCGCGCCCGGTGGGCCCCACAGTCCGGAGGGCATCGCCCCTTTAACCGCGGTCCAGGGCGCTCCCGGGCCGGTGTCGGGACGGCGCGCGCGCCCGCTCGCGTGCGCGCGCCCGCCGGTCCCCCGCCCCTCGCTCCCGCCCCAGCTCGCGCTGCCCGGGCGGGCGCCGGCCGCTGGCGCCGCCGCTGCCGCTCCTGCTGCCGCCGCCCCCGGGGCGCGAGTCCGCCGCCCGCCGCCCGGGCCCCCGGCGAGGGGCGGGGGCCGCCCGGAGCCCGCTCCGGACCTGCCCGCCGCCGCCTCCCGCGTCCCGGGAAGGTCGCCCCCGTGCTCCCCGCCGAGCCGCTCCGGGAGCCCCGCGGCGACGAGGTGAGAGCCGGGGGGAGGGGGGGGCGGGCAGGGAGGGAGGGGACGCCCGCCGTGGAATGTGCCGGCCTGGGGGCGGGGAGCCGGGGTCCCCGGCCGGCCGCGAGAGCCGCGGTCATGTGCTGTTTGTCCCGCGGAGGCGCAGAGAGGTGCCAGGCCCGGGGCGGCCGTCGGGCGGCGGGCCGGGAGCGCCGGGTCCGCGTGGCCGCGCCGACAGGCCGGGACGGGGCCCTGCGAGGGGATGGCCGGGCGGGGCGAGGCGCAGGTGCCCCGGCGGGGCCCCGAGCCCGCGCCCACCCGCAGCCTTGCCCCATCCGCCGCGACGGCGCGGCCGTGGCGGTTCCCTGTCGTCGCCCCTTCCCTGCCCGGCGCAGGGTCTAGGGGGTCAGGGTTGCGCTTCCTGAGACAGCCTCTGTGATTTGAGCTACTCCCTTCCTGTCCTGGGGCAGACCGGCCCTCTCCCCCTTTCCCATGCCCTGCCCAGGAAGGGCTGCGGGAGGTGAGGCCCAGCAGGACAGGGGTTCGGGGCCCCAGCATCCCGGCCCGGCTTCACAACCCTCCACCCTCCTGTCCGTGGGCGTGGGCTGCTCAGCCTCTCCTCCCAGGGTGTGAGCACTAGGTCACCCACATTCCTGGGCTCCAGCCTGGCACCTTCCCCAGGGCGGTGGACGCCATAGCGCTAGCCCCAGCCTGGGGCCCGGACATACCTGTTTCCTCTTGGGGGAGACCCCAGCCCTTCTTCCTCCCCCAATAAACACGCAGGTATTTCACCGGGGTCCCCCAACAGAAGAGCCCCCGGGGGTTGGTGTGATGGATACAGGATGACCCCACCCTCCCCTGCCCATTGTCCTGGATCCTGAGGAGGAAGTGCTGGGGGGCTGGGCGAGGGGTTTGGGGCCCCCTGGCCGGGCCTGTGGATCCCAGTCCTGGGCTCTACCTCCAGCCCTTGGACTTTGCCCAGTGGCAATTCCTGCCTATGTGGAGCTTGTGGGCTCTAGGTGGGAGCTGGTTTCTGCTTCTTGGCTGACCCTGTGGGGGAATTTTAGGGCAGCTTTTATATTTGGGGTTTTCCTTCTTGTCTCTTCTGGGCTCCCACTTTGTGCTTTTGCCCCAGACCTCCCCTCCCTGTCTCACATTTCTGTGTTTCTTCTGTGGCCCCTTCCATTATTTCTTTCGTAGCATGAGCTGGATCTGGTCTCCTCTCTCCTATCTCCCCTTTTCTTGGTGTCTGTGACTTTGTGCCATTTCTCTGCCCCTCTTCCTGCCGCCTTCAGTGTCTCTGCCTATGTGTCCCTCTCTCGGAACCACCCTCTGTCCAGCCCCTCTCTCTCTCTCTCTCTCTCTCTCCTCTGTCTGGACGTTCAGTACACTTGTGACTGACGAGGAATAAAAATATCACGGTCCCTGCCCTTGGATTCACATTGCATTCAGCCACTGCGGCGGGACATCGTCCTTACCTTTCCTAACGTGACCCCCTGCCCCTGACCTCCGGCCGTGGAGCCCCTGACACACCGCTGGAGCCACAGACATAGCTCCTAACCACTCTTCCCCCACAACCAGGGTTTCCCCCACAGCCCCAGCTGGTGTGGCCAGGCCCCAAGTATAGGATGGGGCTTCCCCTACGAGGGCCGGTGGGAGCCAGAGCTGATACAGCCCCCCTGGTCTGGGGCCGGGACACCAGGTAACTCTTGGATGATGGCCCAGGTCCCTGTGAGCTGGGATATGGCCGGGGAGAGAGGCAGGAACACCTTTGGGAGTCCCCGAGGAGAGTGACATTGGGGAGGAGGGCCAGAGACTAGGAACTAGGTCCTCGGGGGTGCTGGGGAGCTGGGGAAGTGGCTGGAGAGACTGGTTCCTAGGAGAAGACGGGTCACAGAGGTCTGGGTCCCCCCCAGCGGCTCTGACCACCTTTTCCTTCTCTGTCCTCCAGCTGAGGAGGGTGAGAGTATCTGCAGCCATGGCTGGCGCCTCGGTGAAAGTGGCAGTGAGGGTCCGGCCCTTCAACGCCCGTGAGACCAGCCAGGATGCCAAGTGTGTGGTCAGCATGCAGGGCAACACCACCTGTGAGTGTGTCCCCCGGGGCCTGGCTGGGCACAGGCAGGGCAGGCGGGCCCACCACGCTGGCCTGTCCTGCTGGGCCGAACCAGGGGAGCAGGTGCTAGGCGAAAGGGCGGGGGCAGGCTGGCCTTTCCGTGCTCCCAGTCCCTGGGAGGGGGAATGTTGGCCTGGAGCCCTCCATTGCCCAATCGGGAGCCTGCCGGTGGGGGGCGGGTCCTGGGAAGCCAAAATTAGCCTTGGTGGCTGGAGGGGGTGGGGAGTATTAAAGGGGAGAGATGAAGCAGGGCAGAGGTGGGGAGTGGGCAGAAGTTGGGAGTCCCTGACCTTGGCCTTCCGCTCTTTCCTTCTGCCGCCTCAGCCATCATCAATCCCAAACAGGGCAAGGATGCCCCCAAAAGCTTCACTTTTGACTACTCCTACTGGTCACACACTTCGGTGAGGCTGTCAGGGTGGGGGAAGAGCTAAGCAAAGAGGGAAGGGGATTTAGGTCCTGGGGAGGGGGCGCTGCTGGGAAATAGGGCCTCCATGACATGGGTCGGGACCGGGTTGGGAGAACCAGGATCCCGGGTGGGGACGGGTAGGACCCGTAGGCTGTGACCGGGACCCGGATGGGGGAGGGAGAGTCTCTCAGGATAACTGGGTCAGGTAGGAGCCTGCATGGGATCCTGTCACAGGTGATTAGGCCCACGGATGGGGTTTGCCGGGGGCACATAGGGCCTGTGGGCCGTCATCAGATAGGAGCAAGACTCTTGGGGCCCGGACGCTACAGACAAAATCATTTAGAGCTCCTGTCTTTCCCGCCCCCGCTCCACCTAGGCTGAGGACCCCCAGTTTGCGTCTCAGCAACAGGTGTATCGGGACATCGGCGAGGAGATGCTGCTTCACGCCTTCGAGGGCTACAACGTGTGCATCTTTGCCTATGGGCAGACCGGGGCCGGCAAGTCCTACACCATGATGGGGCGGCAGGAGCCGGGCCAGCAGGGCATCGTGCCCCAGGTGTGCACGGGACCCGGCGGGGCAGAGGGGACGTAGGGCATCGTGCCCCAGGTGCGCACGGGGCGGGAGGGCAGCCAGGCCGGGAGCGTCTCCAGCTGCCCCGGGCGGGGAGGAAGGACAGGGGCCTGAGGATTAGGGAGCAGAGACCTGGCTCTCTGAGGCTGTTAGGGAACGTGACAGGGATAGCGGTTGGCTGCTACGTGGACTTTGGGGCCCTTTGGGGAGGGGTCTTTGCCCCCCTAGAAGCAAGAAAGCTTAGTGACAAGAGCCGAGCTTTGGTGTCAGAGAAGCCTGGGTTTGAACCCCGGTTCCACCACGTGCTGCGAATTCATTTTGTCTCGCCGTCATTTACAAGCACAGTTGCCCTGCAGACGTGTGGACTGTAGGCAAAGGGTTGACCGTAGAGACAGCCGGTTGTGGGTAACTGGAAACGGACCGTAATCCTTCCTGACTGTGCAGCACGGGGGCCTTGTTCAGGGGTGTGGTGTTAGGACACCTGCGTTGGCTTCCTGGCTCCCTGAATACTACTTTGTGACCCCGGGCAAGCATGAAGCTCTCTGAGGTGGTTTTCCTGTCTGTGAAATGGGAACACCCCCTCCCTCAGGGCTATGGTGAGGGTTAGAGCTGCTTGGGACAGGGCCTGGGGGAGGGGGGGGTGCGCCGTGAACAGCAGCTTCTCTGTGTCCGCTTCCAGCTCTGCGAGGACCTCTTCTCTCGTGTTAATAAGAACCAGAGTGCTCAGCTGTCCTATTCTGTGGAGGTAAGCCTGGGTCTCGGCGGGGCACGGGGAGGGCACGGCGGCCCTGGGCTGGGATAAGATCAAGGGCCGTCTCCGGAGTCAGGCCGCCTAGGGTCCACTCTCGGCTCTCCCCGCCGTTAGCAGTGGCTTCGGGCAAGCGATTTCGTGTCCCGGCCCCTGAGTGTGTTCGCTCCTGCGGTGATAAAGACCGGCCGGCCCCTCCGAGGGCTGCTGGATCGGTGAGCCCGCGTGTGCGGAGCGCCTAGCGCCGAGTCTGGGCATCACGAACGCTCGGGGTCCTCCAGCCACAGTCGCCCGTGTCACGTCCAGGGGAGCGAAGGGTGAGTCTTGTCGTCGGTATTTTCGCTACCTTTCTCACCTCCTGTGTGTTTCTGTCGCTCAGGTGAGCTACATGGAGATCTACTGTGAGCGGGTACGAGACCTCCTGAACCCCAAGAGTCGGGGCGCTCTGCGGGTCCGGGAGCACCCCATCCTGGGCCCCTACGTGCAGGACCTGTCTAAGTTGGCCGTGACCTCCTACGCGGACATCGCCGACCTCATGGACTGTGGAAATAAGGCTCGGTGAGGCGGGCTGACGCGCGCGGGGAGGGGGAGCCAGCGTCGGGCAGGCGAGAGGCCGATGCGGTGACCGCTCCCTTCCCCACCCAGGACCGTGGCCGCCACCAACATGAACGAGACCAGCAGCCGCTCGCACGCTGTCTTCACCATCGTCTTCACGCAGCGCTGCCACGACCAGCTCACCGGGCTAGACTCCGAGAAGGTGGCCTTCCTGCCTCCCTCGCTGCCCCCCTCCCCGTTCCCTCGCCGGGCGGCACCCAGATCTGCCCACCCCTAGCCCCCTCGGCCCCCTGGCCCCCTTACCTCCGGCCCTCTCCTCTGACCCCAGGTCAGTAAGATCAGTTTGGTGGACCTTGCCGGCAGCGAGCGGGCCGACTCCTCGGGGGCCCGGGGCATGCGCCTGAAGGTGAGGGGGCTTCGGAGGGAAGCTTAGGGTCAGTGCTGGGGGCTGCGGGTGGGGGTCTCTGGCCGGGGAGGGGCGGGGGGATGTGGATGGTGTCGGGGACGAGGGCCTCATTCCCACGCTCCTCGTCCCTTTCCAGGAAGGGGCCAACATCAATAAGTCCCTGACCACGCTGGGGAAGGTGATCTCGGCCCTGGCGGATCTGGTAAGAGCTGGGGCTGGGAGAGAAGCGGGTCTGGGACACGGGACAGGGGTGCCCATCCTGACCCCTCCCCCTCCGTCCTCCAGCAGTCCAAGAAGCGGAAGTCGGATTTTATCCCTTACAGGGACTCTGTGCTCACCTGGCTGCTCAAGGAGAACTTGGGTGAGGCCGCCTCTCTCTCCGCTGACTCTGCCCCTGCCCCTCCCATCGACCCCTTTGACACGTCTGACGAGTCCCCTTGCCACCCCTAGAATCTCACATCCCCCCTCACCCCATTGTCCCCTGACCGTCCCCCCTGCCCCGGAGCATCCTCGGTAGGTTTCCTGATGCTGAGGACCCACAAGCCGGGGGGGCCTCACCGCGGGGCTCCCCGAGACCCCTCCCTGACTGCGGGCTGGCCGCTGGCTCGATCCTCCTCCCACCCGTCTCTGACGGTCGCTGAGATGGCTGGTGTCTCCCCGCCTCTGACCGCCACCGCAGCTAGTGTACAACTCGTAGCTTCACCCTGCCTGGGACAGTGACCCCGCCAGACCCCTGAGGGCACTGAGGCCGCCCTGACCCCTAGACCCGGTCTGACTTCTCTTAGGGCCTAGGCCAACGACGGCTCTGCCCTGTCCCTTTGCAGGTGGGAACTCCCGCACGGCCATGATCGCAGCCCTGAGCCCTGCAGACATCAATTACGAGGAGACCCTCAGCACCCTCAGGTGGGGCTCCGAGGGAGCTCAGGCCGGCGGTTAGGACCCTGCCCGCCAGACAGGCTGACCAGGATTTAACGGTCAGGGAGAGGGAGGGAAGCAGGCTGGGGGGCGCCCCCGTCTGGGCTGCACCCAGCCCTCCCCGCTCCCCTCCCCGCAGGTACGCTGACCGCACCAAGCAGATCCGCTGCAACGCCGTCATCAACGAGGACCCCAACGCCCGGCTGATCCGTGAGCTGCAGGAGGAGGTGGCCCGGCTGCGGGAGCTGCTCCTGGCTCAGGGGCTGTCCGCCTCCGCCCTGGGAGGTAGGGCTCCAGAGGAGGGCGGCTCACGGTCGCCCCTTGGCCCGCTACATCTCTTGGTGGCCTTCGCCCAGGCCCGAGGCCAGAGGGGGGGCCACCGGCCACGAAGCTCTCTGCGCGCGCAGTGGCACGGATATAGATGTGAAGGGGGACGTCGCGTGCCTTCAGGCGTTTCAGGGAGGGACTGATTCCCCAGGGGCGTCAGGATGTGCGGGGCCCTGGAGAGGCCACTGGGACCGCTAAAGCGAGGGAGCAGGAGCAAAGGGCCAGGCCTGCGTCTGTGGTTCAAGCGGTAAAGCGGTTAGGATGGGCCATGGGGGCACCGGCCCTGATCAACCTTACAGAACGTGGGGCTTGGCTGGCCGTGAGCCGCGGCCCAGGTTCTACGGCGTAACGCTCAGCCATACTGTTACCCGATGTGTCCTCGTTGGAGGCAGTGTGATCTGTGCTCCACGTCCAGTCCCGGGGGCTCTCTTGCTGCAGATGGCCGGGGGCTGGGGGCACAGTGAGGAGAGCGGGGTGTCCGTTCTTGGGAAGACGAGAGTCCGGTAGACATGGTGTTTCTTTCCCACATGTGAATGGTCGCGTTGCAGAAGCGAGAGCTGCACAGGCTCTCTTCTCCCGGAAGGCAGACCTAGACACCAGGGCGCATGTGACGTGAGGCGGGTCGCAGCCACGCTGACCTTCCGACGGTGCAGCTCACCCAACGGTGGGAGGAATTGGCTGCCTTGTTCAGTAGTGCCCCTGGAGGGCCACAAGTAGGGACTGAGTACCCATTTGTCACGGCTGCTGTAGGAGAGCTCCCTGCTTGGCAAAGGTTGGCCAGATGACCTGTGCGATCCTTATGGGCTGGTCCTCTGCGAGGCCTTCTCTGAGTCTCTGATCTGTCTTTTCTTAGCCTCCTTTGATCTCTGTCTCCTTCCCAGGTCTAAAGGTGGACGAGGGGAGTTCCGGGGGTGCTCTGCCGGCTGTATCGTCCCCCCCTGCCCCAGCGTCAGCCTCACACCCCCCGGCACACAATGGGGAACTGGAACCGTCATTCTCCCCCAGTGCTGAGCCCCAGATTGGGCCTGAGGAGGCCATGGAGAGGCTCCAGGTGGGAAACTGGAGCTGGCCAGGTTGGCGGGGGTGGGGGGGTGGGGGGGGTAGGGGCAGCAGCCACTGGGGGTCTGGTTCTCCAAAGCCAGAGTTGAGGAGGAAGAGGGAGTCCCGGGAGTAGTGTGGCCCCGTGGTGGGTCCTCGTCCCAGACCTCCCCAACCCGTGCCTGTCCCGTGCCCCCAGGAGACAGAGAAGATCATAGCTGAGCTGAACGAGACCTGGGAGGAGAAGCTACGTAAGACAGAAGCTCTGAGGATGGAGAGGTGCGAGTGGCGGGCTGGCAGCCGGGGCCCCGGGGGGCTGGGGTGGGAGGGAAGGTCAGGCCCTGCAGGGAAGGGGTGCACGGTCACGGTCACGTGTCTCTTTGCCTCCAGAGAAGCATTGCTGGCTGAGATGGGGGTGGCCGTCCGGGAGGACGGCGGAACTGTGGGCGTCTTCTCTCCCAAGAAGGTGAGCGAGGGGTCTGCGGAGGAGGTTCTGCTGGCCGTGGAAGCTCATGGGGTTTGGGGGGTACGAGGCGAGCCCCAACTCGGATCCCTGAGCGTGTCCCTGCGTCGTCTCTGTCCCCATGCCCGCCACCTCCTGTGTGTTGTCAGGCCTCCGTGTGACAGCCTGGGGTGAGGTGCCTTGTTAGGTGCCTGTGGCCGGGGTTCCAGGGTCCCTAGAGGATACTAGGGTCCCTGCCCCTCCGGGGTGTTTTCAAGGGCCGTTTGGAACCTGCGTGTTAACAAACATAAACCCGCACTGGTACATGAGTTCACGCAGAGCTTGTTTCTGGATTCCCAAATTGTTCTCAGTAGTTACCCCGGGAACAGGGGAGGAGGGGGGAGGTTGGAGGCTGGTTGGGGTCGTGATGTACTCGCTACATATTCTTCTTTACGGCCAAATTTTGTGTCCCGTGCATGTTACTGCTTAGAGAGGCACTGAGAGACGCACCGCGAGAGGGTCGCTGGAAGACGAGCCTGTGGGGAAGAGCCAGGAACAGGCAGCGAACCGTAGGACTGGGGTTGCGAACGTGGCAGGAGGCTTAAGGACGCATCGGTGTAGCAGGAGACGCGTGGAGGCGGTGTCCCGGGGAAGGCGGTCTGGCAGGCGGACGCGCAGGTTGGGGGTGGCCGAGGGGCCAGGCTAGCATCAGGCCGAGCGGCACAGCTGGTGTCTGTTGCACGCCTGCCGTGTGGCGGGTGCTCGAGAGGAGGGAGGGAGGAGAGGCCTTCAGTCGTCTCCGGCCAGCATGGCCCAGGGCCCGCCAGTCAGGGCGGGTGCAGGCTGGAGGCCGCCAGGACGCCTGTGCCGGAGTGCACGGTGAAGGGCGTCGTGGAGGCCCGTTCGAGCGAGCGGGAACTTCGGTCCTTCCGGGGAGTCAGCCTCGTGTGTCTGGGCCGCGGTCTGAAGTTTGGAGGCTCAGGCCCCGGTCAGGTGTGCCGTGCTCAGAGCCGCCTGGAAGCGGTTCTGGGTTATTGGAAGGAGGCTCCTCCTGATCGATGAGGTCACGGCCGTCCGGGAGACGGAGTCTGGAAGGAGGCAGAGGCGCAACAAGAGGGGAGGGGTTTGTCCGGCCTGGGGCACAGCCGGGGAGCGAGAGAGCCGTGGCGGGGGTGCTGGGGCCTGTCCGGGGCTGGGCACTCAGGGGTCCCTCTGTAGCCTCTCTCTGGGACACAGGACCACAGGTGGCTCTCTGTGTGGTCTACAGCCACACGGGGGTGCTGGGGGCCTGGGACGCTTCCACTGCGGGTGCAGCGTTAGAGAGATAGAGGGGTGCACGTTTCTTTCTTAGAGGGCTTCCGGCTGCGTGGAGATGCCTTCTACTAAGGTCCAGGGACCAGCGGACGGGGTCTTGTTTTCAGTCCTCGTAAGGGGACCACGCACGCAAGGCCCGCCCCGTCCTCCGTTCCTCCCGTGTCATCCAGAGGTGGTCCGTGCACGTACAGGCGTGTGGCACACACACACAGCCTGTCTCCGGAACAGCCGCGGTTCCACGCCTGATGCTTCTCGTGTCATAGCGTGTGCGCGCTGTCTGTTCGTTTTCGTGGTGCCAGAATGTTCCCGTGGACGTGGAATCATTGATTTAACCGGCTTCCTGCTGATGGGCGTTGAAGCTGTTTCCTGTTCTTTGACACCACAAGCGGTGTTTCGGTGTGTGGCCTTACGGGAAAGGTTTATCGTTTCCAGAACAAGTTCTTGGAGTGCAGATTTGGAGTCGGACGGTAGCCGTGTAGGATTTCCACGTATTTCTCCGGAGTGCCTTCCGAAGATTATAGCCGGGTCACTTTGTACTCCCCAGGGCAGTGCAAGAGAGCCGAGTCCCCTCACCCTTTTCAGCTTTTGGTCTTTGCTGGTCTCACTGGAGACAAAGGTGTCTCAGGGTACATTTCTGTTGCACTTGCTTTGCGTGGAGAGTCCTCACGTGAACGGGCGTGCGTGTTTCAGGAGGGGTGGCTGGATCTGGGGAAAACGGGTTTGGTGGGGGCGGCTCCAACCTGGGAGTGCCCCCGTGCGGATCGGGTCCTGCGGGAGAAGCTGGTTTGTCTCCGAGAGGGCTTAGAGCCTGAGGGAAGGCCCCCTTTTTCTGGGCTCCCATCGTCAGGCCCAGGGACCTCTGCCATCAGTGATTTTCAAACCTGGCTGGGAGCTTCCGTCACGGGGGCCGAGGGGGTGGGCAGGACCAGACTCTGGGCCCTCCTCCCCAGCCTCGGCCCCAGCGTCTCCTGCTTATCTGCTGGACGTGTTAGGCTTTCAGGTACGGTTTCGTTTGAACAAAGGGTTCCAGGGCTGAACAAAGATTGAAAAGCACTGCCCTAAATCGTGTCCGCTCTCCCGAGGGATGGATCGCTTTCTGCTTCCAGAGCCCATTGGCGTTTGCCATTCCTGGGGCAGGGCTGAGGCTGCATCGAGGGAGGGCGAGAGCATCCCTGGGGACCAGAGGAGGGTTGCAGCTGTGATGGTTGGGTGCCCAGGTTGGGGCACACACGTGGACACACGTACCCACCGTGGACATCGCAGGGGCGCTCTGTTCAGGGGGCTCCCGGAGAACCATGGCCGGTTCCCCCCACCCTGCACTTTCTTGACTCAGGGCTTTCGTCCTGACCCCTCCTTTCACCTGGAACTCTCTTCCTTCCACTGTCCACGTCCTCCTCGTGCTCAGGGACGAGCTGTCATGCTATCCTTGTAGTTCTTCCTTGGTCCTTCTTGCGAGCCCCTCCCTGAGGTGGTGGCACTCAGCTCCCTGGGGACAGAGGGGCCAATGAATGAGTGACCTGAGGGAGGGTGTGGAAAGGTCAGAGACCACTGTAGGACATCTGTTTCCCACTTGTGGTGTTTTCTTGCCAGTGACTCTGATGGCCCTACTAATGACAGCAGCGGCTGGTGGGGACTTGTCCCTGAGTCCCCAGCACTCTGCCAGGGTCTTGCACATAGAAAGCTCGCAGTAGATCCTTGTAGAACTCGGGCAGAGCATCTTGTGTTGGGGCAGAAGGCTTAAGGAAGCTTCGTGGAGGAAGTGGCATTTGAGACCGATCTTGAGGGGCAGGAAGTGAATGACTTTGACAGGTAGGGGTGGGGTCGGCAGCAAGGCTGTTCCAGGCAAGGAGACCTGGGAGCAGCCCAGGAGGGTGGCCAGAGGTGCAGGGGACCTGCTTCTGGAAGGGTGTTTGGATAAATAGGCTGGGGCACTGATGAGGAGAGCCAGGGGACCAGCATAAAGTCAGGTGGCCGTGGGCTGCCCACCAGAGTGGCCTGAGTTGTGTGGTGAAGGCAGGAAGCTGGAGACCTGTGCAGAAGGCAGGCCTGGGGCAGGGAGGGCCAAAGGAGGGCAGCAGATGAGAGCCGTCCCTGGGGGTGTGGGGCAGGGCCGTGAGGGGGCGTGGGGGGACCCAGGCCGACTCTCCTGGCTGCCCAGTTACAGCCTAGGGAGGGCGGGGGTGTCGGCAAAGAAACGCCACCCAGAAAAAGTGTTTCTGGGGAAGGACCGGGCTGGGTTTTCTGTGCAGAGCAGCGTAAGAAGCAGCCAGCCGGGCCGGAGGGATGGACTTCGGGGAGGGAGGCCCCGGCTGGCACCTGCCGCAGGGACCCCGGCCCCAGCGAAGCGGGAGTCTGTCTGAGAATCGGCTGTGTTGGTTTCACCTGCTTTTGAATCGAGCTGACGCTTTCCGTTCTTTGGTTGTAAGAGTCGCCCGTGTTCCTAAGACACGCGAGCTGGAAGGCACATGGGGAGCCCGACCCCTCACCCTGTGCCCGCTTGTGCTCTCCAGAAGGGGCAGGATACGTTTTGAAGGAAGAAATGAGGCGGGGACGGGGCGTGCAGGGAAGGCAGAGGCGGGGCAGGTGATTCCCCAGGTTTCTGCCGGGGGGGGACGGTCGGGTGGGCCGTGGGAGGTGGGAGGGGTACACGGGTGGGCACCTGGGCCCCTTGTGTGTGTGGAGAGGTGGCTCGCGGTGTCCTGCGGTGACCTGTACCTGGGGGTCGGGCGGCTGGGGGAGCTCCCCGAGTGGGGGAGCGGCCTGCGGTGCTGGAACCCGGGGGGATGTTGCCGAAGCTCCCTCCCGCTCCCCTGACCGCTCCCCTTCTCCCTCAGACCCCCCACCTGGTGAACCTGAACGAAGACCCTCTAATGTCCGAATGTCTGCTGTACCACATCAAGGACGGCATCACCAGGTAGCGTTCGCCCCGCAGTCTCCGGGGCCGCCTCTCCTTTTGGGGTGTGGCTGCAGACAGATGGCCACGCTGATGACTCCCTTCCCTGGTGACCTTCCTGGAGACACCCCAGGTCTCAGGACAGCTACCTGCACGGCCCAGGTCGCCCTCCAGGCTTCCCGAGAAGGTGTGAGCCTGGTTGCCCAGCGGCCGTGCCCTGCACCCACCACTTCGGGACGGGGACGGGCCTCGTTTGTGGGGATAGATCCCGATTTACTGGGGCACAAGGGGGGGCGGAAAGCTCCGATTGCCACCTTCTCAGCCCCTGGTGGTGTTTGTTACCTTGGCCTCCCCTGGTGCACCCTGCCTCGCAAAGGGAGACGGGAAGCACGGCTTCGTGTTGCCGAGAGTGCCCACGCGGCAGGGGGTTCGCGGGTGGCTCTGACCAAGCCCTGGGGCTCGGGGCCTCGGAGGTTACCTCCTGCAGTCAGTCAGAGGGGTGAGGATGTCCCCTCCCCCAACATAAGCATTACGGCTGATGATCGTGGGTAGGAAGTGAGCCCTCGGGCGACCAGCCCCGGGGACGGGTGGGAGGCCCGTGCTGAGGGTGCCCGCCACACTTCCGGCTCCCTTCCCCCTTGCCACGTGACCCGTGGGTAGGACCCGGGCTTTGGAATCAGGCAGGTCCCGTCTCGATCCCAGCATCCCCCCGGGCAGGCTGTGTGACCTTGGGCAGGTGGCTTTATCTTTCTGAGCCTCGGCCTCCTTCTCCGTGAACCGGGAATGACCGCTTGGCTCACTGAGATGGGCGAGCTTGTGTTCGGAGGGGATGTGGCGGACGTGTGGCACGCGCTCACAAGACGTTGGCCGTTGCCTCCCCAGGGTGGGCCAGGTGGACGTGGACATCAAGCTGACCGGGCAGTTCATCCGGGAGCAGCACTGTGTGTTCCGGAGCATCCCGCAGCCAGACGGAGAAGGTAACGGCTGAGGGGCGAGAGCTCAGTGGCCTGGGTCGGGTCCCCACGCTGGGACTGTGGCCGTGTAAGAGGGGACGTGTCCGTCCTCGGAGCGGCTTCAAGCTCAGGTTAAGCGCTGGGAGAGCGTCCGGGGCCCGGCCGTGTGCACCCGCCCTGGGACCGAGGTCTGCTGCAGCAGGCGGGAGCGGCGGGGTCCCCACGGCAGACACACGACGCTGAAGCGTGCCGGGGGTGGGGACAGTGAGGTTCTGCTGAAGATGACATCTTGCCCTCGTCCCTGGTCTTGTAGCCTCAGAGAGCACTCTGGTTGTTTCTTACGGAAAGCTGTGTCAGTCTCGGTGGGGTCTCTGAGTTCACGTCCTGCTTCTGTCCAGCTGTGACGGTAGAGGTTTCTGGGAGTTCGCTGGCCCACGTGCCCCTCTGGTTGCAAAACTTCCAGACTTTTAGCCCTAATTCAGCCGTAGCAGTGAAAGCTTTGAGGACTCACAAAAGCTGAGGGTGAAGGTAGCAGCCTGTCTGATATTGCGACAGAACGGTACTTGTGCGTTTCTGGGTGTGTTTTGAGGTCGCCGTTTTGTTCTGGTCCGGTCTTTATTTTTTTTCAATGTTTTATATTATTTTTTGAGACAGACAGGGCACGAGCAGGGGAGGGGCAGAGAGAGAGACAGAGAGAGAGAGAGAGAGAGAGGGAAACAGAATCCAAAGCAGGCTCCAGGCTCTGAGCTGTTGGCACAGAGCCCGACGCGGGGCTCGAACCCACGAACCACAAAATCATGACCTGAGCCGAAGTCGGACGCTCAACCGACTGCGCCACCTAGGCAGGACCACCCCGTCTCTGGTCCAGTCATTTTTTTAAAAGGAATAGTTTGGGTTTACGTGGGCCCGAGTGAAGTCGAGCCCTGGGACTCGGGTAGGGTAGGAGGCAGGGTGCCGTCCACCCGAGCACTCACGGAGCCTGGAGCCTGGAGCGGTGCGCTGTGCCTCAGGCTCTGAAGGAGGGGCAGGGAGTTGGGGCGCACACGCTTTTTAAATAAGAAAAGACGCCGCCCTGTGGCTTACAGCTCAGGTTGGACACCTGCCTGGCGGGCCGCACTCTGGTTCAGGGTCTGCAGGTTAATGCAGCGGTTCTGGTCTCATTCAAGTCCTCAGTGGCAGCAGGTGCTTCCGGCGTTGGCGGGCCGCAAGCTGTCGAATCAGTTCAGCCCGGTGACTTACGGCCGAGTTCCTGTTCTGTGGTCGCCTCAAGCCACGTGCTAGGTCACGACCAAACCGTACAAGGCCCGCGGAGCGAGCCCAGCCTTGGGAGCTCAGAGCACGTTTGGGAAGGTGACGGGCAGGCAGGGGACGGTTGGTTACACAGCAGTGAAAGCAGCCGATGATCCTGTGCCCCAAAGGGTGGGGTCTGTGAAGGTTCAGTCCCATCGGTCTCTGTTCTTATGGCGGACTTGGGACTTGAGCAGACAGGCGGAGGGGCTGTGGGCAGCCCAGCCAGAGCCGTGGACCTGGAAGAGCGTTTATCGCTGACCATCCAGCTTGTGCTGTTGCGTTGTCTCACGCAGCTCACGAGTGAGGGACCTGAGGCTCTCGGGGGTCAGGGGCCTTGCCCAAGACCGTGCAGCTAGAAGCTGGCGGAGCTGGATTGGGACACTGCTTGGCGGGCTCCAGGGCTGTGCTCTGAGCTCCGCCTGGGTACGGGCGGCTGTGCGTCCGGGAGAAGGCTGGAGCAAAGTCGTCTGCTCGCCCGGCCCCACTGCCCTCCACAATGCCCGTCTCTCCAGCTTTAGATTCTCTGCTCATTGACTTGTCCGACTTACCAGCTGGAAGTGAGCTCTGGGAGAGCGGGGACGTGGTGGTTCTTTCTAACGTTCATTTACTTATTTTGAGAGAGACCGCGCATGCTCATGGGGGTCAGAGAGAGGGAGAGAGAGAATCATCCCAAGCAGGCTGAGCGGAGTTTGGTCTCACAGACCGCGAGATCATGACCTGAGCCGAGATCAGCGGTTGGACGCTCAGCTGATTGAACCGCCAGGCGCCTAGGGATTTGGGTTTTTATCTCCAGTGTATTTCTAACACCTAAAATAGCGCCGGGCATATAGTGGGGGTGCAAAGCACTCACGGAACGAACGAACGAACGAATGAAGTTGGGGCATGGTGGGAAAGGGTAGGGAGAGACTGGTCCCCATTACAGCCACCCCACCCTCTCTGCCACATCCTTCTCTTTCCCGCTGTCACTACCTCCGCTGCCCCGGAGCTGAGTTCCCTGCCTGCTTTCTTCTCCCGCGGCGTCGCGAGCCCCCTCTGCCTTATGTCACTGTTCGCTCTGCTTCCCTTGTCACTGTTGGTGTAAGAACTCAGCTCCATGTAGCACTTTGTTTTTCTGTCCCTCAACCATCCCGTAAGAGAGGACTTGATCATCCCAGTTTATAGAAGCCGCAGAAGTCAGGCGATCTGCTCAGCATCCCTCAGTGAAGGCGTTGCAGAGCCTTTGGGACACCAGGGTCCCTCGGTGCCAGCGAGGCGCCAGTCCTCGAGGGCAGGAAGCTGCCTCATGCTCAGCGAGCAGCAGGCTCCGTGGCTTGTACAGAGGACCGAGGAGCACCCTGACACATGTTGGAGTCCAGTCGGCTCTGTCTTGTCACGTGGACACCGTGCTCTGCGGGCTGTGGCCCGAGAAGAGTAGTCAGGCGGCAGTTTGCGAAGCGCATCAGACGGCAGCGGGCTGGGGGCCTGCGGGAGGGGTCCAGGCTTGGCGCGGGATAGCGTTCGTTGGAAAGGAAGGAGTGGGCATCGGGAAGGCAGAAGTGACAGCCTGCCCGGACGCGAGGGACAAAGCACTCTGAGAATTACTGTCTTGCTGAGCCGCTGCTGGGGAGGTTGGAGGGGGGCACTAGGGAGCTTCTACAGAGGCTTCTGGAATTGTAGCTGGGGCTCTAACCCTCCTTCTGCTCTTCCTTTCCTGTGCTGCCTGCCACCAGAGGGGCCGTGGCACCCCCGACAGGTACTGGAGGGCGGGCCTGGGGGCGCGTGCATGTCTTTTGGGGGGACTGCAAGATGGGAGTCTGTGAGCATCACCCCTCCCCCAAGGGCCTAATGCCCCCCCTCCCTCTCTCCCTCTGCTCAGTGGTGGTCACCCTGGAGCCTTGCGAAGGAGCCGAGACCTACGTCAACGGGAGGCTGGTGACCGAGCCCCTGGTGCTGAAGTCAGGTAGAGGAGACCGTGTGCTGCGAGCGCTCCGGGCAGGCTGGGCCAAGAGGGTCCTGGGCAGAGGTTGCCGGGGCAGCACCCGGAAAGAGGAAGGGACTGGGAAGTGAAGAAGAGGGACCCTGCTCCTGGTTTCTCCCATGGCCCTGGGGAAACGGGAAGAGTGCGCATGCTCCTGGGCTCCCTCTGGCTGGCAGGGGCCAGTCGGCAGGGGCCCAGACTGCCCTCGGGCTTGGGTGGCCGGAGACCTGGTGGCAGGGCTCCTGGGCTTGTGGGCAAGGCCCGGCTCCCCGTGGGCGCGGGGATGGGTTCGCCGCCGTGGGGAGCGAGCCCACCCTTCTCCGCTCCCGTCTCCAGGGAATAGGATTGTGATGGGCAAGAACCACGTGTTCCGCTTCAATCACCCGGAGCAGGCGCGGCTGGAGCGGGAGCGAGGGGTGCCCCCGCCCCCCGGGCCGCCCTCCGAGCCCGTTGACTGGAACTTCGCCCAGAAGGAGCTGTTGGAGCAGCAGGGCATCGACATCAAGCTGGAGATGGAGAAGAGGTGCGGGGAGGAGTGCTGTCTGGACCGCCCCCCTCCCGTTGTCGGGGACCCCACTGCGGTGGCTTCAGAGCCTCATGCTCTTCCCCCCCTGCCCCCCAACCCCAGGCTGCAGGACCTGGAGAATCAGTACCGGAAAGAGAAGGAGGAGGCTGACCTTCTGCTCGAGCAGCAGCGACTGGTGAGGGCCGGCCAGGGCATGGGGGGCAGAGAGGTGGTGAGGGCCGGCCAGGCATGGGGGGCGCACGCACAGAGGGGCACGGGGGGGGGGGGGTGCAGGGAGGTGGTGAGGTGTGTGGAGGGGCATGCAGGGTGCATGCAGAGGGGCACGCGGGGGTGGAGGGAGGGAGCATGTGTGCGTAGAGTGTGCGATGGGGGCCAGTGGGGTGCACTGGGGTGCGGAGGCAGGAGACGGACTGGCGGTGCAATAACACAACTCTGCCTTTGGTTCATGCTGTGTGAGCCAGAGTGGGGAGTGGGCACGGGGTCGGCGCGTGGCCGTGGCATTTAGGAGGAGATGGGACCGAAAGGTGACTCGGGGAGCAAGCTGGGTGCAGGGAATTAGCATCCCTCCCACGTGAGCAGGGCTTCCTGGACTCGACCTTCGTGATTTTCACGCATCCAAGTACTGTTTGTGGTCTGAGACTGTTCTTTAAGCGGGCCTGCCCTTAGCGCGGCCCCGTGTGCGGACCCCCCCGCACTCGGCACCGCCGCAGCTCCGCTCGCGGGGCTCTCTGCCCGTCACTGTTCCACGGGCGCGCGGGTTTGCGGGGAGACGCTAGGGTCAGCGGTCCAGACGGGGCGTCTCTGGGGTCGCGGGGACCGGCGGGCCCTGGGGTGTCCTGAGCCCCCTCCCCGTTCTGTGTGTGTGGCCCCAGTACGCGGACTCGGACAGCGGGGACGACTCGGACAAGCGCTCGTGCGAGGAGAGCTGGCGGCTCATCTCGTCCCTGCGAGAGCAGCTGCCCCCGACCACCGTGCAGACCATCGTGAGGCGCTGCGGCCTGCCCAGCAGCGGCAAGCGCCGGGCCCCGCGGAGGGTGTACCAGATCCCCCAGCGGCGGCGGCTGCAGGGCAAGGACCCGCGCTGGGCCACCATGGCCGATCTGAAGATGCAGGCGGTGAAGGAGATCTGCTACGAGGTGGCCCTGGCCGACTTCCGCCACGGCCGCGCCGAGATCGAGGCCCTGGCCGCCCTGAAGATGCGGGAGCTGTGCCGCACGTACGGCAAGCCCGAGGGCCCCGGGGACGCCTGGAGGGCCGTGGCCCGCGACGTCTGGGACACGGTGGGCGAGGAGGAAGGCGGCGGCGGCGGCGGCGAGGAGGGGGCCCGCGGGGCGGAGGTGGAGGACCTCCGCGCCCACATCGACAAGCTGACGGGGATCCTGCAGGAGGTGAAATTGCAGAACAGCAGCAAAGACCGGGAGCTGCAGGCCCTGAGGGACCGCATGCTGCGCATGGAGAGGGTCATTCCCCTGGCGCAGGTGCGAAGGGGAGGCCGTTCGGGTCCTCCCAACACCCCTCCCCCCAGCAGCCCCAGCCCCCCACTCCAGGGCCCCCCTTCCTGCCCCTCCTGGCGCATTCCAGGGCGCTAACGGAAAATGCAGATTGCTGCCCCCCCCCCCCCCCTCCGTCTTTGCTGGTGACTCCGCATTTGTAATGAGTCCCCGGATGTTTCAGCAGCTCCCCGCACCCCCCTCCCCCATTCGGTCCTGACCGCAGCCCCGCCAGCGGCGGTGGGATCACCGGGCCCGTTTCTGCTGGCTTTTGCCCAACGAGTTAATCTGTGTCTTCCGTGGGCCAGCCTTCGCGCCGGGCGCCCGGGTTCCTGGCCGCAGACACGCTGTGCTCTTCCTGCTTGCCCTCTGGGGGCGCAGGACGGGCAGGCAGCCCTCGGCCGGCCGGGGTTATTGGCGGCTTACCGCCCCCACCCGCCCTGCACGTCCAGCCCCAGCAGCTGCTCCTTGACCTTGCTGCGCACCTACCGCCTGGAGGCCGTTGCGCCTGGAGCGCCTTCCGCTCACCTCCTTCAGGCGTTTACTTCGGCGATAGCCGATAGCCTCCCGGTGGATGGGTCCCTGCCGTGGCCACCTTCACCCTGGCCCCATCCCCTGCCTGGCTCTGCTCTTTATCCCGGTATACGTGTTTTGATAAAGCACATCATTGAATACATCACATATGCTTTTATGTAATGTACCCGACGTATATCAATATAAATATTCTACTTTTAAAAAGTTAACTTGAGGGAGAGAGCACGAGCAAGCGGGGGAGGGGCACAGGGCGAGAAGAGAGAAGCCTAAGCAGGTTCCGTGCTCAGCGGCGGAACCTGGGCTCGAGCCCACAACCCTGGGATTGTGACCTGAGTGGAAATCAAGAGTCAGATGTTCAGCTGAGCCATCCAGGCGCCCCTAAACATGCTCTTCTATTTAACTTCTTATTGAAGCATAATCTCTGTACCATTCCACGGTTTTTCTCATGGATGGATCAGCTGTCTCTCTCCCTTAGATGATGGCAGGTATCACTGACCTTGTATTCCCAGGGCACAGAAGGTATCGGCAGGACTTACGAGTGCCCACCGGGCGCGGGGCATGGCTCTATTCACCCCGCGGTGGACTCGCTGAACTCTTACGGCCGCCCCCGCGGTGGGTGCCGTTACTGAAGGGCTCTTGCACAGGAGGGGCCTGGGTGCGGAGGCAGGGACAGAAGTGGCAGGCCAGGAAGGGTCTTAGGTCACCCGTCCCCCACCCCCACACAGGCCTGTGCCCTTAAGCCACTGTCCCGGCCCCCTTGTCTCCACGCTCCTCTGGGGCCCCCCTGAAGTCTGTGCTCACCGCCCTTCTACCCTCTGCCCCTCTCTTCCTCCCAGGACCACGAGGATGAGAACGAAGAGGCCGGGGAGGCCGCCTGGGCGGCGCCGCCGGCGTCAGAGGCGGTGGAGGAGGAGGCCCCCGGCGAGCGCGCGGCCCCGGCGCGGCCCCCCTCGCCGCCCCTGTCCAGCTGGGAGCGGGTGTCGCGGCTCATGGAGGAGGACCCCGCGTTCCGCCGCGGCCGCCTTCGCTGGCTCAAGCAGGAGCAGTTGCGGCTGCAGGGACTGCAGGGCGCGGGCGGCCGGGGCGGGGGGCTGCGCAGGCCCCCCGCCCGCTTCGTGCCCCCTCACGACTGCAAGCTGCGCTTCCCTTTCAAGAGCAACCCGCAGCACCGGGAGTCCTGGCCGGGGGCCGGGGAGGCCGCCCCCGCACCCCAAGCTCCCGAGGAGGTGGCGCCCCCTCCGGCCGCCCCCGCGCGCCGGCCCCCCAGTCCCCGGAGGTCCCACCGGCCCCGCAGGAACTCCCTGGACGGAGGCGGCCGCTCCCGGGGAGGGGGCTCCGCGCAGCCCGAACCCCAGCACTTCCAGCCTAAGAAGCACAACTATTACCCCCAGCAGCCCCAGCCGTACCCCGCGCAGCGGCCCCCGGGGCCCCGCTACCCCCCGTACACCACTCCCCCGCGGATGAGGCGGCAGCGCTCGGCCCCCGACCTCAAGGAGAGCGGGGCGGCCGTGTGAGCGCCCCGACGGCCGGGGCCGGAGCAGAGCAGATGCCGGAGCCGCCGCTTTCCCGGGAGCCCCGGGCAGGGAGGCGACAGGTGGGCGAGAAGGTCCGAGTAGGTGATGGACGGCGTGGCAGAGGCTGGGCCGGAGGCCGCAGGAAGGAAGCGCGCACGGAGTTGCCGGGAGCAAACCAAAGTGAAGGAAGAGAGGGCGGGGGCTGCCTCGGGGCGCCCCTTGCAGGGGGGGGGGGTCCCACAAATGCTGCTAGGGGTGGGGTGGGGGTAGGGGTGCCGCGTAGCCAGTGTTTGACTTTCTTTTCAAGTGGGGACACGGGGGGAGGGGAGGGGGGGGAGGGGAGGGGAGGACCCAGGGTGAGGCGAGTTCTCTTCCCTGCCCCGACTGTCTGTCTGTCTGTCTGTCTGTGGTGGGCTTCTGTTTCCAGGGAGGTGAGGTGTGGCCGACCGGAAGTCATTCCCCTCCCCTTCCGGGCCTCCTGCTATATTTGGGGGCCCTGTCTGGATTCTGGTTTGGCTGGGGTCCCACGAGGGTGTGGGACCCTTCAATAAAGGATAGCAAACAGAGCCGGTGCTGGTTTGGTCTGGCTTTAAACAGAGGGGTCGGTGATCCAAGGAAAATGCACAGATCCTAAGCGTGCGGCTCGGCGGAGTTTTACCTAGGTGTGCACCCTGGGAATCCTCACCCACATCAAGATACAAGAGCGGTCGTCTTGGATTCTTGAACGTTCCGCCCCGTGACTCTCCCTTCAGGGTGCCGAACCCAGTCCTGATTTCCCTCCCTCCATTTTGGCTCACCTGGCGCCTCCCTTTCTGCCCCCCCCCCCCCCCCCACGGGGCGCATGGTCACCGACAGAGGAGAGCGGGAGGGATGAGGGCAGGGAGAGGGGGACCCACCTGTCCGTTGCTAACAGGACTTGCAGGATTTGGGGGCAAGGCGGGGTTCAGCTCCACCCAGCCCCTCGCCGTTTGAAAGGTCTTCCGCAGAGCGAGAATGCCCCCCGGGTTCTGTTCTCTTGGACTTTGGAATGTTGATCAAGCCCACTGCACCCACCTGCTTACTTTCTTCCCATCTGTGATCCCTGCCTTGGGCCAGGGCGCGTCCCGCATCCCAAGAAGCCTGGTGTCTTGAGACTGTAGCAGGAGGATGCTGCTTGCTCGCTTTCGTGTCCTGGCCTGGAGGAACGAGGTTAAATCGAATCCCTGCCCTGCCTGCACCTTGCCAAACTCCGGAATCTTCCCGTTCTCAGGAAAACACCTCCCCCGTTTGAAACTGTGAGCTGTTTGCCCACAGCTTCCTGATGTCAGTCTCCAGGCACTAGCGGCCAAAACCATAGACACGATCCCCAACTGCAGCCAAAACCACGGCCCTGGGCAAGGGTACGATTGTGTTTACTCTGGGTTTCCACGCCCTGGTGCTGGCTACCTTCATTTTGGCAGCTTTGACTGCCAGGTCTTCAGGGACCTGTTGACAGTGACCCAAGATCCAGAACGTAATGGATAGCTTGGCGACAGTGTTTACTTGAGCAGTTTATAATCTGGGCAGGGAGATTAAATGTGAGCAAGAAAATGATAGAATACAAAGTTCCCCGCAGGTCAGAGCAAGCTGAGCAGTTGGGACAAGTCATGTGGGGGCTGAGACGGGAGAGACAGCTCACTGTTTGAACACGCAGTTGGGTCGGTTCGCCTGGGTGGCTCAGTCGGGTAAGCGTCCAACTCTTGATTTCGGCTCAGGTCATGATCCCACAGCTCCTGAGATCGAGCCCCAACATCAGGCTCTGTGCTGATGGCCAGAGCCTGCTTGGGATGCTCTCTCCCTCCCTCCCTCTCTCTCTCTCTCTCTCTCTCTCTCTCTCTCTCTCTGTCTCGCTGCCCCTACCCCACACCACCCCACCCATATTCTCGCTTTCTCTTTCTCAAAGTAAATAGACATTAATTAAAGAAAAAATTAATACAGTTGGGTTATTTTTCCCTAAAGCTGCCTTATATAAATGTGTATTATCTACTGTCTGTATGCACCTCATCCTTCCAAATCTGTCTTTTAAAATGAACTTTATACTTTACTTCGAGAAGTGCCCACCAATCTTATTTGCTACATGTGCTAACATTCCGTAACCATGCCAGATGGCCCTGTAACGTCGATCTGATCTGTTTTGTCTCCATTTTTCAGATGGGGAGACAGGTTTGAATACGATTGGTGAGCTGCCCAAGGTCATACACTTCCTAAGAGAAAACGTTAGGATTCCCACCCAGGTGATTTGACTGAAGCCCAGACCCCATACTGTGTCCCACACCCCCAGCTTTCCTTCTAGAAGCCAGCATCCCTTCTCGCCTTAGGTATTCTCAAGTATTTCCTGCGTCTGCCTCCAGTTTCTGGCCCCTGAAGACCTGAGAGCCACTATCCCCCCCCCCCCCCGCCCGCCCCCGGAATCATGGGCAGAATCTGCCAGTTTTCTTGCCTGCTCAGCTTGGACATTTCTTCGATTTCACCCTTGGTTTCCTTGGAAATTTCATTTGCTTTTTTTCATTTCTTTCTGGGGGGGGGGGGCTTTTTCCTTTTGTTAGTTACTCATTTGGACTTTCTGCTTTTTCACCTGGAGTTTCGGGATCTTGAATAAATACATTTGGAGATCCCAAAACTTTCTTCAAAAAATAGCCTTCTTCATACCTTTCTATATATTCCCAGCTTCTAATTTGGCTCGAAGATGTAAGGTCAGCGGGGACTTGATGACATTTCGGTGCAGGTAGACCTTGGGTACCTTCCACTCGCCATCCCGAGAGACCCTCCTTTCCTGCCCAATCACCGACTCTGCCCACACCGCCAATGTATCCCTTCATGTGAACTCTCTGAAACCCGGGGTGCCACTGGGCTCCTGCGTCCTGTACCAGTAGAATTTTGGGGGACGCTGCCTACCCAAGGCAGGCTGGCTTTCAGTATCCCCCCTAACCTCACCCGGGTCTCCGTATCTCCCCATAGCCCCGCTACTCTGTGCTGCTTCCTTAACACATCCAGCTGCCTGCTAAGGTTGGCTTTAGTGCCTGCCCCCCCCGCCCCCCCGCCGAGGTCAAAGACCAGCAGACTGTGGCATCATGTGGAGACAATGTCTCCTCTAAAGGTCTGGCCACCAGATGGGTGCTGTAGACACTGCTCCTCTCAGCTTTAAACAATTGCTTAGTGGTGGGAGCGGCCCATTAACCTACGGTATCCCTGACAGCTTTATCCGTGAGCGTTTCCACCTCGGCTACCCCTCCCCGCCCCCCCCCCCCCAATCCCTGGAGAAGGAACATGTTTCCAGATACCTGGGAAGGTGTGGCCCTGAGCTCCGATAGCTCCAAGTCGATGCCCCAGGCACATGGACTAACCTGGAGAGCTCTCCTGCTTAGCAAGCAGCTTCTTTAGAAATGACCGTGGAAAGTGTTCTCATGTTTGCAGAGCTTTCTCAGCTGGAAGAAGCTCTGCCTTCTGCAAGTGCAGGCCTGGATCCCCACGGGGGGGGGGGGGGGCTGCCCTCCGCCCGGGGAGCGCCCAGACCTGCATTACGGCTACCTCACTAATTAGCTGCATGGGGCCTCAGTTTCTTCTCTGGACCCGGGACTAACAACCCAATGGCGCTGTTGGGAACATTTAATGAGATACTGCATGCATGCAAACGGCCTGGCACCTATGAGGAGCCCAAGGTTGGTGCCTTCCCTTTTCCCTTGTTCTGAACTGGAAATGAAGCCTTGGGAAGCACAGCGAGGTCAGGTCTGGCGTGAGGTCAAAGCTCTCCTCCAGCTCAGCCCTCGGCAGGGCGGGCGCCCCCGCCCCTCAAAACGTCTCCCTCCAGCCTTGTTGTTCCGCTGCCTTCCGCCAGGGGGAGACAAGGGGGCAGGTTCCCTCGGGGGCCGCGCTCGCTTGCGCGTTCACAGAGCCTCGGGAGCGCGGTCGTGCGCGGCCCCGCGGCCGTGCGCGCCCACGAGGTCCCCAGGGGCGGGGCGCGCAGGCGCAGAAGGCGGCGCTTTTCGCGTGGACTGGGCTGGTGGTTTTGAGGCTCGGGCCCCGCAGGTCGAATGCGAGAGGCCGCGGGACCTCTTCTTCCTGCCAGACCCGTTTGCCTCCTCGATTTGCAGAAGGGACGACCTGACCCCCTTCGGAGCTGGCATTTCTTCCCCATCAAGGACGCTCTTGAGTCCCAAAGGGGACAGAAGGGACATTGCTGGGGCATCTTCAGCTACAGGGGTCTGTGCAAGGGGAGCGGACGGACCTCAGGGGGACCGGTGCCCCCACACTAGGGATTGCTTTGTGTGAAGCTGAGCAAGTACAGAAATTTAATCCTAACATCCCCACGGAGACGTGCAGCGGAAGGAAGGGAGGCGCCTCGAGCTCCAGTGAGTGGCCCGCGCTCCTCAGTGGAGGGACCAGGACGCTGGGGCCGTGGTGATGGTGGTCTGTGCGCTGGATTAGGGTCCCCCTTCGCCCCCAGGCCAGGGGCAGCTGCCCTTAGCGGCCACCTGTGAATCGGCTGCCACAACTTCTGGGCGAAGTTACCCTATGTGTTAAGGGAAGGAAGGGAACGTAATAAAATTTTTTTAAGAGTTTTTTTTTTTTCTTTTAATGTTTGACAGAGAGAGGGAGACGCAGAATCCGAAGCAGGCTCCAGGCTCTGAGGGGGGTCAGCACAGAGCCCCACGTGGGGCTCGAACTCAGGAACTGCGCAACTGTGAGATCCTGACCTGAGCCGAAGTCGGACGCTCAACGACTGAGCCACCCAGGTGCCCTTGGTAGAGATGACTTAAAAAACAAAACAAAAAAAAGTCTTAGAATTATGAAAACAACTCTTCCAATGTTAATGAAAAGGTCCCGGACACTTTCAGAAAACAGAAACCAACAGAAACCCAGTTTTCACAGCGCAAGATACAGAGTAAGTAGAGATTTCAGTTGTATCCTCGCGCCTCCAGAATGTAAGTTTCTTCGCCTCATTTCTCATCCCTTCGAAAAGCACAGGCTCACGGGGAGCCCGCGGCTTCGCATTCCCCAGGCCACCTCCACCTGCGTCAGAGGTGTTTCCTTCCGCTTGGCTGAGAAGGATTCCCATGAAAGGGGACCAGAAGGTCAGCGGTGGAGGATGGGGGTGCGGCTCCCCTGATGCGGGTTCCTGCGGTTAACCCTGGCGGGGCGGAATGCCACTGGCCTCGCCCCGCAGATGATTGCTCTTTCAGAAGCTTTCCTAATGCGAGGCCCCAGCTGCAAGGTGTAGTCAACACAGGGGCCTACACAGGAGCTACACGCGGGGCCGGAGGGCGTGCAGGGAACGCGGTCTCCCCAGCCCTGCTTTCTTTCGAGGAGGGGACAGGCCACAGACACCCCGGCTTGGGAGTCTTCCCAGTTTGTGCTGGGTTCTCTGCAGACCGGGGAGGAGGAGGCTGCCTGGGACGCCTCGTCCTCCCGGGCCTCCCCCTGCCGCGGCTTGTCTCCTTTTAAGGGCATTGCTTTTGTTTCTGTTTTGACAAACAATAAGGTTTTCCGCGGAGGCCTGGACAGTCGGAGGAACCGGGAGGCAGGGGGAACCGGGAGGCAGGGGACACCCGCAGCGGAGGAGCCAGCAGGGACCACTCTTGGGATGCTCAGTCCGGGTGTGAACACGGCCAGCGGGAGGAGGTGCCGAGGTTAGACTGTGCTTGAGCTTTTGACCTTGGAGTAAATCCTGCCGTCACTGAGCTTTTGAAAGACTTCAAGAAGCAAAGGCAACATATCGTTCGGTTGTAGGAAATGTTCAGAGCAGGACGCGAGGTGGTTGAGTGTCTTGCCTGGGGCTGCAGCGCCTGGGGGGGTGACTTCTCTTGGTGCGTGGCTACAGTGTTTCTGGGAATGAGGAAAATGTTCTAAACTTGGATGGTGGTAAAGCCGCTGAATTGTACCTTGTGTGTGTGTGTTTTAGAGAAAGTGCATGCGGGTGCTGGGGCTGTGGGGAGGGGTGGAGGCAGAAAGAGAGAGAGACTCCCAAGCAGGCTCTGTGCTCAGCACAGAGCTGGACTCAGGGCTCGATCCCACGATCCCGGGAACCCAACGTGAGCCGAAAGGAGGAGCGGGACTCTCAACCGACTGAGACACCCAGGCGCCCCTCAGCGTATATATTTTTTAAAGTTTTTATTAGGGCGCCTGGGTGGCTCAGTTGGCTGGGCGTCCCAACTTCGGCTCAGGTCATGATCTCCTGGTTCCTGAGTTCAAGCCTCACTTTGGGCTCCCTGCTGTCTGCACAGAGCCCACTTTAGATCCTCTGTCCGCACCCCACCCCCCTCGGACTCAAAAACTAAATAAACATTAAAAAAAAAAAAAAATGGGCGCCTGGGTGGCGCAGTCGGTTAAGCGTCCGACTTCAGCTCAGGTCACGATCTCGCGGTCCGTGAGTTCGAGCCCCGCGTCGGGCTCTGGGCTGATGGCTCAGAGCCTGGAGCCTGCTTCCGATTCTGTGTCTCCCTCTCTCTCTGCCCCTCCCCCCTTCACGCTCTGTCTCTCTCTGTCTCAAAAATAAATAAACGTTAAAAAAAAAAAAAAAAAACAACCTGGGGATTTCATTTAGAAAATCCCATAAGTAAATAAATAAATAAAGTGTTTATTTATTTACGTTTTTATTTATTTACGTTTAGTAATATCCACCCCCAACAGGGGGCTCAAACTCACGACCTTGAGATTAAGAGTCACAGGCTCTTCCAGCTGAGCCAGCCAGGCCCCCCTGGTGAAATTTATGATATGTGAATTATATCTCAATGAAGCGGTTTTAAACTCTCCTCCCATCCCCCGAGAGAAGCAGATTCCAACTCGCGCCATTGCGGTGGAGGAAGCCGTCCCCCCTGCGGTCGGGGTGTCCGTGAAGCAAGATTAGCTGCCGGTCGGTCGATGGGATGGTCTTTGGATGGAGGTCGTGAGTACTTGGTGGTTCCTGGTGTTATTGTCTCCACCTCGGTGTGTGTTGGAAAATTTCCATAATAACAAGGTGAATGAATTTTTAAAAGCGGAAACACACCCAGACCACCTAAAAATGTGAGACATGAAAGCACAGGAAGCAGGTGATGGAGGAACTTGAAACTCACAGACACCCCTGGAGAAGGGTTATGTCCTGTGTCAGGGGAGCGCGAGGAGGACTCACTGCCATAGAGCAGCCTGGACTGGCTGTAGCAAGTCCCTTTTTTAATGTTTATTTATTTTAGAGAGAGAGAGACAGACAGAGCGTGAGCTGGCGAGGGGCAGAGAGAGGGGGAGACACAGAATCCGAAGCGGGCTCCAGGCTCCGAGCTGTCAGCACAGAGCTCGATACAGGGCTTGAACCCACGGACCGTGAGATCATGACCTCAGCCGAAGTCCGGATGCTTAACCCACCGAGCCACCCGGGCGCCCCACTTGAGTGGCCTTTTTCACACCTGGCTGCTTTTCTCTGGTCCTGGCTGCAGCCAGCAAGCGGGGAGAGCGTGTTCATCCAGCAGAAACTAAGTTGCCATGTACTCAGCCCACACTGGTCTTCGATGCACCCAACTCGGCCCTTGGCTGCGCCGTTTGCTTGATGGGTGTGCCTCCGAGTGTGGTCGCCTTGGCCGCGCCCGTACCTCCGGCTCGTCACTCACACCTGTGTGGTGTCTTCCCCGCCGCCCACCTTGCAGCCCTGTGGTCACGTCTGTCTGTGCCTAGATGGGACGCCTCTGGGGACACAGCAGTGAGAAAAGCAGGTGATAATTCCTGCCCTTATGAAGCTCTTATATCCCAGCGGAGGGACAAAACGATAATTAGGACCAGTAAACAGGATACACCGCGTGTGGAATAATTACACCTGTTGAGAAAAAGAGCAGGAGGGGGGGGCATAACGTGTGTAAGCGGAGGGAGGCGCGATGTGCAAGTCCTAGATGAGGCGTCCAGACCTTTGAGTGAAACACAAGGGGGTGAGAGAGTTAGTCATCAGACCCCTGGAGGGGGAGCACGCCAGGAAGAGGCCGGAGGATGTGCAAATGTCCTGAGTCCGGCGTGTGTCTGGCACCATCCGGGAGCCCCAAGGAGACCACGGGGCTGAAACTTCGCTGCATGTGAAAGAATGAATGAGTGAGGTTAAGGCCTCCAGAACACCACCCCGCGGGACGGGCTTACACTGGGCGGCCATTATCCCACCTCGTGCAGCCTGACTCTCTCCTCTGGGGGTTAAGAGGCCTCGGAAACCTACAAGGGACCCGTCTCTGTCCTGGGTGTCCCAGCGTGCCTGCACCCTGCCTCCAAGGGGCGACTGAAGAGGGGGAGCCTCTTTGTGCACCGGGGGCAGGGGGGACAGAGCTCCCGTCCCACCGCGTGGGGCTCTGCGGGGCAGCGATGCCTTGTAGCTCCTCCTCGGCGATTTTCTCCCCACCCCCCACTTTGAAAGGCACCACTGGACTTGACACTGTTATTCCCGTGGTGGTTTGTATTTGTTTAGGCTTTCTCTTGGCCTCTCTATAGGCTCACTGTGCTGTCGCAATTTTCTGAAGTTCTGGCCAATGCATTAAGACTGGAAACAGAGATCCAGAGTTTTCACCATCTGCCTCCCCATCGCTGTAAGTCTTTGTGACTCCAGAGTCACAGCATCTTGAAGAGATACCTGCACACCCGTGGTCGTTGCGGCGTGATTCGCAATAGCCAAGATACGGAAACAACCCAAGGGTCCATCAGTGGACGAACGGATGAAGACAGGTATATACATACAGCAGAATTTTTTTTTTTTAATTTTTAATGTTTATTTACTTTTGAGAGAGAGAGAGACAGAGCACGAGCGGGGCAAGGGCAGAGACAGAGAGGGAGACACAGACTCCAAAGCAGGCTCCAGGCTCCGAGCGGCCAGCGCAGAGCGCGACGCGGGGCTTGAACTCACAAACCGCGAGATCATGACCTGAGCCGAAAGTCGGATGCTCAACCCACTGAGCCACCCAGGCGCCCCCGTACAATCTTATCCAGCCGTGAGAAGGAAAGAAATCCTGCCCTTTGTGACCACGCGGATGCACCTGTCCACTCAGGACACTGCTGAGTGAAGGAGGTCACACAGAGAAAGACAAAGCCTGTGTGCTCTCATTTATACGTGAAATCTAAAAATGTTCAACTCACAGGGCGCCTGGCTGGCTCAGTCGGTAGGGCACATGACTCTTGATCTCGGGGTCATGAGTTCAAGCCTGATGTGGGGCATGGAGACTACTGAAAAAAAAAAAAATTGAATAAAAAAACCGGAAACGAACATGCTGAACTCATAGAAACAGAGAGTACAGGGGCACCTGACTGGCTCAGTCGATGAAGCATCTGACTCTTGGTTTCGGCTCAGGTTGTGATCTCACGATTTCATGGGTTCGAGCCCCGAGTCAGGCTCCGGACAGCGTGGAGGTTGCTTGGGGTTCTCTGTCTTCCTCGCTCTCCCCCACTTGCACTGTTTTTGTCTCTCTCAAAATAAATAAATAAAACAAAGAAGAGGTATAGAGAAACAGAGTGGTGGTTACCAGGGCTGGGGGGTGGGGGGGGGGAGGCGGGGAATGGGGTTACAGGGTATAAACTTCCAGTCATGAGGTTAAGTTTCTGGGAGCTAACGTACAGCATAGTGATGATACCTAATAATGGTGTGTTAGGTACTTGAAAACTGCCAAGCAGTAAATCTTGAATATTCTCACCGCAAAAAGGAAATGGTAATTACGTGACATGCTGGAGGTATGTGGTGATCATGTTATAATATACAAGTGTGTGAATTAACACGTGGTACACCTTAAGTGTTATATTTCAACTCTATCTCAATAAAGCAGGGGGGGGACAACAAAAAATATTGGAAACAAAAACCTGCATAACTGTTGGGGTGCCCGGGTGGCTTGGTGAAGCGTCCGACTCTTGATTTCGGCTCAGGTCATGATCTCGTGGTTTGTGGGATCGAGCCCCGTGTCTGGCTCGGCACTGACAGCAAGAAGCCTGCTTGGGATTCTCTCTCTCTCCCTCTCTCTGCCCCTCCCCCCCCCTGCTCATGCATGCTCTCTCAAAATAAATAAACATTAAAAAAAAAAGAGTAAACCCTAATACACCTACCTTAAAAAAATGTCATAACTATCGACAGGGAGACAAAATTATCCTTTGTATATGCGCTAAGTTTTACCTCAAAACTGCATGGAAATAAAATGAACAACAACAACCAAAAAAGTAAAACATAATAACGAATATTTTCCAATGACAAACCAGAACGAGATAATAAATAGGAAAAGCATTCATAATAGCAACAAAAAAAGCATTCACGAGATACCAAAGAATTATCTTTCGTATGTGGGCATGTGAAATTGTATCAATAGCTAACATTGACCGGGCTTGCAAGCCCTATGTGAGATCCTTTATTGGGGGATAAGTTTGGTTTTCACCATCTGCCTCCCCATCACTGTCAGTCTTTGTGACTCCAGTGTGCTCAATAAACAAGCAGAGATCTGGGGCGCCTGGGTGGCTCAGTCGGTTCAGCGCCCCACTTTGGCTCAGGTCATGATCTCACGGCTCATGAGTTCGAGCCCCGTGTTGGGCTGTGTGCTGACAGCTCAGAGCCTGGAGCCTGCTTCGGATTGTGTGTCTCCCTCTCTCTCTGTCCCTTCCCTGCTCACACTCTGTCTCTCTCCTCTCTCTCTCTCTCTCTCTCTCTAAAAAATAAACAAAATAGGGGCACCTGGGTGGCTCAGTCGGTTGGGCAGCCAACTTCAGCTCAGGTCATGATCTCACGGTTCATGGGTTCGAGCCCTGCATCAGGCTCTGTGCTGATGGCTCGGAGCCTGGAGCCTGCTTCCGATTGTGTGTCTCCCTCTCTCTCTGCCCCTCCCCTGCTCACCCTCTGTCTCTCTATCAAAAATAAACATTAAAAATAAAAAAAAAAATGGACGGAGATTCTAAACTACGTTTGATGGATTTTATTAGGCTCTTCTAGGTGGATTTGACTTAGTTTAAGGTTACAACTTGTCTAGTGGAGGCCAGTAATCCCTTTGTTTTTTAGGGAACCCCAAGAGCTCTGGGAAGGAGGAAAGGCTGGAAGGGAAAGAGGAACGAGTGGAGGGACGACAAGAGACTCAAGGGGAGAAGAAATGGCCGAAGGGGAACGGCAAGTGCCCGTGACCCGGAGAGCAGCGGCCCTCAGAAGCACCCAGTGCTGCCTGCACCGGCCTCTCTGTCCATGATGACGTCCACGCTTGGTCCTTTGTCCAGTCCTCCCGTCCTCCCTCGGCCTTGCCCTCGTAAACCTGGTGCCTTTCCCCCGACACGAGTTTCTGAGCTTGTCGAGCGCACAGGCTGTCTTCCCTGTTGGTTGGCTCCCCTGGTACCATGGACTGAATTGTCCCCCGCACCCCCGTGCCTCCCCCGGTTCCTGTGTTAAAGCCCTGACCCTCAAGGGGATGGCATTTGGAGGTGGGGCCTTTGGGAGGGAATTAGGTTTAGATGAAGTCGTGAGAGTGGAGTGCTCACGATGGGGTTAGTGCCCCTGTGAGGAGACAAAGGGGGACCAGAGCTCTGTCCCTGCCCTGTGGGGACACAGAGAGAAGGTGACTGGCGAAAGAAGGTGATTTTATTAAAGCACGGGGACGGGACGTGTGGGCAGAAAGAGCTGCTGTGGGGAAGGTGATGGGGGAGACCCTCACCAGGAACGAATCTGCCGGCACCTTGTTCTTGGACTTCCCGGCCTCCAGACTGAGCAGCAAACACGAATTGTGAAGCCAGTCAGCGTGTGGGGCTTTGTGAGAGCAGCCTGAGCTGACTAAGACGTGCGGGGTTCTCGGGGACCACATGTTTAATAGGGGTCCCCATGAGGGGTGCTGTCGAGATCACAGCAATGCGGACTTTGGGTTAGAGAGATGGTGGCCAGGGGGGGGGGGGGGGGGGGGGGGTCTGGCTGCTGTAATTGGTAGAGTGTGCGACTCTTTTGTTTTTGTTTTTTTATTAAAGAAAAAATTTTTTAATGCGTATTTTTGAGAGAGAGACAGAGTGTGAGTGGGGGAGGGGCAGAGAGAGGGGGAGACCCAGAATCCGAAGCAGTTTCCAGGCTCTGGGCTGTCAGGACAGAGCCCGACACGAACTGTGAGATCATGACTTGAAACTGAACTGAAATCAAGAGCTGGAGGCTTCACTGACTGAGTGAGTGAGTTTTATCAAAAATTAGGGGCGCCTGGGTGGCTCAGTCGGTTGAGCGTCCGACTTCAGCTCAGGTCACGATCTCGCGGTCCGCGGGTTCGAGCCCCGCGTCGGGCTCTGGGCTGATGGCTCAGAGCCTGGAGCTTGCTTCCGATTCTGTGTCTCCCTCTCTCTCTGCCCCCCCCCCCCGTTCATGCTGTGTCTCTCTCTGTCTCAAAAATAAATAAAACGTTAAAAAAAAAATTAAAAAAACAAAAATTAAAAAAAAATCTTTACCAGTGAAGTAGGTAAAAATGCCATGTGTGACCAAAAAAATTCACACCGTACTCCATTGTGGATAATTCGTACTGGAGAACAGTCATGGAAACATAATGAATGCCAGAGGGTTTTCAAAGGGAGGCTAGTGCTCATTAGATATTATTGAACTCATCGTGGGGGGAGAAGACTGAAGAATTCAAGAAACGTAGGAAAAGGCTTCACGTTCCAAGAGAACCGATTGGGACGTAACAACTGCGGGAAAGCCTTGCCTCGGAGGCCACGACTTCTACATACATCACTGCGTCTACTCCTGAGAGACACCCTGTAATTTACTGAGGGTGGTGAAACCTTCCATCAGAGCTGAGTCTTACCCAACATCAAAGCATTCATTCTGCAGAGGAGGCCTGTGAACGTCGTGTCCGAAGGCCTTCGATTATCGCTCGCACCTTAACTGACCAACTGACCCCGGAGGGTTCATACAAGAGACAGACTGCTTGGAAGCAATCAATGTGAACGCGCTGTCTGGCCTAAGTCGAGTTCTACGGCGTCGAAGAATGTATTTCAGGGAAGACTGCCACGCATGTACCGGAAGTGAAAATCCCTTCCGCCGGACTCTTGCATCTTGTGGAAAAAGAGATGACAAAAAGTCAAGCGATTCGAACGTACCCGCGTATTTATCGTGCGATGCGCAGCTGCTCACTGCCCCTTGTCCTCCCCTCCTTGGTCCGTACGTTGCTTATGTGAACCGCGGTCTCTGGGCGAGAGACAAGGCAAAGGGCCTGGCTGTGGTTGGCTGTCCCGGAGGAAGCCATCTCTCTTTCCCATTTGCTGGGCCTCTGGTCTTAACTCTCAAAGTATCCCTTGTCCTGGAAGGAAAGGCCAGTGCTAAGGACACCGTATTATTTAAAACTTCCTATCACGCCAGGAAGTCTGAGGACATATGAAAGAGAACCATTGCTCGGAAAAGGTGCCCGTCAGCGGTGAGTCCACAATGATGTATGGAGTGACCACTACCTTATACCTCCCCTCCCCTCGTTACACTGTCATCTCAGGAAATTATGACCCTGAGTAAGCCCCACTAGTCACTGCTGTCGTGACTAATTTCAACCGGGCTGGCGGGAGCGACCAGGTTCCTTTAATGGCGGGAGGTGGCAGCGCCCCGGTTATGACATTTTAAATTCTAAGCAATACTCTTACCGCTATAACATAACAGTGTGCATGTGTCAACACGTCCCTGGATACAGAAGTAATCAGGAAGCATCTAGACGAGGGGGATTGGTCTGTACGTGGACTCTTGTGGGCTCACGGACGTGTGAACAGCTGATTTAAGACACCCCCTGACACAAAGTGGTGGCCGTGCCAGGTTGAGAAGCACTCTGACACGCAACGTCCTCCTTCCTTCTCCTCTGCTTTCCGGCCACAGCTGGACCCTGGTTCGTGGCTCGTGGCTCCACCAGACACCCATCGAGGACACTGTGTCTTCAGCCCCGCGCAGGGAGAGGACACGGGGACACATACAGGCGTCTACTTCTCCTGTACCCCTCAAGATTGCCTACCTACGGGGGTGCCTGGGTGGCTCAGTCGGTTAAGCGTCCGACTTCGGCTCAGGTCATGATCTCAGGGTTGTGGGTTCGAGTCCCGCGTCGGGCTCTGGGCTGATGGCTCGGAGCCTGGAGCTGCTTCGGATTCTGTGTCTCCCTCTCTCTCTGCCCCTCCCCCACTCGTGCTCTGTCTCTCTGTCTTTCAAAAATGAATAAACGTCGAGAGAAAATTTTAAAAAGGAGGGGAAGAGACAGAGAGAACCCCCAGCAGGCTCTGCAATGCCAGCCCAGAGCCCTATGTGGGGTCTGAACCGATGAACCTCAAGACCATGACCTCAGCCAAAATCAAAAGTCGGATGCTCAACCGACTGAGCCACCCCAGGCGCCCCTGTGTTGCATCATTTAACAGTTAGGGCTTCACTTAAGAGAAGAGAGTCCCCCTGGTTTTGACAAGCCTGATAATCATTTATATCCCTCTCCGTGATGCCCGGTCACCTCCAGGTTCGGTGCCCATCTCCCCTCCCCCTAACAACCCACATCTCATATTAAGCAGTATTTATTAGGATGATGGGAGCTGTGACCTACATGTGCAATTTGAAGACGTTTCTCCATTTCCTGTGATGCTGTTTGGCTTTTGGGGGGGGGGTGCCCTGGGGGCTGTCAACAATTATGCACGACTGCTGGAAATGGCCCCAGACTCTTCTAACGTCTTGGTTAGACGTCTGACCTACGACACCGATTAGATCAGCGTGTCATCCCCTGGGTCCAGCACGACAGGTCAAACCCCACGCTCGGGGTGGGGGGAGTGAGTAGGGAAGGGTCCAGTTTTCACCGTCTAGAATGTATAACCTACAGAATTGATTACGGCGCATCTGGGGGTGGCCCCGTCCGAAGGTAAAGAAATACTGGGTGGAGCGTAAGGAGGGAGGAGAGCGCCTGGCCGGCCCGGTCGGTGGAGCCTGCAGCTCTTGATCTCGGGGTCGCGAGTTCAAGCCCCACGTTGGGGCTTAAAAAAAAAAAAAAAAAAAGAGGAACAAAAACCAAGATGTATTTGAACTGTCTGCAAACTCAGCCGCTTACACTGGTTGTTCACATTCTTCATCCCAATTCCACGCGAGGATCCTTCCCTTTCTGAGCTTTCCCAGTTTCCCCTGTCACCAGGATCAGCCAGTCTCCTCAGCCGGCCATTTGGTGGTTATATTTTGGTTCACTGACCCCCAGATGTTACATAGAAATTGTGGACTCTGGTGTCAGCCAACATTCCTCATCCAAGCCTATGAAAAAGTTCTCAGCCGCGTGATAACTACTGATCTGATGGGATGGACAGGCTCCGAGGAGTTCTTTATTAAAAAAAATTTTTTTTAATTTTTTTTTATTTGTGAGAGCAAGAGAGGCAGAGTGCGAGTAGGGGAGAGGCAGAGAGAGGGAGACACAGAATCTGAAGCAGGCACAGAGCCTGACATGGGGCTCGAACTCACAGACCGCGAGGTCATCACCCGAGCCGAAGTCAGTCACTCAAGCGACTAAGCCACCCAGGCGACACTCTTAAGCACTATTCCTTGAAGGCCGTTGTTGAAATTCAAGTTAACCAGGGAGGACTTTCCCACGAGCGTGTCTCAGCACGCACAGACTGTCTGCGGTCAGGGCTGTGTTACAGGCACAGTCACAGAGGGCAGGTCAGGCTCCCGTCACTGGGCGGGGAGGTGGCAAACGGTCTTACCAGAGAACACAAGCCGCGACAGGTCAGGGGAGCCCAGGCGCCAAGGGTCGGGAAGGTCGGCGGGTGAGTGTCAGAGCGAGAAGGGAAGGGAAGGAGCAGAGAGGGCTTTGCGCATGCGATTATCCTGAATCAGGTGTTACAGGAGGGGAGCCGGGTCAACAGCCCTGCCTGTACCTTTGGCGTTTCATCTTGGTGGATGGGAGACGCTTTGCACAGGTAAGGTAAATGTGGATTTTGTGACAGATTGGATGTGTCCTCTCTGGAGCTAATGGTCAAAGGACTGGTGTGCAGCCGGCCTGGGTCATGCTTCGGGGCCCCTTAAAGGGGTGGAGGCTGATTGTGTCCTGAGTGGGACTTCAGGAGGACAGTGGGGTTGGAGTGAGAGGGACCTGGGGAGGAGTCTGAAGGTGTGGGTGCTGACCCTGGTCTCCCTGCTTCTGATCTGATCACACCTGGACAAGTCACCGAGTCCTTTGGGCCCCCTCCTGGTTGTTGTTGTTTTTTTTTTTTTTTTTGTAATAAAGTTTATTCATTTATTTATCTAAAAAAATTTTTTTTAATGTTTAGTTACTTTTGAAGGAGAGAGAGACAGAGCATGAGCAGGGGAGGGGCAGAGAGAGAGAGGGAGACACAGTATCCAAAGCAGGCTTCTGGCTCTGGGCTGTCAGCACAAAGCTGGACGCGGGGCTGGAACCCACGAACTGTGAGATCATGACCTGAGCCGAAATCGGATGCTTAACCAACTGAGCCACCCAGGTGCCCCAAAGTTTATTAATTTATTATGAGAGAGAGAAAGAGAAAGAGAGAGAGAGCACACAGAAGCCAGGCTGGGGAGGGGCAGAGAGAGAGGGAGACACAGAATATGAAGCAGGTTCCAGGCTCTGAGCTGTCAGCACAGAGCCTGACGTGGGGCTCAAACTCCGGAATCGGGAGATCATGACCTGAGTCTTAACCGACTGAGCCACCCAGGCGCACTGCCTCTTGGTTCTTTTAAACCAAGCCTCGAAAGGGGCGCCTGGTGGCTCATTTGGTTAAGCGTCTGACTCATGATCTCATGGCTTGTGAGTTTGAGCCCCGCGTCAGGCTCTGTGCTGACAGCTCGGAGCCTGGAGCCTGCTTCCGATTCTGTGCCTCCCCCTCTTTCTGCCCCTCCCCTGCTTGCACTGTTTCTCTCTCTCAAAAATAAATAAACATTAAAAAAATGAAAATAAAATAAACCAAGCCTCAAAGCCAAGCATTTTGCCCACTTGGATATGATCGACACATTGGGATTTCTTTTTTTTTTTTTAAGTTTTTATTTATTTATTTTGAGGGGAGGGGGAAGGGCAGAGAGAGAAAGAGAATCCCAAGCAGGCTCCTTGCTGTCAGTGAAGAGCCCGACGCGAGGCTCAAACCCACAAACCGTGGAATCATGACCTGAACAGAAATCAAGAGTTAGACGCTTAACCACCCGAGCCATCCAGGCGCCCCGACACATCATGATTTCTTATGTGGCTTCAATGTAGTAGTGAGGTCAGGGATCACGCGAGGGACTCACGCGCCGGATTCAGTGGGTTTCAGCAAGAGGGGAAGGCAATGAGCCCGGGATGAGTCTAGAAAGAGAATCTGAGGGCTCGGCAGCAAAAGCAAGCCTCGGAAACAAAGGGACCCTTTTGTCTGAGAGGGACCCCGAGGGGTCATCACAGTTAGCAGATTTCAGTGGCGGTGGGGACGAGGACAGTATTGTGGGTGGACGCATGGTGTCAGGGAGGACACAGCATGAAGAGCGAGTGAACAGCATGCACGTTGGCAAACGGGCTGCGTTAGCCTCGGGAGGAAGGTGGCATCACAAAGGGATGTTTCCAGAGGAATGGATAGTTCATCTAAGATTTTTCTGGTGGGCCACGTCTTGAGCTGGGAGAACGACACCATGAAGGTAGAATTAGGCGTCACTGTGGCAGGTGTAAGCTTCTCTGGTCATGTCGGGAACTCACATGACCCTGTAACGCGGGTAGATCCTGGGACTGAATTTTCCCTCTCGTGCTGTTTTCTCAAAAAGCCGCCTCAGAGGGCCTCAGTCGGTTGAGCGTCCAAGTCTTGATATCAGCTCAGGTCATGATCTCATGGTTCGTGGGTTCGAGCCCCGCTTTGGGCTGTGTGCTGATCGTTGGGAGCCTGCTCGGGATTCTCTTTCCCTCTGCCCCTCCCCCGCTTGTGTTCTTTCTCAAAATAAACTTAAAAAAAGAGAGAGCGACCTCAGAAATATCCATGTAGGACTGCCTGGGCCCTGGGGATGGCAAATAACTTCTACTCATATGGGAAAGCGCCTTGTGATGAGGGGGCTCAGAGGCAGTTCTTGAGGCAGATGCCCAGTTTTTTTAATTAAAAAAAGGTTTTATTTTTTGATAAATATTTTTGATTTAGTTTTGGATTTTTGAAATCAAAATTTATTTTATTAAAAAATTTTTGATATTTTTTGATAAATGAACGTTTATTCATTTTTGAGAGACAGAGCAAGACAGCACAAGTAGGGATGGGGCAGAGAGAGAGAGAGAGAGAGAGAGAGAGAGAGAGAGAGAGAGAAGCCCAAGCAGGCTCCAGGCTCTGAGCTGTCAGCACAGAGCCCTAAGAGGGCTTGAACTCACAACCCGTGAGATCATGACCTGAGCCGAAGGTGGACGCTGAACCGACTGAGCCACCCAGGCACCCCCAGGCACCCCAAGGCAGATGCCCATGAATGCAGGTAACGTAGATCCAAATCAGTGGAACCAAATGCCTCCCACCTTCCATGTTGAGCAGGATGCGTCTGCAGTCTGGGCATCTTTCCTTGAGAGGAATATTGCCTCAAAGGACTGTGATGGTGGATCATGGGTTGGATAAAAGCTTGGGCAAAATGAAGAAGGTTGAAGTAGAACTCTTGGAAAATGGTAGACAAGCCTACGGGAGAAATAGAACATTTCTGGGCAGCGGTTGAAAGGGCTCCGGGAGGGAGAAACGATACATTTATCTTGGGGCTCTTCTCAAAAAACACTTTTCCCGCTAGCTGTTGGCAGCCTAGCCAAGGACATTTCTGCCGATCCAGGGTTGACAACCTTCTCGGGCAGGTGCAAGTGGGTAGGGCAGAGGAGTTCAGGATATTGGCGTGGACGGCTGCAGTGCTGGGCCGAATTCCGTGACCACAAGAGAGTTTTCCTTTGTGATGGGGTGTGCGCTGGATACACGCACAACATCCCTTTCTGAGGGCCGACGCTCCCTTCCTTATTCTGCAGGATGGCGGTGGGGCGGACAAAGAAGCGGGGCCCCCACGGCTGGGGCGGACCGGGGACCCTGACTCGGCTGCTCCTACCACTCCACGATGCGAGCGCCAGACCCAATCACAGCCCTGCCCTGCGAACTGGTGTTTGGGAGGACGGAGCCCCTCGGCGACGTCACCTGTGAACCGAGACCTGAAACCCAAAGGGCGGGCACGGGAAGTAACCGGCAGTGAGCACGAGGGCTGGGGCGAGCCGGGCACCCTCGATCGGGACGGGAGGAGGCCGGCGGCGGATGCGGAGCCGCGGCCCGAGCCGCTCGCCCCGCACTCTCACCCGGGGTCCCTCCCGCGAGCAAGCCCCCCGGACCTCCGGGCGGACGGCCCGCCCGCTCCCGGGCCCCCGGCGCTCAGGGAAGAGGGCGGCGGGCCGAGGCGCGCGGGAGGCGCAGCCGCCCGCTCGGGGCGCAGGTGCACGCGGGGGAGCGACGGCGGTGCGCAGAGCGGCCGGCCCCGCGGCGGAAGTGCGTCCCGGGGGCCGCTCTAGGACGGCCGGAGGACCCGGCTCGTCAGTGACCCCGCGCCAGACGGGAGCGCCGTCGCGCGCCGGGCGTCTCCGGGCAGCCGAGCCGGCGGCGGCGGGGAGGCGGGGCGGGGCGGGGCGCGCGCGCGCGCGGGGGGAGGGCAGGGCAGGCGCAGCCGGGCGGGGAGGGGGGCGGGCGGCCCGACCACCTGTTCCTCCGCCGAGGGCGGCGCGCGCCGATTGGCCGAGCACGCCGGAAGTGGAGGCGGCCGCCGCCGTCGCCCGTGAGACCGAGATCGCGGCGACGGGGAGCTCGGAGCCCGGCGAGAGCGGGGCGAGCGGAGCGCGGCGGGGCGGGAGCGGCCGCGGTGAGACACCTACCCCCCCCCCCCACGGCGGCGCGGGGCGGCGCGGGGTGGGGCGGGGCGGGGGGCCGGTCCCTGGACTGCGGCCCGCGGGCCGAGCGGACGCGCCACACCGAGGCCCGGTCCCGACCCCAGCTGGACGCGTGACCTTGGGCTCTCTGCTTCCCCCGTCCCCCCCCCCCCCCACACGAATTTCCCCGCCTGTTCAGGGAGGACCGTCCCCGCGCAGGTCGCGTTCCAGTCGGGCGCGGGTGGGGCCGCCGTCCCCCCCCCTCCCCCCCCCCCCCCTCCCCCCCCCGAGTGAGCGGCGGGGACGCGAGGGCCGGCAGGTCACCCCGAAGGGCCCCGCGGCCGCCTGCGCCCCGGCTCGGCTCACCGGGCCCTGGCGTCGGGGGGTTGGTGGGGACCGGGGAGAGTAGGAAGACCGTGCTTTAAATCCCAAATCCTCCGGACCGGGAGAAGGGGCGTGGATTTACAAATAGTGACGGGCGTCCGCTGTGTGTCGGCACCGTTCTAGGCTCTTGGGATACAAAAATGAATGAAGTCTCCGGTTAGTCCTCAAGGGTGTCACAGGTTCGTTGTGTAGATGAAACGTCTGTACAAATTCATGTAACAGAGGTGTTTCCCAGCTCCCCGAAACGTGCTGGGCGCTGGGAGTCCCAGGATGCATACAACAGCGGCCTTGCTCAGGGGCGAAAGAAACAATGATCTGAAGTCACTGTTCCAAGATTGAAGGAGGCTTAGGGGCAGGGAAGGAAATGGGCTCTCTGTGCTGGAGTGGAGTCGTCTCGTGGATGTTTGTGAAGTGCCCGAGGTGGGCAGTAGCATTCCAGGAAGTGGGAATAACTTTCCAAGTGCAAAGAAGCCTTCAAGAATGGGAAGTGTTTGAGCTGCAGGGCCCTGGGCAGGACTACAGCTTCCAGGGGTCACTGGAGAGCGTGGGCCAGGAAATGGGAAGGGGCCGGGCCTGGGGGCCACGTTGGGAAGTTTTTATTATATAGGTCGTGGGGGAATAGTGAGCAGGAAGCCACATGGTAATTAGAGTGCGGAGAAAGAGGTGAGTGAAATGCAATTCAGAGGTCCAAGGGAGAACCTTCCTTCCAGAAAGTGTTAGTGGAGACTGAGGGGAGGAGTTGGCCCTTGCAGTTGATAGATAACGCATGCTTGCGAGGACCTGGCCTTTCAGAAGTTCCAGGGGGAAAGTGTGTCCGTTAAGATGTTTTGGTCTGTAGTAACGACTCAAACTGGCTTAAAAATAAGCTGGTGCACAAATTCTCACAATCAGAAGTCGAGAAGTAAGACGCTTGCAGGATTGGGGTGGTCTAGTGGCCCTCGCTCCACTGGCCCTCAGTTTCCTTAGCTCTCCCTGCCTTCATCCAGGAGCTGGTAGGGAAATGACAGCAGCAGCCCCAGGCGGCCACGTACAGAAGTGTCGCTGTGGCTGTGTCGCGACGGTCGGAACTGTTCCCAGGAGCCCCCAGCAAACTTCCTCCGCATATCGTTGACCCAGATGAAGGCATACGCACGTTCCTGAACCAGTCCCTGCCGTTGTGAGCAGTCACTGGCAGGGGAGATGCTATTGGTTTGACTGGGTTAACTCAGTGGGGGCTCAGTCCTGGAGCCCCTCGCTGAGGTCAGATCTGCAGAGTGTGTGTGTGTGGGGGGGGGGGGGGGGGGGGCAATGTCAACCTCTTTGCTCAAATGCTCCTTTAAATAACTTGAAAAGCTTTGCGTTCCCCATACTGTTTGTAAGTCGGCTTCCAAAATATTTCATCGTACGTCTGAACAGTTGAACAAGTGATTGTCCACGTGGGGTGGTACAGGTGTGGGTTCTGTGGATTCTCACACTGCGAGGAGCTGGGCGGTGGTGGCTGTAGGAGAGAGGAGGGGGACAAGGGGAGACCGGAGAGGGGCTGCTTGTGGCACTTGCTCTCGGCCGAGTATTGGAGAGAGAGTTGGTTTTTTTTTGTTTTTGTCTTTTTTAACGTTTATTTATTTTTGAGACAGAGAGAGACAGAGCATGAACGGGGGAGGGGCAGAGAGAGAGAGGGAGACGCAGAATCGGAAGCAGGATCCGGGCTCCGAGCCATCAGCCCAGAGACCGAGGCGGGGCTCGAACTCACGGCCCGCGAGATCGTGACCTGAGCTGAAGTCGGACGCTTAACCGACTGAACCACCCAGGTGCCCCTGGAGAGAGAGTTTTTTAAGACCGTCCTGCCCAGTTCACACGGTGCCGTGGATGAAGAAGGTAGCTAGATTCTCTCAGTGGATTCTTACAGTTGTATAGATACATACTTGGCTATAATTCCCAAAGAGTTCAACAGAAAGGAGAAATCCAGCTTTTGGGTGGCTGCTCTTCCCCATGGGAAAGCCGGAGGAGGTGCTGGCAGTGGGTGAGGGGGGAAGATGGCAGGTCATTCTGAGGGGCAACACCAAGCGCTTCCCAGAACTGGGGCTTCCTGTAGGAGATCAGCTTCCTTCCGGGTGTAGGGTGTAGGGAGATGTTGGCGGAGAGGGGGAGAGGAGGGGATGGGAGAGGCCCAGGCGGGGCAGGGCTGGCGGCCACCATCCTGTGCGTGCCTGTGGGTGGGCCCAAGTCACCGGGTCCCCTTCCCTCACCACCCGTCCCTGGTCTCTCCTCCTTGTCGGCGTCTTCATTTCTTCTGTGACGTCGTCTCGCCACCTTCTGAACCTGACTCTCCACTGGCACCGTCCCTTCTAACGTAAACACGTTCAGGGCTCTCCCGTCGGCGAACACCCTTGCCTTTTCACACTAGTGCCCATCGTGTTCCTCTCCTTTCATCCGGACTTTTTTTTTTCCTTTAACGTTTGTTTGTTTTTGAGAGAGAGACAGAGTATGAGCTGGGAAGGGGTGGGGAGAGAGGGAGACAGAATCCGAAGCAGACTCCAGGCTCTGAGCTGTCAGCGCAGATCTCGACGTGGGGCTCGAGCCCACGAACCGTGAGATCATGACCTGAGCCGAAGTCGGGTGCTTAACCGACTGAGCCACCCAGGCGCCCCTAAGACTTTTTTTTTTTAAAGAAGCAGCAGATTCATTGATCAGCTCACCACCTGGCGGCTTCTCCTGCCACAGTCTGTTGTCACAGGTCACCTGCGACCACCTAATTGTCCCAGGAGACACTTTCCAGGCGGCCCTTTCTAATTCTCTCTGCCGATGCCGTGCTGACTCTTCTAGAACATGGTTCCAGTTCTTTCCTCCTTCACTAGCCTTTCTTTCTCTTGTCGGTGGGCCCCTCTTTCCTCTACTCACCCCTTTATCGTTAGGGTCCAGCAGGAAGCCACTCACTCGGATTGGGATAAGTGAGGAAGGTTACTTGCAAAGAGGTTAATGACACGGTGGAGGTGTGGGCAGGGTGTCAAGGAGCCTGGGGATCCAGCCCCGGAGGGGTCGTTGCCCAGGCCTCAGGAGACGGGAGGCGGGAGAGGGCACTGAACCTGGGCCGTGAGACGATTGGGTGGCAGAGAAGCGCTGCCGTCTGGTTGAGGGACGCCGGCCCCAGGTGGCCTCATGGGGAGGGACCAGGGGAACAGACACCCTGACCTTACTCCTCCCCGCTCTGGTCTCCCGTGGGGGCTCCCCATCGGCGGAGCACAGCCGGAAGCGGGGGGCCCCCTGACGTTTGCCGCAGAGCTTAGCCTTGTGGGGCGGGGGGGTGGGGGGGGAAGCTCTGGAGGGAAAGAAGAGATCACCGGGGTGGTCTTCAGAGTCAGCCCGGGCTCTCCAGGTTTCTGTGCGTCTGCGGCCGCTCGCACCCTCCTCACGCCCCCTGCGCCGGGCACCGTCAGCTGCGGGGCTCTGGGCTGACCAGGCTTTAGACCAGGACCTCTTAACGGATTCCTGGATGATAGTCTGTATGGGAGTCTTGAAACGTCTCTTGTGCAAAACAGAGTTCCTCCGCCCCCCTCCCTCCTAAACAAGCTGCTCCTGCAGTCTCCCCAGCCTCGGGGGCACCGTTTCTGACATAAAGGGAGACCCGGGCGTCACCTTGGACTCCTCCCTCTTCCCTCCACCTGTATCCACTCCAGCCACCTCTTACGGGATCGGACCTCCAAACCACTTGTCCAGCTGGCCTCCGCTTCACTCCCTCTACTGTTGCTGCCCTGGTGAGGTCGCGTGCCCCTCGCCTTGGTGACGGCCTCCACCTTCTCCCTGCTCTCCCCGTGCCCAGGCCCGCTGCCTTCTAGTCGGTCCACTAATTGGCCGTTAGCGTGCCTCTGCCTGAGAGCTCATCTGACCACGGGCCGTGTCACTGCTCGGCTTAGAAACCGTTCCACGACCCTGCCTTGTCTTTAGGCGAGAGTCCCATCGCTGCGCGTTCCCCCTGGAGAATCGCCCTCCGCAGTGAACACATTTACTGGCGGAGGCCTGCGCTCCTCAGGTTGGCTGTGGGGCATAGCTCGGTGCCCTGGACCAAGGACCAGTGCAGCATCACCTCCGGTGAACATCTGGAAGGAGGCTAGCCCGTTCTCCTAGCGTTTGGAGCTCAGTCCAGTGACAGGGACAGCTAAATCCCCAGGGCCTTTGTACTAGGCAGACGTAGGTTTGGCTTCGTAAAACCAAAACAAAAAGCCATAATGGCTTAAGGGAGGGGAACGCTTGTTTCCCTCTTAGATAAGTAAGTCCAGAGGCAGGCATTCCACGGCTGGCCTGTCAGCTCCGAGGAGTCGTCAGGGACCCAGAGCCTTCTGGCTCTGGTCTGGCCGTAGGGTAAGCTGGTGTGCTCGCGTCCCAGAGGGCGCTCTGCCCCACGCACGGCGTGGAAACGCGAAGAAATGCATCCCTCACCCCTAAGGAGACTTCCCAGAGCCCCGTGTACTTTTGTCTGCATTTTACTGTCACACCTGCCAGAATTTGGTCACGTGCCCACACCCAGCCGCAAAGAAAGCTGAAGAATGTATTTCTTTAGTTAGATTCCTTGCTATGCTAAATGAATTCATTATTCTGTTGCTGATGAGGTAGGCAAGAATAGATATTGGGTAATAACTAAAACTTTTGCCACAGGCTCTTAGTTTAAAAAGTATAGGCCTTGAGATCTAAAAAAGCATTAGGAAACTCCTATAAAGAGGCCATTTATAAACCAATCTGTAGAAACAAAGAACATTGCTATATATAAAGACAACAACCAGTTAGGAAATGTAAGAAAACTCACGAAGAGGGAAGACGTACAACAGAGATGTGATGGATATAAAAACAAAAACATCAGGATACGTTTGGGAATTTTACAGAATTGTACTAAAATTGATCTGGAGAAGTAGGAGCGTGGACAGGAAGCGTCTGGAAAAGAAGACTGAGACAGAACTTTGTCCAACATGGTGAAGAGTCCAGTAAAGAAAGCTACAGTAGGTTGAGGCTCTGGTACCAGGGAAGGAGTAGACAGGTCCTGGAAGTATATGGCGTCTAGACGTTGACCCCAACGTCGACCTCTGGGCTGTGGCACGGCAGCATCTCGCATCAGTAGGGAAGAGAACGGTAGGGCTGGACGCAACGCGCTGACCGTCTGGAGAGGATTAAGCTGCACACATCTCCACCCGATGTCAGCGAGCCAGGAGGACTTCCTTTGGTTCTGGGGCTGGCCCAGCCACTGTCCCCTTTTGGATGGTCAGCCCCGGTTTCCAGTGCCCCGTAGCGTAGACCTGGTGAGCGCCGCCGGGCCGCACTAAGGAGGGTTCCTCCCTCAACCCCACACTTAACTTGTGTCACTTGGTCCTTTCCGCCCCCTGCCCCAGCCTTTTCCGTAGACCCACCTAGAAACGCGGCCGCCTTCCCCGTGTACCTTCCTTCCCAACCTCTGCAGCCTCTGCAGGCGGCTGTCCCGAAGCATCCCTTTACCGGCCACACCCGATTTCTGCCCTCCCCTCTCCTCCTCTGCCGGTTCGGCCAGTGTCTGCCGTGCGTTTAGTGCGGCCGCCGGCCTCCCAAGCCCCTGTCTTCCGCGTCGGGGCGCCCTGTCCTCTCACCAGACCCTCGGGCTGGAGCTCCCGGCCGCACCAGCTTCGGCCACTTCACGTGCCTGCCCTCTGTCATTTCAGATCGTGACATGGGGACTGAGCACACGGAGGTCATTCCCAAGGAGGAAGTTTGCGAAGAGCCCGAGCCCCCCGGGGCGGCCGACGAGGGCCGGCAGTTCGGAGCGGACGCGCGGGGCGCGGCCCCCGGGAGGGTCCGTGGACGCGAGCGTGGCGCCCGGGTCTTCTCGGGGCGGTGGCGTCGCGTCGGGGCTGATGACCGTCAAGAGGTCCCCGTCCAGCGAGAGGCTGCAGGAGGACCCGCCTCCGCCACCGGGGGCCCCCGCGCCGCAGAGGAGCCCCGTGCGGGAGAAGCCCCACACGTGCCGGGAGTGCGGGAAGGCCTTCAACCAGAACTCGCACCTGACGCAGCACCTGCGCGTGCACAGCGGCGAGAAGCCCTTCCAGTGCGGCGAGTGCGGGAAGCCGTTCGGGACCAACTCCAGCCTCCGGCGGCACCTGCGCATCCACGCGGGCGAGAAGCCGTTCGCGTGCACCGAGTGCGGCAAGGCGTTCATCCAGAGCTCGCACCTGGTGCACCACCACCGCATCCACACCGGGGAGCGGCCCTACCGCTGCGGCGAGTGCGGCAAGGCCTTCAGCCAGAACTCGGCCCTGCTGCTGCACCAGCGCATCCACACCGGCGAGAAGCCGTACGCGTGCAACGAGTGCGGCAAGGCGTTCCGCGTGAGCTCGCAGCTCATCCAGCACCAGCGCATCCACACGGAGGAGCGCTACCACGAGTGCGGCGAGTGCGGCAAGGCCTTCAAGCACAGCTCGGGCCTCATCCGCCACCAGAAGATCCACACCGGCGAGAAGCCCTACCTGTGCGGCGAGTGCGGCAAGGGCTTCGGCCAGAGCTCCGAGCTCATCCGGCACCAGCGCATCCACACGGGCGACAAGCCGTACGAGTGCAGCGAGTGCGGGAAGACCTTCGGCCAGAACTCGGAGATCATCCGGCACGTGAGGATCCACACGGGCGAGAAGCCGTACGTGTGCGGCGAGTGCGGGAAGGCCTTCCGCGGCAACTCGGAGTTGCTGCGCCACGAGCGCATCCACACGGGCGAGAAGCCGTTCGAGTGCCCCGAGTGCGGGAAGGCCTTCCGGCGGACCTCGCACCTCACGGTGCACCGGCGCATCCACCGCGGCGACAAGCCGCACCAGTGCGCCGAGTGCGCGCGCACCTTCTGGGACGGCTCGGAGCTGCTGCTCCACCGGAAGGTGCACACGGGCGAGAGGCCGTACGAGTGCGACCGCTGCGGGAAGCCGTTCGGCCAGCTGTCGCAGCTGGCGCTCCACCAGCGGACGCACACGGGCGAGAGGCCGTACGAGTGCCAGCAGTGCTCCCGGACCTTCAGCAGGAGCTCGCACCTGCTGCGGCACCAGAGCGTGCACTGCGCGCAGTGAGCCCGCGCCGGCCGGCGCGCCCCCGCCGCCCCTGCCGCGGGGCCGGCTGGAGAGGAGGGCGCGCTGCGGCGGCCTGTGCGCGGGGGCGCTGCGGGGCGCCGGCCTGGACCGCCAGAGCCGTTTCGGCCCTTCGTTGTCCTCTGGCCCTCCCCGCCGCGCCCCCCGGCGGATCCCACGACGCTCGGGTGCGGACTGGCCATCGAGTCCGGACTGTTACCTTCCAGGGAAGACGGAGGAGGCCCGCGGTGCCGCCACCGCCCCCACGCGGCCCAGCGGACGTGCGGAAGGTTCCCCCGGCAGCGCCAGAAAGACGCCGCGGGCACCCGTTCCGGCACCCGCTGCTTAGCGCTGCCGTCAGCCAGCCGGCGTCTCTTAGCTTCAGACCCTTCCGCATGTGCCATGAAGTTTCCCGGGGAGACGGCAGCGTTGCTGGAGAGCGGGAGCCCCTCGTTGGTCTGCGGAGGAGGCGGCCCGGCCCAGCCGTTTCCAGGACTGTGAGGGAAGGCCCTCGGAGTCCGGAGGAGCGCGTGGCAGGCCAGGGGCCAGCCGACCCGCAGAGGCCAGGCTGCTCCGCAGCTGTACCCACCCCCCGGGGCTCCTCGGACAGACTGCTCCCGGGAGCCCTGCCGTGTTCCTTGTGGGCCCAGCTCCCGCCACCGGGCCCGTCCCAGATCAGGCGGCGGCAGACAGGACTGTGCACTTGGGCCCCGGCCTCGGTGATGTGCCGCGGGGCCTGACTGGCCGCGAACTCGCCTTGCCCGGCGCCTAGGCCCTCACGGCCTGGATCCCTGTGCGGGGGGGCCTCGCTGGTGAGCGGGAGGGGGGGGAGGTGGAGGCCTCCCCACAGTTTGCCCCCAGCCCGGGAGCTCCCTGGTAGTCTCCCCACGACTTTTCTGTGGTTTCTTCCCTGAGAGATGCACGCCGTCCATTTTCCACACGTCCCAGTGTGCCAGGCGCTGGCCGGGTGGCGATGGGAAGCCCGCCCGTGGGCGTCCAGCAGGCCCCAGGGCTGGTCTCGAGAGGCAGACCTTGAATGAGCCACTCGGCCCGCTGGCCCCTAACTTGCCTTATCTGTGACAGGAGGGGACATGAGCCAAGTGACGCCGAGGGTTCACCCAGCCCCTTAATTCTTGACTGCTTTAAAAATCTGACTTTACATGTCTTCAGTGTTCTGTTCTTTAATCCCTTTATTACATGATTACTAATCACTAGTGTTTACCGAGTGTTTACTGCGTGCGGGCACAGTGTCAGACGTCTGGCGTGCTGATTTCCACGGCTGCTTGAGTGGAGCACCATTTACACCCCGTAAAATCCACCTGTTTCAGTGTCTGGTGCAATGATCTCTAGTTTACAGGGTTGCCCCTCCCTCGGCTGGCGAGGTCGGTGTGGGTACTCCTGCCGCACTTGAAAACATCTTGAGGAAAGGGACGCCTGGGTGGCTCAGTTGGTTGAGTGTCCAGCTCTTGATTTTGCCTTAGGTCAAGATCTCCTGGTTCGTGGGTGCAAGCCCCGAGTCAGACTCTGCGCTGAGGTGCGGAGCCTGCTTGGGATTCTCTCTCTCCCTCCCTCTGCCGTTCCTCCCCCCCCCCCCCCCCCCCCGCTTGTGTGCGCTTTCTCCCTCTCTCTCAAAATAAATAAACTTTAAAAAAAAATAAAAATAAAAAAGGTGAGTAGGGGCAGGGGGACGTCGAATGACTTGCCTGTGATCACAGCCGGTAAGTGCTGGTGTGGGCTCCTGACCGCCCTGCCCACCCCATGCTAAACCCTTGGCCCGTTTTTTATTATTACTACGTGAATTTGGACGTAATAGATTTAAATCCTGTCCTTGGAAATACAACTGCTCCCACCCAGAACCCATGACTGGGTCTGTTCTGTACCCCGGCGTGCCCCCCAGGGTCAGCCCCTTCACTTGAGGACGGGTTCCCACATCCTCCCATCCCTCCTCTGTCTGGCAATCTGCCCCTTCACAGGAGGGACTCTTCCCCTTTCCTTACGGAGGTCACGAGCACGGTGTGCTCTCCTTTATTTGTTGTTCAAGTTCAAAGTGAACTCTACCCACACTCCACCTTTTCTCACAGGAAACCTGGGTGCCACCCACACCCACTCCTTTACTCTGATTTGTGTGTTCGCGTGTGTGATTTCCACATCTGCCCCTTGCCGGTGCTGATGAACTCTGCACCTGGTCAACCGCCCCCCCCCCCCAGGAGTCCACTCCCCCCAGACACGTCCACGAGCGACAAGGGCTGTGCTGAAAGCTGTGTCAGGTGGAGAAGGGGCTTCATGTTGTACATCCTTAGACCTTTTGTTCTCAGAAGGCCCTTGTTGGCCAACCACCGCTGCTTCCTCCTCTCTGCCTACTCCCCCTGACCTCCCTGGGCTCGGCCGCCTCGACAACATTGTCCTTGCCAGACGACCGGTCCCTGCCTGCCAGCCCCACCCGAGCTGTGGCCCCAGCTCAGTAGTTTCTGAAGCCCACTGCTCAGAAAAAAAGGCGCTTCCGTTGGGAGCCCAGCGCCCGGAACATTAGAAGGTAGCGCGGTGACCGGCGTCATACTCAAGTGTCGTCCTGAGTCGGGGAGATCCCTCATTCCAAGAGGAGTCCACCTTTCCCAAGAATTCTGGGGAATGAAATTTTCTCCACCTTGATGCACACGCCCCACACCTCCCGTGATGTCATCGCCTGCCCTCGGCCACCTCTCACCCAGGCGTCTCAGGGACATTTGGGCCTTTTCCTTCTGTTGGCCTGCCTCCCTCCCTCTCCGTACGTGGGAGCCACAGTCTGACCGTAATTGTGAGTGGTACTCCTACTTCTGTGCCAGCAGAGCTCCACCAAGGAGAAGAAAGGGCACGGGTTTTCTTACTTCTAGACCTAATTAAAACCAGGCCTCACGGTCTGGGAGACCTACCTGAATACCCAGAAATACCCTCCAGAAGGTTTGCCGTTCTGGCCGTGGACTTTCGTCCTTCCCTAATTAAACAGCCGCGCTGGCGTGCTCGCACGGTGCGGAAGTAAACAGTTTCTTTATAATTCTACCCCCTACCTTTCTAGTGTTTATGGTCCCAAAGTACGTGGTCTCATTGTGTCCTCATAGGATTTTGTGTGCCTGTCTCAAGCCCGTCCTGTAACTGGCAGTCTTTACCCCAGTGCCACAGGCGCCCCGCTCTGTTAGCTTGTGGTTTCGTGTAAACTTCACTGTCCTTGACCTTCTGCTTTGCTCAGTGAGATCCTTTATACTTTCACAACCAGGCAGGCGGTACGTGTTTTGTTCGTATGTCCTTTATGAAGTGTGTGTGTGTTTCATGGTTAACAACTTAATGTAATACTCTGGATCATCTGGATGGTCCATTTTTTCTTTTTTTTCCTTTTAAATCACCTTGTTGCTGAGATTTCAAGGCTAGCGTTTGTGATTGTTACTATCGTCTAAGCCTCGTGTTGTGCGTGTTCTCCTGAGCGACCCCAGAGCGAAGGCAGGGCCCTAAGGTTGTCAGGCCAGGGGACTTTGAGACTCCGGAAAACGTGCGTGCGACATCGGGGAGTTCATGGCCCACCGAAACCCGTCCTTGGACCCCGGTAGCACTTCACCTCCCCCCTGAAAGTAGACTCCCCTTTGGGAAAAGCGAACCCAGCAACCCACAATAACCTCTCCCTCATCACAGGCCTCCGCTTTTGGGGTGAAATTGTCTAAATGAGCAGCCTGAGGGCAGCCGGGTGCAGAGGGAGCTGGAACCCAGGAAGGAGCCGCAGCAAAGCTGGTGGTCGCACAGTCACCCACCTCTTGCTGAGTGCCCGTGACTCGTGCACTGCCCCAGAGTGGGGGGATCCCGGGCAGGGGTTAAGGGCTAGGCGACTGGTGGGGACTGGAGCAATCCGGGGGCGGTCAGCGCGCTGGCACCACAGCTCCGAGGGGCTGAGGGCGATGGCTGACGGGCAGGCGAAGCCCTCCTTGAACCCCGGAGTGGGCTCTTCCCCTTCCTGCCCTGGCTGCCCCGGCTGCATCCTCGTCCCCAGCCTGGGCTTAGCACAAGGACCTGGCCACAACTCCAGCCTCCCCTGTGCCACCGGGGAAGGGAACATGTTTCCTTGTTTGTAACACGCCTTGCAGGCAGTGTTTTAACTGGGTGGACCCAACTTGCCGGCACCCCCACGTCTCCGAAAAGCCACCTTCTTTGCTCAGCTGCCACCTCGACTCCAGGACCACGAGGTAGGAGCCCCACCGAGCAAGGCCCCGGACCCTGGGGGAGACCTGGACCTCTGGGGGAGCCCTGTTGCCAGGGAGCGGTGGGGTCGGGTGCCAGGCAAACTGGTCGGCTCCTGTCCAGAGACTCGGGTCTCTGTCGCATCCCAGGTATTTATGGAGGCCGTGCCGTGGCCCAAGTTCTTTCCCACCAACATCCAGGCCCATTGACATAGTTGTTTAATAATTATTAAATTTTAATTTAGTTGCAGCGGGAATGGATAGACCCGGGTCAGGAAGGCAGGGTTGGCTTTAGAGAGAGGACACTGTCCTCTGAGGCTGCCGCCGGGGTGGGAAGACCAGTGTGGAGGTGTGGAGGCCAGGCCTGGGGAGCTGACCAGGTGAGGCCTTGTGCTAAGAAGGAGGTTGGCTATGCATCCGGGTGGGTAGGGGCTGGGACAGCTCCTGGCAGATGGCCCCAAAAATCACCAAGAAGGGAGCAAAGTGCTTCTATGCCCCTGATCTGGTTTCGTTGGGCATTCTCTTTTTCTTAATGTTTATTTTGAGAGGGAGAAAGGGCACACGTGCACGTACGCATGTGGGCAGAGAGAGAGAATCTTAAGCAGGCTCCATGCTCAGTGCAGAGCCCTACTTGGGGCTCGATCTCACAACCACGAGATCATGACCTGAGCCGAAACCAAGAGTCAGATGCATAACCGACTGGGCCACCCAGGTGTCCCGTGTTGGGCATTCTTTAAACTGGACTGTGGGCGGCACAGGAAGGGGCTTTAAGCAGTGGGACTGTAATCCAAGTTCCCCCCACCCCCGAGTCGGGGAGCCCCAGGGGTACAGTGGATGAGAGAGAGCTGGGAGGTCTCCACTGGAGCTCGAAGATTCTGTGCAGTCAGAGAAGTCCACAGTGGGCCACAACCCTACTAATGGGACGGATCTCACCTTATCACGGGACTCCCCCGTCGTAGCTCATCGGAAGCTGCACCCTGGGGAGGCCCTTTGAATATGAGCGTGGAGAAACCTCCACTTGGAGCCCCACTGCCCGCCACATCGCAGCAGCCACAGTAGGCGGCCATCTGGGCCTCTTTGCTCTTCCTCGCCGGGACCAGCAGACCGAAACAGCCTTTGTGCCAGCTACTTGCGTCTTGCTCCCTGCGGACAGGGCTGACGCTTGTAGAAGAGTGTACGGCATTCAGTCCAGGGCTTCCACCCAGAAGTTGATAAATGAATGGTTTCCACAAACAGGAGGCCACGAAGATGAATTCGACACTCAACTTCAGTTAACTGATGGCAGCATCACGATGTCTTTGCTGCCCTTCATTTTTCTGTGCAAACCCTTCCCCCCAACCCCCCCCCCCACAAATGATGAGGATGGCATTAAAGGTCCATGTCACCCATCATGTCTTTTTTTTTTTTAATATTTTTATTTATTTTTGAGACAGAGAGAGACAGAGCATGAGCAGGGGAGGGGCAGAGAGAGAGGGAGACACAGAATCCGAAGCAGGCTCCAGGCTCTGAGCCGTCAGCACAGAGCCCAGCGCGGGGCTCGAACTCACAGACTGTGAGATCACGACAAGAGCTGAAGTCGGACGCTTAACCAACTGAGCCACCCAGGTGCCCCACCCATCATGTCTCTTTATGTGACAGGGGGACAGGTAAAAGGTCAAGCACGTGAAGCAAAAGCTCTCCTTGGCTGACGGAACTGACCCACTCTACGGTTTACTCAAGTGCAAGGCGGTCACTGGTTGCCTGAAATGCCCCTCTTCCCTGCCCTTTCACACTGGGGGAAAAAGAGCAAATCAGATATCCCACCTGTGCGATCCTCAGCGTCTTTAATCATGGCCTGTGTTTATCTCATTCTTGTTTTCTTACGCATCATCTCCACCTCCTCGGACCCATCATTCCTTCCTGTGAGCTCTCTCACGTGTATCTGCTGTGACTCAGGACCCATCCTCATCACAGGCCTGTGCTGTCCTCAGATGTATTCACATGCTCAGGACGGTCCTGAAAAGGAGCTCCAAAATGGCTTGTTCTTCAAAGGACTAGAATCTACCGGAAGACAAACCGTGTGCCAGGGGCCTTGCTGACAAGAGCGGTATCCATCAGTCCTTTGAATACAGGCATTTGCTCCAGCTCCCGCTCTCTGTCCCTCTTTTTCCTACAATGTTAGCTCAGGCTCTTCAGGAGGTCTTTTGTCCTTTTTTCTCTGTCACATGGACCCATTTGTGAGCTAGAAATAAACTCCAGTCAGGCAAAGACGGGGTGTCGCACCACAGGATGTGCAAATGAGTCGGCGAAAGTAGCCATCTGTCCTCAGTGCCACCATGGCCGATGCCGCCAGTCTGTGAAGACCCTGACCACGCGTGGCAGTCTCTTCAGAATTCCCCATGGGCTGGGTTGTCTTGTTATCCCTTGATTTTCAGTGTCCTCATCCATAAAGTGGGAAAAGTATCTGTTTCGTAAGGTTGTGGGAGGAGAATATATAACCGTATGTCTGGAAACCCATTGCATGGTATCTTGTAGGAGCCAAATAAATGCAGTTTCTTCTTCTCCTTTACCCATTTTCCTTGTCTTTGGATTTCCCCCCCCCCCCCCAGGATGCTTTGTCACAGGCATTGGAGTTCAAAGAGAATACAAATTACACCTTAACCTCTGCACTCTACTAATTTTTATTTGCTGTGTTTTATCTTAAATGTACATTATTCCATCCACCTTGAAGCTGCTAAGTAGCCCTTGTGAGTCGACATGGGGTCTAACTGCTGTTAGCACACCATTTCCTTGTCAAGTCTAACCAGTGGATTTACACTGAAGTTGTGGAATGTAATGTGTTTGAAGGTCTATCATGGAAGGCTTCTTCCCTTACAAATTGGGATCCATTGTCAAGTACTAAGTCTTTATTTTATTTTTTTTAATGTTTATTCATTTTTGGGAGAGAGCGCGAGTTGGGGAGGGGCAGAGAGAGATACACACAGAATCTCAAGCGGGCTCCAGGCTCAGAGCTGTCAGCACAGAGCCCAACACGGGACTCAACTGTGGGGCTTGAATTCACAAACCACGCGTGAGATCACGACCTCAGCCGAAGTCAGATGCTTAACCGACTGAGACACCCAGGCGCCCCAAGTGCTCAATCGTTATTTTCCCCAGAGAGTCCATACTTTTTTCTACTTAAAAACTTTAGTCCTTGTGTCTAAAATGAAATTCCACGTCTTGGCCAATTATGCCGTCTGCGTATTTATTTCTGGTTTCAAACAATCTGATTTTGATTGTGCCTTGGTGTAGTTTTCTTTGTGTGTCTTCTGCTTGATGTTGGTCTATGCTTCGTGCATCCGTGGATGTAGAGTTGCCATCAGTTCTCGAAAACTCTCAGCCCCAACTGCTTCAAGTAGTCTTCTGCTTTCCTCTTTTTCCCCAGGGCTCTAACAGCACACAGGTTTGGTTGATTGAGGTCCCACAGCTCACAGATGTGCTCATCTTTTTTTTTTTTTTTAAGTGTTTTTATCTGTTTCATTTTGGTAGTTTCTATCCAGCATATTTTAATCTCAGACATTATATTTTAAACTCTATAATTCAGTTTACATCTTTTTTTTTTTCAGTAAGCTCTACACCACACATGAGACTTGAACTCATGACCCCGAGATCAAGAGTTGCACGCTCCACCGAGCCAGCCAGGCGCCCCCAATTTACGTCTTTCTAATGCCTTCCGTGTCTCTCTGTACAGGCTCATGTTTTCCTTTCCCTTTTGGGGCATATGGAGCACACTGTTTTTAGTGTCCTGTTTAATAGGATCATCTGCACCATTTCTGGATGTTTCTATTGATGATTTTTCCATCATTATGGGTCATACTTTGCTGTTTCTTTGTATGCCTTTAATTTTGTATTGTGCCCCACACATTGTAAATTTTATGTTGTTGGGTGTTGTTTTTTTTTTTAATTCCTTTATTTATTTTAACGTTTATTTATTTTTGAGAGAGAGAGAGACAGAGTGCGAGTAGGGGAGGGTCAGAGGGAGAGGGAGACACAGAATCTGAAGCAGGCTCCAGGCTCTGAGCTGTCAGCACAGAGCCTGACATGGAGCTGGAACTCACGAACTTCAAGATCATGACCCGAGCTGAAATCGGAGGCTTTCAGGCACCCAGGTGCCCCTAAATTCCTTTAAATATTTTTGAGCTTTGCACTGGGATGCAGGGAACTTACTTGGAAACAGTTTTTCTTGAGACTTGATGTTATGCTTTGTTAGGTGGCACAGAGCAGCCTTGAAGCCCAGGGCTGAAATTTCCAACGAGACCTGGAAACCCTTCTCAGAGTCAGCGCAAGGGGAAGAAAAAAAGGAGGAAAAAAAAAAAAGATTGATAGTGGGACAGACATGCTTGTCGTGAAAAAAAGAACCATTTCTGAAGCCCAATTGGGGCCAAACATTTACACCTTGCTTCATAGTAACCAGTTGGGATGAAGCACGGGGTTAGAATGTTGTTGGCTGCGTGTTGAATCGTCCCCATCGGTTGTGAAGGACTGGGCTACATTCAGGCTTACCCACCGAGCTCCGTATATATTTATATCGTTTTCCCTTTCGTCTGGTGGGACACCATTCTTGTTACTCTTCTGTGTAACGAAGTTTAAATGCTTGTTTGGAAAACTGTATTTAACAATTTAGAAGGCTTGATAGAAGGAATGCGTCAGTCTGAAGAGTACACATTGGATGGGAAAGAATTTCCTTCTTCTGTTTCTCCAGATTTTTCCATCTTATTTAGCTTGAGATCTTCGCAGCTTGGTTCAAGGATTCTAGCCTCTGCCCGTTGCACAGTAGATACTGATCCAGACGGTAAACCAGCGAACTACGTCAAAAGCACTGTCAATATTACGTTGGACAAAAAGTTTCGTTCTTTTGACTTCACATAGCTTGTCGCCCCGTAAAAGGGCTAACAGCACAATTTTTAAAAAATAAATTAAGAAGTATTTATAGGAAAAAAAAAGTCTCATTCAAGCCTTGAGGGCAGAAGAGAGAGAGGCACACACACGAACCGCTCCGCCTGGTCCGAGAGAGTGGAGCTTGGCAGCTTCCTTGCTGCTGCCCCTCCGTTCGGCCTGAAGGCCCCTGACCTGGCTCCCGCGACAGACCACACGTCCGCTTCCCACCACCGTCCTGCTTCATCGAGTCCTGTCAGTGCTCCAGCACACTTCACAGCCCCCTCTCCACCCTGGGGTGGTGTCTCCGCACGCAGGACTGGAGCTCCAGTAACTCCAGGATCTGCTCCTTGGTGGGCCTCTCGGGCCTCAGCCACTCACAGCACAGCACCCACCATGGGCTTAGGGCCTCCCCAGGACCAGGAGTCTCCTGGTGGGAGAGTCGCCTGAGGCACCGGCGGAGGATCTGAGGACCTGCAGAGTAGTTCCCTTGCAGCCTAGTCTCCAACTCTCAGGTCTCTTCCTCTTGATCCTGTGTACCCCAATGGACCAGAGTCTTAGGGGCTGTTAGTGATACGGCCATTCTAGCTCTGGAGAAGGCCCACACCAGCTGGAGACTTCCTGGGGCGCCCTGGAACAGAAGAAGAAATCATTCTGGTTCTTATTTCCCCCCTCCTTCCATTCCTTAAACACACACTCAGCTTCTAAAAAGCGGCAAACCCTGCAATGCTTTCTTCCCCATCCCTCCCCAAGATCCTATTCCACGAAGAGTCCCTGGCTTGGAGAGACTCGAAATCTGGTAGATGGATATGTAGAGTGTTTTCTACAATACAGACATAGGCTGTAGAAGGAAACAGCAGCAGAAGCAAAGGTGTTCCGGGAGCCCAAACGAAGAATCACCTTTGCTGCAAAGCCCAAGTTTCCAGAATCGGAACCCAGAGGTGAACGGCTTTCAGTGCAAAGTAACTTGCCTGTTTTCAAGGGCTGATTCTCTCGGAGGTAGTGGAGAGGCCGCCAACGACCAGATGACTTCGCCATCTTCACTCAAATTTCCGTAGTGGCCACAGCAAAAGTAAAATCGTAATCCCATCTACGGAATGGTCCAAACGCCCCGGATCTGCAACAGGGCCCGGTTTACAGCGCTGCTCGCAGTAAGTCGCGGTCTCAAGAAAGGCGTCCAGCACGGAAAACCCAGCAGGTAAGAGCCAGGGCGCCGCCGGAGGCCGCACAGACTCCCTCCCACCAGGGTCACTGCCTGAGGAGGGGGGGCGGCGCGCCCCCGGCTGAACACAGCAGCCACGTGGAGGTCCGGTGGCCGAGCGTCCTCGCCAGTCACCCCTTCCCCAGCCCCCGCGCACGCTTCAGTCCAGCCGGGGCTCAGTGCGCCTGCGCAGCCGCCCCTCCCAGAAGCCCCCAGGCGCGCACGGCAGGAGGGAGCGGCCCAACGGGGAGGCACCGTCCCGGCGTGCCCCGCGGCCCCCCGCCTCCTGGGCTTCTCCGCGCTCAGGGTACAGGCGGCAGCGCCCCAGCGGGAAACTTCTCAGTGGCCCACCCGCACCCCGCGGATCAATATAGCAGCCCCTGTGCAGGTGAAATCTGCGGGGCCAGCCTGCGGGAGTGGGGACCTCGGACCTGCTGATGGAGGAAATCCAGGATTGGAACCCGCACCCCAGCACCCGTTGTGCAGGTGCAGGCGCACAGAGCGTCCACATAGAATGCACGAGAACTGGAGCACACCGGCAGGAAGAAGAACTCCACTGGGTCGTAAGACGAAATCAAAAGCAAAATTACAAACTGTCTTGAAGGCACTGTAAGGAACACTCCCGGGTAAGATCTGTGGGACCCAGCCGCGCTGGAGAGCCTTAATCACCTCCCCTGTTATCAAATGCAGATATAAAACAATTTAAAATTCAGCTAAAGCAACTTTAAGAGCACAGTGAAATCAGGCCCCCCAAAATAAGCCTCAGTGAATTAATGAAGGTTAAAAACTTCAATTAAGGACACGGAAAATTCAAAAATAGTAGAAGGCAGGGGCGCCTGGGTGGCTCAGGCTACGCGCAACTTCAGCTCAGGTCATGATCTCTTGGCTGGTGAGTTTGAGCCCCGGTCAGTCTCTGTGCTAAGAGCCTGGAGCTTGCTTCCTGTTCTGTGACTCCCTCTCTCTGACCTTCTTCCTCTACTCACACACACACACTCTCTCTCTCAAAAATAAACATTTTTTAAAAATTTAAAAATAGAAGGCATAAATTCATATGCTGATTCCCTTGAAAATAGTAATATATAAGCTTATTTAGAACCTGATTAAGAAATAAAAAAGATACATGATGAGGGGCACCTGGGTGGCTCAGTTGGTTAAGCCACCAACCTCGGCTCAGGTCATGATCTCACAGTTCATGGGTTGGAGCCCGACCTTGGGCTCTGTGCTGACAGCTCAGAGCCTGGAGCCTGCTTTGGATTCTGTGTCTCCCTCTCTCTCTGCCCCTCCCTCGTTCGCACTCTGTCTCTGTCTCTCTCTCAAAAATAAATACACATTAAAAAATCATTAAAAAAAAAAGGATAGATGATGAGAAATAAAGCATAACTACAGAATTGGAAGAGAAGAAAAGAATTAGGGACCATGACATTCAGCCTTAGGGTATCCTATTTGAAAATCTATATGAACTGGATGATCTTCAAACAAAACACAAATTATCAAAACTTGTGTGTACCAGCTAAGTGGTTGTAAGACAACTGTGATTCGGGGGTGATATCCCAGGAAAGTGCTACAGAAGAAGTACATTCAGTACATTCTGAAAAGCACTACTTTTCAGAGGAAAATGACATTTTAAAATGGGAACCATTAAAATGTTTACCTAGAAACCAGCCACCAAGTTTAATTTGACATAAATGGATACCTCACCCAAGCTAAATATAATTTAATGTGAGGGTTTTTTTTTCCTGCGATGTATAGTTTATAGTTCTATTTAGAGGGGAAAGAAAAGCAAGAAAACTATGTTCTTGTGGTGAATAGAGTTTTCAGTAATAAAACTGGACAATTATAAACTTGGATACTCATTCAAGCAGATCTTGAGCAAAAATATATACCTGAATCTGGGGCTGGGTTGAAGGTGAGGAGACACAAACACATAGTTCCCAGCTTTCAAGAAGCTAGAAAGCTGTGTAGTTGAGGGTATAAAGAAAATAAGAGAATATACATAGAAGGTTTGCAGCATAATACTGGCTTCCTCTGAGCCGTGGGGTTGGGGAAACAAAGGACCTGGGTATGTTGGTTCAAACAAGTCATGCTTGAACGTTTGAATTTTTCTGATGAACCCCGATGTAAAAGAAAATGCCAAAGCGTTTCCCTTTGAAGAGCTAAGTGCCTGGCAGAACCTGGCAGACCCATTACCTGCATTTAAAGAAGCAGCAGCTTCAGTGTTGGGGACTCTGAATGCTAGAGGGGGGTCAGAACGGCCTGAGATAGTGACCTGGCCCTTAAAGGAGTCAGCACCACACAGTCGCTGCCTAGGGCCAGTGATTAGACCAGACCCTCTTTCCCTTGACTAAATAGTCCTGGAAATTCTTTCCTCCCTTGGCTTCCATAATGTGTGATATTCCAACCACTCTATTTTTTTTTTTAACGTTTATTTATTTTTGAGACAGAGAGAGACAGAGCATGAATGGGGGAGGGTCAGAGAGAGGGAGACACAGAATCTGAAACAGGCTCCGGGCTCTGAGCTGTCAGCACAGAGGCCCGATGCGGGGCTCGAACTCACGGACCGTGAGATCGTGACCTGAGCCGAAGTCAGCGCTCAACCGACTGAGCCACCCAGGCGCCCCTACCACTCTATTTTTTTACTACCTTTACCCATTTCTCCTTGTATTACCTGTAAGTGTCACGAGGCTGAGCCCCAAGTCCTCTCTGTCTGTATTGGACACATCTGTGACCTTATCGCCTCTGGCTTCGGTTATCACCTTTATGTGGGATGAAGCGTGAATCTGAAACTCCTATTCCTCACCCACACTTTAGTCTATACTCACGACGCAGCTCTAGTCCAGTGTCTCACTGGATGATGAGTCCAGTGGGTAAAAATGAACTCATCATTTTATGCTTATTCCCCTTTCTTAGTCTCCATTTCTGCCCCAACAGTTTTCATTGAATAAATGTCTGTCGTGATCCTCCAGTGTCGGGGCACTGTTCTAGACCCTGGGACACGCTGGTGAACAAGACCCTCGTGGGGGGTTTGTATTCTAGGGGTTTCTAGGCCCAGCAACATCAGCCTCACCCAGGAGCTTGGTAAAAATGCAAATTCTCAAGCACCATCCCGGACCTACTGAGTCAGAGACTGTGCAGGACTGGTCGGGCCACCTGTGCTGACCCAGCTCTCTAGGTCACTCAGGTAGGCTATGATGTGAGCAGCCGTGTCCTAATCATCTTGGACTCCCTCCCCTCTTTCCTACCTGACTCTGAAAACCGCTCTTTTGGCCCTCTCCAACCCCGTCTTAGTCCAGAACCTTCTCAGGTTTGGATCACAGGAAAACCTCTGCATGTGTTTTCTGGCTCCAACAGATGAAGGGAATGCTGTTAGATGACACATTTTTCTCAAATCATGCTTTCGAGACGATGATCCCAAACCTACCGTGAATTCCTGAACCATCTATTAAAGGAAGTAATAGCTTCTTTTGGCTTACAGAGCTGCATTACACCCTAGGGCTGCAGTAACAGAGTGCCACAAATTAGGCGGCTTCAAACAGAAACTATTCTCAGTTCTGGAGGCCAGAAGTCGAAAGGAAGGCGCTGGCTGGGTGGCTTCCTTCCATGGGCTCCGAGGGTAACGTTCACAACTCTGGCAGTCCTTGTGACCCCTCCACATGGCTTCTCCCTGCTTGTGTCTCTGCACATGGCCCTCTTCTTAAAAGGACACCGGTCCTCCCGAATCTGGGGCCTATTCTACTCCAGTATGTCACCATGTTAACTAATTACACCTGCAACGATCCTATTTCCAATAAGGTCACATTCCGAGCTACTGAAATGAGGACTTCAGTATATCTTTTTTGGGGGGTGGGGTGGGGGACACAATTAACGCCTAATACCCCTCACCTAAGAGCAAACCTGAGCTCGGGTATCTTCCGGTGTTCCCATACACTGTGCTTCCCCCATGCTGTCTCTGTGCCCGGGGGCACGTCTTTCCTCCTTCCTCTCCACCTGGAGTCAGGAATGCAACTGGTTGCAAGAGGCCAGGCAGGCAGTTCATCCGAATGAGTGACGCGAGCTAGGTGGTAAATGACGACGTGACACTTTGCTCTACCGTCAGGGACCCAGCGGAGATGAGTGGGGACAGGGGAATCTGGGAATTTCATGCCGAACCTAAAGGACCCGGACCCTACTCTATTCCTGCTAAGTGCTCGGCGAAGGCACGTGGGTCCCACGTGGCCACATCTGAGTTTTCAAGAGATGCTAAAATCTAGATCTTGTGTGAGATGTGAAAGACATTTCCTCATTTGAAAATGCTGGCCATTGATTCAAATAAGAAACAAATGGCAGGCGGGGGGGTGTGGGGTGTGTGTCTACAGTCCTACCTGGCCCAGGGACCATCCTTTTCCAGCCTATTACTTACACAAATACTTCCCAAGGTCGCAGGCCCACTCAGTGAGTGACTTACCACCATCTCAGTCCTTTTAAACTCATATTCGTGTGGGCGTGCGCTAGGGGATGCTCCACAAAGACAGAGCCCCTGCCTGGAGAGGGACCCGGGAGACTTACACACTCAGACACACACGTGAAACAAGCTGGCACGTGCTTATGAGTAACCACTAGCTCCACAAGCCAAACAAGACGACAAACTTAAAGATGCCGGTGGCAATTCTGGAGGGCTTCCCAGAGGAGAGGACTTTTGAAGCTACTCATAAAAGGATAGGCAGACCTGTCCAAGGAAGAGGGTGGCCTCACCCCGCTCCTCTGAAACCAACCCCCGCCCCGGGAGGAATATTTTAGATCGAGTAGAACATGTGTGGCCCACACAGGTCACTCCCGGGGCCCAGTCTGGTCCCCCATCGGGGCTTCGGTTACTCCAGGAGGAACCGGGTCTCGTACGAAAGCTCCCGGCCCCGCGCAGGACAGGGAGCAGGGGCGGCCTGTGCCATCGGGGTCATCGCGGGCCCGGAGGACCGGCAGTTCACAGCCCCCCGGAGGGAACTGGACCCGACCCGACGGGGACACGCGGCGGGGGCGGGTCTCGGGCGGCGCTCGCCGGGAGCCGGGGCGGGTCGCAGCCCCGCCGGCCCCAGGCCGCACCTCCGAGGGTCCGCTCCCCGCCCCGCTTCCCGGAGGGGCCCAGGCGCCGGGCCCCGGCCCTACCACGTAGCGGGCCTCACCTCCAGGCCACACCGCTTCCCGCTCCACCGCGGCCCCCTCCACGGCTGCCAGGGCACAGCCCCAGCTCTTCGCGCGCCGGCGTCGCACTCCCCCGGGGGTCGTCTCTGCGTAGACTCGGCCCTCCCCGCCGCGCCCCACCTCCCGGAGGCTCGCGGTGGGGCGGGGCGGGGCGGGGCGGGGCGGGGGGGGGGGAGGGGGTAGCCTCCGCGCAGACTCGGTGAGCCCCTCCGCGCTCGCGTCTCGCCTGCTCTGGGAGAGCCTCTGCGCAGACTCAGTGAGCCCCGCTGCGCCCGCTGGGTCTCGTACGGGTCGAGACGCAGGGAGGGACGTGCGCTACGCAGGGTCGTGCACCTGCTGATTCTCCCGGGTCCTAGACCCGTTGGCGCCCAGGCTGTGGCCCGTGGGTCCGGGTGGGCGACCCCAGCGAACAGGTTTACATATTTGTTCCGAATTTTTAGTCCTCGCCCCGCCAGCCTTTGTGGCCTCATTTGTTGATGCATCCTATCTGCAATGCCCTGTCAAAGGTTTGGCGACTTGGATACACAATGATAGGGTGATGTTTTAAAGGGCAGGTTCTGAAGTGAGGCCAGACACTCTAAGGAAATGACAGATAAAATTAAATTTCCTTATAACCTGCAGTCCATTGACAAATACTTGGCGATAGGCAGAGTAGGACATTTCTCCAGGAACTCCCTACTCCCATTTATTTATTTATAATGTTTAATTTTGAGAGAGAGAGAGAGAGAGTGCGCCCGGTAGGGGCAGAGAGACAGGGAGACACAGAATCTGAAGCAGGCTCCAGGCTCTGAGCTGTCAGCACAGTTCCCGACAGGGGGCTCGAACACACAAACCTTGAGATCATGACCTGAGTTGAAATCCGGATGCTTAACTGACTGAGCTACCCAGGCGCCCCAGAAACTCCCTACTGTCTTAATGCTTTGCTGAGGGAAAAATAACCTTAGTTTGACAATAACTAGGCCTACAGTATCCTGTGTCTTTTTTTGTTTGTTTTTATTTATTTATTTTTGAGAGAGAGGGAGCGCACAAGTAGGGGAGGGGCAGGGAGGGGGGGCAGAGGATCTGAAGCGGCCTCTGTGCTGACAGCAGAGAGCCCCCATGTGGGGCTCCAACTCATGAACCGTGAGATCATGACCTGAGCTGAAGTCTGACGCTTAACTAAGCCACCTAAGCACCCCAAGAACTCTTCCTTCGGATGCCTTCTGGGCTTAACATGGTTCCCCTGTCAGCAGCGCGGATTCATCATGGAATGCATTTGTCCCACAAATATCTATGGAGTGCCCACTCCCTGCCAGGCACTGGTGATGTGATGAACGTTGAGCCAAACCCAAGGCCCTTTCATGGAACTTGAAATCACGTGGCGGAGCTATTTAAGCAATTCCACAAATATGTATAAAACGGGAACTGCCATGGGTGCTGTGGAGAGTGCATACTGCCCCTAAGAGCTTATAAAAGGACAGTCTGCGAAGGCTTTCTGAAATCGGGCTTTCTGGAAGGGCCGGGCTCACGAAGGACTAGGAAGTAATAAAAACCCATCGCTAACAGGGGCGCCTGGGTGGCTCAGTCGGTTAAGGGTCCGACTTCAGCTCAGGTCACGATCTCGCGGTCCGTGAGTTCGAGCCCCGCGTCGGGCTCTGGGCTGATGGCTCAGAGCCTGGAGCCTGCTTCCAATTCTGTGTCTCCCTCTCTCTCTGCCCCTCCCCCGTTCATGCTCTGTCTCTCTCTCTCTCTGTCTCAAAAATAAATAAACATTTAAAAAAATTAAAAAAAAAACCCATCGCAAACAACACAACTCGGCTCCTGGAACAGGAACAGTGGTAGACTGACTTCGGGAAAGGCCAGGATTCAGGGATTTAAACTCTGTCATAAGGACGCCATCTCTTAATTTTGCTTTTCTCTGTGTTGACCTCATACAGTTGGTTCCCCGTGGAGAGAAGTTTCAGTGCTCAGGACCTTATGGGCCGCAATTCACAGGGAGGGGACTCTGATTGGCTCTGCCTGGGTCACATGCCCAGTCCCGGGCCAATCACTGTATCTAGCGGATGAGGCACTCTGATTGGCCAGCTTGGATTCCCGCGGGGATGCGGCAGGGAGCCGCGTTGCTAGGAGACCTCTCAGGTTGATGGCTAGAGAAAGACAGGTGTCAGGTTTAGAAAAAGGAGACCGTTCCTGGGGCGGGGAAAGTAGCAGGTGTCCAGCCTGGGCCAGCGTGGGCGGACGGCCCGGTGCGCCCGGAGGCTGCACAGCCACACGCGCTCTCTTTGGCTTCATCCCAAGGGCAACAGACACCTGCTGGGGGTTAACCTGGGCGGGGTAACCTGTGAGGGTTGGGAGCCCCAACCCACTGCGACCTCCTGAGAGCCAGCCCATCCTCCTGCGAATTCTTCCCTGGAGAAGCAGATAATGAAACGATTGTTGTTTTCAGCCAGTAAATTTGGGGGTCACGTGTAATGGGGAACATGAATCATTATCGCCATCACATTTTCGGCTTCCTGTCAGTTTTCTCTGTCCTATTCTCATCTGCCAATGGCTTCGCTTGTGAGTCAAGCAGTTTCCCCCATCACTTTCATGTACTTTGTGAAATCCTTTTGTTGGAAGAGTTGGCATTTTACTTTGTGATAAATTGTCATTGTGCAGTATTCCTGTTTAACCATACTATGTTTACATCACCCGATGTAATCTTTTGAATCTTTTCATTGTCAATGCAATGATTGTAAGTTGCCTTCAAAATCTTCATAATTCACTGTGGCTTCTAATATTCTAGAATCAGCAGCAAACATTTATTGAGCAGTTACTATGCACTGCTATTTTTTTCTGCATGCTGTCTTAAAAATCTCTCACCTTGTATGTGAGAGACAAGGCAAAATCATGAAAGAGGAGAGAAAGAAAAAGATCTCTAAATACAGAAGATAACCTATTAAGTTGCTTTAAACATTGTTTTGCCGTTTGGTCTGAGAAATGTTAACAAATTTACCTAAACCATCTTAAGAAAATCCTCCAGTGTCCATGCAAATTATAGGGGTGATAATGGTTATGTCGTTTCCAAAAAGTCCTTTAAGTAAATGGCTCAATTTTCTTTCTGAATTATAGACAGAAATATGGGTAAAATATTCAGTTATTTTTCCTTAACAGCAAAGACCATTTTGCCCATATTGTGTGGACCACGAGGTGGCAGTGGTTTCTTGCCAGTGGTGATTTAACAGATCAAAACATCTTAAATACATCTTTATTTTTAGACAATAGAAAATAAACTTACTAGTTCCAAGAGAACCACATGGCTTTAGGCCATTCCTACCTTGTGGACTAAAAGTCTACCTTGTGAAATAAAAGTCCATAAAATCAAGTTAAGTTTTATTTCATTATTATTTTATTTATTTTCAGAGAGAGAGAGAGAGAGAGAGAGAGAGAGAGAACCAGTGGGGGAGGACAGAGAGAGGTGGGCAGAGAATCTGAAGCGGGCTCTGTGCTGACAGCAGAGAGACTGACACAGGGTTCGAACTCATAAACTGTGGGATCATGACCTGAGGTGAAGTCGGATGCTTAACCCACTGAACCACCAGGCGCCCCTCAAGTTAAATTGAAAAAAAAATTATTTTTAATCTTTATTTAGTTTTGAGAGAGAGAGAGCATGAGCAGGGGAGGAGCAGAGAGGGAGACACAGAATCCGAAGCAGACTTCAGGCCCTGAGCTGTCAGCACAGAGCCCGACACGGGACTCGAACTCACAAGCTGGGAGATCATGACCTGAGCCAAAGTCGGACGCTCAACCGACTGAGCCACCCAGGCGCCCCTCAAGTTAAATTTTAAAGCAAGTTGCAGAACAATAGTTATACTTCCTCCCTTTCTCCCTCACTGCCTCTCTCACTTCCTTCCCTCCTTCCACCCACCACACGCCAACACTTGCTAAGTCACTGGAAATACCGTGGCGAGCAAGGCAGCAGCGGGGCCCCCACGGATCTTGTGGCTTCTACATTTGGACAGATGCATAGACTGATCGCACTTTCTCGTTATAGTAAACAATACTGGAAAGAACATCTTTAGATACGTGCTTGAGTTTCATTAGCGCAGTGGTTCTCAAAGCGTGGCCTGGACCCTGAAATCAAAACTATTTTCATCATAATACTAAAATGTTTTTGCCCTTACTCGTGCTTACTCTCTCATAAATGGACAGTGGAGATTTCCCGAGGCTACATGGTATTAATATTGCAGTGGATTGACTGCAGAAGCAGATATGAGAATGTTTTCTATTAAGCCAGACATTAAAGAGACTTACAAAACTGTAACACAAGGAGACTCTTCTCACTAATTGCTTTTGTTTGAGGACACGTAAGTATTTTAATAAAAATGTTACTTACATTAACATGGCTGGATTTATTGTTATTTTTAACGCATTAATAAATATTTTGAATCTTTCTCAGTTTTAATTTCCAATAAGGTAAATATCAATAGTTTCTGCATGAGCAAAACCTCTTTGGTGTCCTCATTTTTAAGAGTGTAACAGAGACATCGTACCAAAAGGTGCAAAAACCACTGTTCCTGGGTCTGTTTGCTGAATTGGGGTTGCCGAGTCACGTGGGTGTCCACATTTTCAATTTTGCCAGTTGGCTGCCCAATTGTTCTCCAAAGTGGATAAAACTGACTCATTTTTTAACGTTTTATTTTATTTTAGAGAGAGAGAGAGAGAGAGTGCAAGCAGGGGAGGGGCAGAGAGAGGAGACACAGAATCCGAAGCAGGCTCCAGGCTCTGAGCTGTCAGCACGGAGTCCGACGCAGGGCTCGAACTCACGGACCGTGAGATCATGACCTGAGCTGAAGTCAGACACTTAACCGGCTAAGCCACTCAGGCGCCCCTAAAACTGAACTTTAAAAAAAAATCTTGGGGCGCCTGGGTGGCTCGGTCGGTTAAGTGTCCGACTTTGGCTCAGATCATGATCTCACGGTCCGTGGGTTCGAGCCCCGCGTCGGGCTCTGTGCTGACAGCTCAGAGCCTGGAGCCTGATTCGGATTCTGTGTCTCCCTCTCTCTCTGCCCCTTACCCACTCATGCTCTGTCTCCCTCTGTCTCAAAAATAAATAAACATTAAAAAAATAAAATAAAAATAAACTGGGACAGTGATACAACAGAGATTTTTGATCTATGAAATATTGGTTGAATATGTTTTCTAAACAATAGTGGGAAAGGCAGGGTAAGATTTCTTTTTAATGTTCTCAGAGGAAGTTTATCTTGGTCACTGAGAATAGCATTGTGGAGAGGACATTAAATGTGTTGGGAGATTTATTTTTGTTTGGTACCTCGTGGGAGGCAGAAGTGTACCAGCTATGCAAATAAGTTTTTTTTTTTTTTTTTTACCATCAGGAAAATGTCATTTTTCGTAAATACCACCTTCTGCAATTTTTATTAAAACCAAAGCCATTGGTGCCTGGTTGGTTCAGTCAGCGGAGCGTGCAACTCTTGATCCCAGGGCCCTGAGTTTGAGCCCCATGTTGGGTATAGAGATTACTAAAAAATAAAACCTTAAACAAACAAACAAACAAAAACAAAAGACCAAAGCCATGTTCCACTGATAATGAATTGTGGGGAAAAAAAAGGGGGGGGCATGATCTCACTTTTTGAGAGTTCGAGCCCTGTGTTGGGCTCTGTACTGACAGTTCAGAACCTGGGACCTGCTTCAGATTCTGTGTCTCCTTCTCTCTCTGCCCCTCCCCCGCTCACATGCTGTCTCTCTCTCTTTCAAAAATAAGAAAAAAAAATTATTAAAAAATGTTTTTTAAATGTAGAGTCATCTACTGTTAAAAAAAAAATTCACGGGGCACCTGGGTGGCTTGGTCGGTTAAGCGTCCGACTTCGGCTCAGGTCATGATCTCACGTCCGTGAGTTCGAGCCCCACGTCGGGCTCTGTGCTGACAGCTCAGAGCCTGGAGCCTGCTTCGGATTCTGTGTCTCCCTCTCTCTCTGCCGCTCCCCTGTTCATGCTCTGTCTCTCTCTGTCTCAAAAAAATAAATAAAAAAAAAAAATTCACATGGTCTTAGTTTGTGGGTCACTTTGTAAGTGAACAAGGTCATTTTAAGCAATTTAGTGTCGTTTCCTCATTGTGGCATATTTAAATTGTTCAACTGTAGCTGATCTAAAACTTTAACTGTGCTAAATTTTGGCAGCGAGATGTGGGTAAACATAAACACTGAGTTTTACAATGGAAGGATCAAGATGCAGCCATAGTAATTGGCTGCTTCTTACAGTGGTTTTGCACGCGGTGATTGGCACACGCAGCTCTACTCAAACAAAATGTGGCCACAGTCGCGGGTTACCTGCAGGTTTATAGTGGAGGGCTTCTGGCAGCCCGGGATGAACGGAGGTGAGGTTTTATTCCGCAGCTCGTCAGAGCATTTGCACGTGCACTCAGGGAGGGCGGAAGAAATAGCGAGGGACGCAAGCCCATCACAACTCGGGACACGCGTGTGAGCTGTAAGGCTACTACTGATCCAACACGCATGTCACGAACAAACGTAAACGGGTTTTTATCTGCTGTCTGGAGATTTTCCAGCCTCCAGTGGAGCTAACCGAGGGAACTGTGTCTTCGGTGGAACCTGCGGTATTTAATGTGTCAATAGACCCCGGCAGGTAATGGGTTCTAAGGTGGTTGAGCCAGGCGTGAATAGGTTCCAACCTGGAATTCTGTAGGGAGGGTCCTTTTCGAGGGGAAGCTAAATCAGAACTTCTAGCCTTAGCCTTTTGGATTCCTGACTTTATTTGACTCACGGTAAGAGGTACAGAACTTGGAGATTGTCTACTTCAGCTATTTATTTGATAGAAGAAAATGAGCCCTAGGAAGGATCACTTATTCATGCATTCATTTGGAAAATAACGGTGACCCCACTCTGTGCAGACGCTGGATAATTAGGGTGAACATATAATGTATCGTCCAAACCGGGACACTTTTGAGAGTGGAGAGGGGGGTGCTAGTCATCACAAAGAGACATCGAACGAAAGCCAAAACCGTCCTGGGCATACCTGAATCTAGACTCGCCCTAAGACATAACCCTCGCCCTTGAGGGGCGCAGTACCCAATGGGAAGGAAAGATGTATAATCGGAAGGCGAGGGGAGTCGTGCACTGTGAAAAGTGCGAGGGAAATGCTGAGGAAGGGTCCCCCAGCCCAGGGAGGAGAGACCTCCGAGAGAAAGCCAGGCTCCCCCTGGGTGCTAAGTTTAGGGGAGTCACAGTGCATCAGGTGGGGAAGGAGGAAAAGGGGTGTTCCCAGCAGAACAAACCCTTGGCGCCATTTTGATGCTTTGGGGGGAGGGCATCGGAGGTGCGAGAGCTGCAAATGGTTTCCCAGGGTCAGACTGGGTGACCGGGGAGACAGCGGGCACTGAAACGAGGCCTGTGGGGAGCAGGTTACCTGGGCCTTGCATGGTGTGCGAAAGTGTGTGTGGGTTGTCTTGCTGAGCACAAGGGAGCCACTGAAGGATTTAAAGCAGGGCCTTGATCTAATCAACTTTGTGTTCTAGAAAGTTCACTGACAGCAGGTGGTGGCTGGAGAGAAGAGGAGTCAGGCGGCTTTTGCAACAGCCAGAGGAAAGTAAGGCCAAGGGTAGGCAGCGAGGGCGGGGACGGGCCTTGCGCGGCAGAGCTCAAAGCATGTGAAGATGGGGTCCTGTTACTAAAAAACCCGGAGGTCGCGCCTACATCCAAGCAGGGCTGCGGACAGGCGCCGGAAGCGGGCCGTTCGGGTGCGGACCCTCCCCTTCTCTCAGCTGGGGCGGGACCTCCGCAGCGGGGTCCACCCTGCGCACTCGCGCCCCCTCTGGCGGAGAGCACCTGCTCCGCTCCCAACAGCATCAACCAATCAGTCTCTGCGCCCGAGGGAGTGAGAACCTCTGATTGGCCGCGCTGGGTCACATGCTCGAGCCCGGAGGCGGGAGGGGCGTGGTGAGGCCTCGCACACGTGGCGCCAATGGAGGGCGGCGGAAGAGGCTTCCAGGCCGGCGGCCCGGCTGCGGGGTCGCCACCGCTCTGGAGAGGGCCGCAGGGCGAGGTCAGGGAGCGTCCTCCTGGGTCGGGAGGGAGTCTTGTACCGCCGAGGGCCTGAGACATTTGCTGGGAATATGGACGGAGTTGCTTTGCCTCGAAAGGGAGGCCGGCTCCAGCCTCCCTCCCTGAGCCCTGAGCCGAAAGATGCTCCCCCGTTCCCTCTCGCCTGGAAGTGCGCGGGCAGAGGGGAGGCAGCCGGCGCTGCAGACCCCGACCTGCCTGCGCTTGGGGTGGTGGCGTGGAGCTCCACGTTACTCTCCGGGCTGAAGTGCCGGCTCTACAGCGGCCTTGGCTTTGGGTGCATTTCAAGGTAATTACGAACAGCATTCCACCTTCCCCTAAACACTGCAGCGTACGGGTCCTTAAGCATAGAGGAGCGTTTGCTTACACTTTTTTCTTTTGAGGTAAAATTTACTTAGATTGAAATGCAGAAATCTCTTTTTTTAAAGTATATTTTTATTTTCCTTTTCATTTTAGAGAATCCCAAGCCATCTTCATGCCCAGCACAGATCCCAATACGGGGCTGGATCCCACAACCCTGGGATCATGACCCGAAATGGAAACCAAGAGCCTGATGCTCAACCAACTGAGCATCCCCACCCACCCACCCCCCCCTCCACAGGTGCCCCGAAATGCGGAAACCTTAAGTGTGCATTCCTGGAGTTTTGACAAATGCATGTGCTTGTGTAATCCACACCTGGAGGCCTTTTATTACCTGAGGGTGACCAGAACAGCCAATGGGACCCGCCTGGGATTTTGCCAGAGGGGGCAGGTGAGAACTGGCCCATCGGAGTGAAACCGTCAGAACTCGGACCAGACTAGCACTCCTTCTGTTGCCTTTGCTGTTATGATCCCCATCTGACCGCCAGTCCTCTGTCCGTTTTTTGTCAAAACCCCGTAAGAGAAGAAAGGTGAGTGGTGGAATCTGGACACCAGCCTTTAGCCTGAATCCCCTAACACCTCTGAAATCGTAACGGAAACAAGGGCAAATACTCAAGAGCGTTATTTGTGAAAGTGAGCTGGCCCGGGAGGTTGCCTATCCAGCGGCTCTTGCCTCCTTTTTCTTGGGTGGCCAAGCCCACTTCCAGCTTGGGAGGCTGAAAATGCCCAATGTTCACTCCCCGGCCGTTCCCCTAGCTGGGCACGTGCACCAATCCAGGCCAGTAAGACGTTAGGGAAAGTCGTCTGGGGCTTCTAGGAAAGATTCTCTCTCCAGTAAAAAGAGCTACGTGGGAGGAAATGTCCCTTTCTCTCCTAACTTCAAATGTTCTCGTGAGGGTGTGATGCTTGGAGCTGTGGCAGCTACCTTGTCAGCATGAGTAGTAACACTAAGAGAATCAAAGAAGAGTCACCCGGTGCTCCTGAGTCTTAGACCTGCTGAATCCTGGAGTGCTTACCTCTAGACTTCTTGTGTGTGGTGACACATTCCTCATTATTGCACAGTCTGTGCCTTGCCGTCTAACCATACTAACTGATACAAATGATTTGTAAAATGTGTTACTGTAACACCAGAGCATTTCCTGAAAACAATCCTATTTGTTTCATAAAGATCAGCTTGACTGTTTCAAAGAGAACTATAATCTACCCATTTCTGATAGGAACACACCATCAGCTCTCAGAGAAGTTAAGAGGGCAGAGCACAGGAGTTTCAGAATGATGATCTTCAGACTCCATATGCTCAGGATGGACACTGTCTTCTGATTTCTTCCTTTATTTATCTGTCCGTATATAGCTGATGGCTGACCTGGGGTTTCCTGTGGGACTAGAATACACAAAAAGGCCTTGTCGAATCTTACTGTATTTAATGCTATCATCCAAACTGCTAACATCTTTTTTAACCAGACTGGCAAAAATATGGCTTTATTACCCATGCCTAGGATACACTGTCAACCTAATCATACGTGCTCAGAGAAAAACTGCTTGCTTTTGTCAAACCGACTGGTGGGCTTTCTAGTAATGTGCAATGCCCAGTACACATTTAGTAAGGGCCCACTATGTGCCAGAGCTTGTGCTGGGTATCGGGAGTATAGCCGTGAGCCAGGCAAGTTCCACCCCAGAGGAGCCCCAAATTAGAAAGAAGGATGGAAAAGGGGTGCCTGGGGGGGCTCAGTTGAGCAGCTGACTTTGGCTCAGGTCGAGCATCCACAAAGCACCTGGGTGCTGTGCTAGGAACAGAGAAAACCCTGGGGGAAAGAGAGACCCAGTCCCTGTCCCCATGTTGCTCTCGGTCTGAGGTGGGGGAGAAGGATAGGTAAACAGGTTATCGCGGGGTGCTCCTGCTGTGAGAAGAGAGCCTCAAAGAGGGCACCGCACTCAAGTTTTGGGTGCTGAGGAAAGACTCTGAGCAGAGACGGGAAGGGGGAGGAGGTGGGGAGAGATGTTCTAGGCAGAGGGAAGGTTACCACAGACCAGGTCATTTCAGATGTCCCGAGGAGCAAAAGTTTGGACGGAGTGGAAGCTGTAAGGGGAAGTTGACACATCTCGTAACCCAAGTTAAGGAGTTTCGTGTTTTTCTGAGGACAATGGGTGAAGAAGAGATTTAAACAAGAGAATGAGTGGTTAGATGTTCCCTTTAGAAAGCTGTGCAGAAAGGGGACCAGAGAGTGAGACGCCAGTGGTGGGTGTGTGTGTGGGGGGTGAGCCATCCGTTCCTTCTGGGATGTGTTGACCTCGAGGGCCTGTCGGGAGGTCATGCGGGGGTGTCCTGGGGGCAGCCAGCCTGGGACTGAGGAGAAGGCTCAGCTGGATCCTGCCATCTGGAAGCTGTCAGAATAGAGGGATGCTGAGTCCCAGGCGTCCCGGGACGGGAAGGGCCTGAGGAAGACATGTCTAGTATCTGCTTTTAACTCTCGTCATAGATGTGGGTGGTTTTCAGAAAATTTAGAAGAGGAAGCCATACAAGTGAAACACTTCTGTGCGTGGGCTTTTTTTTTTCCCCCTAGAACTTGGAGGAAAGAGTCCTCTCTGGCTCACGGAGTCCCAGAGTTCCACACGGCCGCAGTTAGGGAACCCCCGGCCTACTATAAGGTGGTGGTAACACAGGAAGCTGGACGTCCCTGTGGAATCCAGAAAGACGGAGCCCGGAGGAAGCACATGTCCCCACTGGTCCAGCAGCGGCTGAGGCGGTAAGCTTGAGCACACCAGGTGCACGCCGTCCATCTCTTGCAAAGGAGCTCGGTCCCAGGGTCACTCCGGGCCTTTGTGCGGTTCACGGCGCTCTCCCTGCGAGTCTGCTCGGTGCTGGGTTTCCCAGGGGTTGCTGGGAAACCAGCATCTCCAGTCTGCTTAGGAAGCGTCCAGTCCTGGGGCTCCAGCAGATCAGCGCCAGTTTCCGGAGCCTCCAAGCTGACTTGGGCCCTGGGGACCAGGGCACTTGTTGAACAGGACCGTGGTCCTCCACCCTGCCTCTCGTCAGCAGCGCCGCAACGCTGAGGGGTTCTGGGGACGGTGGTCTCGGGGCCGTATGCAGGGAATGTACGCAGGGGAGGGAGCAGTCGTGAGCGTAAGATGGGGGGGCACGAAGCCCTCCAACCGTCATCTTGAATCTGCCATTTAATTGTGCCTTTGTTTCCCGTTCCCTGTGACTCCCCCCGCCCCCGCTCCGCATTCACACATACTGCAAAACGATACCGCTACGTGTAACTTACGCACTCGGGTCCGGAAGGCCACATGTGTCTTTGTGGACTGTCACACGTTACCGGGAAGCACAAATCTGGGTGAGCACCTGAACCTCCGCGGTCCTCCCGGCCCACGTCACGGTGGGGGGGGGGCGGGCGCTGGGGTGTGGGGTGTGTGTAGGTGGGGACAGTTCTCAAGAACAGAAAGCACCACTCACCCTTGAAGAGCCTGCCGGGTGTGATGTAGTAACCTGCACGCAGGAGCACTCAGCCGGAGCACTCGGTCGGATCTCCCACCCACGGCCCTGGGTGTGGCAGCCGGGTGGGCCCGTGGGGCCCAGCCGGGGATGAGAGCCCGGGTGTTCTGCAGAGTCCAACACCAAGAGCTGGGATCGCTTAGAACCGAACAAGAGAAGGGGAGGCGGGTGGGGGGGGGGTCAAGAACGGGGTGGATTATCACGAGTAGGAGCCACGGAACCCCAGGGGCACCCCTCAATAGTAGCTGGAGGCCTGACCGCCCCGGGCCTCCAGGGCAGAGCTGCGGCCCCTCTCCTCTGGGAGGTCATGTGGCCGCTGATGCCTCTCCGTCGAAGCCTCAGGAAATGTTTATTTTACACAGCTGCGCCACGTTACCGCCAGCTCTGAGGATCCCGTTACCGAAGGGCTTCCGTTCTCGATTGGCGTATAGTCCTCCGCGCGAACCCTCCTCAGCTCGCCGGAAAGAAGGGACGGGTGTTTCAGAAGTGACGCTTCTCCATATTTGCGGGGATTTCGACATCATCATAATCATCTAGAGGCTCGATGTAGCTCGGGATGGAGAGGGTCTTATTTCTAACCTTATTGACCAGCGAGTATGTGGCCGGCGGCTGGCTCGGGGTGTCCTGTGGGACTAGAGCACACGAAAAGGTCCTTGCAGGCCAAGCTGCTGTGTGTTGTCACATATATATAAAAAGACGGAGACAGTGCACGTGGGGGAGGGACAGAGAATCCCAAGAAGGCTCCGTGCTGCCAGTGCAAAGCCGTACGCGGGGCTTGAACTCACGAAACCGTGAGATCATGACCTGAGCCGAAACCAGAAGTCGGACGCTCAACTGGCTGAACCACGCAGGCGCCCCCATATGTATTTTTGACCCAGTGACTCAGCATGATTTTCATGGGCTTGGGTGGTCTGGCTACTTCCTGGTGGGCCAGCTCCCCATTTGATGGGGGACACTGTTGTACAGACAGGACACCGTCTCGGGATCAGCCGAGTGGGTGAATGGCAGACGGCAGTCAGACGCCCTGGCTCCCACGTCCCCCTGCCTGAGCCCGCAAAGCAGAAGTGCAGATGGCACGCTGACCCGAGCCAGTCCCCGAATGAGCACGGTCATGGGAGACCCTCATTCTCACGAGGAAGTGATACGAAGCTTATTTCCTTTTTGGCACATCCCTCACAGTGACTTAGTGTTTTCCAGGACATTCCATGATTGCTCGGGCACGAATCTCTGCTCAGAAGGGACAGCGGGGTTTGCAAAAGGTAGAATGAGTGAAGAGGGAACACGTAGCAAAAGCCCCAAGGTGGCCGCGGGAAGGAAGACGAAACGGCAGCTAGACCTCAGACCCTCAGATGGGGTCGCCGCGGCCTCTGCCGCGACTCTGTCTTTCCCAAGAGGACCTGAGAAGAAGACCGCCATCATTCCCTGCACAGCCCTGCAGTGAGACCCAAGTTCACATCCAGGCTCCAGCAGTCACTCCCTGTGTCGCCTTGGGTGAGACACTGAACTTCTGTGTGTCTCAGTGTCCCCATCTGTCAAAGGGGGATAATAAATGCGCCCGCCTCGTAGTGCTGTGGAGAGGCCGACAGGAGATCGTGCCTGTGAAGTGCGTCACACGGGCCCGGACACACGGGGGCTGCCCCATACATGTAAGCTATTATGTGTCCATTCGGTCAAGACCTGAATTGTCTCCTAACCTCCAGGCACCGTTCTTAGTGGCCGGTAAACCGTGGTGAGGAAGACGAGAGGCCCCTGTTTCCCGGAGTTTCTGTTCCAGGGGAGGAGAGACATCTTAAACACACGAGCAGCAGGTAAGTAAGACGAGGTCGGGTAGCTGCCTTAACGTTTCGAAAGGAAAGTTAGCGGGCTCACTTTAGAGAGGGCGGAGGGCAGTGGCCGCGTGGCAGTGGGTAGGATAAAGGGCACCACCACAGGGGCAGCTCGAGGAAGAACATTCCGGTCAAGGGAACCAGGCAGGGCTCTTCTGATGCAAAGTGGGGGAGTCCCGGTGACACCCCCCAAGTTCCTTCTTACTCGTGCTCCGAGCTGGGATTTGAATGTGAACGTACACATTGACCATCAGGAGCTTTGCTATTTGCTCTGCCCCCTTTTTAATTGATTTGTCTCTTTCAATTTTGTTAAACATTTCTTATTTATTTTTGAGCGACAGAGACAGAGCATAAGCAGGGGAGAGGTAGAGAGAGAGGGAGACACAGAATCCGAAGCAGCTCCAGGCTCCGAGCTGTCGGCACAGAGCCCGACGCGGGGCTCGAACCCACGAACCGCGAGATCGTGATCTGAGCCGAAGTCGGACCCTTCACCGACTGAGCCACCCGGGCGCCCCTGAGCTAAGACATTTAGATGAATTTGTTACCCTGCCCTGAGTGTCACCAGCAGCAGATACTTACGGGTGTGTTCTGGGAAGAGCAAACCCCTGGGCGGCAGAGGGGGTAACTGAACGGGTGAGTCATTAAGAACATTCCTGGGAAGACAGAAAGAGGAGGAGTCAGGGTGTGGTTTTGAGCGTGTCCGTCAGCCTACGAAAGGAAAACATCAGAAAACGGATGAACATTGAAACCTTCATTCCTAAAAGCTGGAGGCACTCCGTCCTTCTCTAGGTGTCGTACCCGTTTGTAAAGAAACTGTTTCCTCCAGCCCCGGGAACAGCTGGATTTGAGGGAAGGAAGGGACTTCGCTTGGAGCGCGTCCTCCTGGAATCCCCGGAGCTGGAGAGGGCGGGGGTGGGGGGTGGGGGGGGAGGTAAGTAGCAGGTGTGTTTTCATTTGCAAGATACACGTGTTCCTAACACTAACGGCACACACGGGGACGCACACGGCGCGTGACTGCCTGTTCGGTGCATCCTGCTGAGATGCCTGCATGTGGCCACCAGATGACATGAGAACGTTCGTGGCAGCGTGAACCCCAAGCTGGACCCTACCCAAATGCGCATCAGCCGCGGAGTGGATAAATTCATGAGGGCGAACCGTCTGCAACCACGCACGATGACGTGCACAGAAACGTTGACCAACAGGAGCCAAACCCTAGATAGCGTGTGCTGGCTGATTCTATTGCTTAAATTTTTGTTAAGTTTATTTATTTTGAGAGAGACAGAGTCAGCATGAGCAGGGGAGGGGCAGAGAGAGAGAGGGAGAGAGAGAGAATCCCAAGCAGATTCCTCACTGTCCGTGCAGAGCCCGATGCGGGACCTGAACTCACCAACCACGAGATCGTGACCTGAGCCAAAACCAAGAGTCAGATGCTTAACCAACTGAGCCAGCCAGGCGCCCCTGGCTGATTCCATTTCTAGAAAGCATAAAAACAAGAAAAAACTAGCCTTTCCTATTTCTGAGAGTGGCTATCTTTGGGGTATGGTGGCTGGAAGGGAATATAAGTCACTGAGGAACTGGTGATTCTGTTTCTTGATCTGGGCCCTGGCCACCTGGGTCTGTCCAGTTTGTGGAAATTCACTGAGCCCTGCTTGACTTCGTACACCTTTCTGCATTCGTATCATACTTTGGTAAGAAGGTCCAACAAAGACCACAGGGGAGCCTCTTGGCCTAGACCCACGATCCCCTCCATGTGCTCTGACCTCCAAACTGGAAGAGATTGTTCTCAGCCAAGTTTTGGCCCCCTGTATGTGGTTGAGCGCCCCTGGGGGTGCACAAGCCTGTTGGGATATGTGGACAAGGGTCTGTGTGGCAGGAGCTCCGTTAGTGGCCTCTGTCCACCCCTCGTGGCTGCTCCCAGGAGAGGAGGGAAGTTGATCTGCCTTTGGGAAGAACCTTCTTCTCCCACTGTCTCCTCCAGAGCCAGCCTGACTGCAGAAAACACACATTGTGCTCGAGTCTGTGCTGTTCAGAGAAAGGGGCTGCCCCACACGGGTGACCTGAGGTTCTCCAGGCTGCGCCCTGCATCGGAAAGTTTGCCTGGTTTTGAACTAGCAAATGCCCTTGCCGGTGGATAAGAGCCCCATTGTGCCACGCCGGGTTTATTCTCATTAAAGGCAATATTTTGTTACTTACCTGCGTGACACATTTGTCTTACTCCTCAAGGGGGTCAGAATTGGTGGGGAAGAGGTCTATTATTTGCTGGATCCACAACAAAAGTCACTCTAGGAAAGTACAAATTTCGGGGCGCCTGGGTGGCTCGGTCAGTTAAGCATTCGACTTCAGCTCAGGTCATGATCTCATAGTTGATGGGATCGAGCCCTACATCAGTCTCTGTGCTGACAGCTCAGAGCCTGGAGCCTGCTTCGGATTCTGTGTCTCCCCCTCTCTCTGGCCCTCCCCCGTTCATGCTCTGTCTCTCTCTGTCTCAAAAATAAACATTAAAAAAAATAAAAAAGAAAAGCACAGATTTTGTTTCAGACAACGCATTACATTCCAAAGAAAGGACTGGACCTTGAGCAGCACCTGGCCCTTAACCTCTAAGCTCTCGGATTATCTTTCCTGATGGTAGTGTCTGTATACCTGAGCCTGCGTTCAGCTAGATGGTCTTTGCTAACAAGGTGACTGCTGGTGAATGCCTGCTTGTGTTTGCCTGGGGCCCCGGGTCATGCGGTATATCGGCTTGGCCTCTGAAAGGGCCTGGGGATTGAGTAGCTAAAGTGGGTCGTGTGGGCGCTCTGTTGCCTGTGTGACTGACCCCCCCGTAAAAACCCTCGGTGACTCTCTCTGGCGATGCTTTGCATGTGGTGCCGCACATCCATGCTTGGAGAATGAAGCATGGTGCACCAGCAGAAGAGTCCTGGAAGCTTCCGCTTGGTTGCCCCTGGGGCTCCACCCTGTATGTGCTTTCCCTTTGCAGAGTTGACTCTGTACCCTTCTACGGTAATAACCCGTAACCGTGACCGTTGTAGCTTTCCCGGATCCTGTGAGCGCTTCTCGTGAATCGTCAAGCCTAAAGGTGATCTTGGGGACTCCCGACACAGCAATCATAAAAGCTCCAAAGAGATCACAAAATGCAACAGTAAAGCCAATGGCATAGTTTCGTTAGGCACACAGCCTCGAGAGGACTACACTGGTGGGCCATCTGAAGGAAAGGAGGGTAGGGGTGCCTGGCCGGCTCAGTTGGTGGAGCCTACAATTCTTGATCTCAGGGTTGTGAGTTGGAGTCCCACCCCGGGTGCAGAGATTACTTAAAATCTTGAGAGAAAGAAAAGGAAGGAGGGAAGGGGGAGAGAGAGAGAGAGAGAGGGAGAGAAAGAAGAAGGAAAGAGAAAGAAATAGAAGAAAGACGGAAGGAGGAAAGGGGGAGAGAAAGAGGGAGAGAAAGAAAGAGGAAGAAAGACAAAAGGAAGGAAAGAAAGAAAAAAGAAAGGGTAGACCTAACCCCGAGGGGTGGGCCCAGCACACACAGCCTGACCTGTGACCTCTACCAAACTAGACCAGACAAAGACAACCGGGAGAGCAGAGCCTCGGAGGGTGCCCTGCAGCCCCAAAGCTCCAAGACCCCTCCCCGGAGGGCGGGGCATTGGCAGACAAGACGGCTCCGGGCTGCGCAGGTGCAGTGGGCTCCTCCCCCAAAGAGACAAGCAGGTGCACGGGCGCACGTGACCAGGCGGCTCTCAAAGCTGCACCTTGCGCGGGGCGGGGGGCTGTACTTACTCATACGTTTTCTCTTCGTCACTTTGCCCTCTTCCCAAAGGCTTGGCAACGTCCCACCTCTTGCCTAAGGGACCAAATAGGCATTAATGATCATCTGGGAAGAATCAGCAGAAGGTGTGACTGTTAGAAGTCCGGAGACATCGGGCGTGTGCAGGGCAGGTGAGGGAGGAACCACCGGGGAGAGACAGACTTGGGGGCCCAGGGCTGGCGGGCGGTGGAGACTGGCTTGGACGCGGGCCTTCTGACCACAAGCCCTTGCCCAGGCCGCCCGGCGCGGGGCCCCGCTTGTCTCCCCCTGGCTTTCAGAAACATCCCTGGGACGGGTAACCAACTGTGTGCTGGGGAGGAAGCGAGAGGAAGACCGGGGAAGAAGTTTGCAACCGGGCCGTGCTAGACGAACACGTCATTGTTCATTTTTTTTTTTTTTTGGTAAACATTTATTTATTTTTGAGACAGAGAGAGCATGAACAGGGGAGGGTCAGAGAAAGAGGGAGACACAGAATTTGAAACAGGCTCCAGGCTCTGAGCTGTCGGCACAGAGCCCGACGCGGGGCTCAAACTCACTGTGAGATCATGACCTGAGCCAAAGTCGGACGCTTAACCGACTGAGCCCCCCAGGCGCCCCGATTGTTCATTTTTTAACCTGCGTGGTAATAGTGGTGGCTTAAGGTCCAAGAGAACAGGCCAGGTTTTGTTCAGGGTCCTACTTCGTCTGTGTCCAACATTTCAAGAAGGCAGATGGACAGAGGACTATAGGAGGCAGAATATACTCTTTGTGTTAAAAAAAAACACAAAAAACAAAAAACCCACCACCACAAAAAGGGGCACCTGGGTGGGTCAATCAAGTAAACATTCGACTTTGGCTCAGGTCATGATCTCAGGGTTTGGGAGTTCAAGCCCTGGGTCAGGCTCTGTGCTGACAGCTCAGAGCCTGGAGCCTGCTTTGGATTCTATGTCTCCCTCTCTCTCTGCCCTACCCCACTCATTCTCTCTCTCTCTCCAAAATAAACATTAAAGAAATTTTTTTTTTAATCTATAAAACAACACAAAAACAACTGCTTACCATCAAGGGGTTGAGGGCAGAGAACATTGGACAGGAAGCCCAGTGGACCTAAGTTCTGGTCCCAACTCGGGCACCAAGTCCTGTGAGGCCTCAGTCAAGCCTCTTCCTCTCTGAACCTTAACTTTCTTATCTCTCAAACAGATGGACGAGGATGACAAGGTCTCACTCCTTGTGGAGCCCGGACCTTTCGGCGACCGGCGAGCAGGGTTCTGAGGCTGTCCCAGACGCCGTGGCAGGTCAGTGCCTTGGTGGCTGAGGGTGGCCTGCCCACACTGCCCTGGGGGATTGGTGCATTCACCATCCCTGGGTCACAGGGATGATGGGAGTTGGACGGCAAAGTGGAAACCCCCTTGGAGATGATGTTAAGTTAGTGGAAAGCCTCCACGAAGGTGGAGGGTGCCAAGAACCTGGGGCCAAGGCAGCTGTTGTTCTGGGAGATTCAGAGTCTGACCTTAGAGAAGGCAATGGTGGTGGCCAGCGTGTCCATCGTGGACCGAGCCCGTATTTCATGCCTCAAGAAAGTCTTTTTTTTTGTTTTTTTAGAAAACTGCTTCATTGGGGAATGATTGACCCAGAAAAGGCTGTGCGTATCCAGTGTATACAACACGTGTACCACTCGATGTGATTGGAACTGAGACAGCCTCTGACATTCTCTGGACTCGTGCTGTCTTCTGAGTCCCAAAGGTGAGAGCAGGGCCACGGTGGAGAGAGAAAGCCGTGGAGCAGCGTGTGCCTTCTCACAGGTTCTGCCCTCACCCACACCCTGGGGGCCCCAAGAGTTCCTGAAGATTAGTTAGCCTCCCTCCCTTCGCCATGCAGATGGGGAAACCGAGGCCCAGACATGCAAGTTAGTGGCAGGGCTAGGCTCAGACCCAGAATACATGATTCTTAATGCAAAATTCAGCCTATTCAGGCCCAGAACTATGCTTTCTGCCCTGAAGAAGCCCTAATGCCCAGATAACCACCCCAGCCCTCCCCGCCCTCCACCTGCCCAGGTGAGACCGCCATTACCTTGTCTAAGCAGCTGTCTACAGGCACAGTACAGGATGAGGGCCAGGCTCACGGACACAATGCAGATGGCCACAGCTAGGACGGCCCAGAAATTGTCCCTCAACCAATCCATCGTGATGGGACCCTGAGAAGAACGGAGACAGAGGAATATGAGACGTGAACGGGGCATCTGGGGGGGGGGCGTTGTCTACCACGTTTTGGGGATACCTCTGCTTAGGGGTCAGGCAGGTGATGGCGTAGACGAACCCTGCCCATCAGCAACTGGGAGCCCTCAGGCGAGGCCCTTAATCTCCTCCGAACTCCGTGCGTCCTCATATGTGGCACGGGAGTGACCCGTCTGCCACTCCCCAGGGGAGCCACGCGCACGGAGATCAGAGATGTACAGGAATTTGGGGGCTGGAAGCTGGCCAGCTCGGGAAGCAAGCAGAGAAGTCTGGCAGGAGCAGATCGTAAGTGTTCTCAAGACAGAAAAGAAAGAGTGACGTTGGCTGTGGTGGCGGGCATTTCGCGATACAGTGAAACCTTGGATTGCGAGTACCTTGTTCTGAGAGCATTCCACAAGGTGAGCTAACGTTTCTAATACGCTTTAAAAATTTTTTTTAATGTTTATTTATTTTTGAGAGAGAGACAGAGTGCGAGCGGGGGGAGGGGTAGAGGGAGAGGGAGACCCAGAATCCGAAGCAGGCTCCAGGCTCCGAGCTGTCCGCACAGAGCCGGACTTGGGGCTCGAACTCACAGACTGTGAGACCATGACCTGAGCCGAAGTCGGACGCTCAACCGACTGAGCCCCTCAGGCGCCCCTCCGTTATTTCTCATGGGGAAATTTGCTTTGATACACAATTCCTACGGATTACAAGCGTGTTTCCAGAACGAACTATGCTCTCAAACCAAAGTTTTACCATATACGAGTGTATCCAGTCAACACGTTGTGCATTTTAAACTTCCACGGTGTTATTAAGTCAATTATACCTCAGTGACGCTGGGGAAGAAAGAGAGGGAAAAAAAGCCAACGGTAAGAGTGCAGAAAGTGTGAGGCTTGTTAGAAAGTCCCCGTGGGAGGATGTCTAGTACTAATGTTCAGTCTGAAGCTGTTGCCTGTACCGTGTTGGAAGTCAATTGCACAATAAAAGCTTGTAAGAGCAGAGCCTGGGGACTAATGACATGTGTGCTGTGGTTTCCCAACCAGGGATGACGTACAGACAAGTAGGACAGACAGCAGGTGCCGGGCCCCAGGCGATTGTGGGATGCCCTCGTAGGAGGAGCCTCCAGGAATGCAGGGGCTTTGCGGGAGGAGCGGGGCTCCCCTCATCCAAAGCGTGGGCGCTTTGCCTGTTCGTCTGGCTACTAAAGGAAAACGTGATCCTTGAGACCTGGCATATTCTGGGTGTGTGAGAATCAACTTCCTGTGTCATCACTTAGCCAGTGGAAACTCACGCGTGTATTTTCATGTACAGCCCTTTCCAATTCATGCTTTTGAGTGATGTTAGTATTAACGATATAAACAGGGACCCAGGCAGAGGAACAGGGACAAGGTTAGGGCTGCTAAGGCCATTGTTCCTACAAAACCATCGGACTTGGCTTACTATTTATTAGTTATTTATTTATAATTAAAACATTTTTTATTGTTTATTCATTTTTGAGAGACAGAGCGTGAGCAAGGCAGGGGCAGAGAGAGCAGGAGACACAGAATCCGAAGCAGGCGCCAGGCTCCGAGCCGTCAGCACAGAGCCCGACGTGGGGCCCGAACCCACGAACCGTGAGATCATGACCTGAGCCAAAGTCGTACGTTGAACCGACTGAGCCACCCAGGTGCCCGTTGGCTTACTATTTAAACACGTGTTTGTATTAATGGCAGAGTGTCCTCATTTATTACGTTGTTCTATTATAATTTGGATTTTCAGTCCCCAGCTTCGTTTCTTTGGTGAAGGTTGGCTTGATCGAACACGTTTTTGGCTATTCATCAGGTTACATGGCGCGAAACCAAGCGTGTGTAACTTGTACACGCGTTATCTGCAGCTCTTTGGCTCAGCTCTCCGCTCAGCGCCATTTATCCACGGTGATAGATGTGCTGGGGATTCTCTCTTCAAAGACAGACGTGTCGGCCGGCCAGGTAGCCCACCCAGGTGTGCACTCAGGAGAGGCTGTGCTGTAGATCCCCTTTTCAGGATGCACAGAAGAGAGCAACAGAGGCACACGAAGAAGGGGGAAAAGGGAAAGTGTGGAGACTGGAGGCTTGGCTCTCAGGAGGACCCTGTGAAATGTGGTTTTGCAGGGCCCGGTGAGGCCATAGGGCACTGGACTTAAGAAAATGCCACATATCTGAGGGTGGACTCTTTGTTTAATACACGTAATTGGAACCTGACCTTCTTTAGCTCTGGGGGTGGAAGGAAGGAAGGAAGGAAGGAAGGAAGGAAGGAAGGAAGGAAGGATGAAAGGAGGAGGAAGGAAGGAAGGAGGAAGGAAGGAGGAAGGAAGGAGGAAGGAAGAAGGAAGGAGGAAGGAAGGATGAAGGGAGTAAGAAGGGAGGAAGGAGGAAGGAAGGAAGGACGGAAGGAAGGAAGGAAGGATGCAGGGAGTAAGAAGGGAGGAAGGAAGAAGGAAGGAGGAAGGAAGGAAGGAAGGAAGGAAGGAAGGAAGGATGAAGGGAGGAGGAAGGAAGGAAGGAGGAAGGAAGGAAGGAGGAAGGAAGGAAGGAAGGATGGATGAAGGGAGTAAGAAGGGAGGAAGGAAGGAAGGACGGAAGAAAGGAAGGAAGGATGCAGGGAGTAAGAAGTGAGGAAGGAAGAAGGAAGGAGGAAGGAAGGAAGGAAGGATGGATGAAGGGAGGAGGAAGGAAGGAAGGAGGAAGGAAGGAGGAAGGAAGGCAGGCAGGAAGGAAGGATGAAGGGAATAAGAAGGGAGGAAGGACGGAAGGAAGAAAGAAGAAGGAAGGAGGAAGGAAGGATGAAGGGAGTAAGAAGGGAGGAAGGAAGGAGGAAGGAAGGAAGGACGGAAGGAAGGAAGGATGGAGGGAGTAAGAAGGGAGGAAGGAAGGAAGGATGGACAGATGGATGAACAGACAGAATATTCTCCCCCCCCATTTTCTCATTCTCTCTTCTCATACTCAAATGTGCATCTCCTTGTTCTTTTGTCTAGTTTGTCCTCCATATTTTCTACCTTTTCTTTTTTCTTAATCTTGAAGGATTTCTCCAAAAAGCAACTAAACATACTCTTTAGGGCTATAAAAGTAAACACCAGGGCGCAAGAGTTCAAAGCTGTTGCATCCGAGAGCACAACGGGGTGGAAGGATGGACGTGGGGGGACAGGGGGCTGCAATTTTCTGCCGTGAATCCTCCGAATCACTTGATTTTTATTTGTTTTAATTTTATTATTCTTATTATTATTATTCTTATTATTATTTTTAAACCATGTGTATTTACTGGGACGCCTGGGTGGCTCAGTTGGTTGAGTGTCCGACTTTGGCTCTCGGTTCAGGAGTTCGAGCCCCACATCGGGTTCTCTGCCGTCAGCCTGTCAGCACAGAGCCCACTTCAGGTCCTCTGTCCCCCTCTCTCTGCCCCTCCCCTGCTTGCCCTCTCCCCAGAAAGTAAATATTAAAAAAAAACCTGTGTATTTACTTGAATAAAAATTAAAAAAAACCAACCCAGTCAATTAACTGTCTAGCGTAGCTCCCATGAAAAGCTCCTCCTCCGATTTCAAGTTCAAAGAAGTTTCCTTCTCCTCAGTTCCCCGGAGAAGCAGGGAAGAAGGATGATGTCAGAAAAGTGAAACCTGGGTCACTTTTGAGAACCACGCAGTGGATGCATATCTTGCAGTTCTGTTCTTACAAACGTGTGGCATGGCTTTGCTTTGCTAGCCGATGTTTCTTCCTTTTTTTTTTTTTTAATGTTTATTTATTTTTGAAGGAGAGTGCGAGCAGGGGAGGGGCAGAGAGAGAGGGAGACCCGGAATCCGAAGCAGCTCCAGGCTCCGAGCCGTCAGCACAGAGCCCGACCTGGGGCTCGAACCCACGAACTGTGAGATCGTGACCTGAGCTGAAGTCTGATGCTCAACCGACTGAGTCCCCCAGGCGCCTTGCCAGCAGATGTTTGGAGTGTGATCCGTGCACACGCAGCCTGCAGGTGCTTTCATCTGTCCGCTAACTGCGTCCTTGAGCGGCCCGCCCAAGGTCACCCGGCAGGAAGGAGGCTGAATGCTCTCCCTCTAGGTGCCAGTCCTTCCTTGCTGGTGTCCGTACGATGCCCGGGTCATCGGGGACAGGCCCAGCGGGGTTCGGGACGCCTTCCTTTAAGGAGCACAGCCATGGTGGTGAGACGGTGGGGGCCACGGGACTCCCCAGGATGAAGGATCGGGGCCCACAAGTGGGAATAAGAGTCCCAAGTTCCCCCACAGCCCAGGGCCAGACAAACAGCACTGCTCTGAGACGCCTTCTCCGCAGAACCCAGACGAGCTTGTCTTTCTGGGACAGGGCGGCTGAGTGAGAAGGGTCCCGAGAGAACCCCGTCCTGTCCCCGCTGGGTGTCCTCTGGGCTCCAGGCCGGCTCAGTGGCCGTGGTGCTGCCCGAGAGGGGACACGGACGGGCTCTGGGCAGCGACGGCGGGGATCCAGCCCGCGGGGAGCGGGTGCAGGTGGCCGGCGGGACCGAGCTCACGCCCCGCAAAGTGTGGGAGCTGAAGGCCACCTGTGTCGGCCGCCCGGACGGGACCATGGGGCGCAGGCCTCCCCGGAGCTGAAGCGCGGGGCCCAGGGCGTCGGCCACCAGCCCGCAGACGCTGCGGGGCCTCTCGAGGGACCTCTCGGGCCTGGCGTGGAGTCTCCACCCAAAACCGCAAAGTACCTCAGCAGGAAAGGCCACTGGTGGGAGACTCCCCGTGGAGAAACGTCTGTCTGGCTGTCCTCGGCGCAGGGTGGGGTGCAGGGGTGCGGAGGCGGCCCCCACCCCTTCCTCCACTCACTCCCACTGGGGCAAAGTGAGCGGCTTTGAGTCAGAAACCGAAGCTTTGCAATGAGCCACGTTTTACCAACTGTGCTCAGCAATCGAAAGTAACTTAAAAGTTTTGGAATCGGACTAAAGCGTCTTTGGGGTGGCCGCCCCCCCACTGGGGCGAGAGGGGAGCCCCCCGGGCAGGGGCAGGAGCACAGGGGCATACAACAGCAGGAGTGCGGGGCCTGTCACGAGTCCCGGACACCACCGTCACGGAGCTAGAAATCCAAGCGTGGGCAGGGCTGTGTCCACCCCCAGGACGTGCCACTGCCTGGTTCTGTGGGCCTCTAGAGGCCCCTTCCTCCGTCTCCGAGCCCCGCGGGGTGGTTCCTCCGTAGCCACGTCTCCCTCTGAGCTCCTCCCCCGCCTCCTCCTGCACGCGGACGACCCGAGCTGTCTGTCTGTCTGCCCCGTGTCAGAGACTCTGATTTAACTGACCTGCGGGACCCGTGGGGCCTGGCCCTTGGGGGGTTTGTTTCTTTGTTGTAATAAAAATTTCCAGATGAGTCTAATACACGGCGGGCCGAGGTTGAGAACCGGTGATCTACACGTTATCTCTTAATCCTGATGATGACCTTCCCCGAGTGGGTGGTGTTAGTTCTCACGCTTCGTTTGCAGGTGAACAACTTGAACTCAGAGAGGTTAAGCGATTTGCTCAAGGTAACACAGCCAGCAAGGGACTAGCTAGGATTTCAGCTCAGGGCAGTCTGACGCCAGGCCGTGTGGTCATTTTACCCCATGAGGCTGCCGCCAAGCTGGTAAATGTTTCTTTTCATAACAGAACTGAAAGCGGAACCCTCGTTCAAGAGCTTCCAGCACGGGCAAGACCTCAGCCTTCAGCCGTGCCCTGTTCGGCGTAATTACAACCGCGGTAGGAAAATGCGTCTCAGAAAAGTCACCCTCACCGTGTGCTACCCGGTGCCCTACGCGCCCCTCTCATTCAGTCCCCTGCACGGCGGCTTGTGGTTACCACCCCGTTTTACAGATAAGACCATGGGAGCTCAGAGATCGAAACTACTGGCCCAGGGGCACGGAGCCAGTGAGCGGGAAAACCAGAAACCAAACCCAGGTCTTTGGGACTCCAGGACCCTAACTCGCGACCCCCAAACGGGGGCTCTGGGAAATGTGTGAAAGCACAGATGCCAGTCCCAGGCCCCTTCTCTGCCCCCAGTTCTGATCTGTAGGTCCAGTGTCGGACTCGGGATCAGCATTTTTAACAAGCGCTCCAGTGGTGGGGGGCGGGGGGGCTCAGCCTCCGGGTGGGACGGACGTCCGTCGGGCCAGTTGGCAGAGCCCCCCAGCTGGGGCAGGTGAGGGAGCCCCACAGTCACAGGCGGTAGCAGCACTGGTGGGAGAGGGAAAGGCACCAAAAAAGCCCCCGAACCAAATGCCCGAGATGCTTCTCGTAATGCCCCAAATTCCATCATCGACAAGTCACTTCTCTGCCAAGTTCCCCGCTCTCCCCACTTCCTCTCCATTCAAACTCATTTGCCTAGGTGTGCCAGACTCTGAGGAAGAGAAACTGATTTTTACTAGGGTGTGAATGACTTCCTTGGGTCCTCAGGGCACTGGGTTCCTTTCTTGAATTCCCTCAGGCATTGGCCAGAGCAGGGGCATCCTAGGATCTTGTCCAGAGTCCTCAGAGGATATAACCGAATGCGATTTAGGAACAAAGACCGTCTTATCCAGGCTTCCTCCTCCTGCTAGTCACCTAGTCACCCCCCCCCCCATCTCAGTGCTCTTTGCTCCCTCTTCCCCTTTCTCCTTAGTCATCCTGCCCTCAGGACAGACTCTGAATCTCATTCACACTGCGACCTCCGTAACTGATAACAGCTTAAGTGTGTGTGGGGGTGGGGGAGGTGCTCCACCGTCAGGGTGATGAAAACCCAGAAGGCAAGAGAAGCTGGGACACTGAGGCCGAGGAAAGGTTGCCTCCACCGGGGCTGGGTGCTGGGCAGGGGCGGGGGAGGCAGACCCGTGCGTGAGCCCACGTCCCGTGACTCCGGCGGGTTACCGGACGTTTGTCCCCGGCGGTCCACACTGGCGAGTCAGCTCCGCCACCCAGAGCGGGGCCCGTCTCTCTGCCACTGTCTCCGTCACCTGGAACGCAGTAGGCGCCCGGTGCGGGTCTGCGAGCACATGAACGTGACTGCCGCCTCTCTCCCGGCCCTACAGGTGCGCTCCGCCTCCGATGATGCAGGCGGGAGGGCGGTTTGGGGTCTGCCCCCTAACCGTCCAGCCGCCTGGCCTGGCCTGGCCTCGCCACCCGCCACCGGCTCCGCACCCGCCACCGGCCGCGGGCATCGGGCGCTGCCCGGGAAGCCGAGACCCTGCCCGCCTGCGCGGGTTTCTCTGCCTTCCTCCCATGACGCACATCCTCGCCCTCGCCGCGGGGGAGGCACTGAGGCCAGGCACCCACCCGGCCCGGCTCTCACTTCCCCAAAAGGCATTTCCAGGGAGTCGGCGACAGAAGTCCCAGTCCAACCCCCTCTGGGAATTCTGGAGACTGGCTTGATTCCACACTCGCTTCTTCCTGGGTTTTTTTTTCGTGTTTTTTTTTTTTTTTTTTTTTTTTTTTAACCAAATTCTGTAGCGTAAGAAATAGCTTAGGACATGAGAGCCATGCATTCGTCCACATGCAGGACACGTCTCCGGAAACGTCTCTCTGACCCCTGAGGAGCTCCAGCATTTTCGCCCCTAATCCAGCCTCGCTCGTGAAAAGTACTGGGTGTGAGGCCCCTGTGTTTCTTTCAAGACCCACGCTACTGCTCAAGTCCTGCGTGATTGAAAAACTCGACTTTTTCTCACGAGAAAGGAATGATCTGAAGTAGTCATGAGTCCCAAAAGGTGGGGAGAACGTGTGTGTGTGTGTGGGGGGGCGGGGGGATGGGGTTCTAGGAGGCTGGAGAGGCTTCGGGGAAGTTTCCATGGGACGAGGCAGGTCGCACGCAGCTCTGCGGGAGGATGGGGCCCCGCCCCTTGCTCCTGCCTGGAGTTAGGGCTTCCAGCCTAATCCCCTTGGCCGAGGCCAGCCCTGCCCGAGACCACGAGGCTGTGGGGCACCTGCTGGGTCTCAAAGACTTAGCGTGGGGGCGCCTGGGTGGCTCAGTGGGTTGGACGTTCGACTCTTGATATGGCTCAGGTCATGATCTCATAGAGCATGAGATCAAGCCCCACGTCGGGCTCTGTGCTGACAGCGTGGAGGCTGCTTGGGATTCCCCATCCCTCCCCCCTCTCTGCCCCTCCCCTGCTCTCTCTCTTCCAAAATAAATAAACAAACGTAAAAAGAAAAATGCTTAGTGTGGAAGGAAGAACATAAAAGATCTCATTAGTTAACGTTTATATGGATTATGTGCGGGAAGGATGTTTTTGATGTGTTGGGTTCAGTGCAATGTGTTATTAAAATTAACTTCAGCCTTCTTCCCCCTTTCTTTCAATTCTTCTCCCTTCTGCCCCGCTCACGCTCGGATTCTTAGCACCTGGGGGTGTCGTGTCATACGCACTGACCCCAGCCCAAGACAAGTAAAACCGTGTACCGACAGAACGGAATTCGACAGAGGAATGGGAAGACAGGCTGGGATGTTCGCGCAGTGAGACCCCATCCAGAAACGTAAAACGCGGATTCCCAATGCCCAGGACAGCACAGATGATGAGTCCTGGACACAGGAAATGAAAGAGGCAAGGTGTAGACTGTTGCCCAACGTGTTGACTGTGCATCTGAGACAGACACGTTTCCCTGGTGTTAATTATACCTCATTAAACAATTTCAAGAAAGAATGAGCCGTGCAGCCCTTGGGCCGGGCTCGTGTCCCGCGGGTTTCGTAACAGGACTCGACCCTGTTCATTCGTTCTCACCCATCATAGTGGGTCGCTCCACTGACATATCTTTCTGCCCGGACTTAGGAACTACACCCGGGGCGCCTGGGTGGCTCAGTCCCTTAAGCCTCCGACTTCGGCTCAGGTCATGATCTCAGGTTTGTGGGTTCGAGCCCCGCATTGGGCTCTGTGCCGACAGCTTTAGGTTCTGTGTCTCCCCCTCTCTCTGCTCCTCCCCCCACACACGTTCTGTCTCTCTCAAAAACAAACATTAAAAAAAATTAAAAAAAAGAAACCACGCCTATATGCAAGCAAAAATTAAAAATGGTGAAGGGGCGCCGGGTGGCTCAGTCGGTGAAGCATCCGACTCTTGATTTCAGCTCAGGTCATGATCTCACGGTCGTGGGATCGAGCCCCACGTTGGGCTCTGCGCGGAGCATGAAGCCTGCTTGGGATTCTCTGTCCCCTTCTCTCTCTCTGCCCCTCCCTGGCTCCCACTCTCAGTCTCTCTCTCTCTCAAAAAAAAAAAAAAAAATCATCAACCTTGTTCTGGCGCAGCTGTGGTGAAACAGATCCTTCCACGTGACCGCTGACAGTGTATATAGATTTTGTTACAAGTTTTTAAGGGGCACCTGGCTGGCTCAGTCGGTGGAGCGTGTGACTCTTGATCTCGGGGTTGTGAGTTCGAGCCCCACGTTGGGTGTCGAGTCCGCTTCAATAAACAAACGAATGAACTTACCAAAAAAAAAAAAAAAGGTTTGTGCGGGGGAGCAAACAGTAACAACACACAGACATCTCCTCTGATTCCGTAATATCATTTCTAGTGAACCAGCCTCACCAGTAATCCAAAGGAAGTAAAATTTAAATGCAGAACTATGTTGGCTTTGGCGCAAATAAGCAGGGAGCAGGCAGCGTGGGACTGGGAGAAAATTGCACAAGGGCCCCTCGATGGGCTCGGATGAAGCAGTCAAGCGGTGGGGAGAAAACCCCGTGAAAAGCAGCCCCGGGGGGGAGCTTCGGGGCGCCCCCCTTCGCCAGAAGAGCCACACGCAGCCCGTGCGGACACCCCGGCCAGCCACCTGTGCGCGGGTCGCCCGCGCGTGTGGCCCGAGTCTGCCGGGACGAAGCACAGAGACCCCATCTCGGTTCCGTACGGAGGGAAAGACTCCTTTTCACCTCTACCACCCAGCCTCCCTGTGAAGCGTGAACGGAACACGGTTTCCAGACCTCACGCATCACGTCTTTCAAGAGCTCTGCTCCCCTTCCTGAGCAGGTGGCTTTTCGGGCGTCTCCGCGGCGTTCTATGTGTTGTGTCTGACTTCCGCAGAACCTTCCGGAATTGCGGAGCACTCAGGCTTCCTGAGTCATCCCCGGACGTCTGCAACCCAGAAGTCCTTCCTTGGGTCCAACCAAATTGTCTCGCGCCCTTGCTGGCCTTCTTGCTTGTTTGGTTCTGAGAGTGTGGGGGGGCCCCCTGGAGCCCCGTCACCTGCTGGCTGTCTGGCAGCGGCACTGGTGTGGTCAGTGGGTGGGGGTGACGGCAGCGAGGCCCGAATTTCCTGTACCATGTGTTCACGTCAGAACGAGACAACGGTGATGTTTCACAGTGTCGACGCCTGGGAAAAAACTAGAAGGCCAGACGCGAGGCTCTGCCATGGCTTTTCCCAAGTGGCGGAATGTGGGGCCATTGTTCCCCTATTTCTCTGGAGTTTTCCAGTTTTTTGAGGGCAGGAGGGGTGGAGGGAAGGGTCCTAAAGTGTAACAAGAAATGGGGCGCCTGGGGGGCTCAGTCGGTGAAGCGTCCGACTTCGGCTCAGGTCACGATCTCACGGTCTGTGAGTTCGGGCCCCGCGTCGGGCTCCGTGCCGACGGCTCGGAGCCCAGATCCTGCTTCGGATTCTGTGTCTCCCTCTCTCTCTGTTCCTCCCCTGCTCTCTCTCTCTCTCTCTCAAACATAAATAAAGATAAAACAAAAAACAATTAAAAACAAAACAGGAAGCCCCAGGCCTTGTCCTTACCACGCTCAGGGCAGGGCGCGGGAGCGGTTCTCAGGACAAGCGATGCGAGACAAGATAGAACTGGAAATACCACGAGGAGGCCTCGGAGGTCATTTCCCAGCGGGCAGCGGCCGTTCGCCACATGGGGATCTGACCCCGGGGCGCAGCCGAGCTCGACCCGCGGCCACGGGAACACACAGGATGCCTTACAGATCGCTAGACACGAGAGACGGGGGCACAGAGATGTCAAGGCTGCTGGAGTTCCAGGTTTTTCCTGCCAGAGTCCCAAGATGCAGCTCGAGACCCGCCTTGTCACCCCCTCGCCCACCCCGTCCCCGACGCAGACCCGTTCGGGTCTTCTCGCTTATCAGGCACCGAAAGTCGCCTTCAGAATCCAGAGAGGGGGAACCACCTGTGTACCGTTTATGCGTCTCTGTCCCCGTCCGGGTGTCATTTCAACCCGATGGGCAGGTTCCCCCGCCCCAACATACCCCCGGGAAATGGAGGCGCAGACGGGTGCAGGGATCTGAGGTCCCCCAGCCCGTGAGGGGCAGAGGGGACCCTCCGAGCCCAGCCGCGGACTGAGCTGCAACCCCAGCCCTCGCCAGGCGGCCGCTCGGGTGCCCCAAGCCCAGATGCTTACCTGGGTGGCGAGCGTGTCCATCTGCGAACGGCTGAGGGGACAGCAGGGGCCCGAGTGTGGTGGCTCAGGCACAGCTGGGGAGAGGCCTTCCTCACCCACAGGCTTCCCGCCCACCCCGGAGCAGTGAGCCCCAGCCAGACCACACTTCCCCTTCCTGCTCAGCCCTCGGGTGGGGGAGGCCCAGGCGCCCGCATGGCAGGCAGCCCACCCCCTTCCAGGGAAGCTGGTCCCGACGCTTCCAGGGGGCACGATCGCTTCCTGCGAGGCCCCGCCGAGGACCGACCTGGTCGTGGGGGGTCAAGCCCCGGGGGCGGGCTGGGCAGTGTGGCCGGGGCGGCCGCCGGGTCCCCGCACACCAGCCTGTCCGAGCGAGCATTCCCGGCTGCGGCAGCCTGGCCGGGAGCCCCAGAAGAGCGAGGACGCTGGTTCCCACCCCGAGACACCCCCGGCGAGCTTCCCGTGGGATGGACACTGGAGGACACTGTGGCCAAGCCTGGGGCTGCCGGCCAGCTTCTGTGGGGAGGCCGGGAGCCTGCTGCTCTGGGCCCCGGGCCCTGCTGGCCGTCCCGGCAGGGCCGGGTCCCCGTCAGCACGGGGACAGTCGCCAGGGGCGCCCACGACCGCTCACAACGGGGGGCCGGGGCAGGCAGCCGACCAACCATTTTGTTGACCTGACCCTTCTCGCTGAAACAAACAGCCTGGCGGTAAAAATAGCCACCCCGGTGCGCTGCGTCTGCCCGGCTGCCCGTGACCGTGACGGTACCCTGGGCTTTCTGGCACACGCTTACCCGCCGGCTTTCAGGAAACAAGACTCCTGATCTGCATGGTTTGCGAGTTTCCAGGATTTGGACAGTTGCCGCTCTGGCCGCTTTCCAGCCACCCCCAGGACAGTCCCTGGCTCGGCCTGGGTGGGGGCTGTCCGCATCTCCACTGGCCTGGCGGCCGTCACCCGCGCCTTTCAGCTCTGGGAGGTTACAGCCTGAGTCAGCTCCGGGGCCAGGGCAGGACTTGGAGCCCCGCGGCTGTCCGAGCGCAAAGTCTGTGCTCTTTCTTAGAAGGGTCGAGCCAAAGTGGGGCTGCTCAGAACCCCCCCTAAAGGCACATTTAAAATGATCTTTTGGGGGGCGCCTGGGTGGCTCAGTCGGTTAAGCGGCTGACTTCAGCTCAGGTCGTGATCTCGCGGTCCGTGAGTTCGAGCCCCGCGTCGGGCTCTGTGCTGACCGCTCGGAGCCTGGAGCCTGTTTCCGATTCTGTGTCTCCCTCTCTCTGCCCCTCCCCCGTTCATGCTCTGTCTCTGTCTCAAAAATAAATAAAGGTTAAAAAAAAATTTTTAAATAAAAATAAATAAATAAAATGATCTTTTGGGGGCGCCTAGGGGCTCAGTCAGTTCAGCGTCCGACTCTTGACTTCGGCTCGGGTCATGATCTCACAGTTCGTGAGTTCGAGCCCCGCATTGGTGCAGAGCCTGCTTGGGATTCTCTCCCTCCCTCTCTCTCTGCCCTTCCCCGCCCCTAAAATAAATAGATGAACACTAAAATATTGATCTTTTGGGAAGTGAACAGGTGCATCCTCTGACTCCTCGGTTTGCGTCCCGCTGACTCACCAGTAAGTGGTTTCAGTTGCGTTCGGGGCTGGCCCTGTGCCAATGACACAGCGGATTCGATGCACCTGCTGACCCCCACGTGCATCTGGCACGCCAGGCCCAGACCCGGGGTCGGCGGGTCAGAGTCCCAGGCGTGGTTCGACAACAGCCCCTTGTACGGGGCTGAGCCTCAGTTTCCTCGCCGGCGAAATAAGAGAGCTGACTGGTGACGCGAGGTGCCCCGGGGACGGAGCCGTGGAGCCTCTGCTGTGATCGTCCGCTGTCCCCAGTGGGGACGGGGTGCCTTCGCAGCTCCCCTCCCGGACCGCGGCGCCCTCACAGCCCTGGGTGCGACAGAGAACGCCCGGTTGGGGTGTGTTGCCTGAGACAAGAACCCACGCCGTCCACCCAGACAAGTGAGTTACACACACGGAAGGAGGCGACCTCCTTCCAGCAAACTCCTGCTTCACCGGGCCCGGTGCTGGGCGGGGAGGGGGTCAGAGCCAGCTCCTGCCCCCAGGGAAGTCTCTCAAAGTGCAGGAGGAAGGTGAGGGCGGGACAGAACGCGGGCCCCAAGCTCACGGGTCTGTACTCGGAGCCCGGCGGGTCAGGGTCCCTGGTGGAGCCCACCTTCTCCAGGACAGAAGGGTGCACGCGTAGTGCGGGAACAATGGGTGCTGACCCTGTGGGAGCACAGCAGCGGCAGGGCTGGGCGGTCCAGTGGGGGCATTTGAAGTGGGCCTTGAAGAATGCGTAGGAGTTCGCCCAGTAGAGAGAATGCGGACAGACCAAGGCCTAGTGTTTGGAGAGCAAAGCTCGGGGCCCTCACCAGGGCTTGTGGGTCTGCCTGCACTGTTCCCCTGGCCCCGCCGTTGTCTTGCCACCACGAGATGGGGCAGGAGGCTGGGCGGTCTGTTTGGCTTTCCTTCTGCCCCGGGCAGGGGTGACTCTGCGGGTCCAGGCGGGTGAAGAGGCCCCAGGGCTCAGGGAGAATGGGAGACGCCCCCTGGTGGCCGTCCGCGGTGCCTCTGTCCCCCCATCAGCGTCCTCCCGCCCTGTCTGTCCTCCAAAGGGGGCTGGCCCCAGAGACCCTCACCTCTGGAAGCCACAGAACCTGAGATGGTCAGACTGGAGGGAGCTGGGAGGGGGGTGCAGTCCACTCTTCACCCCGTGACCCCACGTCCGTGTCGGCACCCACGGCAGCCACATCACCCGTAGAATGAGGGTCACCCCCTAGTGCTACATCTCGAGTGCCAGGTGACCGTTGTCATGCAGCAGTTGAAGAAAGGGCTGGATGGGGCCATCAGGGCAGAAACAATGCTTTGGGCTGGGGGCGCGGTGGTCCACACCTTCTAATCTGGAAACTGCTAACAGGGGGAGTGTGGTTCCCAAACACAGAGCTGGGAACGACGGTGGAAGCCTGCCACCCCGGAACCGTGGAGGCTCGGAGCTTGATGCTGGTAACACGGGGAGCAGCGGGCAGCCTGACGTGGAGGAGAGGGCACCCCGTTCCCAGCTCGCTAAATAAATAACATAAAATGTAAAACGTAGAACTATGACACTTGTCGAAGAAAATATAGCACAGAATCTTCGTGACCTTTGGCTCAGCAAAGATTTCTTAGGCACTACATCAAAAGCACTGTCCGTAATAGGAAAAAGAAAAATAAAGAGGACTTCATCACAGTTAGAAGCTTCACTTCGGGGACACTCGAGAGCATGCAAAGACGAGCCACAGACTGGAAGACAATATCTGAAAGTCATATATTCGAGAAAGTCTTGTGTATGGAGTATTCAAGCATATAAGACTTCACGGTAAGAAAACAAACAATTCAATGAAGAAAAAATGGACTGGGATGCCTGGGTGGCTCAGTGGGTTGAGCGTCCGACTCTTGATCTCGACTCAGGTTATGATCTCAGGGTCGAGGGGTCTAGCCCCGTGTTGGGCTCTGTGCTGACCATAGAGCCTGCTTAAGAGTCTCTCTCTCTCTCTCTCTCTCTCTCTCTCTCTCTCTCTCTCTCTGTCTCCCCTGCTCATGTGCTCTCTCTTTAAAGGTAAATAAACAGGGGCGCCTGGGTGGCTCAGTCAATTGAGCGTCCGGCTTTGGCTCAGGTCATGATCTCACGGTCTGTGAGTTCGAGCCCCGCGTCGGGCTCTGTGCTGACAGCTCGGAGCCTGGAGCTGCTTCTGATTCTGCGTCTCCCTCTCTGTCTGCCCCTCTCATGCTCTGTCTCTCTCTCTCTGTCAAACATAAACAAAAACATTGAAAAAAATAAAGATAAGTCAATGTTTAAAAATTTTTTAAATTTAACAAACGGGGGAAATATTGGAATAGACATCTCATCAACTGGCCAACACGCCCACAAAACCCCCCTCATCATCCTCAGTGACCAGGGGGTGCAAACAGAATCCTCAGGGATCCGGACACCTGTCAGAGTGGCTATGTTTCAGAATTTATCAACTCGTACGCTTCATTTATTTTATTTATTTATTTTTAATTTTTTTTAACGTTTATTTATTTTTGAGACAGAGAGAGACAGAGCATGAATGGGGGAGGGTCAGAGAGAGAGGGAGACACAGAATCGGAAACAGGCTCCAGGCTCCGAGCTGGACAGAGCCCGACGCAGGGCTCGAACTCACGGACCGCGAGATCACGACCTGAGCCGACGTCGGATGCTTAACCGACTGAGCCACCCAGGGGCCCCTATTTGTTTTTTTTTAAGATTTTAGTTTTAGGTAATCTCTACACCCCATGTGGGGCTCGAACTCACAACCCGGAGATCAAGGGTCCTGTGCTCCACCGACTGAGCCAGCCAGGCGCCCCTCAAGTTGTACCCTTTAAAGACACGCAGCTCGTTTTATGTCAGTGAGACCACAGTAGAGCTGTTTTTCAAGGTGAGTCTGGCGGGGAGGCTGGCAGTCTGCACTCGGACACTGGGGGTTTGGCCTGAGGGGCAGCGACGAGCAGGGGTGGGGGCAGCGTTGTCTGTTGTCTGGAAGCAGCCCCTTCGGGAGGTGGCCGTGGATTCCAGAGGTCAGAGGGAGGAAAAACTGCATCGGTGATAACTGGGGCCTCAGTCCCTGCCCCCGGGGCTGTAACTTGATCAATCAGGCCTGGGGCAGGGAAGGCCTTGGGGCTCAAAAAAAAAGTACCCTGCTAGTCTGCTTCCTCCTGGTTTCTCCCGGTGTCTGGGGTCCCGTGGCCATGTCCCTGCTGCCCACCCCAGACCCCTCACTCCACGGCCTCCCCTGGCTGGGGGGGTGGGGGTTCCGGATCCTGCCTCAGCTCTGCCTCCAGGGCCGGCGAGCGGCTCTGAGTTCACCTCCCCGGGGCCACCGTCCTCCACCCAGCTGGCACTGATCGTTCTCTAAAGTCACCTCTGACCTCGCCTCTCCAGCTTTGCCCCGCGACTTGCTTCAGGGAGCCTGGCGTCCGTGCCCCACTTTCCTGCCCGTGTCCTCACGGCCCTGGTCTCCTGCCTCAGCTCCCTCCCGAGATGCCACCGCTGCCCCGATTCAGGTGACAGAAATCTAAATATAGCCGCGGCTGCCCGGCTGGCTGGCTTCCTATGCGGGATGGCCCTCAGCGCTCAGCCGCAGCCTGGTGACGCAGAGAAAGGGGGTGCGGCGGGAGGCAGCATATGGCCCAGGGAAAGCAGGGGGCCAAGCCCCAAGCGGGGGCAAGGCTGAGAGCCGAGCAGGGGGACGACGTCTCCAAGGGATGCATCCCGTCGGGTGTGCCCTCCCCCTGGGGGATCTGCAGGGAGCCTTCCACTGACATCCGACGACTGGCCCAGGACCGGCCCCAAACAAGCACTCCGTTCTTTCTCCCATGTGTTCATTCGGGCAGCAGATATTTACTGGAACCTTGACCCACATCCTGCTTCCAAGGACAAGACCAAAACACTGCATCCCAAAGTACAAAGCGCTCCGATAAGGTCCCTGGGGGATGACCGGCCCTGGTCTGGGAGGGGAGGGGAGGGGAGGGGTGGGGAAAGTTTGCTGGAAGACAGTCCCATCCAGACTCAAGTCTCAAAGGGCAGGAGGGATACAGCCAGAGAGGGTTGCTGGGTGGGAAGGACGGGCCTCAGGGACTGTAAGGAGTTTGGATCTTAGACCCTTAGAGTGAGGGGAGCACAGGGGGCTGGGACAAGGTGAGGCAAGGATCTGCGAGGTGGCAGGACCCTACCCTTGCCCGCCTCGTGTGCCTGGCTGAGAAGTGCGGCCGTATGAACAGACTAAACAAAACGGAGGCGGCCGGGCAGAACCAGAGGACAGGCTGGTGGTTGCCGGAGGGGAGGCGGGTGGAGAGGCCACATGCAGGCAGCGGGCTTGAGGCAGACGGGCTTGTTAAGTGACCCACCGACCCACCTCGGAAGAGCCCCAGGCCCTAACTCACCACCGGGCAGTTACCCAAAAAGAAAATTCAGTCAGTTCCCAGACTCCCTCACCACTGCCTTGGGGCAGACGGTCTCTCTTTGCTTCCTGCCCTCTGCTCTGGCTTGGTGTATTCAATAACAAAGAAATTTTTTAAAATTATGTTTATTTATTTTTGAGAGAGAGAGAGAGCGCGCGCGCGCGCGAGCACAAGCGGGGGAGGGGCAGAGAGAGAGAGGGAGACACAGAATCTGAAGCAGCTCCAGGCTCCGAGCTGTCAGCACAGAGCCCAATGCAGGACTTGAACCCATGAACTGCGAGATCATGACCTTAGCCGAAGTCAAGAGTCTGATGCTTGACCAGCTGAGCCACCCAGGCCCCCCCTGTACCATTATTATTTTCTTAAAACAGACAACATACTGTCTAAGGGTGAGAGGCATTGTTAATGGCGGTAGATATAAATATGTATTCTTTTTGATAATTTCCCTCGGCCTCTCGCTTACGTGCCAGATTACCAGTATGCGGGTGCCAATCCACATAGCATAGGTGAGCCACGTGGGACGTATGTCAACCATTTTAGATTTAATATAAAATCATACCCAGCTGGATCGTCTTGCAGACCCCTGGAGACAGAGGCCAGGCCCACGGCAGCAGCCGTCTCTGCCGGAAGCTTCCAAGATGGGATCCTCGATTCTCTAAAACCCTCCGGTGGCTTCTCGTTGCGTTGGGAAAATAGTCAAGCCCCTTACTGTGGCCCCCAAGTGAGGGCAACTGTATAATTTGTTGTCTGAACCCAAACACGGTTGCAGATGAAAGAGGCAGGACGTATTTTATTGATTATTGTACTTTCTTATTTAAGTAATCTCCACACTCAACATGGGGCTCGAACTCACAACCCTGAGATCAAGAGTCACACGTTCTGCAGCTTTTCACATGGCTGTTTCCTTCTCATTATTCCCTTCCTAGTTCAAATACTACCTCCTCAGAGAAAGTTTCTCCCACCACCCTAACGAGGTAGCACCCTCACTCTCCTCTATGCCCCCAACATGCCGCACATACCGGCTGCTACGTTACCTCATGGTGTTTATAGAAATAGCACTTACCACTGTGTGAAATTGCCTATTTATTTATGTATTTATTTGCTTATATATTACATCTTCTCCACCGGATAGTAAGTATTGCGAGAGCAGGAACGTTTTCTCTTTTATCCAGTTATCCCCAGTACCTAAAATAGTATAGGTAGGTAGTAATTACTCTTTAAGTATGGGATGGATGGATGGATGGTAGTCGGATGGATGGTTGATGGGCGGATAATGGATGGATGATGGATAGATGGATGGATGGATGGACGGATGGGCAGACGGATGGATGATGGATGGATGGATGGACAGATGGATGGATGATGGATGATGGATGGATGGACAGACGGATGGATGATGGATGGATGATGGATGGATGGTGGATGGATGGATGGATGGACGGATGGGCAGACAGATGGATGATGGATGGATGGATGGATGGATGGACAGACGGATGGATGATGGATGGATGATGGATGGATGATGGATGGATGGTGGATGGATGGATGGACGGATGGGCAGACGGATGGATGATGGATGGATGGATGGATGGACAGACGGATGGATGATGGATGGATGGATGGATGGACAGACGGATGATGGATGGATGATGGATGGATGATGGATGGATGGATGGACGGATGGGCAGACAGATGGATGATGGATGGATGGATGGACGGATGGACAGACGGATGGATGATGGATGGATGGTGGTTGGATGGATGGGTGGTTGCATGATGAGTGGATGGATGGTTGATGGGTGGATAATGGATGAATGATGGATGGATACATGACATGAAACATTCCTGGGCCTTGGTGACTTAGCCAAGGTAACCTGCCAAATGAGGGCAGGTCTAAGACTCACAGTTTCCTTCTGGTTCCCTGCCCTGTAGCTAAACAGCAGGTTACTTGGAGCCCAGCAGGAACAGTCACATTGCCCTGGGGCAGAAATGCACTTTGGGAGGAAGCCAGCCCAGGGAAGAAACCCTGGCACTCGCTCCTGTCTGTGGACTTGCCTCTCTGGTCTCTCCATTTGGCATACTGTTCTCTTTCCTCACCCTGCTGACTATACTCGTCATTTAAGACTGAGCTCAATTTAGTTAAATGGCAAGATACAACACACATTTACAAAGATTAGAAGCCATACAGAAAATATTTACCAGCCTGACTTTATATATATTACAAACCAGAATCTTCCATACTGGGATAGATACTAAAAGGTGAGTAGGGGTGCCTGGATGGCTCAGTCGGTTAAGTGTCTGACTCTTGATCTCAGCTCAGGTCTTGATCTCAGGGTCATGAGTTCAAGCCCTGTGTGGGGCTCTATGCTGGACATGAAGCCTACTTTAAAAAAAAAGTGAGAGATAAGAGTCTGTGAGAAGATATTTGTAACACATATAGCAGACAAAAGATTACTATCTATAACATGTAAAGGGCTCCTATAAGTGAATAAAAAGACCAATACACCAATTAAAGAAACTCAGGGCAAATGGATAAAGAAGCTGGGGCACGTCCACTCAATGGAATATTATTCAGCGATCCAGACAGGTAAAAAGAAACCAACAGGCGATTCAAGACTAGAAATAATAAAAACAGACGATTAACTTACGAAGAAGCCAGTAGTAAGAGAAATGCAAAGTAAAACAATACCATTGTTTACCTCTCAGATTGCCAAAAATTGGAAAGGACTGATAGAATACAGTGTTGATGGGCATGTAGGGAAATGGGTACCCGTCGGTGGGAATGTAAACTGGCAAAATTGTTTTGGAGAGAATTTTGGCAAAAGTGTTTTCTTTTTTAGCAAAAAGACTAAACAAAATTTTTTTAATGTTTATTTTTGAGAGAGATACAGAGTGTGAGCAGGGGAGGGGCAGAGAGCGAGGGAGACACAGAATCCGAAGCGGGCTCCAGGCTCCGAGCTGTCAGCACAGAGTCCGACGCGGGGCTCGAACCCACAAACCACGTGATCATGATCTGAGCCGAAGTTGGATGTTTAACCAACTGAGCCACCCGGGCGCCCCTTGGCAAAAATACTTTTAAGGGTGCCACCACTTTGTAAGTAACCTTACTTACAGGGATGCAGTTTGTTGACATTCACTGGCCAAGCCGTATTTCTGAATCTACTATTCATCACTGCAGCATTGGTTGAAATGATAAGTCAGGTATTTATCAGTAGGATAATGGACCATAACTATAGTACATTTATACACTAAAATAAGGTAAAATACTACAAAAATGAATTAGGTCCACGAATTAAGTACTAAGATGAAAACCATGTTAAATTAAAAAGCGATTTGTGTGTGTGTGTGTGGTCAGTCAGTTAAGCATCCCACTCTTGATTTCCGCTCAGGTCATGATCTCACAGTTCGTGAGATCAAGCCCCACATCGGGCTCTGTGCGATGACAGAGAGTGTGTGCTCATGCAAGCGAGGGTGGGGTGAGGGGTAGGGGCAGAGGGAGACAGAGAGAGAATCCCAAGCAGGGCTCGATCTGGGATCTTGACCTGAGCTGAAATCAAGAGTTGGATGCTCAACCCACTGAGCCACCCAGGTGTCCCTGGTATTTTAATCTTTTACCAAAATAAACATTTTTGTCTAAGTGAGAAAAATTATTTTACAAGGCTCCAGTGTTTTTAAAAACTCAGTTAAAAACTTTTTCTTAACTAAATTTATTGTTGAATCTATTCTAAGGTCTGTCCTCTTTGACCAAGTGATCGACACCATATAAACAGAAAAATACGTTACCACCCTCTAAGAACTTAGGGGAGCCTGGGTGGCTCAGTCGGTTGAGCGTCCGACTTCAGCTCAGGTCACGATCTGGCCGTTTGTGAGTTCGAGCCCCACATCAGGGTCTGTGCTGGGCTCTGTGCTGACAGCTCGGAGCCTGGAACCTGCTTCGGATTCTGTGCCTCCCTCTCTCTGACCCTCCCCCGTTCATGCTCTGTCTCTCTCTGTCTCAAAAATAAATAAACATTAAAAAAAATTAAAAAGAAAAACGTAAATGACTACAAAAACCAAACTCACAGAATCCAGTAGCTACAGAATACTCTAGAAAGAGTTTGGACTAGCTGCCACAAAAACCCAGGGCAGACTTGGCACTCGCTGATTAACTGTGATTTCAGCCTCAAAATTCAAATTTTTGGAGGCTCGTGTTCCTCATCTGCAAAATGAAGAGAGACCATAAAACTAACATAGGGGGTCTAAGAAGCAAAAGTGGGATTGCCGAGCACAGAGGGAAGAATAATGAGCCAGGGTGAGTAGAACAGAGATTAGACTGGTGTATGTACAGTAGGTCCCACCCACCTGTCCCTCTCCCAGAGTCCGGGTTACCGCTGCCCTGCAGAACTGATTTACGCTGGTCACTGAAGGAATTCAGTCGCATGATTGAAAAAATGGCCACAATCATCTCACTTCTGCTGCTTAATAATGATCTGCGGGTTCTAGCCAATACAAAGAAACGATGAGGAGGGAAGGAGGGAAGGAAGGAAGGAGGGAAGGAAAGAAGGAAGGAAGAGAGGGAGGGACGGAAGGAAGAGAGGGAGGGAAGGAAGGAAGAGAAGGAGGGAGGGAGGGAAGGAAGGAAGGAAGAGAGGGAGGGAGGGAAGGAAGGAAGAGGCAAAAAATGTACAGTTGCTAGAATTGTACACTCAAAATTATAAGATTCAAAATTTTAATCCAGCCTTATTCAAAATAAAAAAAACAATTGGTCACAAGAGCATTTGATGAGAAGACTGATAAGGAAATACATTTTGGCCCAAATTATTTGAGGCCGCCAGGGCTGTCCCAGTGACGGTCACCTTAGCAAGAGAAGGAGGAAGAGGCACCCAGCCAGGTGCCACCGAAGATCTCGTTTATGATTAAACCGGACACGCTTGCTTCCTCGTGTTTGTGCTGGCAGGTCCTTTCGACGTGTTTGCTGTCGTTCAGGGAGAAGGAACTGAAGGGGTTCCACAAGACATCCACCCCGTCAGAGCACAAGACGTTTTTGCGTCCGTTTAATTGCACAGGAACGTAACCTTTAACGACAGACTTGGGATAACCATAAAACCTGTAAAATGTAATTACTAGACAGACCATATTTGTTCCTTCCTTTAGGCCACGAAATACGCTGGCTGTCGAAAACCCAACTTGCTCATTCGGGCTGCGAACGAACCAGTGGTTTTATGATCGCTGACGAGCCATTTTATAAATGTCTACTGCGTAGACATCGGTTGGCCCAAAGCATTTCTGGGAGAGCTGGAGAGCCAGGTTCGAGGTGACGGGGCAAGAACCACAACCGAAGGTTTGGCACAGAACCAGCCTCAACACTACACCACCACTGCCACCCCGGAGGGGCAAAGGAGGCAGGGACATCGCTCAGGGCACTGAGACCGGGGGCCCACCAGTGGCACCGTGGCACCAGATGCTGGATTCCGCTGTGTCTTTCACCTCTGTTTCTTCCTCAGCTCCCGATCCACAGTTTAGGTCAGCTTGGACGGTGAGAGGGGGGCCATGCCCTTGACCAAGACCGTTAAGGTGGGTTTGAGGTTCCTCAAAAAATTAAAAATAGAACTACCCTACGACCCAGCAATTGCACTGCTAGGCATTTATCCACGGGATACAGGTGTGCTGTTTCGAAGGGACACATGCACCCCCATGTTTATAGCAGCCCTATCGACAATAGCCAAAGTCTGGAAAGAGCCCAAATGTCCATCGATGGATGAATAGATAAAGAAGATAGGGTATATATATACAATGGAGTATTACTCGGCAATCAAAAAGAATGAAATCTTGCCATTGGCAACTACGTGGCTGGAACTGGAGGGTATTATGCTAAGTGAAATTAGTCAGAGAAAGACAAAAATCATACGACTTCACTCATGAAGACCTTAAGAGACAAAACAGATGAACATAAGGGAAGGGAAACAAAAATAATATAAAAACAGGGAGGGGGACAAAGCATAAGAGACTCACAAATGTGGAGAACAGACTGAGGGTTATGGGAGGGGTTGTGGGAGGGGGGATGGCTAAATGGGGGAGGGGCATTAAGGAATCTACCCCTGAAGTCATTGTTGAACTATACGGTAATTTGGATGTAGATTAAAAAATAAGTTAAAAAAAGTTGAAATTTATTTTAGAGACAGAGAGTGGGAGGAGGGAAGAGGAAGGGAGAGAATCCCAAGCAGGCATCACACTGAGCTCGGAACCTCATGCGGGGCTCGATCCCACAACCCTGGGATCACGACCTGAGCAGAAATCAAGAGTCGGACGCTCAACCGACTGAGCCACCCGGGCGCCCCAAAGTCTTTCTTTTAAATCCAAGATCCAGTTAAGGTTTTTCTATTACATTTGGCCCTGAATGCCTCTTTCACTGTAAAGCAGACAACTCCTCCCCTGCCTCTGCCCCTGTCCCCCCCCACCCCCCTGCCCTGCCGCCCAAGGTTGACTTGAACAACTCACTCTTGTAGAATGCATTTCTCCGTTGGTGTGATTTTGCCCCCTAGGGGAAAATTTGGTAATACCTGGGGACGTTTTGGGTCACAGCTGGGGAGGCGTATGTTAGTTCTTTTGGATTGCTCTGGCAAAATAACATAGGCTGTTGAGACACGTGGCTTATAAAAACAGAAATTTCTTCCTCACGGTTCTGGAGGCTGGAAAGTCCAAGCTGTGGCCAACAGGTTCAGTGTCTGTCGAGGGTCCGCTTCCCGGCCCACAGATGGCTGTCGTTTTGCTATAAGCTCAGATGGGGAAAGGCAGAGGGAACGTTTATAGGACACTTTATAGGTTAAAGGACACTAATAACATTCGTGAGGGCTCTGCACTCCTGACCTAGTCACGTCCAGAGGCCCCTGCCTCCTAATGTCACCACCCTGGGGATTAGGACATAAACATATGCATTTTGGGGAGACACATCCAGTCTACAGCAATGTTCTACTGGCATGTGACGGGGAGGGGCCAGACGCACTTCCAAATATCCTACGATGTCTAGAAGTGTCCCTACAATAAAGTATCCAGGGGCGCCTGAGTGGCTCAGTCCGTTAAGCCTCCGACTTTGGCTCAGGTCATGATCTCACAGTCTGTGGGTTTGAGCCCCGCATCAGGCTCTGTGCTGACAGCTTGGAGCCTGGAGCCCGCTTCGGACTCTGTGTCTCCCTCTCTCTCTGCCCTTCCCTGACTTGTGCTCTCTCTCTCTCTCTCTCTCTCTCTCTCTTAAAAATAAATAAACATTAAAAAAAAAATTATCCAGCCTGAAACGTCAGTAGTGCTACGGTTAAGAACCCCTTGCCCACCTGTCTCTAATTGTTTACTTTGATTTAGATTCATGTTTATTTATTTTTTTAAATGTTTATTTTTGAGACAGAGAGAGACAGAGCATGAACGGGGGAGGGGCAGAGAGAGAGAGAGGGAGACACAGAATCCGAAGCAGGCTCCGGCCTCCGAGCCGTCAGCACAGAGCCCGACACGGGGCTTGAACCACGAACTGTGAGATCATGACCTGAGCCGAAGTCAGAGGCTCAACCGACTGAGCCACCCAGGCGCCCCCACCATTGTTCATCTTGGTGCCCGTGTTGTCACCGGTCAGCCAGTGTGAGTCACTGTAAGTTGCCCCTGTGTCCTTTCCACATTTTCATTCATCTCTCAGCTTGCTTTTTACTCTGTGTCTTTTTTGTAAGTTTTTCGCTAATCTCCAGCACATGGTAAATTCTCATTAACCTATCATTTTTATCATCCTTATTTCATTCAGTAAAAATATTCCTATTCATAGCCACTCCAGTTTTTTACTATTTTCACCCTACCGTGAACAATTCACAATAAACTTGCTTGTACTGGTAGGGATATTCTTTTATGTTAGTATTTTTATTTGAGTAGAAAGGTTCCCAACAGTGGGATTGTTGTCACTAGGTATGTGCATATTTATTTATTTTTATTTTTATTAAAAAAAAATTTTTTTTAACATTTATTTTTGGGACAGAGAGAGACAGAGCACAAACGGGGGAGGGGCAGAGAGAGAAGGAGACACAGAATCGGAAGCAGGCTCCAGGCTCTGAGCCGTCAGCCCAGAGCCCGACGCGGGGCTCGAACTCACGGACCGCGAGATCGTGACCCGAGCCGAAGTCGGACGCTTAACCGACTGAGCCACCCAGGCGCTCCGGTATGTGCATATTTAAACTTTTAATCCGTACAGTAAGATCTGGGAGCCCGGGTGGCTCAGTCGGTTGAGCGTCCCACTCTTGATTTTGGCTCAGGTTAAGATCTCGAAGTTGTGGGATCAAGGCCCACGTTGGGCTCTGTGCTGACAACATGGAGCCTGCTCGGGATTCTCTGTCTCTCTCTCTCTGTGTCCCTCCCCGGCTCGCTCTCTCTTTCTAAATAAATAAATAAACATTAAAAAAGAATATAAATACGCAGAGTGAGATCATTGTACAAAAAGTTATTTCATTTCACATATGCACCTGCTAAGTGAGAGAGTACCCTTCTCTCTATCTTTGACCAGCACAGATTATTCCGGGCCCTGGTAGGTTCCTGCACCTCTGGTGGGTGAACAGTGTGTTTACCTGACTGCTAGAGAGCTTGAACCTCTCTGCGTTTGCTTAATGGCCACATGCACTCCCCAAGTTACCATTTCTACCCTTGCCTCTTTGATTTCCCATGGTACTGTTTGTCTTGCTGTCATCGATTTCTAGGAGCTGAATATATACATGATACCATTAAGCCTTTGATTATCATTTATATTGCTAATATATGCCTTTGGTCTTTTGCCATACATCCTGCATCACATATTCTGTATCTCGTTTCAGAAAGGATAATACCAATCTAAACGAATGCTTTCTCTAGTTCATGAAAAGATTGTCTTTTTTTTTTTGAATGTTTATTTTTGAGAGAGAGAGAGAGAGAGAGAGAATGAGTCGGGGAGGGGCAGAGAGAGAGGGAGACACAGAATGGGAAGCAGGCTCCAGGCTCTGAGCTGTCAGCCCAGAGCCTGACGTGGGGCTTGAACTCACAAACCGCGAGATCATGACCTGAGCTGATGTCAGACCCTTAACCGACTGAGCCACCCAGGCACCCTTTTCTTTTCTTTCTTTCTTTCTTTCTTTCTTTCTTTCTTTCTTTCTTTCTCTTTCTTTCTAGTAGGCTTCATGCTCAACGTGGAGCCCAATGAGGGCTTTGAACTCATGACCCTGAGACCAAGATCTAAGCTGAGATCAAGAGTCAGATGCTTAACCAGCAGAGCCACCCAGGAGCCCCTAAAATATTCTTTTTTTTTTTTTAATATTCTTTATACACGGATAAGGTGCGTTTGCACTGTGTAGGTAGAATTATTTTCTCCACTAGAGTAGGAGTGGATGATTATGTCCCCACCCCCTCCCTTACACACATAATCCTGAATGTGCAGAAGAGTGTTGGGACCATGATAAGCATTCGATACATGTGTACTCAGCCGATGAATTTTAAAGTTTCAGCACCCCATCTATAAAAAGAAAAGAACGTTACCCTGTCACGGCACAACGGCTGGAATCATTTTATATCAAATTTGGAAGCTACTTAGGATGGTCTGAATGAAAACATAGGCTATCAAATTCACCAGGAGTGGGGTTAGAAATGGGAGGGATCACCTCAAAGATTATACTCACCTTTCCTCCTTGGTAGCTCCAAGCATTGGTTTCTTCTTTTGAACATTTACCTCTTGTTTTTATTTTAATTCCAGCGTAGTTAACTTAGTGTTATATTCATTTTGGGTGTAAAATACAGTGATTCGACACGTCCGTATATCACCCAAGGCTCTCACGACAGGTGCACTCCTTAACCCCCATCACCTATTTCCCCCACTCCCACCCCCACCCTCTCTGGTGACCATCAGTTTCTTCTCTATGGTTAAGAGTCGGTCTCTTTTTTATTTGTTTTGTTTCTTGAATTCCACATATGAGTGAAATCATATGCTATTTGTCCTTCTCTGACTGACTTACGTCACTTAGCGTCATACTCCCTAGTTCTGCCCACGTTGTTACGAGTGTTTGAGTTTTTTAAATTGTCTTAATCTTCTTTGCTTTTGTTCTGTTTTGTGTTTGTGTTTGTTCTTGTTTGTTTTTTTATGGGGCGTGCTATTCAGATGAACTGGGTACCAGATGTGTTCTCTGTGTATCTTCCCTTCTAAGACCTTCCAGTGAACAGAGCAAAAATCATGGAGTCTTTTTTTTTTTTAATTTTTTTTTTATTAAGTTTATTTATTTTTGAGACAGAGAGAGACAGAGCATGAACGGGGGAGGGGCAGAGAGAGAGGGAGACACAGAACCGGAAGCAGGCTCCAGGCTCTGAGCCGTCAGCCCAGAGCCCGATGCGGGGCTCGAACTCACGGACCGCGAGATCGTGACCTGAGCTGAAGTCGGAGGCTTAACCGACTGAGCCACCCAGGCGCCCCCATGGAGTCTTGAAAAATATGTACATTTTTAGAAATCATATGTTTACATTAATATCACCAATGCAACGTCAACAAATGCCACCACGCCTTTGTCCTTCTGTGTTTGTATCTTTCCTCTCTCACGGTGAGAGTCCTAGTTCTCAAATAAAAAAAAAAAATCAACATATTTGTGCATTTGGTCTATTCTATGTTATACCCAAAATATTGTGACAATGACTCCTTACATGGTGATTTTTATGAGACTCTGATCTATGCTGTTTCCTTTCGTGAAAAAAAAAAAAAAAAAAAAGAATACGGATAGAAGCAGCTTTGGAATGGCAGGGTAAAAGTCTCCGAAAATCTGCTCCTCCATAGAAGCAACAAAAACACTGGCAAAAAGGGTCAAAATCCCCCTTTTTTTTTAGAACTCTAGAAATTAACCAAAGGCTTGCTAAAATCCGAGAAGGATCTATTGAAGAGAAAAGCCAAAGTTAGGTAAGAACAGAAAGCTTTCTGGCATTTTAATTTACCCTATTCCCATCCCCCCCCTTATCTATCTATCTATCTACCTGAGAGTGGGGGAGGGGCGGGGAGAGAGGGAGGGAGAGAGTGAGAGAGAGGGAGAAAATCCTAAGCAGGCTCCATACTCAGCGCAGAGCCCAACTTGGGGCTCAATCCCATGCCCCTGGGATCATGACCTGAGCTGACTCAAGAGTTAGACGCTCAACTGTCTGAGCCACTGAGTCACCCCGGCCCCTCTCCTTATCTTTGTAATAGACTGGAAACTGTAGTAGCTAATGACAGCTGCCAGCCTAGAAGCCACTAGAGGGGCCAGAATAGGTTTGAACTTCCCCCCAAATCCCCAACCCAGAAGACCAGTCACCTTTTGATCTGTCTGGCGACTCCTAAAAAATCTCCACTCTTAGGGCTTGTTTTTATTTGAACTGACTCAGAGCTTACTCCCTGCAAACAGCCCTATCCCCGGGGCATTTGTTGGAGGAAAAAAAAAAAAAAAAAAAAAGCAACCAAAACAGTTGCAATTGTTTGACATCATACCTCCCAAGGTGGTAATACCAGTTGGAACTGATAAGAGGCGGACTGAAGAAGCTGAACGGAAAAGCTAGGGAATGAGACCTCCACGGAGGGCTTTGATAATCTCGGACTTCTAGGGACTCCAGAAGGACACGTGGGCAGGGCTGTGCACATGTGTGAGAGATACTCGAGAGGCCCCAATCTCTCATTTCTAACCGACCTTGAGGTTTTGTACAAGCAGGAAATGAAGGGTCAAGCAGAGTTAAGCGCCCGACTTCGGCTCAGGTCAGGATCTCACGGTTTGTGAGTTCGAGCCCCGTGTCTGGCTCTGTGCTAACAGCATGGAGCCTGCTTGGGATCCTCTCTCTCTCTCTCTCTCTCTCTCTCCCTGTCTCTCTGCCCCTCCCCTGCTCGCTCTGTCTCTCTCTCAAAATAAATAAATAAATAAACTTAAAAAAAAAAAAGAAGAACCATACAAAGATGTTCATGCCCATCACATCTATTCAACATTAGACTGGAAATTCTACCCAGGGAAATTAGGTAAGAAAATGAAACAAAAGGCATCCAGATTGGAAAGAAAGAAGTACAACTATATTCTCAGATGACGTGATCTTGTATCCAGAAAATCCTAAGAAAGTCCGCTAAAAACCATCAGACCTAATAAATGAGTTCAGCAAGGGTGAAGGATACAAGACGAATATATAAAAATCAGTTGTATGTCCATACATTAGCAGTGAAAACTCCAAAACTGAAATTAAGAAATCAATTCCATGTACAATAACTCAAGAACGATGAAATGCCTAGGGATAAATTTAACAAAAGAAGAGTGAAGTCTATACTCTAAAAACTATGAAACATCATTGAAAGAAATTTAAGACAGAAAAAATGGAAAAACATACCATCTACATGGCTTGGAAGATTTTATCTCGTTAAGATGACATCACTTCTGGGGCGCCTGGGGGGCTCAGTCGGTTGGGCGTCCGACCTCGGCTCAGGTCATGATCTCACGGTCTGTGAGTTCGAGCCCCTCATTGGGCTCCGTGCTGACAGCTCAGAGCCCGGAGCCTGTTTCGGATTCTGTGTCTCCCTCTCTCTGACCCTCCCCCGTTCATGCTCTGTCTCTCTCTGTCTCAAAAATAAATAAACGTTAAAAAAAATTAAAAAAAAAAGATGACATCACTTCTCAAAATGATCTATAGATTCAAAACGATGCCTTTTAATATCCCAGCTGGTTTCTTTGAAGACATTGACAAATTGATCCTAGAACTCATTTGGGACTCCAAGGAGCCCATAACAGCCAAAACAATCTTAACAAAGAAGAACAAAGTTGGAAGCCTCACATTTCTTGATTTCAAAATATCATACGTGTCCTAAGAGAACTGAATCCAGAATATAAAAAGAACTCTTACGACTCAACAGTATAAAGCAAAATAACCCAATTTAAAAAAATGGGCAAAGGAGCCGAAGAGACGTTTCTCCCAAGAAGATACACAAATGGTTCATAAACACATGAAAAGATGTTCAGTATCTTTAGCCAGCAGGGAAATGCCATTCCAAGCCTCACTAAGCTTCCACCCCACCCCAATAGGGTGGCTAAAATTAAAAAAGAAAAATAGAGAAAATAAGTAACAAGTGTTGGCAGAGACGCGGGAAATTTGGAACCCTCACCTCTTGTGCAGTTCCTTGTAAAATGGTGTCCCTCTTTGGAAGACAGTCTGACCGTTTCTCAAAATGCTAAACACAGAGTTACTGTAGGAACCAGTGACTTCACTCATCGTTATACGAAATGATATGAAAACATGTGTCTATACAACTTGTACGTGAATATTCACAGCAGCGTTCCATGGAAATACCCCAAATGTTCCTGAATTGATGAATGGATAAACAAAACGTGGCGTACCCATAAGAGAATCCTAGCGAGCCACAGAAGGAACCAAAACATCGACACAGGCTACGACGCGAATGAATCTCGGAAACATTATGCTTAGTGAAGGAAGCCAGACACAAAAGATCACGTATCTATGAGTCCGCTTGTATGAAATGTCCAGAACGGGAAAATCCACATACACGGAAAGCAGGTAAGTGTTTGCCCGGCACCGGAGGGAGAAGAGAATAGGGGGTCACTCTGGCGGGTATGGGACCGCTTCTGGTGCTGACGCTCTAGAATTGACTGTGGTGATGGTTGCATATCCTCGTGAATGTACTGAATACCAGATGAGTTTCATGTTCTGTGAATTATATTTCAATAAGACTGTAGTAAAAATTAGGAAATACAGAATATATAGGCTTCTTTCTCCATTAAAAAAAAAGATTTTATTTTAAAATAATCTCCACCTCCAACCTGGGGCTAGAACTCACGACCCCGAGATCAAGAGTCGCACAGTCCACCGAGGGAGCCATCCAGGCGCCCCTCCTCACTTCTTACACGAAATGTGGCACACGCTATATACTCTTTGACTTCTGCTTTCTTTCCCACTTAGCAATGTGTCTTGGCATTCATTTCTTTTCCAAAAAAAGTTTTTTTTAACGTGTATTCATTTTTGAGAGCAGAGGGAGAGGGAGACACAGAATCCGAAGCAGGCTCCAGGCTCCGAGCTGGACAGAGCCCGACACGGGGCTCGAACCCACGAACCGTGAGATCATGACCTGAGCCGAAGTCAGACGCTCAACCGACTGAGCCACCCAGGTGCCCTCAGGATGATCTCTTTAAAAGTGTAAATCAAGTCTTATAGTTCTTCTGTTTAAAACTCTCCGATAGCTTCCCACAGCAGGTGGAATCAAAGAGAACGTGTAATTCAATTCCTTGCTGTGGCTTCAGCATCTCACAAAAGTTGACGTTTGCTGGACCCCTCCAGTCCTTCCCCTGCCCCAGTCATTGTGGCTTGCTTTTGTCTCCTGAACAGGCCAGCCTTGTTAGACTCTCAGGATTTTTCCAAGTTTGTCCTCTCTTTGCGTGAATATTCTTTCCTGCCACGTCTTCCCATAGCTGCCCCCATCTTCCCTCTTGGGTCTCTGCCAAAAATTGCCCTATCCTCTACCGCTCTAGTTAATTTTATTCAGAGCCTCTCCCCAAACCAGTTGCTGTTTGGGACCTCTCTCTTATATGAACAAATTCCTCCTCCCCCCAGTCCCCACCCCGTCCCATTTTAAAACACTCATTTGAGGTTGTTTTTTTTTTTAATTTCTTGCAACAAAAATAATTCCATTTTTATTTGATTTTATGTTTTTAGCGTTTGTTTATTTTTGAGACAGCATGAACAGGGGAGGGGCAAAGGGGGGGGGACAGAGGATCTGAAGCAGACTCTGAAGCAGCTGTCAGGGTGGAGTCCTCTTGGGTTTCTCTCTCCCTCTCTCTCTGCCCCTCGGCCCCCCCCAAAATAAATAAATAAACTTAAAAAAATAATATGTTAAGAATTCCTCCGAATCGGGCACCTGGGTGGCTTAGTCGGTGAAGCGTTCAACTTTGGCTCAGGTCATGATCTCACGGTTCATGAGTTCAAGCCCCACATGGGGCTCTGTGATGACAGCTCAAAGCCCTCTTCGGATCCTCTGTCCCCCTCTCTCTGCCCTCCCCCCCAATAAATAAACATTAAAAAAAAGAATTGCTTCGAGTCAATAAATAGTAAAAGGCAAACAACCAATGACAAATGGGCAAAAGATATATAGAATTCCATAGTAGACAAATACAAACAGCTAAAAAAATATTAAAAGATCCCTAGCCTCACTGATATTCAGGGAAATGGCTTCTTAAAATGACATTACTGCGTAATCTTTTGTCCACCCGATTGGCAGACAAAAAAAAAAAGATAAAAGCCAGGGTTGGCAAGGATATGCGGAAATGAACACGTTCACACACTGTTGGTAGGAGTGTATGATGATGTGACACTTTTTTTTTTTTTTTTAACATTTGTTTATTTATTTAAGTGATCACCCAACGCAGGGCTCAAACCCATGACACTGAGATCAAGAGTCACACACTCCACCGACTGAGCCAGCCAGGCGCCCCAGGCGTGATGCTTTTTGAGAGTAACGTGTCAGCCTCTGTTATAACAAAAAGCATTCAGGACTTTTGATCTGGTAATTCCAAGTAGGTAGATAAGACTTCTGGATAACCACTCACGTAAATGCCTAAATGGGAATGTGTGTTCCTTGCAGCAATGCTTGTAAGGAAAAATTGTAATTGACTCCATTTACCAAAATGGAAAATTATGTGAGAGCTAAAAGAAGTAAGGAGAAGGGTAACTTGAGAATCCTGTGTGCAATGTGCTCTTATCTATGTGAGGAACATGGGACAGGGACACCTGTTTCTGCATGCGGATAAGTGCAGAGAAAACTGTCTGAAAGGATTCATATGAAACTGATCCCAGTAGTTCGCCTTGGGGAGGAGTGTGGAGTTTCTTGCGTGTTGCAGGGAGGGGTTGAGGGGGTACTTTTGCTTTGTCTGGATTAAAAAAAAAAAACATTAGAATTTTCCTGGAGTAATTTGAAAAAAGTATACAAGAAGCGAAAACCAAAATAACTTCTGGAGTTAGTGTTAAAAATTCTACAAGTGTGGGGCGCCTGGGTGGCTCAGTCGGTTAAGCGTCCGACTTCTGCTCAGGTCATGATCTCTCGGTCTGTGAGTTCGAGCCCCGCCCCGCGTCAGGCTCTGTGCCGACAGCTCAGAGCCTGGAGCCTGCTTCAGATTCTGGGTCTCCCTCTCTCTGACCCTCCCCTGTTCATGCTCTGTCTCTCTCTGTCTCAAAAATAAATAAACGTTAAAAAAAAAAAATTCTACAAGTGAATTTAGTTGACAACGGCATAGAAGTGTGGGGTGCTTGGTGATACCTGAGACACGGTTAGCCAGCCCCGGCAGCGAAAAAGCATAAGCTTTGGAGTCAGGCCGACTTGGATTGGAATACTGGTTCTCCCATTTGCTGTGTGACTTGGGCCAATCATTCAACCTCTCTGAGCCCTGGGATAAGAAATGGAATCTACAGGAAAGAGCTGTTAAGAGGATCGTTGACATAATACAGGTAAAAGTCTCTAGTACATACTAGGTGCTCAGTTAAGCGGTGGGAATTATTAGTAATAACGATTAAAATTATGGTCTGTAACCCAATAAGAATTGAGAAGCAGATGAATTAAATCACACAGATTTAATCTGCAGATTGTAGGTCTCGCCACCAAGGATTCATTATTATTTCTTCCATATATTCCTCGTGTTATTCATTTGCTTATCCATTCATTCGCTCGATAAGTACATGCTGAGCACTTGTTACGTTAGGCTGTAGACATACAACATTAAAAATAACTGCGTGCCTTGGGGCGTCTGGGTGGCTCAGTCGGTTAAGCGTCCGACTTCAGCTCAGGTCACGATCTCGGGGTTTGCAAGTTGGAGCCCCACATCGGGCTCTCCGTGGTGACAGCTGGAGCCTGGAGGCTGCTTTGTATTCTGTGTCTCCCTCTCTCTCTGCCCCTCCCCTGCTCACGCTCTGTCTCTCAAAAATGAACAAAAAAAATAGAAAAAAGAAAATACCTGTGTGCCTCTTTTCTGGGACTTGACAATTTCCCCCGATGGGAGAAAGGGACATGTAGCTAGTTGGCAGAGTAACATGGGAGTTACCCGTGTGGACATTGGACCCAAACTCGGGTCTCATTCCCAGCTCTATCACTTACTAGCTCTGTGACCTTGGATTGGTTAACTTCTTTGGTCCCATCATCTATAAAATGAGTTGTCGATATTTCTCACCTCTGCTCTCCTCCTGTCCCCATTGTAAGGTTCTTAAGGAGATTAGATGAGCCGATACAAGGGTAAAGCACTTTGCCCAGTGCCTGGCCCATGGAACGCCTTAGTAAACATCAGCTACTTTTCTTTCCAGGCAGTTATGCCACTGTGGGGTTGATATTATAAACGGGGAATTCTAAGAGTCAGGAGCACCCATCAGATCTAAAGGTGCTTGTCTATCTGGCAAACTATGTATATTAAGTAATAATGGATCCCTCTAGATCATTAATCAACAGCTAATATAAAACTGGAATAAGAGGGGTGCCTGGGTGGCTCGGTGGGTTAGGCGTCCGGCTTTGGCTCAGATCATGATCTCCTGGCCCACAAGTTCGAGCCCCGCATGGGGCTCTGGGCTGACAGCTCAGAGCCTGGAGCCTGCTTCGGATTCTCTGACTCTCCCCCGCTCACACTGACTCGCTCTCTCAAAAAATAAATATTCAAAAAAAGAAAAAACTAAAACAAAACTGAAATAAGAATGTCTAATCAGCATCAGATAAGCAATGTGGTATAACTTCGGTCCAAAGCAAATAAACTTGATGCTTAATTAATTGAACTTTTAAATGTATTTATTAAAAAAATTTTTTAAATGTTTATTCATTTTTTGAGAGACGAAGAGAGACAGAGTATGAGTGGGGAAGGGGCAGAGAGAGGGAGACACAGAATCCGAAGCAGGCTCCAGGCTCTGAGCGGTCAGCACAGAGCCCGACGCGGGGCTCAAACTCATGAACTTTGAGATCACGACCTGAGCCGAAGTCGGACGCTCAACCGACTGAGCCACCCAGGCATCCCTATTTATTTATTTTGAGAGAGAGAGAGCAAGCACAAGCTGGGGAGGGGCAGAGAGAGAGGGAGAGAGGACCCCAAGCAGGCCCAGCACAGCTACTGCAGAGCCCGATGTGGGGCTCAAACCCACAAACCGTGAGCTCATGACCTGAGCCAAAACCAAGTCGGATGCAAAACCAAGTCAGATGCTGAGCCCTCCCAGGCGCCCCGAGAAACTTGACATTTTAGCCTTTAGGGCCTTATGTAGAGTGGGATGGTTCCGTTAAGCTTTGAAAATATTGGAAATTTCTGCCCTGGATTTCTAGAAATACCTTCACTGACCGACTACCAGGGTCCAGGGATCCCTCATCACCAGGATGGAAACTTCTGACCCAGGGAAAAGGAAGGAGGGGAGAGACAGAGAGGTGGAAGCAGACGTTTGCAGAGAAACTAACGCGTGAGGCGTTGGCTGCTTTCTGTCTTTAGCCATCCTGATGCACCACGAGGCTGCTCTATTTTCGCCCTTTGAGCTAAGTCAACAGGGGCTCAAAGAGGTCAAAGTAGTGCATTCTGGGTCAGGAGCTAATCTGTGTCTTCTGATTCCAAGCCTGGAGTTCTTCCTTGGACACCAGCTTGCGTCTCGTGAGAGTGTGAGGAGGGAGGTCGTTCCTCGGTTGTGGTGCTCTGCTCTCCGTGGTAGGTACACTTCTCTCCCTGGAGAGGGATGGGGCGAGGCAGGATTGGAGGGAGGATTACCCATCACCATCTTCCCACTCCAGGTCCTGGGAGGGGAAGGTTGCTGCTCTTGGGTGGGCGGCTGGACCAAGGGGTAATCAGGGAGACCAGGCGGGGGGATTGTGGCTGAGGACATGATGGTGCCTGTGAGCTCTTCCTGGGCGCTCTTAGTGAGGAAGCCAGCACCCAGGTTGGGACTCCCCAAGTCTCCAGGTGTCTGGATACAGACAGCACCCCTGGGGGAGTCCCCTTGGTTCCTGTCCTTTCCCCATAACCTTCATCAAAGGCCAGAGAAGTATGGTGCCTTGACCTTACTCCCTGGTTCCTTCCTGCCCTTGAGAATCTGGGTCGCGGAGAGAGAGAACCCCAACACCACTGAGTGCTCCTAGCTGAATCCCAGGCTGGGACACCTGGTCTGATAGCCATGTCTGCACAGGATAGAATTTTGAAATGACTTTATCTGGGAACATTTGGCTTATCTCCTCTGTGCCTGTTGTCCACCTTGTGCGTTGCTGTGCAGTAAAATGACATAATACATGGGAAAGCACATAGTAAACTTTAAAATGCAGCAAACTTACTGTTGTCGTTGTTATTATAGCATCCCAAGGCTCAAGAGGACTATAACGATGGCCTCATCTCATCCCCTAACTGGGGCAGGAATCCTTGTCGGGCACCTCTGACCAATTGCCAGCCAGCTCCCCCTGCATACTTGTTGTGACGGGGAGCTCACTCCTCGAAAGGTAGCCCCTTCTCTCCCTGGTTCGCTCTTGTGGAGAAAAAGTTCCTCTTTGGGTTGAGTTGAAGTCTGCAATCGTTGGACACACATCACACATGTTCCCGCTGTTCTCCGGGATTTAAGGACAGCTTCATGTCCCTGGTCATCTTTGTTCCCACACTCCCTCCCCCTCTCCCCCCCTCCCCCAGAGTACCTGTCTCTGATATCCCTATGAACTTTGCACAGGATCATTTTTAGATTCTTCGTTCCCTGGAGTTCCATCCACTCCAGCTGGCCAGTGTCCCCCCAGCAAAAAAGTGGTGCCCAGAACAAACACAGCCAACCCCTGCGGATGTGACCCGAGCGGGGCAAAGTGCGGGACAGGTTTCACCTCCTATCATCTACACTCTGTGACTCTATTAGTGCAGCACAAAAACAGTTGCATCAAATTTGCTCACTTGAAGCTTGTATTTTAAGCAAACATCCTGCAATCTTTCTCACCTAAACTACATCTGTGTCTCATGTTTGTAATTAGTTTAAATGGACCCAAGTTAAGAAATATCATGTAGCCATCACCTTAGAAGGCAAGCTTTCATGGGCTCTTCATCATATGACCCTCCGTCCCTGGTTCAGGGACCGTTGTTATTTCTCTGATACTTGCTTCCCTCCTGTGCTTAGTTTACTATGTATGCATAATGTTTAGTTCTGCCTGTTTGGGAGCTATATATAAATGGGATCATGCTGTATTGTATTGCTTTATGGTTTGCTTTTCCTCAAAACTATTTGAGATCCATCTATGCTGAATATGTAAGGGTAGTTTGTTCGTTATTGTTGCTGTAGAGTATTCCACTGTATGAATATTTTAAAATTTATTTATCCTACTGTTGGTGAACATTTGGGTTATTTAGTTGTTTATTGTATTATAAACTATGCCGCTTTGATGGGCGCCTGGGTGCACAGTCAGGTAAACGTCCGATTTCAGCTCAGGCCGTGAACTCAGGGTTTGAGTTCGAGCCCTGAGTTGGGCTCTGTGCTGACAGCTCAGAGCCTGGAGCCTGCTTCGGATTCTGCGTCTCCCTCTCTCTCTGTTCCTCCTCTGCTTGCACTCTCACTCTCTCTCTCTCTCTCAAAAATAAATAAAGATTAAAAAAAATTTAAGCTATGCCACCTTGAATATTCTTGTATGTGTCTCTTGGGGCACATGTGCAATGTAATTGATAAGTAATTATTTCATGTGTTTACATCTTGTCTCTCGGCTTCTTTCAGAATAGAGGAATCATGCCTTTTACACTTAATAAAGGCTTTGAGCACACACTAGTTCTCTCTAGAATATATACCTATGGGTGGAATTGCTGAGTCTTGGGATTTACGTAAAAGTACAAAAATGTACACCTGCTCTTATCTGATTGTGTGCTCCCAACTGATTGCAACATTGCTTTTTTAAACACTTGCTTGGCATGGGGAGCTCTGGGTGTCCAAACCAGCAGCCTGACCATTTCTGAGTGACCTTGATCTTGAGGGCCTGGCTTCAAGCCTCAGATTATCAATAGCAATAAAGATGCCTCTTACTCCCTGGAAAGAGTCCCTTCTAGAGAGGACACCAGCATCTGCTATCTTTATGGCCCCTACCTCGTGTTAGTCATCACAAGATAGAGGATGCACTGGGCTGCCCTATCGTGGACAGAAGACATTTGGGGGGAGTGGGCAGGGGAAATGATCCTGCTTGCTCTCTCAAAGGCACACCAGCCATCTGAGGATATTAACTGCTCAAAAAACTCCAGTCTGTATTCAGGTCCTCCCCTAATGCTAGCAGAATTTGGGACAAAAGTACAAACAGATGCTACACGTCCACCTAAAATTATTTAAAATTACACATCATTCCACCCGTTAACCTTAATATGTTCTATTCTACCTTGAGAAATGCGCATCTTCGGTGATGGGGAAGACCAGGGATTCAGAATTCCAGAACTCCTGAGATCCATGCACTTAACTGGGGTGGCAAGGGGAGCCCTGGCGGGGCTGGACTGTTGGCCCTTGGCCCCCTTTGTCTACACTGCACCTCAAATGTCCAGTTGGTGTGCCACCTCCTAAAAATACGGCTGCTGCTTAGCTACTTGGACACACGCCGTCTCTGCCCTGGAGAGGATAGACCCGGGAAGAGGCCACAGCCTCCAGCCATCTGGCGGGGGGATTCTGAGGTCACAGGCTCCCAGAACTTGGTCCTCAAGGGGGGGGGGCACATGTGTTAGGTGGGCATGTTCCCTGCACCCCGTGGGAGGACTGTGTCCAGACAGGGCCTCGGGCAGGCTCTCCAGTCGCGTGTAAGGGCGGTACTGTCTGCACATCACCTCTCCTTTCCCGTCCCGATGAGCACGGGGGCTGAGTTTGGCTGTGTCCCCATCATCTATCACAGTACCTGGTCCCTGTAAGTCACCTGGCACACAGGTGCTCAATGCCAAGTACGCCAGAAACAGTGCCTCACACTTTCTTTCATTGATGCCTTCCTCCGCCGCCACCCAGATGAGCCCTTGTGAGGTTCAGGGAGGTGAAGTGACTCGCCCAAGGTCACACAGCTACGAGGGGTAGAGGCTGGATTTGCACTCACTCGGCCACCCGGCCTCCTCGCTCGGCCTTTCGTCTGTGCTGGGGCGGCGGACTGCGAGCACCCCCCCTCCCCTCCACAGCCCCACGGCCCCTCGGTCCCTCCATCCTTTCTGCGCCCCTCTAGCCCTCCTCCCTCCTCCCGCCCGCCGCGCGCCGCCTGCTGCACCGCGCGAGGCCCCGCCCCTCCCCTCGGGCTACGTCACGTGCCGCCCGTCCCTCCCGCGCCTGCGCACTGCTTATTTCCCGCTGTCAGGATGAGGAGGCGGAGGTCGGCGCTCGGGTCCGTCTCTGCCCGCGGCTGTGGCGGCGCCGGCGGCTCCAGCCTTAGCGGTTCCTCCCTGGGCGGCGGCGGCGGCGGCTCGGTCGACGCCTCCTCCGCCAGCTGAGCCCCGCGGGAGCCCGGGACGCCGGCCGCCCGCCCGCCCCGCTCCCCGAGGCCGCCGCCCGGCCATGGCGCAGCCGGGCCCGGCTCCTCAGCCCGACGGTGAGGCGCCCACCATGGCCGGCGCGGCGGGCGCGGCCTGCCCCGCGGCGCGGGGGGACTCGGGCGGCGGGGGGCGCGCGCGGGCCCGGGGCCCCGCGGGGCGAGGCGGGCGCGCGCGCGGGGGCGGCGGGGGCGCGCGCGCGCGGGGGCGGCGGGCGCGGGGAGGGCCCGGCACGTGGGCCGCGCGGCGGGGAGGCTGCGGCCGGCGGGGCCTGGGCTGCGGGAGCCGACGGGACGCCCGGCTCAGGGCCCTCCCCGCGCGCGCCCCCGCCGGGGGCCGGGTGGCGTTCCCGGAGGGGCGGTGCGGCCTGATGGTAAGTGCCGGGGACCTGGGGGTCTGCAGGACCCGGACCCTCCTCTTCCCCTCCCCCCCCAGCCCAACCCCCCCCCCCCCTCCCCGACGGGTCTGGGCACATTTAGCCTCTTTGACCTTCGGCTTGCTCATCAAGAGAGGCCAACGCGTGCCTTTGCACTTTCCCCGCGAAGACGGCCACCTGCGTGTGCGCCAGGCCAGCAGCATCCTTGCGGGGGCATTCGGGAATAATGAGGACGGTGGTGTTGGAATGTGCGAGTCGGGGAAACGGGTCTGCATAGCCCTTGCCCTCTTGGAAGGAGAGGGTCCCCCCCCCCCCCAAATCCTAGGTCATCCAAGCTGGGTTGTCAGAGCCCTTCCTGATCTTCTGGGACGTGGGCTGAGCTCAAGACTTCAGAGCTCGACCACCTCGTCCCGGGGTTTACCGCCTGGAGTTGTGTTTGGAGACCGTGTGCTTGGCCCTTGGCCAAGTGTCTAGGTGAGGAAGTTCTTTCATGTGTGTTCCTGCAGTGGGCGTGTGTGCCTAGCAGTTTCCGTGTCAGCAGTGATGCTGGCGTGTGGCGCTGGGCGCACAGTAGGTGCTTAATAAACTTTGCCTTTGCTTGGGGTTGTCTCTGTAAAAAGCCGGTTCGTTCGTGGAAAACGGAGTCTTTGTTCTTGCCTTCCGGGAGCCCGAAACAATGTTATCAGATTTTAAGGCTAGCTGCTCTCTTGGAAGTGTGCTCTGGAGCCTGTTGGCCTTTGGTGTTAGGTTTTGTTAGTTGCCTATGGAGTTGCTGTGCATTCCGTTTCCGTGGGAGAGACGGGAGGGATCTCTGGTGGGCTCTCGCACCCGGGAGGCAAGCTGCCGTGTGGTCAGGCCGCACTTCTCACCTTTTGCATTTGGTGTCAGGGAGGAAAACTTTGCTTTTCCACAAACCCCTCTTTGTTACTGCTGACGGAGGCGGAATACCGAGAGCTCCAGTCGCTTCTGGTTCTGATCTGGAGGGGTAGGTATGCTTAGCTGGCCGCAACCTTCCCTGGAGTTGCATGGAAATAAATGTCTGGGGCAGCTCAGGTGACACCACTGCCTGGAATAAAAATTCTCTCCTCTTTTAAAGATGGGAAATGGTCTTCCTTGTAAATAGGCAGAAATGACTAAGCACTTGAAGGAGGGTAGGAAAAATTAGCTCTAGGAAGTCTTGTATCCTTGCTATTCTTAGTACAGGTTTATTCCCTGTTTTTCAAATCCTGTGACTCTGGGATGGGATTTAGTCTGTGTAGATTGCCATATTTATTTTCAATTAGTGTGGTAAGTGAGCAGCCACAGCCACTGTGTGCAGAAGGAGAGAGAATTCAGTATTTTCGAGTGCTTTGTGTCAGCGTCTTCTTAGAAGTTCATCTTGGGGATTTAATTTTTCTCTTTGGCCGAACTTAATATAGGTCACTTCTTAACACGTTAGGTTTCGGCACACTCGAATGTCTTAGCCCTGCTGAGTTTTAAAAATACATGCAGAATTCTTCTGTGTTGAATTGCCAGTAAAAGATCACTGTTTAGTTTTTTACTTTAATCTTGCCTGTCTCATTTTAGAAACAGCTGTCTTTTGGTTGATACTGTTTGTTTTCATTTGTTGACAGATCTTTGGTTTCCATGAGAATACAGTAGATGAAGAAAATAACTGATTTATGTGTAAATTCATAGGATGAAATGTAACTTTTTAAAAGCTTTTTAATTCCTTGTAAATTTATTGAAAAAGTATTTTGGTTTTTTTTTGCTGGTGCATCTTAGTTTATTCACTTAGAATCAAGGTGATTTTAGTAGCCAAAGAAATTCCATGTACATTTAATTATCCCATTTTATCTCGAGAATTCAAAGACTATATACAATGTACACATTTTCAAATTTTAGTATTTTAAAATCGAAGTTAAACTACATCGTAGATGCATTTGCTCTGATTTTTTATTTAAAAACACTGCCTTGTAAAATTCCTCCATTAAAAAAGTATGCGTATTAAGAAAAACTAGGTCTCCTCCCATCTCCCAGAAGTCACCACTATTGTTTTTCCTTCTTGACTTTTTTCCTGTAGTTACACAGACATGCTAAATTTGCCACTGAGGTGGACAGGCTGTCCATATATAGGTCTGCAACTTGTCTGTCTCACTTAATAAATGTTAGCTGTATTTAAAATGTATTTGTAGATGGTTCTGTGGCTGTGTCCTGTGCTGTAAGTACTGAGTGCTTTATCTCAGGAGATCTTCCTACCAGGGAGGTGGCTACTGCTGCTATAATGTTACTGTTTTTCCTATTTTATTGGTGAGGAAACTGAAGCACAAAGAAGTTAAAAGTGCCTAGAGTTACCTATAGCTAGGATGTGGCGGGGAGAGGGGTGGGGGCGGATTCAAATCCAGCCCATCTGATGCCTGGGCCCTCTGGTCAGTTCACTGGATCACAGACTACTTTCTGGGGTCAGTGTTCTGGATCTGCCTCACTCTTGCTCAGGAGTGTTTCATCCCATGCGTGCACTGTGCATGAGTTATTTGCCGGTTTTTCTACTGATGGACAAGTAGATAGCTTTCAAGTTTTTCATTATTTTATAAACGGTGCTGCAGTAGATAATCTTGTACCTGTTTTTCAGGTACTCTTTTACTTCTGTAAGATTACTGAATTCAAGGATAGGAGCTCCGAGTGGTTTAAATTTTAATAGCTATTGCTAGCTTGCTCTCAAAAAAGGCATCATTTACATGCCTGCCAGCAATATGAGAGATTGGGTTTCCTTTACACTCTTACCAGCCCTGGGTAATGCCGCCGTCATTTTAAATGTGTATCTTCTGATAGATAAAAAAAGATGATATTCTTCGATTAACAAATGTTTGCGTACCTGGTTTTTGCTGAGCTCTGCATTAGGTTCTAGGAAATTCAGTGGTGAACAAAACCAGACCAGTCCCTGCTCCTTGGCAGTGAATCAGAGGCCCATTGACTAGATAATCCCACAGACCAGTTTAAAACTATATATTCCACAAATACGAGTGTGTGGTACTTGCCAGGCACAGTTCTGGGTATTTGGAATGCATTAGTGGGCAACACCGATCATAACTGACCCTGTCTTAGTGTGGGGAGACAGATACTAAACAGATGTAAGCGAATAGTATGGATGGTCAGGTGGTAAATGCTGTGGAAGAAAAAAAGTAGTGTAAAAGGAAGGGGGATGGGTGGGTTTTAAATAGGGTGGTCGGAGCCTTATTGAGGAGATGATGTTGGAGCAGAGACTTGAAGGAGGTAGAGGCGTCAGCTGTGAGGCTGTCTGGAGGAAGAGGGTTCCAGACAGAGGGATCGGTTTTTGCCAATGCCTTGAGGAAGGGTGTGTCTGGCATGTCTGGGGAAGGGCCTGGAGGTCGGTGTGGCCAGAATGAAGTTATGGGGGGGCGTGGGGGTGGGGGTGGGGGAGGAGGGGAGAGGAGAGCCCAGGACATGAGGTCATGGGGTGGAGGCACATCTTGTAGGCCCTCGAAGCATTGATTGGTTTTCACGATGGGGACCATTGAAAGTTTGGAGCAGACGAGTGATGTGATACGATTTAGGTTTTAAAAAATCTCTCAGGCTGCTAGATGGGCAGTAAAGGGAGGCATTCATCTAGGAAGAAGGTGATGAGGCTTAGTGTAAAGAATTATTAAGTAGGGGCGCCTGGGTGGCTCAGTTGGTTAAGCGTCCAACTTCAGCTCAGGTCATGATCTTGCGGTCCGCGAGTTCGAGCCCCGCGTCGGGCTCTGGGCTGATGGCTCAGAGCCTGGAGCCTGCTTCCGATTCTGTGTCTCCCTCTCTCTCTGCCCCTCCCCTGTTCGTGCTCTGTCTCTCTCTGTCCCCGAAATAAATAAACGTTAAAAAAAAAATTAAAAAAAGAATTATTAAGTAATAGGAGAATACCTAAGAGCAAAAGAAAATTGTAAAGAATATAGGAATAGCAGGTGTGTGGAGCAGTCAGTGCCTCTAGGCTGAGGCAGAGCACCCAGGGAAGGAATAAATCTTTAAGAGGCCACTCCCAGAACTCAGATCCAGACTCTGTTGGCCCTCTGGGAGGCCACGTCTGCAGGACTTACTGGAAATCCACTTCTGGCTTGCCGGGGGAAGCCACCTGCATCTGGAACTTATTTTTGATGTGACATAGGGATCTAATTTTATTTTTCTTCCAATTTTTTTTAACATCCATTATTGACTAATTCATAAATTTGTTTGTTTGTTATAACTTCCTAAGTCTCCCAACTACTAAACTTGCAGGTACTTGATCCACCAAAACACGGAAGCTCTGAGTTAGCCCCCCTGTCTTAATACTCCAACATCCCCACACACACTAGTCCAGGATTGTGTGATATTCTTTAATTTGGGTGTCTTACCTGGCTCCCTGTGGACAGAACTGCCTTTGAATCTTAAGGGTTCTGCTTTCTAAAATCTTGGGACTACATCTTACACTAGGTCTTTATGCAGTGAAATTTGATGTGCGTTTTTGGTATAATCATTAAATTGAGTTTCGTCTTCAGGGGAGTATTTAGTAAACATATTTGTGTGATACAGCTGTGGCAGGTAATGTGCGGGGGCGGTTACAGAAATGAATTCGAGAGCCACAGTTCTCCTCTCAAGGATTCTGATCTGAGGGAGTGGGCGGGGGTGGGGGCCGCTAATGTGAACTGAGGGGCCTAGCGGTAGAAGGTCCTTCTCTGTTGGATCAGAGACGAAGCTGCTACCACCAACAAGAAGAGGTCTGCAGGGAGGTATCTTTGTTCTTTTTCCTCATTTGATAACCTGAGGTCCCCCCCCCCCCCCCCCCAGTTGTATCAGCCTAAACTTGTGTTGCCTTTCAGGCACCCGAAGGTGTCTTTACAGAATTTTTTTGTAAAAAAAAAAAAAAAAAGGAAGTGTGGTTAGTACACAGTGTTACATCGGGGTCCAGCACGGGGATCTGGTAGGTCTGTACATGATGCTATGAGCACAAGCGATCCCGTCGGTCACCACATGACACTTTTGCAGCACCACTGACTGTGCCCACGCTGAAACTCTTGTCCCCATGGCTTATTCATTCCATTCCTGGAAGCCTGGGCCTCCCTCTGCCCTCCACCCATTTTGCCCCCAGCCCGTCTGGCAGCCATTAGTTCTCATTCATGGGTTGGTCTCTGCCTTTTGTTACTTTAGTCATTTGTTTTTTAGGATTTTACATATAAGTGGAATCATACCGTATTTGTTTTTCTCTGACTTATTTCACTTAGCACAATACGTTCTGGGTCCATCCATATTGTCACAAATGGCAAGAGCCCGTTCTTTTTTATGGCTCCATAAAATTCCATTTTGTGTGTGTGTGTGTGTGTGTGTGTGTGTGTGTGTGTACACACACGCATATGTGCTACATCTTTATCTGTCCATCTGTCAGTGAACACACTTGGGCCGCTTCCGTATTTTAGGTATTGTAAATAACGCTGCAGGAAGCATAGGGGTACACATATGCTTTTGAATTAGTGTTTTTGTTCTCTTAGGGTGTATAGCCAGTACAGGGATTACTGGATGATATGATATTTCTATTTTTAATTAGTTGAGGAGCCTCCATTCTGTTTTTCAGAGCGGCTGCACTAGTTTGCATTCCCACCGACAGTGCATGAGGTTCTTTTTTCTCTACATTGTTGTCAACACTTGTTATTTCTTGTCTTTTTGATTCTAGCCGTTCTGGCAGCTGTAAGGTGATAGCTCATTTGGTTTTGATTTGCATTCCCTAATATTAGTGATGTTGAACATCTTTTCATGTGTCTTTTGGCCATCTGGATGTCTTCTTTGGAGAAATGTCTATTCAGGTCTTCTGCCCCCCCTCCCTTTTTTTCTCCTTTTTGTAAGTTTATTTCGAGGGAGAGAGAGTGGACGAGGAGCAGAGAGAGGGGGAGAGAGAGAATCCAAAGCAGGCTCCACACTGACAGCGTGGAGCCTGACATGGGGCCCTGTCTCACAAACCGTGAGATCATGACCTGAGCCAAAATCAAGAGTTGGATGCTTAACCAACAGAGCCGCCCAGGTGCCCCTCTGCCCATTTTTTAAATTGAATTGTTTGTTCTTTTGGTGGTAAGTTGTAGAAGTTCTTTATGTATTTTAGATAGTAACCCTTATTGGATATATCATTTGCAAGTATCTGCTCCCGTTCATTAGGTTGCCTTTTTGTTTTGTTGGTTTCCTTTGCTGTGCAAAAGCTTTTTATTTTGATGTACTCCTAATGGTTTTTGCTTTTGTTTCCCTTGGTTCCGGAGACACAGCTAGAAAAATGTTGCCATGTCTGATGTCAGGGAAATTACTGCTTGTAGTCTCTTCCAGGATTTTTATGACTTCAGGTCTCACATTTAAGTCTTTAATCCGTTTTGAGTTTATTTTTGTGTATGGTGTAAGAAAATGGTCCAGTTTCATTCTTTCGTGTGTGGGTGTCCAGTTTTCCCAACACCATTTATTGAAGAGACTGTCTTTTCCCCATTGTATATTCTTGCCTCTTCTTTCATAGATTAATTGACCATACAAGCATGGGTTTATTTCTGGGCTCTCTAGTCCCTTGACCTGTGTGTCTGTTTCTGTGCCAGGACCATACTGTTTTGATGCTAGAGCTTTGTCGTATAGCTTGAAGTAGGGATTGTGATGCCTCTGGCTTTGCTTTTCTTTCTCAAGATTGCTTGGGCCGTTTGGGGTCTTTTGTGATTCCATACAAATTTCAGCATTATTCTAGTTCTGTGAAAAATGCTGTTGGTATTTTGATAGGCATTGCATTGAATCTGTAGATTGCTTTAGGAAGTATGGACGTTTTAAGGGTATTCATCCAGTCTATGAGCATGAATGTCTTTCCATTTGTTTATGTCATCCTCAATTTCTTTCATCAGTGTTTTATAGTTTATAGGGGTCTTTCACCTCTTTCATTGAGTTTATTCCCAGGTATCTTATTTAAAATTTTTTTAAAGTATTTACTTATTAAAAATTTTTTTAATGTTTATTTCTGAGACACAGAGAGACAGAGCATGAGTGGGGGAGGGGGAGAGAGAGGGAGACACAGAATCAGAGGCTCTGAGCTGTCAGCACAGAGCCTGACGCAGGGCTTGAACCCATGAACCGCGAGATCATGACCTGAGCCAAACTGACTGAGCTACCCGGGTGCCCTTAGGTGTTTTATTCTTTTTGGTGCGTTTGTAATGCCTGACATTCTTTTGTTGATCTTTGTGACAGATGTCCGTTGGTAATGACTTGTGGTGGCGCCTGATGTTCTTTGGATGTGTTTTGCCTGTAGGGAGTAGTAGGTACAGAGCTGTCTTCCCGAGAGGGGTCCTAACGGCTAGTTGTCTTCCCTAATGTTACAGACCAGGAAGTGAGGACTAAAGAGAGGGATGTGACCTGCCTCGTAGCAGAGCTGGCACTGGACTTTAGGGGGCGAGTGGGGCTGTCTTCTGGTTACTGCTTCCGTTGACGCAGAATGAATTCTGTTGATATGCCTCATGGTGTCGCCTGAGCAGAATCCTATAATTGACGTAACTTGATTATAGGTAAAAGGCATGAGACTTTCCCAGTATCATTCCATTTTCCTTAGTACTTTCATTCTTTAAATAAATATTTTATTGTTTCTGCTTAATGCATGGCGGGCATGGTGTTGCGAATATTACAACACGATAGAAATGCTCCTTTCATTATGGACTGGAAGTCTGGTGGTGAGTACAGACTCCATGTGGAAAGGGCAGGCTGATGGTGCTGTCCCCAGCACACTGTTTGCCATAGAATACACATGAGCTATAGGTTTTCGTTGCAAGAAAGTCAAAGGACAATGTGCTATTACAATAATGGAGCTTTTATTCATTTACAGCATTTTGACAACACATAGTGGAGCTTCTTGTTTATTTTTAAATTTAGAGAGAATGAGCTGGGGAGGGAGGGGAGGGAGGGAGGGAGGGAGGGAGAGAGAGAGAGAGAGAGAGAGAGAGAGAGAGAGAGAATATGAATCTGAAGCAGACTCCACGCTCAGGGCAGAGCCTGATGCGGGACTCAATCCTACCACCCTGGTCATGACCTGAGCTGCAATCAAGAGTCAGATGCTCAGCCAGCCGAGCCACCCAGGTGCCCCTAAGATTTTATTTTTAAGTAATCGCTACACCCAACGTGGGGCTGGATTGTGTAACCCCGAGATCGAGAGTCACATGCTCTACCGACTGAGCCATCCAGGTGCCCCTTTGGAGAAGTGTCAGGTTTGCAGCAAAGTTGAGCAGAAAGAACCGTCCCTTATACCCCGTACCCCGCCAGACGCCCCGCCACCAACATTCCACCTCCGTGTGGTACATTTGTTACAGTCGGTGAACCTGCACATGGTTCTCACCCAGAGTCTGTCGTTTATATCAGGGGTCGCTCTTGGTGTTGGACATCCTATGAGTTTGGACGCGTGCGATGAGCTGTATCCATTGGCTGTTGTATACAGTACGCATTTTTGCTGCCCTAAGAATCCCGTGTCCCACCTGTTCATGCCTCTTTCCCCCTAAATCCTTGGCAACCACTGATCTTTTTTTCCACTGTTTCCATACTTCTGCCTTTTCAAGAATGTCATATAATTGGAATCCTCCACATTGGCTCTTCTCACATAGCAGTATGCATTTAAGGAGCCTCCATGTCTTTTTGTGGCTTTTCGGCACCGATTGCTGTTGCACTGTGTGGATGTTCCAGTTTATCCCTTCACCGTGGAAGGACGTCGTGGTTGCTTCCAAATTTGGGCGATCATGAGTAAAGCTGTGTAATGCAGATTTCTGTGTGGATGTAGTTTTCAGCTCATTTGGGTGAAACCAAGGAGTGCAATTGCTGGGCCGTACGGTAAGAGTAGGAACGCGTGAGAGTTCCTATTGCTTTACACGCTCAGCAGCGTTTGGTGTTGTCTGTGCTTGGGGTTTTATCCGTTCTAGTAGGTGTGCAGTGGTGTCTCGTGTTAATTTGCAGTTTTCTAATGACAGGTGATGTGATGTTGAGCATCTTTTCGTATGTTTATTTGCCATTGCTCTATCGTTTGTGAGGTGTCTGTTCAGAATTTTACTTACTTATTTTTAATTTTTATTTTTTTTAACATTTATTCACCTTTGAGAGAGAGAGAGAGAGAGAGAGAGAGAGAGCGAGCATGAGTGGGGGGAGGGGCAGAGAGAGAGGGAGACACAGAATCCAAAGCAGGCTCCGGGCTCTGAGCTGTCAGCACAGAGCTCGACACACGGCTTGAACCCATAACCGTGAGATCACGACCTGAGCCGAAGTCAGACGCTTAACCGACTGAGCCACCCAGGCGAATTTTGGCCCATCTTTTAATCAGATGGTTCATTTTCTTAACTGTGGAGTTTCAAGGTTTCTTTTTATATTTTGGATACAAGTCCTTTATCAGATGTGTCTCTTGCAAGTATTTTCTCTGAGTCTGTGGCTTGTTCTCACTTCCTTGACAGTGTCTCTTGCAGAGCAGAAGTTTTTAATATTAATGAAGTCCAGCTTATCAATTATTTCTTTCATGGATTCTCCCTTTGGTGTTGAATCTGAAAAGTCATTGCTGTACCCAAGGTCATCTAGGTTTTCTCCTGTGGTTTTGCTCTAGGAGTTTTATAGTTGTGCATTTTGCATCTAGGTCTGTGACTCATTTTGAGTTAATTTTTGTGAAGGTTGTAAGGTCTCTATCTAGATGATTCTTTTTTTTTCGATGTGGCTATCCAGCTGTTCCAGTGCTATTTGTTGAAAAGACTGTCCTCTCTGTTGAACTGTCTTTCCTTCTTTGTCACAGATCAGTTGACGGTATTTGTGTGGCTCTGTTTCTCGTGCTGTTTGTTCCATTGCTACATTTGTCTATTCTTTCATGCTATGTGTTCCTAAATTTCTTTTTTCTTTTTTTCAAAGGGAGTCCCCCTTTTTTAAAATTTTTATCTTTTTGAAGGTGGGAGAGGCAGAAGGAGGGGAGGGGGGAGAGAGAATCTTAAACAGGTTCCCCCAACGGGGAGCCCCGCAGGGACCTGATCTCATGACTGTGAGCTCATGACCCGAGCCAAAAATCAACAGTCGGGTGCTCAATCGCCTGAACCACCCAGGCACCCTAAATTTCTTAATTAAAAACTTGGCGGTGGCACCTGGGTGGCTCAGTCGGTTGAGCACCTGACTCTTGATTTTGGCTCAGGTCGTGATCCCCAGGGTCCTGGGATCAAGCCCTGCATTGGGCTCTGCACTGAGCGTGGAGCCTGCTTGAGATTCTCTTTCTCCTCCTCTGCCCCTCCCCTGCTTGCATGCTCTCTCTAAAATAAAAATAAGAAGAAGAAATTTTTGCATTGGAAATAATAAATGTTCGTGGTAAAATAATTCGTAATATCTAACATGAGAGGAAAAGTCCATATAAGCTCATCCCTCAGATAAGCACTGTTAGAGGCCTGGTATATGTCTTTCCCAGTTTTTAAGAATTGTACTCATTCTGATGATTTAAAAGTGGAATCGTGCTGCCTATGCCATTCTCAAGCTTCACTTTGTTTTTGATATAGATTATGTCATCGATTTTTAAATAGGTATTAATTTTTGTGGTTACACAATATAGATGCATTATGATTTTTTAAATTAAGTTCCCATTGAGAAATACTTGTGCCATTACAGTAATGCTGCAGTGAATATTCTTGTACCTGTTTTTGCACACTCATGTGAGTGTTTTTTGTGGTATAAATTCCTCGAACTGGAATTACTGAGTCAGAGAATGTGCACATTTAAAAATTTAATGACAAATCCAAATTCTCTTTCAAAAAGGTTCGACAGTTTACAGGCTCCCCATCAGGGCATGAGAGAGAATGTCTAGCTCCTTAATTTAACAAATTAAGTTCTTTGCATAGGGGGGAGTTGACTTCTTTGTCCCGTGTGTAGCAGGTGCAGCAGAAATTTCCCCCAGTTTTTTTAAATTCAAAAAATTTTTTTAATGTTTATTCTTGAGAGAGAGAGAGAGAGAGAGAGAGAGACAGAGCACAAGTGGGGGAGGGGCAGAGAGAGGGGGAGACACAGAATCTGAAGCAGGCCCCAGGCTCCCAGCTGTCAGCACAGAGCCTGACACGGGGCTCGAACTCACAAGCTGGGAGATCATGACCTGAGCTGAAGTCGGACGCTCAACTGACTGAGCCACCCAGATGCCCCTCCCCCAGTTTGTTTTTTAATTTTGAGATGTTTTGGCAAATGGAAGTATTTTAATTTTTATGTGAATTAAAAGTGTTTTCCTTTATAGCTTCTGGATTTACTTCTACCTCTTTGTGGTCTAGTATTTGCTTTTAAATATTTGATCACCCTGGGATTTGTTTTGATGTAAGGACTGAGATAGGAATCCAGCTCCTACAATTTATTTTCAAATGGCTAACCAGAACTTCTTGTACCATGTGGTGATTAATCCATTTCTCTCCATTGATTTTGAAATGCCACTGTTTATTATATGCTAACTATCCAGGAATACTTGAGTCCATTTCTGGATTGTATTTTGTTCTATTAATTTATCTATTCCGGTGTAATACCATAACAATATTGCTGTACCTATTTGCAATAACAATTGTACCTAATTGCAATAACAATTGCTGTACCTATACTTTTCTAACGTTTTAGTATTTTAAGAGCCAGGAACCCCTCATTGTTCATCTTCTCAAGTTTTCCCCCGCTACTCTTTGGTATTTATTAATTCAGATAAAATTTGGAATGATCACATTAAGTCTGCCCACCATGCTCCCCTTTCCTGCCCCCCCCCATAAAAGGCCTGTAGAGAAAAGCTCATTGATTGAGTTTAAAAAGTAAAGATATCTCCAACAAAAATCTTTACAATTAAAGTGCTTTATGAGACTTTAAATGCATTAAGTATATTATTACTCCTTCAGATTCTTAAAATTAAAAAAAAAAATTTTTTTTTAATGTTTATTTATTTTTGAGACAGAGAGAGACAGAACATGAACGGGGGAGGGTCAGAGAGAGGGAGACACAGAATCTGAAACAGGCTCCAGGCTCTGAGCTGTCAGCACAGAGCCTGACGCGGGGCTCGAACTCACGGACCGTGAGATCATGACCTGAGCCGAAGTTGGACGCTTAACCGACCAAGCCACCCAGGCGCCCCCTTAAAATTTTTTTTAATGTTTATTTATTTATTTTTGAAACAGAGAGACAGAGTGTGAGCTGGCAAGGGGCAGAGAGAGAGGGAGACACAGAATCCGAAGCAGGCTCCAGGCTCTGAGCTGTCAGCAGAGCCCGATGCAGGGCACGAACTCACGAAGTGTGAGATCATGACCTGAGCCAAAGTGATGCTCAACTGACTGAGCCACCCAGGCGCCTCGATATAATAGTATTTTTATAGGATACTCTTCCCACTTACAGGAAGAAATGTTCATGATCTATTCAATAATCTTTTTTTTTAATGTTTATTTATTTTTTTGAGAGAGAGAAAGAGAGAGCGTGAGTGGGAAATGCAGAGACAGAGGGAGACACAGAATCTAAAGCAGGCTCCAGGCTCTGAGCTGTCAGCACAGAGCCGGACAGGAGGCTGAAACTCATGAACCACAAGATCATGACCTGAGCTGAAGTCGGATGCTTAACTGACTGAGCCCCCCAGGTGCTCCTTAAATAGTGTTATTTTTAATGACTGTGTAGTATTACATTGTATGGATTCCCTAATATGTGTAATATTCTCCATGAATATTTAAGTTTTCAATTTTTTTCTATTACAGATAGCACTGTAGTAAACTTCCTGACACATACGTTTCTAAACATTTGTGCAGATATTTCCGTCAGTAAATCTGTAGTTGTTTCAAAGGTTGTGTACATTTAAAATTTGTACTTTTAAAATATGTAGTTTTGATACATATACATTTTGATGTATTCTTGTGTGTTAGGAATACTTCTCTCAGAGCAATTGGAAATCCAATCTCTAGTGGCTTACACAAGTAAAGGATTCAGTTTGTGTTTGTGTGTTTGTGTGCGTGTGTAGCAAGTTCAGAAGTAAAGAAAGCAGTCCAGGGCAGGTTCAACTGCTCGAGGATGGCGATGGTCCAGGTTTCTTCTTTTCCTTTCCTCCCATGTGAACCTGCTTGTTTATTTTGAGAGGGAGAGAGAGAGCATGCACGCAAGCAGGGGAGGGGCAGAGAGGAAGAGAGAATCCCAAGCCGACTCTGTGCTGATAGTGCAGAGCTCGCTGTGAGGCTGGATCCTGCCAACTGGGAGATCATGACCTGAGCCGAAATCCAGAGTCAGACGCTCAGTTGTCTGAGCCACCCAGGTGCCCCTGCAGATTCAGTTCTGATTGCCCCTTGGGAGTATTTATTCCTTTAGGTCTTTTAGTATTTCCTTTATTATGTTGGTTGGATCCTCTCCTTAAGGCACATGGATCATCCTTATATCGGACGTTTTTGTTTCAGGCCTTTTTGATCTGTTTCATAATATTAAAGTATTTCTTAATGTTGGACAAATTTTTGTATACTTGGGATAAACTCAAGTTGTTTGTTCTAACTAGTATGCATCTAGATTCGATTTGCTAACGTTTTAACTGTTTTGCAATTATATTCGTAAGTGCAGTTGGCCTGTGTTTCCATTTTGGAACTACCTTAGGTTTTGGTGTCTTGATTATCCAAGCCTGGTAAAATAAACTGGGAAATATTGTATCTTTTACTATACTGAGGAAAGTTTAAATAATGTAGGAAATATTTATTCCCTATAGATTTGATAGAATTTGTTTTGTTTTCTGTGAGGTTTCATCTTGAAATTGTAAAGCTCCTTTGTAATCTTTTTGGTCATTTTTCTATTGTTAGACAGTCAACATTGTTGCAATTAGTATCTATGATTACTCTTTTAGGATAAATTCTTGTTAGTGACATTGCTTGATTAAAGAATATACAGACTTTTAAGACTTTTTTTTTTAATGTTTGTTTAGTGTTGAGATAGAGACAGAGCGTGAGCCAGAGAGGGGCAGAGAGGGGGATGGAGACACAGAATCTGAAGCAGGCTCCAGGTTCCGAGCTGTCAGCACAGAGCCCGATGTGGGGCCCAAACCCATGAACCGTGAGATCATGATCTGAGCCAAAGTCAGATGCTTAACCGACTGAGCCACCCAGGCGTACCCAGCTTTTAAGACTTGTTGTTGACTACCACATAATCACCTGTCTTGAAATAGACCCTGGATTTGTTTTAATCAGGTACAGTAAGGTGACAGATACAGAGACAACTGCCTTTGAAAGAAGAGTTTATTACTTACAGTCGCCAAGAGGGAGGCATGCTGTGTCTTGCAGGGTCCCATGGAAAAAGGCCAGGTCACATAGGCAGAAGGAGCACGGGGAAAGCATGGCCTATAGCCTTCATTGTCTCTGTGGAAGGAAACAGGTGGGACAGAGTAGGCGAGATTGAACAAGGTTAGGATTGTATGGTTTGAACGATGTCAGAGTGCTCTGGTCTATGGGGGTTGTCTCTGGTTTTCTGATACCTGGCCGTGCATGGGGTTTAGGGCAGGGGGAAGTACCGGCTTGGTGTATAAGAGTTAGATCAGTGAGGTAGTTGTAGTGTGGACTTGGGATTAGTTGGTTTGCATGCGGTAGGCATGTTCATAGGTGCATTATTACCCAGAGGAATTAGCCAGCCCTGGGAGGGGCAGTCCCTTCCTGGCAGTGGGGCCCCATGATGTTAAAGCCTCATAAAATATGGAAAACAAAAAACGTTAATTACGCCATCCTTTAAGATTGTAGTCTTTTGTGCTCCCACCAGCAGTGCCTGAGCACGCCAGCACTAAGTAGTGGTGTCTTAAAAAAAAAGTCCCCCAAAAATTGGCTGGTGAGCAGGAGTCTTGTTCAGATTTGCATTTCTTTGGTTTCTGTTCAGCTTTTGCAAACGATCTATTTTTATCCTTTAACCATTAGATCATGTTTGTCTCTTTATCGTTCATTAAGAGCTTTTCATATGAAGGCATTACTCCAGCAAGTCTAGGTATTTTTTCGGGTGTGAAACTTTGTTGCCATCAGTCTGAATTAGTTTGGCAAAGTGATCAAAGGAGAGCAAGTGATGGTGTTGGGAGGGCGTCACCTGTACAGGTGGAAACGTCACCTGCCTGTGGACCACGTCCACTCTTTCAACAGCCTTAAAGACACTTGTGGATGAAACCTTCTCTTTATTCTCATCACCAGAGTATTTCTTGTGTGGTGATTAAGAAAGGGAAAGCCTTTTTGTTTGGTTATTACTGAATGACCTGGTTGAATTTGGGACAAGAAATGAAATTATTTCCTTTATGCACTGTCTTCTTGCATTAAAAGATGTTTTTTAAACTTTGAAAAATACCCATGGATATTTTAATTTTTTTAAAATGTTTTTATTTATGTTTGAGACAGAGACAGAGCATGAACGGGGGAGGGGGCAGACAGAGAGACCCAGAATCTGAAGCAGGCTCCAGGCTCCGAGCCGTCAGCACAGAGCCCGACATGGGGCTTGAACCCCTGAACTGTGAGATCGTGACCTGAGCTGAAGTCGGACGGTCAGCCGACTGAGCCACCGAGGCACCCCATCCCATGGATGTTTTATACGCGGTGTTTGCACAGTTTTGGTAGGATGGCTGGGTCTTGCCTGCACGTGTGCAGTACTTCCATCAAACTTCATTCTGCTGTGACATGGCGAGTGTCGGTAAGTGTGGGTGCAGGACGGAGAGGACGCCCGCGGAGCTTGGGGGACCCGCTGTCGATTTGGATGGGCCTCTGCACAGTAGGGACCGTTGACCTGTTGTCTAGACTGGCACTCGCTTTGTGAGTTGATGGCAGATCGCTCGCCTTTGTCACTTTTGACCTCCGGGCTGGATACTTCTTTGTTGTGCAGGGCCGCCCTGTATGCCCTAGGGTGTAGCGGCATCTGTGGCCTCTGCCCAGTGGGTGCCGGGACCCCTCCCCCATGCTGTGAGGCCCAGAAACGGTTCCCACCTCGCCAGATGCCCTCTGGGGAGCAGAGGCACCTCCAGTTGAGAATCACTGGTTTATGACCAACTGCTTTCAGATGCCCCTTTACCATTCCGATGTAAAATTATGCACACGATGAACAGAATAATCTGACAGTATGATGCTCTTACTGTAAGGGAAAGTAATTTGTAAGTAAGTAATGTATTTCAGCATGTAAGCGACCAGTGCGACTCAATGAAAGAGAAGCCCTAGGAGGTGGTCTGAACACCTGATTCTAGTTCCCACTCATGTGATGAGGGAATGCTCCGTGTTCATCTCCTGTGTTAAATACCTGTGGTCACAGGGAGGTCTGTCTGGGCCTTGGCAGGTCAGCATTTCGCCCCTTGCCCCCCCAGTATCAAGGTCAGTGCTCTCTGCTTGAAATGTTTTACCTGTTGGTTTCTCATGTCACCATCTAGGGACATAGAATTACTTTTCTTTATGCACTTGTAGGCACGTTGGCTATTTACCAAAGTTTCGATCCCTCTTATGTATGACCTTGATGTTTCTGAAAAGCTCATAAATAACGCATTCAACTTGCCTTATAAATAAAATATAAACTCTGTATTTTTATATATTTATGAAGAACTTTTTTCTGATAAGTAACTTCCAATGTCAATTTTGTAGCTAGATGGTGGCCTTTTTATAACACAAGTGTAGGCAGATCGGAAATTACATCTACATTTTAGGTTTTCTGTGTTAGAATGAAGAACTGTGTACATAGGGAATTTGAATTTATAGTATGATAAAACAGGATTCTAAGAAAGGTTTGACTTTTTCCCTATACATGATAAATATTTTATTTTTATTATTATTTTTTTAACATCTATTCATTTTTGAGAGAGAGCATGAGCAGGGGAGGGGCAGAGAGAGAGGGAGACACAGAATCCGAAGCAGGCTTCAGGCTCTGAGCTGTCAGCACAGAGCCTGACCGGGGCTCGAACCCACGAGCCGTGAGATCATGACCTGAGTCAAAGTTGGATGCTTAACTGACTGAGCCACCTCGGCGCCCCCTCATATGATAAATCTTAAGAAGATTCGAAACCAATTACTACTTTATATTAAAGGAATGGGTAATAACCAGAAACAATTAAATTTTTTGACTAAATAGTTCTCCATTGTGACTTGTGTGTGTGAATGTGTATAAAAGCCCCATTATCTGGAATGGTGGGGGAATGATGTTTTATGAGCATATTATTTTTCAGCTAATTTAGACTTAAGCTGTCAACACAGAAGAGGCAAGACAAAAAAAAAAAAAAAAAATAACCCTACGAGTCCTTTCTCTGGAATGTTGTAAACACCTGGGAGGTAAAAAGATGCGTAGGTAGACCCCCTGCCCTCCACTCGTCCACGTGTCATGACTGTCGGTGTGCAGCGAGTCTTGTTTTTTCTGGAACCCTCTCTCTACCTCCTCTCCTGGATTTTTGGATAGCAAATCTCAGGCATGCACGATTTCATTTGGAAATAGTTTGGTATGTATGTAAACATAGCTACAGTACCATTATAACACCTAAAAACTAAAAACAGTTCACAATAATTCTTCATCACCAAATGCACAGGCGGGTCATGGCTGAAATTTTTTCCTCTGTCTCAGTTTAAAAAGTTGAATTTGTTCAAATCAGGATCCAGAATAAGGGCCATTCTTAAAATCGGTTGATGCGTCTGGTCTCTTTTTGTCCCTTATAATTCATTTGTTGAAGAAATCCATCCCGTAGCTATGTCCACTCTTGGAACTTGCTGATTGTGTCCATATTTTGGTGTTCTCCATATGCTTCTGCCTTCTGTGTTTCCTCTAAATTGGAAGTTAGATCTAAAGTCATAATCAGGGGTGCCTGGGTGGCTCTGTTGGTTAAGTGTCTGACTTTGGATCAGGTCATGATCTCGTGGTTCATGAGTTTGGGCCCCGTGTTGGGCTCTGTGCTGACAGCTCAGAGCCTGGAGCCTGCTTTGGATTCTGTGTGTGTGTGTGTGTCTCTCTCTCTCTCTGCCCCTCTCCCACTTGTGCTCTGTCTCAAAAAAACCCCATTAAAACATTAAAAAAAAATACAGGAAACATTAAAAAATTTTTCAAGTCATAGATCTGGGTTTTTTGGTTTGCTACATGGTTTTGTTATCTTGTGTGTGTGTGTGGTGGTTTCGTTTTGCTTTTTTTTTTTTTTTTTGTTTTTAAGTTTAAGAGACAGAGAACACCAGCAGGGGAGGAGCAGAGAGAGAGGGAGAGAGGGGATCCCAAGCAGACTCTGAGTTTGAACGCATGTACCCCGAGATCATGACCTGACTCAAAATCAGGAGTGGGTGCTCAACCGACTGAGCCACCCAAGCGCCCCTCGTTTTGCCTTTTTGAAGACTGTCTCAGAGTAGTAGTCTGTACGTCTGTCGGGGGCACGTCGTGTCAGGTTGTCTCTTTTTGAGATGTAAGGCCATTGATGATCATTTCCTAGATTTCTCCATTCAGTAGGGTTTGTAAACAGTAATTAATAGCTGTCTACGTCTATAAAGAAAAATTCTCCGTGTGTGTTTTGCTACTTTAAGGTACAGTGTGTGTGGGACTTGGGCGATAAAGGAGTGATACTTTACCCTGGGGAGTTTTCAAACTAACGACATGGTTGCCCAGAATCCTTCCAAGGTGAGCAGTCAGGTTCTTTTTTCCTTCATGCATGAAGAATATGTGGATTTAAATAATGCGTATTTGTGTTTTACTTCGTTATCGTTATTTTGGTTGGTTGTATTAGTTTACTACGGCTCCCCCAACAAATCACCACAAACGGGATGACTTACAACAACAGAAATTCACGGTCTCACGGTTGAGGAGGCCAGAAGTCCTGGATCAGTATCTCTGGGCCGGAGCATCAGGCGTCGGCAGGGCTGCGCTCCCTCCAGAGGCTCTAGGGGGCGTCAGGTCTGGTCTCTTCAGCTTCCGGTGGCTGCTGGCATCCCCTGGCCACCTGGCTCCATGCCTGCCTGGTGGTCCTGTCGCCTGGTCCTCTGTGTGTCTCACAACGCCCGTTTCTTTCTTGTAAAGGTGCATATAGATTGCGTTTGGGGCCCACTGGGTAATCCACAAACTCCTGAAGATCCTCAGTCATGTCTTTTGCCATATAAGGTTAATATTTTAGGTTCTGAGGATCAGGAAGTGAACGTGTCTTGGGGGGGAGCGGTGGTACTTTGATGTTCAAATGATCTCTTTGGCCCACCGTATCCTCTAAGACTCCTAAGTCCTGTGACACGACCCCAATAGATGCCAAGGTGTTTCAGGTTTGTTCTGTACACTTCCTGTCCCAGGCCTGGAGTCGGTCTTTTTTTTTTCCCCTGAGGAGCCCTAGTTCCTTGTAGTGGGAAACTGTATTTAGAGACCACATTCTGGGTGCCAGGATGTAGCATGTATTATTGTTCCAAAATAAATTACACTTCACCCTGTTTCCTTAAACAACGTGGGCTGGACATCATTAAATCTTTTATCAACGATTTATTATTACGAGTATGAGCTTGGGGACTGAGCCGTAAGCTGGTGACTTTTCCAGTGCTGGTGTATTTTGAACTTACGTTTGTTTGCTTTTATATTAAACGGTATGAGATTTTAGTTCGGCTCTAGTTATGGTTTGTTTTTCTCTGTGACCCAGGCCTCCTGATGTCCGTGAGGTCTGTTTCTCTCTTCTGAGGCTTTTCAACGTACTGTCTGCAGTCCTGTCTAAACTCTGCTTTTTCTTTGTGCTTGTTCTCTGTCCAAGTCCAAGAAAACTAAGGGTTATTAGGAGATAAAATCAGATCTTACAGAGTATATTAACACTAAGTAGGACAGGAAGAGAAGTCTGCTTCTCAGCTAAGTATTTAAATGCATCTGTTTTTCATTCTTATTGACTGTGAAGACTGGGGGTGGGAGGGCAGGGCGGTGGTTGTGTGTGGAGGGGTATTCGGGCTTTGCTGCGTGGTCAGTGTGGCCAAACCTCTAGTTAAAGCATCAATAAAGGCATTCATTTTTTTGAATTTGAAGACCAGAGTTTAACCTGTAGCATTTTAAAAAATAAACTTTATTTGAGGATAGTTGTGGACTCACAGAAAAGCTGGGAAGAGGGTACAGAGTTTTCATGCTGCACACGTAGTGTCCTCCATTAATAACAGCGTGCTTTAGTACGGTACGTTCGTCAAGTTAGTGGACTTAATGGCGATACGTTATTCTGAACCAAAGTCCATGGTGTGTTCAGATTTCCTCAGCTTTTTCTCAGTGTCCTTTGCGTGTGCCTAGACCCTGTCTGGATAGCACATTGCATTTAGTCCCTGTTTCTCCTCTCGCTGGACTGACAGTTTCTCTGACTTTGTTTTTGGTGAGCTTACCGTTGTCAGGAAGGACTGGTCAGGTGTTTTGTAGACTGTCTCCCCAGTTGCAGTCTGTCCCATGTTTTCCTCATGGTTAGACTAGCGTGGTGGGTCTCGGAAGAGGACCACCCAGGTTAGGGCGCCACCCTCGCTGGGGCCGGTCGTGTCATCAGCACTGATGGCAGCCTCGACTTGCCTGCTGAGCATGTGTGTTACCGTTTCCGGGAGCTGAAGTTCCCCCCCTCCCCCCCCCCATCCACCTCTTCCTCTCTTCGGTACCTCTTCACATGTACTCTCTGGAAGGAAGTCCATACGTGCCCCCACGTAGTGTTAGGAACTAAACCAACCAGATTGATGATAAGCAGATTTTTCCAGGGCACTTCCTATCTTTTAACCAGTGTTCCTTCCTTGTGGATTAATTTTTTAAATCCGTGCCCAGCGCCCCACGAGCAGCCTCTCCGAGATGGTGGTGGGAGCGGCGGTGTGCTGTGTCCTCTCCGTGTTCTCTGCTGCGAACACAACTGTTTGCTTTCAGGCCACAGGGCACCTCAGAGAAGATAAGAGGTAGTTGACAGAGTCCTCGGGAGGACGGGAGAAGTAAGTCCCAGGCCACTGGTTCTCAGCCTTTAGCATGAATCTAAGGGCCCCATGCCCAGAATTTCTGATTCCAGGGTCTGGGACTGGCTCTGAGGATTTGCGCCCTTATTATTATTATTATTTTTTAATGTTTGTTTATTTTTGAGAGAGAGAGACAGAGACAGAATGCAAGTGGGTTGGGGCAGAGAGAGAAAGGGAGACACAGAATCCGAAGCAGGCTCCAGGCTCCGAGCTGTCAGCACAGAGCCTGACGCAGGGCTCGAACTCACGAGCTGTGAGATCATGACCTGAGCCAAAGTCGGACGCTTAACCGACTGAGCCACCCAGGTGCCCCGGATTTGCGCTTTTAACGAGTTCCCAGGCAGTGGTGATCCTGTGGTCTCAAAGCCACACTTCGACGGTCATGCTCTGGGCCCAGTTTGAGGGGGACAGCAGGAAGCTGCCGCAGGACTGGCCCGGCGGGCGGCTGTTTTCTGTGCTGCTGCCGAGCGCACGGAGCCCCACTTTCCACGGTGCCACCCCCCTCCCCCCCCCCCGGGCCAGCCGCTGACGGCCTCGCGGGAACCGGAGCAGAACCTCCTTTCCTCCCTCCTCCCGGCTCGGGTCTGGGGTCGCGTTCGAGCGCGTCTCCTCCGAGGGGCTTCTGGTTTCCGGGGAGGACGGGCCTCAGGGGAGCCGCGGTCTCTGGAGGCGGAGAGGCTGTTGCAAAGATGGGATGGCGGGCGGCCGTGGGGACGTCAGTCGTGGGCCCCAGGGAACGGCTGCCTGGCCGAGGAATGTTCCAGGGCGGCCCCACTTCCTCTCCTGAGAGCAGTAGCGGCCTGCAGACTGCAGCCGAGCGGCAGTGTGCCGGGTGAGAGCGCCAGGGTTCCAGGACCGCTGACCTCGGGGTCCCAGTCGGCCGCGAAGGACGGGGCCACTTGGAGTGGGCTGGCGGATTGGGAGAATGAGAGGGTCAGAGAGGCAGAGGTCAGGACGGGCGCCCGGATGGCCGGGGAGCCCAGCAAGCCCCGCGGGGCAGTCCCAGCCACAGAGATGGAGGTTTTCTAGCAGCCACGGTAAAAGGGTGAAAAACCAAAACCAAACAAACCTCCCAGTGGAAAAACAGGCGACATTAATTTTTTAAAACAACAGCTTTATCGATTCCGTTCACGTGCCATTGTATTCACCCGTTTTAGAGCGTAGCGTTCTCTGGTTTTTAGAATTTCTGCAGAGCCATGCGCCCATCACCACTAATTCTGGGAGAATCTTGTCACCTCAGAAACAGCCCCTGGACCACCCGCAGCCACTCCCCTCCCTCCCCTGCCTCCCGCAGACCCTGGCACCCACTTAAATCCTCTCAGTCTCTACGGGTCTTCCTGTTTTTGGGCATTACTTAGAATCAGACTCTATGTAGCTTTTGGTGCCTGGCGTCATTCAGTTAGCATGACGTTTTCGGGGGCCATCCATCTTCCAGCGTGTTGGGACTGAGTTCCTTTTCACGGATGAATGATCTTCTTTGCTATGAGTACCACATTCTGTTGATCCATTCTTGAGTCGATGAGCATTGGGTTTCCTTTGTTTGGCTGTTAAAATAATGCTGCTGTGGACGTTTGTGTATAACTTTCTGTGGAGATTAATTTTAACAATGTATCTTATTTACCCCGCATATTCCAGATGTTATAACTTTTACATGTGATCACTATAGACATTATTGAGGGATTTTAGATAGTTTTGTACTAAAGCTTTGAAAGTTCCAAATGCATTTCACACTTAACATACTTAGTTCAGCTCAGACAGTCACATTTCAGGTGTGCGGTGGCCGCATGGGGCTGGTGGCCATCTGTGTGCGGACACAGCCCGAGAAGGAGGTCGAGGGGGCTCTGTGCTGTGTGGGGAGAGTCCCTGTTGTCTGCAAACCAGAGGCATTTGCTCTTGGATGCATGTGTGCCGTCCGCACTCCCTTCATCTCTGATTATTCCCGACGAGTACTCTCCTCTCCCGGCTTCTCCAGATCCTCGCTGTCTTTTAAAGTCGTGACTTGAGTCCCTCTTCCTCGGTGGGTTTTCGCCCTGCTGCTCACTTGTGCCCTTCTTCGTTTAGTAAATGTTTCTTAAACACCTTCTGCGTGCCAGCCACCGTTCCAGGCAGCAGCGAGGCGAACGTCTGTGTTCTCGCCGCTTCCAGTAAGGACCGGTATTTACGTCCTCAGGATCGTGGATGGTGGGAAGTGCTGTGAGGACAATAAAGTTGGCCTGGTGAGGAAATCACTTCTGTTACAAAGCACTAATGTATTCTTGCAGTTTTTAAGTCCTACCTCAGTAAAGTTGATTTTATTTTATTTATTAAAAAAATTTTTTTAATGTTTATTTTTGAGAGAGAGAGAGAGAGACAGACAGAGAGACAGAGTGCGAGTGGGGTTGGGGCAGAGAGAGAGGGAGACACAGAATCGGAAGCAGGCTCCAGGCTCCAAGCTGTCGGCACAGAGCCCGACGCGGGGCTCGAACCCACGGACCATGAGATTGTGACCTGAGCCGAGGTCGGACGCTCAACCGACTGAGCCACCCAGGTGCCCCTAAAGTTGATTTTAAAATAATGTCTGCATACACTGAAATATAGTGATCCTAACTGTATATTTTCATGAGTTTTCACAAATACCGGCACTTCTGTAACCATCACCATGACCACGTTCTAGAAGATTTTCCCCTAAAAAGCTGCATCCTGTCCTTTTGAACCCGCTCCTGCCCCTACTTGTGGGCACGTGCCCGTCTGCCTGCTGTCACTGCAGTTGTGCCTGCCTAGAATTTCATGTAGGTGGAATCACACTTTTTGTTTGGTCTCTCTCCTGGGCGTGATGTTCTCGAGATGGATTCCTGTCGTGTGTGTCAGTTGTCTTTCCTTCTGGTCGCGGAACAGCATTTCGTTGTACGTGTACATCATTATTTGTGCATTTATAGTGGGCTATTTCCAACTTTTGTTTTTAAATTTCATTTTATTTCTATTGGAATATTTTATTTTTCAATGTTTATTTTTTCTGACAATGTCCATTTTATTTATTTTAAGTATAATTTATTGCCAAATTGGCTAACATACAGCATGTACAATGTGCTCTTGGTTTTGGAGGTACGTTGCCGTGATTCATCACTTACATGTAACACCCAGTGCTCATCCCAACAAATGCCCTCCTCAGTGCCAATCACCCATTTCCCCCTTCCTCCCACTCACCCCCAGCCACCCTCAGTTTGTTCTCTGTATTTAAGAGTCTCTTATGGTTTGCCTCCCTCCCTCTCTGTAACTGTTTTCTCCACTTCCCTTCCCCCATGGTCTTCTGTTAAAGTTTCTCAAGTTCCACGTATGAGTGAAAACATATGATATCAGTCTTTCTCTGACTTATTTCACTTAGCATAATACCCTCCAGTTCCATCCATGTTGCTGCAAATGGCATGATTTCCTTCTTTCTTATTGCCAAGTAGTAGTCCATTGTGTATATAAACCACAATTTTCTTATCCATTCATCGGTTGGTGGACACTTGGGCTCTTTCCATAATTTGGCTGTTGTTGAGAGTGCTGCTATAAACATTAGGGTACAAGTGCCCCTATGCATCAGCACTCCTGTATCCTTTGAGTAAATTCCTAGCAGTGCTATTGCTGGGTCTTAGGGTAGCTCTATTTTTAATTTTCTGAGGAACCTCCACACTGTTTTCCAGAGCGGCTGCACCAGTTTGCATTCCCATCAACAGTGCAAGAGGGTTCCCGTTTCTCCACATCCTCACCAGCATCTGTTGTTTCCTGAGTTGTTAATTTTAGCCACTCTGACCCATGTGAGGTGGTATCTCAGTGTGGCTTTGATTTGTATTTCCCTGATGATGATTGACGTTGAGCATAGTTTCACGTGTCTGTTGGCCATCTTGAAGTCTTCTTTGGAAAAGCGTCTATTCATGTTTTCTGCCCATTTCTTCACTGGATTATTTGTTTTTCGGGTGTGGAGTTTAGTGAGTTCTTTATAGATTTTGGATACTAGCCCTTTATCCGGTATGTCATTTGCGAATATCTTTTCCCTTCCATTGGTTGCCTTTTAATATTGTTGATTGTTTCCTTTGCAGTTCAGAAGCTTTTTATCTTGATGAGGTCCCGATAGTTCATTTTTGCTTTTAATTCCCTTGCCTTTGGAGACGTGTTGAGAAAGAAGTTGCTGCAGCCAAGGTCAAAGAGGTTTTTGCCTGTTGTCTCCTGTAGGGTTTTGATGGTTTCCTGTCTCACATTTAGGTCTTTCATCCATTTTGAGTTTGTTTTTGTGTATGGTGTAAGAAAATGGTCTAGTTTTGTTCTTCTGCATGTTGTTGTCCAGTTCTCCCAGCACCATTTGCTAAAGAGACTGTCTTCTTTCCATCGGATACTCTTCTGCTTTGTCAAAAATTAGTTGGCCATACATTTGTGGGTCCAATTCTGGGTTCTCTATTCTATTCCATTGGTCTGTGTGTCTGTTTTTGTGCCAATACCATACTGTCTTGATGATTACAGCTTTGTAGTAGAGACTAAAGTCTGGGATTGTAATGCCTTTGGTTTTCTTTTTCAACATTAGTTTGGCTATTCAGGGTCTTTTGTGGTTCCATGCAAATTTTAGGATTGTTTGTTCTAGCTTTGAGAAGAATGCCAGTACAATTTTGATTGGGGTTGCATTGAATGTGTAGATTACTTTGGTAGTATTGACATTTTTTTTTTTTTTTTAGATTTTATTCTTTTAACTTACATCCAAATTAGTTAGCATATAGTGCAACAATGATTTCAAGAGAAGATTCCTTAGTGTCCCTTCCCCATTTAGCCCATCCCCCCTCCCACAATCCCTCCAGTAACTCTCTGTTTGTTCTCTGTATTTAAGAGTCTCTTATGTTTTGTACCCCTCCCTGTTTTTATATTATTTTTGCTTTCCTTCCCTTATGTTCATCTGTTCTGTGCCTTAAACTCCTCATGAGTGAAGTCATATGGTATTTGTCTTTCTCTGACTAATTTTGCTTAGCATAATACCCTCTAGTTCTAGCCACGTAGTTGCAAGTGGCAAGATTTCCTTCTTTTTGATTGCCGAGTAATACTCCATTGTATATATATGTATATATATGTGTGTATATACATGTATATATATGTGTGTATATATATGTGTGTATATATGTATATATGTGTGTATATATACGTATATATATGTATATATGTGTATATATACATGTATATGTATATATGTGTGTATATATACATATATATGTATACATATATGCGTATACATGTATGCATACATGTATACATGTATACGCATATATGTATACATGTATATATATATGCATATATGTATACATACATACATACATACCCCATCTTCTTTATCCATTCATCCGTCGATGGACATTTGGGCTCTTTCCATACTTTGGCTATTGTCGATAGGGCTGCTGTAAACATTGGGGTGCATGTGCCCCTTTGAAGCAGCACACCTGTATCCCTTGGATAAACGCCTAGTAGTGCAGCTGCTGGGTCGTAGGGTAGTTCTATTTTTAAGTTTTTGAGGAACCTCCATACTGTTTTCCAGAGGAGCTGCACCAGTTTGCATTCCCACCAGCAGTGCAAAAGACATCCTCTTTCTCTGCATCCTCGCCAACATCCGTTGTTGCCTGAGTTGTTAATGTGAGCCATTTTGACAGGTGTCAGGTGGTATCTCATTGTGGTTTTGATTTGCATTTCCTGGATGATGAGTGATGCTGAGCATTTTTTCCTGTGTCGGTTGGCCATCTGGATGTCTTCTTTGGAGAAGTGTCTATTCCTGTCTTTTGCCCATTTCTTCACTGGATTATTTGTTTTGGGGTGTTGCGTTTGATAAGTTCTTTATAGATTTTGGATACTAACCCTTTAATATGTCGTTTGCAAATATCTTCTCTCATTCTGTCAGTTGCCTTTTAGTTTTGCTGATTGTTTCCTTTGCTGTGCAGAACTTTTTATTTTGATGAGCTCCCAGTAGTTCATTTTTGCTTTTGTTTCCCTTGCCTCCGGAGACGTGTTGAGTAAGAAGTTGCTGCCGCCAAGACCAAAGAGGTTTTTGCCTGCCTTGTCCACGAGGATTTTGATGGCTTCCTGTCTTACATTTAGGTCCTTCATCCATTTTGAGTTTATTTTCATGTATGGTGTAAGAAAGTGGTCCAGGTTCATTCTTCTGCATGTCGCTGTCCAGTTTTCCCAGCACCACTTGCTGAAGAGATTGTCTTTATTCCATTGGATATTCTTTCCTGCTTTGTCAAAGATTAGTTGGCCATACGTTTGTGGGTCCATTTCTGGGTTCTCTATTCTGTTCCATTGATCTGAAAGTCCGTTTTTGTGCCAGGTAATATTGACGCTTTAATGATATTTACTCTTCCAATCCATAAGTATGGAATGTTTTTCCATTTCTTTGTCTTTTTCAGTTTCCTTCATAAGTTTTCTGTAGTTTTCAGCATACAGATCTTTTACATCTTTGGTTAAGTTTATTCCTGGGTATCTTCTGGTTCCTGGTGCAATTGTAAATGGGATCAATTTCTTGATTTCTCTTTCTGTTGCTTCATTATTGGTATATAGAAATGCAACCGATTTCTGTACATTAATTTTGTATCCTGTGACTTTGCTGAATTCATGTATCAGTTCTAGCAGCTTTTTGATGGACTCTTTCAGGTTTTCCATGTAGAGTATCATGTCGTCTGCGAAAAGTGAAAGTTTGACTTCTTCTTTGCCAATTTTGATGCCTTTTATTTCATTTTGTTGTCTGACTGCTGATGCTAGGACTTCCAAAACTATGTTAACAGTGGTGAGAGTGGACATCCCTGTCGTGTTCCTGATCTCTGTGGGGGGGGGGGGGCAGGGAAGCTCTCAGGGAAGCTCTCAGGTTTTCCCCATTGAGGATGTTATTAGCTGTGGGCTTTTCATATACAGCTTTTATGATGTTAAGGTATGTTCCTTCTATCCTGACTTTCTGAGGGTTTTTATTAAGAAAGGATGCTGTATTTTGTCAAGTGCTTTTTCTGCATCTATTGACAGGAAAGTATGGTTCTTATCCTTTCTTCTATTAATGTGATGTATCACGTTGATTGATTTGCGAATATTGAACCAGCCCTGCAGCCCAGTAATGAATCCCACTTGATCATGGTGAATAATTCTTTTTATATGCTGATGAATTTAGTTTGCTAGTATCTTGTTGAGAATTTTTGCATCCATGTTCCTCAGGGATATTGGCCTGTAATTTTCCTTTTTTATGGGGTCTCTATCCGGTTTGGAATCAAGGTAATGCTGGCTTCATAGAATGAGTACAGCAGCTTTTCTTCTATTTTTGTTTTTTGGAACAGCTTGAGAAGGATAGGTATTAACTCTGCTTTAAATGTCTGGTAGAATTCCCCTGGGAAGCCGTCTGGCTCAGGACTCTTATTTGTTGGGAGATTTTTGATAACTGATTCAATTTTTAACTACTTATGGGTCTGTTCAAATTTTTTCTTTCTTCCCGTTTGAGTTTTGGTAGTGTGTGGGTGTGTAGGAATTTGTCCATTTCTTTCAGATTGTCTAGTTTGTTGGCATATACTTTTTATCATATTTTCTGATAATTGTATTTCTGAGGGGTTGGTTGTGATAAGTCCAATTTCATTCATGTTTTTATCTATTTGGGTCCTCTCTTCTTTTTGAGAAGTCTGGCTAGGGGTTTATCAGTTTTGTTTATTTTTTCAAAAAAACAGCTCTTAGTTTCATCAATCTGTTCTACTGGTTTTTGTTTTGTTTTATTCTGTATTGTTTATTTCTGCTCTAATTTTTATTATTTCTCTTCTGCTGCTGGCCTTGGGGTTTCTTTGCTGTTCTGCTTCTAGTTCCTTTAGGTGTGCTGTTAGATTTTGTATTTGGGATTTTTCTTATTTCTTGAGATAGGCCTGGATTGCAATGTATTTTCCTGTTAGGACTGCCTTTGCTGCATCCCAAGTAGTTTGGACTGTCGTGTTTTCATTTTCATTTGCTTCCATATATTTTTTAACTTCTTCTTTAATTACCTGGTTGACCCATTCATTCTTTAGTAGGATGTTCTTTAACCTCCATGCATTTGGAGGTTTTCCAAACTTTTTCCTGCGGTTGATTTCAAGTTTCATAGCATTGTGATCTGAAAATGTGCATGGTGTGATCTCAGTTCTTTTATATTTATTGAGGGCTGTTTTGTGACCCAGTATGTGATATATCTTGGAGAATGTTCCACATGTATTCGAGAAGAATGTGTATTCTGCTTTGGATGAAAAGTTCTGAATATATCTGTCAAGTCCATCTGGTCAGGTGTATCATTCAGGGCCATTGTTTCTTTATTGATTTTCTGCCTAGGTGATCTGTCCATTGTTGTAAGTGGAACATTAAAGTCACCTGCTGTTACTGTATTCTTATCAATAAGGTTACTTATGTTTGTGATTGTTTTGTATATTTGGCTGATGCCAAATTGGATGCATAAACATTTATAATTGTTGTTAGCTCTTCCTGATGGATGGACCCTGTAATTATGATATAATGCCCTTCTTCATCTCTTGTTACAGACTTCAGTTTAAAATCTAGTTTGTCTGATATAAGTATGGCTACTCCAGCTTTCTTCTGACTTCCAGTAGCATGGTTCTCTATCCCCTCACTTTGAATTTTTTTTTTAATGTTTACTTATTTTTGAGGGAGGGAAGGAGAGGAGGAGGGTCAGAGAGAGAGACACAGAAGCAGGCTTCAGGCTCCAAGCAGCTGTCAGCGCAGAGCCTGATGCAGGGCTCGAACTCACAAACTGTGAGATCATGACCTGAGCTGTAGTCGGACGCTTAACCGACTGAGCCACCCAGGCGCCCCTCCATCCCCTCACTTTCAATCTGAAGGTGTCCTCAGGTCTAAAATGGGTCTCTTGTAGATAGCAAATAGATGGGTCTTTTTTTTTTTTTTTTTTTTTTAATCCTTTCAGGTACCCTATCTTTTTTGATTGGAGTGTTTAGTCCATTTACATTCAGTGTTATTATTGAAAGATACGGGTTTAGAGTCATTGTGATATCTGTAGGTTTCATCCTGGTAGTGAAGTCTCTGGTCCTTTGTGGTCTTTGCAACATTCCACTTACAGAGTCCCCCTTAGGTTCTCTTGTAGGGCTGGTTTAGTGGTGATGAATTCCTTCAGACTTTGTTTGTCTGGGAAAACCTTTCTCTCTCCTTCTATTCTGAATGACAGACTTGTTGGGTAAAGGATTCTTGGCTGCATATTTTTCCTGTTCATCACATTGAGAATTTCCTGCCATTCCTTTCTGGCCTGCCAAGTTTCAGTAGATAGGTCTGCTACTACCCTTATGTGTCTACCTTTGTATGTTAAGGTCCGTTTATCCCTAGATGCTTTCAGAATTCTCTCTTTATCCTTGTATTTTGCCAGTTACACTGTGATATGTCGTGCAGATCGATTCAAGTTATGTCTGAAGGGAGTTCTCTGTGCCTCCTGGATTTCAATGTCTGTTTCCTTCCCCAGATCAGGAAGTTCTCAGCTCTGATTTGTTCAAGTACACCTTCTGCCCTTTTCTCTCTCTCTTCTTCTTCTGGAACTCCTGTGATACGGATATTGTTCCGTTTCATTGAATCACTTAGTTCTCTAACTCTCCCCTCATGATCCAGAATTTTTTTAATCTTTTTCTCAGCTTCCTCTTTTTCCATAATTTTATCTTCTCATTCACCCATTCTCCCCTCTGCCTCTTCAGTCTGCATTGTGGCTGACTCCGTTTTATTTTGCACCCCATTTATAGCATTTTTTAACTCATCATGACTGTTGTTTAGTTCCTTGATCTCTGTAGCAATGGATTCTGTGCTGTCTTCTATGCTTTTTTCAAGCTCAGCGATTAATCTTACGACTGTTATTCTAAATTCTTGATCAGATATATTGTTCGTATCTGTTTTGATCATTTCTTTAGCTGTCATTTCTTCCTGGAATTTCTTTTGAGAACTCTTCCGTTTCATCATTTGGGCTAGTTTTCTGTCCCTTCTGTGTTGTAAAAGCTTGTTATGTGTCCTGCCCGCAGGCACTGCTGTATCACAGAGGGGTCCTACACCGTCCAGGGCCTGGCCCTTCCGGAGGTGTTTTTTGGAGCGTGTTTCCTGCTCTCCGTTGTTGTGACTCTGGTTGCTGTATCTCCCCACCCGTAGTGACGTTTTGGACCCTCCGCCAGCTGTGCTTCGATTTGGTCATCGAAGTAGCCCTCACGATTCCAGAAGTCGGAAGTCTGGGCAGGCTTGACTGGGTCCTCTGCTTGGTCTCCTCAGGCCAAAATTAATGTGTTGGCTGCTTGGGGTCTTATGCAGAGGCTCCGTTTTCTGTCACGTTGAGAATCTGCCCCATTGTGTATGTCCACCGCCACCACAAACAGAGCTCCCTGAGGAGCCACCAAGGGGCGCGTGGGTGGGCGCCTCCTCCCGCCACCACACTTGCCCCATCACTTCTTCCACCATGGGGAGGCTAAACCCAGCTTTTTTTTGTTTTTTTAACATTTATTTATTTTTGAGACAGAGAGGGCGGGGCGGTGGTGGGGAGAGAATCCCAAGCAGGCTCCACGCTGCCAGCACAGAGCCCAACTCGGGGCTTGAGCTCACGACCTGTGAGATCATGACCTGAGCTGAAACTAAGAGATGCCTAACTGACTGGTTGTTTCCAACTTTTGGCTTTTATAAGTAAGGCTCCTGTGAGCACTTACACGAATCTTTGTGTGGAAATATGTGTTTGTTTGTAGGATTGGTGGCGCGTACGGTAAGTGTGCATTTATAAGACACAGCCAGACTCTTCGGAAGTGATTGTACTGTTAGGCGTTCCCACCAGCAGCCTTACCAGCACTTGGTAAATTCAGTGTCAAAGTAAGGACTAAATCTAACTCCACTGGTAGTGAATTTTTAGGAGTCCTAATCCACGTCCCGAAGTGGCCTCGTATAGTTGTGCTTCTGAACGCCACTAGAGTTACAGGCAGAAAACTGAATTCCTTTGGCCATTTCCTTAAGTAAGCCAGATGTTAAATTTTGAGTAGCCTTTTTTGTCTTGTAAGTGGCAACTAAAATATTTAAATATCCAAAGTTAGAAGATCTACCTGTTGATCGGTCCAGTGGCAGTCATGCTTTTCCATCTGGCTTGGCATCATATGGTGTTTGAAACACTTGGGAAATAGAATAACACCAGTTTGTACAAACTGAATAGATTAGCAGCCCATTTTTATCCACGCATACGTGTATCAGCTGTTGAACACCAGCGTTCGACAGTAATGGCAGCTGAACTACAGGCCTTTAGAAATGAAGGCGATTTAAAAGCTACCTGGTTGGGGCGCCTGGGTGGCGCAGTCGGTTAAGCGTCCGACTTCAGCCAGGTCACGATCTCGCGGTCCGTGAGTTCGAGCCCCGCGTCAGGCTCTGGGCTGATGGCTCGGAGCCTGGAGCCTGTTTCCGATTCTGTGTCTCCCTCTCTCTCTGCCCCTCCCCCGTTCATGCTCTGTCTCTCTCTGTCCCAAAAATAAATAAAAAACGTTGAAAAAAAAATTAAAAAAAAAAAAAAAGCTACCTGGTAAAATGCACGTGATGTTGCTCGCACGGTTTTGTGTATCTTGACTAGTATTCATAAATGCTCAGAGTTTATTTCAGCCGTGTAGTTGGCTTATTTCTGAAGTTATTCTTGTTTGGCAACTGAGACTTTTTTCATGCTGTACATTGTTTATGCCAAGTGGGAGTATGTGGTGGAGGGTAGCCTTGTAGGCTTATTATAGTGATGCAGGAATAGAGCCTGGAGTATAGTTTATGCTTCATTGTTTGCCTGCCGAACAGTCAGGGAAATCCCCATTTTTTGGTTCATAGTTATTTTGTATATTTTACTTCTTCTCAAAGCTTTGTTTACATGCTTGTCTTAATTGGTAACTTCGCTTGAATATAATTTCTGGAACATTAAAAAAACCAGATTATTGAACAAGTGGCTTACGAGAATTTTGGGAAATAAAGTGATTTTGTAGTTATCACTAGGCAGAATCTCTAGAACAAGTGAGCCAAATGAAGATCTCTATTTTTTTTTAGCAGAATTTTGAACCTGAAACTATTAAATTCTGAAGTTAACAATAAGTATCATTTGATACTTGTTATGTGTAACTTGCTTTTGTATGATGGTATTTCTAATCCTCAGAGCATGTGGCAGTCTTCAAAATGGGTGTCGTTTTTATTTTAATGAAATCTTCGAAAGGTTGAACCTTTGCCCCGGTTCGCATAATGAAAGCTTGGCTTTGGGTTGAGGCACAATTTCTTTTCTGACTCCTAAGTTGTACATAGCTTATATTTGAGTTTTATTTTATTATTATTATTATTATTATTTTTTATTTATTTTTTTATTGTCTTTAGACAGAGAATATGTGCACTGGGGGAGGGTAGAGGGAGAGAATCTTAAGCAGATTCCACGCCCAGGGTGTGAGGGATGCTCAATCTCACATTGGTTGTGAGATCATGACCTGAGCCAAAATCCAGGTTTGTATGCTTAAGGACACTCAACTGACTGAGCCACCCAGGTGCCCCTTATCTTTGAATTTGAATAATATGTTTGGCTACACTGTTACAAAATCATGGATTAGATGAAGAATTGTGATTTGATACTAATGATAGTTGGAATGAATTTGTAACTAATAGAGCGATTTAATGTCAGTATCAACCTACACCCGCATCTTAAGTGATGTGCTAATGGGCTGTATCTTTGGTTCTAACTTAAAACTTTGTTTTAAGAACAAAAACAAAAATGGGCGCTTGGGTGGTTTAGTCCGGTAAGTGTCCGACTTTGGCTCAGGTTCTTGAGTTCGAGCCCCTCATTAGGCTCTCTGCTGTCAGCGGGATGCCTGCCTGGGATCCCCTATCTCCCTCTCTCTCTTCCCCTCCCCAGCACGCACGCACGCACACTCTCCCCCCCCCCCAATAAATAAACATTAAAAAAAATAATAATAAAAACAGAACTCTGCCACATGGCTTCAACTGTACCAGGTGTAGGTTGGAGGGGGCCTTGGCGTGTTTGAAGTTCAGACAAAAAGGGCTTGAGGACAGTGTTGAATTACATTAATCTCATGGGCTAAGAATGGAAGTATGGGGTTGTGGTCAAAGAAAGCTAGGGCAAATTTGGGGTACACTATTAAGGGAATAGTTCCTAGATAACAGTATTTCTACTATACTCTATGTTGGTAATGTGTTAGGATCAGAGTGTCCTATTTTATGCAGAATTTTGACTATACTATGTGGGGAGAGCAACTGAGATCATGAAGAATTTAGAAATTATTAAAGGGTCAGGAGGTATTTCATCGGGCGAAGAAAGGAGAGGACAGATGTGCGATATCAAATAGTAGACCTGTTCCTCATTCTGTAGGGTAGAGCTAAGTAAGATCTCTGAGGAAGCCAATTTAGGGTTATTCCTAAAAAAAAAAAAAAAAAGAAAAAATATATACATATATATATACACACACACCCACACACATATATATATTTACATTTTTTTGACGTTTTATTTTTTGAGAGACAGAGTATGGGCAGGGGAGGGGCAGAGGGAAAGGGAGACCCCGAAACGGAAGCAGGCTCCAGGCTCTGAGCCATCAGCACAGAGCCCAACATGGGGCTCGAACCCACGAACCACAAGACCATGACCTAAGCCAAAGTTGGACGCTCAACCGATTGAGCCACCTAGGCACTCCTGAAAATAGGTATGTCTTTTCTTTTCTGTTCTTTTTTTTTTTTTTTTTTTAACATTTGTTTATTTTTGAGAGACAGAGCATGAGCAGACGAGGGGCAGAGAGAGAGGGAGACACAAAATCCGAAGCAGGCTCCAGGCCGTGAGCTGTTGGCACAGAGCCCGATGTGGGGCTTGAACCCACAAATCGTGAGATCATGACCTAGGCCGAAGTCAGACGCTTAACTGAGAAACCCAGGCGCCCCTGAAAATAGGTGTTTCTAACAGATGACCAGTTATCCAAGGGAAGAGGGGAGTTTAGTAATCTAATTATCTCTGCACAGTGGAACTGTCTGCCCCATGAGGCAGTGAAGTGAGTTACTAGTTTTATGTTCATGTGGAAGCCATATGACTGCCTGTCTGTGATACTGTAGGAGTGGAGTGCTGGATGAGTTAGGAGGTGGTGGTTTTCAGACTATTTTGACCTTTCTCTGTAGTAGGAATCTCATTTTCTGTTACGACCCAGTATAAATGTGTGAGGATCTGAGATACGGATTTCATGACACCACATATACCCTATATATTTAAAAAAAAAATTTTTTTTTAACGTTTATTTATTTTTGAAACAGAGAGACAGAGCATGAACAGGGGAGGGGCAGAGAGAGGGAGACACAGAATCTGAAACAGGCTCCAGGCTCTGAGCCGTCAGCACAGAGCCCGATGCGGGGCTCGAACTCACGGACCGCGAGACCGTGACCTGAGCCGAAGTCGGACGCTTAACCGACCAAGCCACCCAGGCGCCCCAACATATACCCATATTGAGTGTGTTGCTGATATTTTGTTATTTTTCATTAGTTTTATTATTTTATTATTATTTTATTAGTTTATTATTTGTTATTTTAATTATTTTATTATTAGTTTATTTTTGAGAGAGAGACCGAGTGTGAGTGGGAGAGGGAGACACAGAATCCAAAACAGGCTCCAGGCTCCGAGCTGTCAGCACAGAGCCCGATGTAGGGCTCAAACTCACAAGCCGTGAGATCATGACCTGAGCTGAAGCCGGATGCCTGATGGACTGGGTCACCCAGGCGCCCCTATATTGCATTAGTTTTAAAGAGGTTGCTAATCACTAAATTCAACAACTCATTAATAGATTGAGGCTCAGTCTGAAATATACTGGACTAGAGTAATCTCAAATCCTTGCAGAACTATGATCCTCTGACTGTGCCTACTCAGTAACCCAGAACTAAAGGAGACCCAGAAGATTCCACACTGCAGGTGCCTGGTGGTTATTCATGAATTTCGATCATCACTGTCTTTAGGGAGGCTGAAAATGACAGTGTATTCTTATGTCTTCTTAATTCCTCCCACCTCTACCCCCGTCTTTCCTCCCCCACATCAGGCTTTCCATCCTTTCTTCTCTTTAATTCCACTCTCTCTTGTTGAAGAATCTCTTCCTTAATACTTTTTCGTGATCTCATTTTCCCTCTGAATGAAGGAACATTTGGTGCCAGTTTGTTCTTTGAGTTAATACCTTTCCCAGATTCATGATGTCTTCGGGTAGTTTACACAAATGCCCACTAACCTTTACATAGGAAACAATTGGCTTTCTTATTTGAAACACATCATCTTAAAAGTGTTCTTTTATCTGAAGTATTTGGACGCCCAAGTGCTTTGAGAGTTGCAACAAAGAAAAAAGTAAGACAAAGTAAGGTTTTTCGTTCTGATTCACGGAAGGAGGGACAAGGAAGGTGGTCCGTGTACACTTCTTAGCCAGATGTTACTCTGTTTCAGAACTGGTTTATGTGAGTAAACGGCCAAGGGTAGAAGGATGCAGTTTTTTACTTAAAGTTGCTAAAGTCCGATGTTTTGGAGATTACATAAAATGAAGTGGGATTGTGTGAAGTGAAATGACGACTTTCTCTTGTACTGAAGAATTACGATTATTCAGTCATGTGGACGAAGTGATTCCACAGGCCACGTCCGTTTGCTCCAACACTGTGGAATGGTTGTTGACCGCAGCGCAGTTATCCGCGGGGAAGCCTAGATTCCCAGTTGGCCCCACCCGCTCCACGTTTCCTCCGTGGGGGGGGGGGGGGGTTGTTACTGAAATATTAGCCTAAACAAAGCACAGTTCCGTGGGTAGATGTAGTGTGGGAATAGTCATTTTTAGTAATTCCTGAAAGAAGTTGGACATGGTGAGTTTTTAGAGCAGCAAGAGAAGGCAGTTTGCTAGCTGGAAGGCCACTTCTGAAACCGAAACCAAGAGGTTTTGCCTTTTTAGGAAATTTGTCTATTGTAGCAAATTGTCCTGGGAAAATAGAAATGTAGTTTTAAAACAATGATTATTTATTGTGTTAAAACATTTTAAGATCACTGAAGTAAATTATGTGCCCTTTTTTTGAGCAGAGAGATTGGGATGTAGCAGTCAGATGAAGTCATAATTCTGAAAATTAAAAAAAAAAGATGAGTCACTTCATTACCTTTTAGTTTAAATCAGTGTGATCAGTGTAATTTATAATTGTAATTACCCTTCGATTCAGAGAGGCAGCTCCTCTGAATGTAATTTGGCATATTCTTTCCAGTTTTTTTTCTGTGTATTTTTGCATAGCTCATGTTTTGTTGTATAATTTTGTATTTTCTTCTTATTTAGTATAATTTTTCTGGCTTGGTATTATTCCACGGGATGGACACTCCTACCATACTTAATAGTTTCATTTTACCCATTTATGCACAAATTAAGATTTCTGAGTTACAGAAAGTGTTTGGTCTTTTGTTTTACTGAAGTTACGTCTTTTTTTTCCTTGAAATAGGTGTTTCTTTGGATCTTGAACATGTTGTACTATTTGACTTAGACTGGTTTCTTCTCCTGTTGTTGTGTCTTATCAAATTTAATACAGTGTTAGAGGAACGTAAGAGTGTGGGACACAGCTCAGGACCTAAAAGTGTTTTTGGGTCGTTACATGTTCTTGCATTCATGTCAAGATCGGGGAAGGAGATATATCTAAGAGGTACTGACTCTTCTCTTCATTTATTTACCAGATTATTCTTTTTTTGTTTTTCCTTTCTGTATGGTTGCTTATCTCAGACATTTTGAGTAATTGATAATGACAACTTTCCCCCTTTGGGTGTCAAGCGTTAAAAGTAGCCATTGCAGGAGATAGTTTTCCCCTTTTCCTTTTTTTTTTTTTTTTTTTTTTTTTTTTAAGATTTTATTTGTAGGTAGTGTCTACACTCATCGTGGGGCTTGAACTCACAGCCCCGAGATCAGGAGTCACACACTACCAACGGAGCCAATGGGCGCCCCCCTCTTCCTTATCACCCAAACGAGGTGACAGTGTGCAGAATGTGTCGAGTGGTTAAAGAAGGTCGATACGCTAATAGCTCTTGGCCGCTAAGTTACAGAAGGCTTAATATTGTTGAGGTCTGGCGTTTCTACTGAGCTTTGTTCATGACGCCATGAAGATTCATGGTCACAGGGACAGGCATGAGCTGGGCGTCTAAGCACGGGAACTGAGTCAGGATCAGGAGGTTGGAAGTGACTTCTGGTCTTTTGTGGCTGCACACGTGTCACTTGATCGCTCTGCCTGTTTTCTGTCTTTGTTGGAGAAGTATCTCTAGTTTAATAATTACAGCTAATGTTTATCAATTTCCTTCTAAATGCTGGGCTGAGTCCTTTTAACATGAGCTGTTAGCTAGTTACTGTAAACTTGCTGGTGACTGTGTTAGGAGAACTGTGTCATCTTTTGTGTGATGAGAGCTCATTTCCGTTTAATCTGTGGTCGGCTGCTCGGGCAAGAGGACGTGCCCACGTGCACCCTCCTGCTGTCTTGTGCAGGCCGAGCTGGTTCCCCAGGTACAGCAGCAGAGGTGGTCTTGTTTTAAGAGGAAGTTGTTCTGGCCTTTTTCTTTGTTGTAGAAGTGCCTTATGTTAGAAGTACTTGAGGTGGCTTTGAAGTGTTTTAATTAAAACAACAAATGCTAATAAGGCAGTGGGTGTGACCTCCAAGGGGTCACATCCCTGGACTTGAAACCGCCCCGAAGCCGGAGAGCGGCGGCCAGGCCCACGGCACGGACTGTGCCTGAACTTGGGGCCGGGGCAGGCCGGGAGTGGTGGAGACACACGAAGGTGGCTGCGTTTCAGTTTTTATCGGTTCACTGGCTTCAGTTCCTAGATGCAGTGTTGAAAGTTACGGCCATTTGTGTGCGTGTTCTGGTGGAAGGTAGGGGAGGGATCGGGCAGTTGTTAGGAAAAAGGAAGGACAGAGGACATTGCTTTTCCTTCTCTCTGGGTTCCCCAGCTCCCCAGCGCTCTTCCTGACCTCACACAGTCATCAGTAGCTCCAAGTAATACTACAGTCTTAAGTGGAGAACTTGTTTATTTAACAACTGGGATTTGGACAGTAAAAGTACCAAGAGAAGTAAACAGCACAGAGAACAAGTTTCCTTCATGATTTCAGAGAGTAAGTGCGAGATAACTGCGTTATTTCCCTCTCCAGTGGATGCTCCATCCCTCTGTTTCTCCAGAGGTCATCAGATCTTCTAATGACCAGATGTCATTCTTTGCTTTGACGTAAGGACCCTAGATACTTGCTCTTCGGAATGACTCCTTACGTGTAATCGCAAACAGTGGAACTCAGAGTAGCAGTCACTTCCCCTTTCAGACCTGGATTTCGTCCGTACTGTCAGATTTGTAGTGAGGCTGGTCTGAAGATGTGGAGGGAAGGAACATGGTTTTAGTTCATTCTTTATTATCAGAGGAGTCCTAGAGAACTTTGGGAACCACGTGGAAGAAATTTAATCAGCCCCAATCCGTTAGTCCCTCTAGGATTTATCTAAAATCATTGGTGCGTTTTTTTCCCCAGTGTTTTTCTGTGTTCTATGAAAGTAGCTCTCCATTACATTGAGTACTGGGTTGGGGGAAGGTAGGGCCTTCAGAGATCATTTCAGATCGCGGTTAACGTTGTGAGCAAACCATCATTATCTGGAGTGGTTTGTGCTGGAGAACTGGGGCTTCTGCTGGCCTTGGTGTTTGGGTAGTGGTGGCATTAGGACCAGTTGATGTCCCCCGGAGGGACTAGGGTGGTTGCTTTGTGGCTGGCTTGCTGTTGGGGCAGAGGAGGAGGTGGGGTTGTGCTTCTGGATTGCCCACCCGGTGCTTGAACCAGAAGACTGTCTGGGTTTGCTCAGGATGGGCATTTATTTGATCAGCCGCGGCCAGAAGATAAGCCCCCGAACTGAACGTGTGTCCCAGCCCCTGCCACACCACGGTCTGCTTTAATCTGGAAACTGGAGGAGCTCCCTGTAATTGAGAGTCATGCATGACGTCTGGTTCTGTATCCTTTCTCTGTGAAAGGGTTTTCGATTGTGATTTCAGTACAATGAAAGTGAATCATCCCGAAATTGGGAGAGCAGTTCAGGCTGCTGTGACTGTCCTAATCAGCCCGTTACATTTTGCTCAGAACGCTCAAGAGGAACCAGAGCCCGCAAGGTTGGCAGTGGGTTTATTCGTGGGGTAAATAGCCCAAGTAATCCAGTATTTAATAACTCCAGAAGTAGACTGACATTCTGTCGGTTATACCAAGGAACTTGAGAAGCTCTCTTTAGGGAAATTTGCCTTATGTGATTCTCCTTATATATGCTGTTGCACTTTATATGATTCATTTGTAGTGTGTTTTAAGTCTAGTAGAGGTGAAAATTAGAATTTTCTGGAACATATTGGGTCTTCAGAAGAAGTTTGACTGTTTCATTATAGAAATGTGAAGCTAGAATACTTATTCTTGTAATTTAATTTATAAATAAAAGTTATTACTTGTTAACTAGTATTTTTTTTTCCAGTTTCTCTTCAGCAACGGGTAGCAGAATTGGAAAAAATTAATGCAGAATTTTTACGTGCACAGCAGCAGCTTGAGCAAGAATTTAATCAAAAGAGAGCAAAATTTAAAGAGTTATATTTGGCTAAAGAGGGTAAGTTCCTAAGTCTCTGTCTAACCCCCCATGCTAAGACTGCCTTAAACTGTCGAGTTTCTTGGTGGTGCAGTGTTAATATTATCATTGAATAAGCCTTGATTTTATTTGTACTTACATTATACAATAAAAGTCCATTTAGAGGCTAGGGTTAAGAATGGAATTGATAAAACAAGTTGAAAAATGCGGCCTTCGGGTTTTTCCTTGTCTGTCCACCTTAGTGATGATGTTTAAGGCAGGCAGACTGCGCCATCCTGGGACACGGGGCTCCGGGTGCCCTGAGTACCTGAGCGGGAGCCCCAGGCAGAGCAGAGCAGGCTCGTGGGTGTTGCGGGAAGAGCCCTGCCACATCACGTCCTGACGCCTCCTGGAGTTTCTCCGACAGACGTTCGCTTGCGTACCAGGAAGGACAGTATCCGCCGTGAGGCACACGTCGTGCCCGGGTGACGGGTGTAAACGAGGAGCCAGAGTCACACGGATCTTTAACTCCTAGAACGTGAACTCGAGTGAGGACGGAGGGAGAGTGTACAAGGCAGATCCGTGGGAGCATATCGAGGGGGACTGGATCTGAAGGGTAAGGAGAGGGGTACACGTGGGGCACTGACCTGTGGTTTCCACAGCCGTCCAGCCTGGCGCTTCCCACAGCGTGATCGCGTTAACAGCATCAGCATCGCCGTCGCCTGGGAAACCTGTTACAAGTGTGAAGTTTGGGGTCCTCTCTCACACTTAACTGAATCGGCAACTCTGGTCTAAGGGTCCAGCAGCCAGTGCTGAAGGTGACTCAATACATGGCAGATTTTGGGAAGCAGCGTTCTGGTGTGGGCCAGTGGCTTTCAAACGGTCACGTGGATCGCAGTCACCTGGAGAGCTCGTTAGAACACAGCATGTTGGGGTGGGGCCTGAGAATTTGCGTTTCTGACAAGCTTGCGGGTGACCCCGGTACTGCCGCCAAGGACCACAGTTTGGGAACCGCTGCTCTGGGCTGGTGATCGTCCTGTTTTTAAGTGTATTCACTCCACGAAATAGTTCTTTATGTACACCCCTCACACCGTTTTTTTAAGTTGACGTTTCAAGTTTTTTATTCAGGAATTTAAAAGGTGTTGATTCTGTCATATTGTCAGCACTAAGAATTTAAGTGAAAACTTCATGGTCTTAAACGTATCAGTGGAATCAGTCATAGTGATTTAATATCTGTCACCATTCATTAAAAAAAAAAAAAACAACTTTGAATAAGCTCTTTAGCAGAAATGTTATATTTTTTTCCATCCTGGTATTAGGTTTTCATGTTTACATCTCCCTCAGAATTTTATTCTAAAAAGTCGTGTGTTTGGTGGTGGTGGTGGTGGTGGTGGTGGTGGTTGTTATTTATTTATTTTTTTGGAACACCAACTCGAGTATGCATCGGAATTCTACTTGCAAGGTTTGTTAAAACATAGATTGCTGGTCTCCACCCCCAGAGCTTCTGATCCGTTGGGTTTGCGAGATCCTAGAATTCACACTTCTGGTACGTTTCCAGGTGATGCTGATGCTGTTGGTGCAGGGACCACACTTTGAGAACCGCTGGTAATATTTGGTGCTTGAAAGCCATTTAAAGAACATTTGGTCAGACTTCACTGTAAGAAAAATACACACGTAGGGCACCTGGCTGGCTCAGTCGGTTAGGCGACCGACTTTGGCTCAGGTCGTGATCTCATTTTGTGAGTTTGAGCCCCGCGTCGGGCTCTCTGCTGAGAGCTCGGAGCCTGAAGCCTGCTTCGGATTCTGTGTCTCCCTCTCTCTGCTCCTCCCCTGCTCATGCTCTGTGTCCCTCTGTCTCTCAATAATAAATAAACATAAAAAAAAAAAAGAAAAATGTGCATGTAAATATCTTCTGTACTGAGTCATCATTACAGTTATTCATAAGTGTGCAGCTGCTCCATAAATATTTTACACATTTAAAAAGTAAAGTGTAAAAAGCACTGGAGATGCAGGTCTTTACTTTAAGAAGACGATTATTTAGAGAGTATGTGAAAGTGGGGGAGAGGGGCAGAGGGGAGGAGGCAGAGAGAGTCTTAAGCAGGCTCCGCGCTTAGTGCAGAGCCCGACGTGGGGCTCGATCCCACAACCCTGGGGCCATGACCTGAACTGATATCAAGAGCCGCACGCTTCACGAACTGAGCTACCCAGGCGCCCCTGGAAATGTAGGTCTTATGAGATGTAATTGGGTCTCCCTCCCAGTTAAGTCCTGTCCTCTGGGTGAATTATATTTACTTCTAGAAAAGGGTAAGTTTCATTTTTAAAAAAATATGTATGAGTGCTGAGAGCCCTTAGTCTCATAAATAAGTAGATGGAAATATAAATTTTATTTTACAGTGATGATTATTATATGTTACCTTATTTTGAGAGAGAGAGTGCAGGTGGTGGGGAGAGAGGGAGAGAGGGAGAGAGGGAGAGAGCCAGAATCCCAAGCAGGCGCCACGTTGTCAGCACGGAGCCCAGTGCAGGGATCGAACCCACAAACTGAGATCATGACCTGAGCTGAAATGGAGCGTCAGATGCTTAACCGACTGAGCCACCCAGGCACCCCTATTTTGCAGTGAATATTACTCCATTCTCTTAATTCTCTGAATTCTGTGTCAAGTCACATAGTGCTCAGCTTCAAAAATACCCTTGCTCTGTTGGCTGGCAACTCAGTTAGGCTTCCTTCCGTTTTGTTGAAAGCAGACTCTGCAGTCACCTAACCTGCCAGAAGATTTGTTGCCCAGTTATTAGTCATTCACTTCATTACTGACATTGATATTTTATTATTATTATTTTAATGTTTATTCCTTTTTGAGAGAGACACAACACAGGTGAGGGAGGGGCAGAGAGAGAGAGAGAGAGGGAGACACAGAATCCGAAGCAGGTTCCAGGCTCTGAGCTGTCAGCACAGAGCCCGACGCGGGGCCTGAACCCATGAACTGTGAGATTATGACCTGAGCTGAAGTTGGGCGCTTAACCCACTGAGCCACCCAGGTGCCCCCGTGATGTTGGTATTTTAAATTGTCCCTCTGGTTTGATACGACAGAGGAGTTTTTACACAACAGGGCAGTGACTCATAGAACATTCAGGAAACCCGTCTTTTGTTACATAGGAGAAAGGGTGTCTCGAAAAGGGAGGTGGACGGGAAGAATCTGTACTTCAATACCGCTGTGCTTTGGGGAAGAGTATTTATGCGAGGTGAGGATCTAGAAGTTGATTCCTTTAAGACATCATGTGTCTGTGAATCCTTGGAAAATCTTTGCGTATCTCCAGGCGTACATGTTCCCCACTTTGAAGATCACTGCCCTGGAGTGGTGTTATTCAGACTTTAGGTTTATATAACCCTTCGATGGATTAAAAAAAATTAAGCGGGCAGTGACCACCACTTTTAAAAAAAGGAATAAAATGGAAAATAGGAAAATAACAGTATATTATATTTGTAAGTTTCAGTTAAGTATAGTTGCATGAAATATTTTGTTTCAGTGACATATATGTGTTATGTATAAAGTGATATAAAATAAATTTTTAAAAAAGTTTTTATTTATTTTTGAAAGAGAGCACACACTAGTGAGGGAGGGCCAGAGAGAGGGACGGAGAGAGAATCCCAAGCAGGCTTCTTGCTGTCAGGCCACTCTGCACGGAGCCCAACGTGGGGTTCAATCCCATGAGAGATCATGACCTGAGCCCAAATCAAGAGTCAGGCGCTCAACTGGCTGAGCCCCCCCAGGCGCCCTGAAGTCTGTTCCTTGTTGTGAATTGTGGTCAGAGACGTTGGACAGCCAGCGTTGTGTAGGAGGCCTCACCGATCCAGCCCCGACTTGGAAAGGCTTGCTGACTACAGTGTGGGATGGGGCTCCGTTTTCTTGTGACTTGTAGGCGGGCCTCTCTCTGATTCTGTTCCTGCGTAGGCTCACGAGGAGTTAGGAAGGCTGGTGTTCTGTCTGGGCCTGGTGGCACTCTGCACGTCACTGTGGAGCTTGGGACGCCTGAGATAGGGTTCGCGTCTTCAAGAAAGTATAGTCTACTGGGGTAGATGATACATTTTGCGCAGCGTCATTGTTTGAGTATATGTTGTGTGTCTTGAGAAAAGTTACGTCTGGGTCTTCAGTGTGTTTCTCTTTGTTAACGCTCCCTCCTCAAACTTGTTCTAACCTTGAGTTGACGAGGCACCGCTTTCAACCCTGTGCAGCGGTGTGTCCTCGTCAAGGTGACGCGTGGCGCCTTCCGTGTGTGGTACGACGTCCCGGCATTGCTTCCTCTGGTGAGCAGTTAGAGCTCGCTGCCGGGCTGGCTGGCCGCCCCTCGTTCCGCGGCCCCGCAGGCGGACCCTCCTTTTTCCTTCAGTCTCTGCTTATTCAGTCAATTCAGCTTAATCTTGCCCCGCGTTTGCTTGTTTTATTTCCTGTTTTTCTCTGTCCCCAGATAAAGCCGTTAGGGTTTTCCTTTCCTTTCTTATTTTTTCTTTTCAGTTATAAAGTGGCCTTTTCTGTAAAATTCCGAAGACATGAAAATGACCAAGAACCTCTCATTCCTGAACTACGTGATCAGTTACCGTTTTTAAATCCGCTCTGGACAGCTTGTCATGTGGATTCCATCAGAAAACGTAGTTGCTGCGTTAACATCGCTTTAACTACATCTCCACCTGATACATAAGCTGTGTGGGGGCGTCCCTCTGTGCTGTCTGGAGTCCTCTGTGAGCTCGGCGGGCCACAGAGAACGGGTGACTTTCTACAGAATTTCAAAAGGAATAATGTGACCTTTCTGAGAGTTTTTGGTGTCATTTCTAAGGAAAACGCATAGTGTGTAAAACGTAAACGTTGATTCAGTTTCTGTCTTGGCGGTTTGCCTATTTCATAATCAGAATCGAATTCAGGCAGTTCTGTGGCGCCGGCTGTGACACGCAAAGCCAGTCTTAACGATTCTCGCAGGCGGTGGCGGCGTGAGCCGTGGGTTCGACGTGTTCAGCAGCCTGTCTGTTTTCTCTTTCAGCAAACCAGGCACTGTAACTCTGGAAGTCCGAGCCTCCGTGTTTGACAGATAGGAACGGCTTCTGCCCTGGTGTTGCAGTGGCCGTGCCGTCCTGTTTGGAGAACAGCTGGGCAGGGGTCCGGACGGCAGTGAGGAATGCGAATGAGAGAGGTTGTTACCTTTGCGCTCCTGCCTGCCTGCTCCTGCTTAGCGCCCGCTCTTGGCCCAGCCGACTTCAACTGCGAATGTCGTAGATATTTCTGAAAGCTTTGTTGCTTGTCTGTTGTTGAACTTGAAGAAAATGTATTTAGCTTTCAAAAAAAGTATTCGATTTAGCTTTCTTCTTTAGCCAGCCTCAGTACAAAGCTTGGCACCACAGCAGAGTTTGTGTTTCGAAAATCCTCGGTCTTGGGCAGTAAGGTGGAGCCTGTTACGTGAAGCAGCACGCCAAAGGCCATAGCGTTCTGGATTTGAAGGAAAATTGTAGGAATAGAGCCCGCGTTAACCACCAGGAGACCATGAAATTTTCTAGCATGTTCAGAACGATTGAGTATGTGGTGATCATTTATATAAAGCTTTGATGCTAATTAGCCAGAGATTCTTTCAGTAGTTGAAAGCTAGGTTAAGGCAGATCTTTGTCATAAGCTTGATTCTAGATGTGGAAATAAAACTAGAGTGTCTTAAAGAAAATTAAAAGCCATTAGGAATCTTGGAAACAACACACAACTTGAAACAAGGTAAATAGATGGTTTAAATTGTAGGTAAGGCACAGAGATTTTAGTTCAGTAAATTAGGAAACAGTATTTGGCAGTTCTCCCTCTCAGTGAGACAGAGGCCGGAGCATCGAAGAGCAGTTGACATAGAGGATAAAGTGAGCCTCTAACACATTTCTGAAAAGAGTTGAAGCGGAAGAGATGGAGGGTAGAATATTTGAGGAGATAATAATAGAGTTTTCAGGGATTAATTTGAAAAAGTAAGTCCTCAACATAAATACTGAGTACCAAGTAGGCAAAAAATTATAAATTCATATTTTGACATATCTTAAACTATCTACATGCAAATGAAAAGAAAATATTGAAAGCTGACAGAAGAAATAGTTGTGTTGTTGGGAGATACCACATAAGCAAAATAGATGCCAGGGGACAATGAAATAAGATCCTTAAAGTGCAGAGAAAAGTCATTTTCAACCTAAAATTTCAACCTAAAATGTAGCTAAATTATTCAAGAATGAGAGCGATACAGGTATTTCAGGCATATAAGAACTAAGAGCATTTATCACCCACACAAATCACCAGAAGAGCGAGTAAAGAGAACATTTGCAAACACAAGAGTAAACGGAGCAGGCAGGACGGAAGACACGATCCCGATAGAGAAACTGAGAAGTCCGGCTGTAAAAAAAACCCAAAAACCAAAAAAAACTTCGTAGCTCATGTTATGCTTTAAAGGAAGAAAGTAGAAAAAAAAAATGAGACAATAACAGGGTTGGGGCTTGAGGCAAGAGGTGTTGGAGGGATATAGAAGACGGTCTCATAATGAAAGCAGCGGTCTACCTAGAGAAGACAACAGTCATGAAGTCGTGTGCACCTAACAAAATCGCCAGGCCTTGTCATGTAAACAGAAGGTGATGGAGTTCAAAGAAGAAACTGATGAGTGCACACGGAGGGTATGCTTAGCATTGTAGCGATTGCTGGCTCCAGCAGCAGCAGGTAGAGAGATCGTAGCTTTGGGGGCGCCTGGGGGCCCAGTTGGTTAAACATCTGACTCTTGGTTTGGCTCAGGATCTTAGGGTCGGTGGGTCTGAGCCCTGCATCGGGCTCCGTGCTGACAGCACAGAACCTGTTTGGGATTCTCTCTGTGCCCCTCCCCCTGCTCGCATGCATGTGCTCTCTTACAATAAATAAACTTTCAAAAAAAATTAAAAAATATAATAGCTTTGAGCAACAGAATGTTTTTTTAATGTTTATTTATTTTTGAGAGAGAGACAGAGCGTGAGGGGGGAACAGAGAGAGAGAGAGAGAGAGAGAGAGAGAGAGAGAATCTGAAGCAGGCTCCAGGCTCTGAGCTATCAGCACAGAGCCCAACGCGGGGCTTGAACTCTCAAAGCTCGTGACCCGAGCCGAAGTCGGACACTTAACCGACTGAGCCACCCAGGCGCCCCTGAGCAACAGAATTTTAAAAGACTTGACCTAGGAATTCTGTACCTAAGGAACCAAAAAAGTTCATTTTTTTAATATTAATAAGAAACACTTAAAAAATTATCTACATGCATATATCTCAGAGATTCAACATATTAAAAAAATCGGGCGCCTGGGTGGTTCGGTCGGTTGAGCGTCCGACTTTGGCTCAGGTCGTGATCTCGTGGTCCATGGGATCGAGCCCCGCGTCGGGCTCTGTGCTGACAGCTCGGAGCCTGGAGCCTGCTTCCGATTCTGTGTCTCCCTCTCTCTCTGCCCCTTCCCCGCTCGTGCTCTGTCTCTCTGTGTCTCAAAAATAAATAAAACATTAAAAAAAAATCAAAAAAAAAATCAAGCTACTTCGTTTTCTTACCGAACACTGTTGGAAAGATTTTAAATAACCATGTAAATGTTATTTAAAAGTTTGGAAACTAAGAATTCAGTGCGTTCCTGTTCTTGAGTTAAAGAATATCACAATGGAGATCGCAAAATCCGAGAATACGGTAAAGATACTTGGGAAGCAGCTAAAACAAGACTTGGAGAATAAGCTTTTAATTTTAAAAGCATCTATTAAAATTATATTATTAAAAGACATGAGGGGGCACCTGGGTGGCTCAGTTGGTTGAGTGTCCAGCTGTTGTTTCAACTCAGGTCGTGATCTGACAGTTGTGTCAGATCTCTACACGTGAGCCTGCTTGGAATTCATTCATTCATTCATTCATTCATTCATTCATTCATTCTCTCTCGCTCTCTTCCTCCCCCTCCCACACTCAACGTGAGTGCTCTGTTTCTCTCTGTCTCAAAATACACTTAAAAAAATTAAAAAGGTGAGAAGTTGAGAATAAATTATCCATGTGTTCAACTCCAGAAGCTAGAAAAAGAGTAAACACAAAGAAGAAAAAAATAGTAATAGCAATTAATTAAATGGAAAGCAAAGTTAACAGTTAAGCTCAATAAAATCAAAAGCACATTTTTTGGAAAAAACTAAGAAAATGAGACAATTATTGATACAGTACTGTGTATGTGTCTGTGCCAGAAATTTTGGATGTTTAGTTGAAATGAATAATATCCTAGGAAATATGAATTCCCCAAATTACTTCAACTAGAAAACCTGAATAAACCATAACCATAAGAGAAACAGTTAATAAAGGGCGTCTGGGTGGCTCAGTTGGATAAGTGTGTGACATTGGCTCAGGTCATGATCTCACAGTTTGTGAGTTCGAGCCCCACCTCGGGATCTCGTGCTGACATCTTGGAGCCTGGAGCCTGCTTCGGATTCTGTGTCTTCCTCTCTCTCTCTGCCCCTCCCCCACAAGTGCTCTGTCTCTCTGGAAAGTAAACAAACATTAAAAAAACAATAAGCAATTCTTATATATAAAAGATGCCACAGACATAGACAAATCTTGTTAAATTTACAAGGAAAATTTATTCCTTTTATTTGCTGTGTCAGAAAGAAAAAGCCATCCATTTCATTTTGTGGGATTAGTATAACTTTAATACCTAAACAAGAAACACTAATACTAGAATATAGATAAACCAGTCTCGTTTATGACCGTAGAGTTTAAAATCCTAAATAACGTTGACTTCAGTAGAATATTTAGAAATACTGCACTGTGACGTTGCGTAGCAGCAATACAAGGATAGATTGACATTAGAACATGTGTTGGTGCAACTTATTACATTAACAAATTAAGAAAAACCAAAAGGACATTCAGTAAATTTAGCATGCTTTAGTAATGAGTTCACACTAGTTCCTAGCAAACTGGGATGGTGGGGGCCTGCCTTAGCCTATGAAAAAGTTTTTCTTAGAAACCAGTAGCATATATCATACTTAATAGTGAAATGAGATAAGCCTATTGTCAATCCTTCATTTTTATACTAGAGGTCCTTCTCGCCAACGCAATAAAATGAAAACAAATGAGTTACAAAATTTTGAAAGTTAAGGATAGTTTTGTCTCCCTGTGGAGTCCATGGTTATTGACATAGAGGAACCAAGAGAATCCACACTGTCAGACCTGTTAGTTACAACACCGTCGGGATGAAGATCAGTATAGAATAATCAGGGATGTTTCTCTTTACCAGTAACTAGGAAAGCAGTAGAAGAAAAATCCTGAAGAAAATAAAAGGCAGACAACAAAATCAGAATGTTCAGCCCCTTGGGGATGTGTCTAGCCAACGTTGTGTAAAAGCTTTATAGAGGAGACTTAGGAAACAGTGTGGAAGTCCGTGAAAGAAAGCCTGAGTAAATGGAATGTAATACTGTGTCCGTGGGTGGAGAGACTCCGTGTTGTAAAGAAGCAAACTCCCCGTCTGTACATTCAGAGCAATTCCAGCCAAGGTCTCTGTTTTTTCCCTTACGGATCTTCTAAACTGTCTTCAATTGTGCAAGGAAGGATAGGGCCAAGAGGATGGTGCCCTACTGTACTGAACCCGCCCCCGCCGATTTGTAGGAAATACGATGAACCGAGGAGCGTAGTTCAACTACGTCGTAGGTATGCAGTTAGTGGTACCCAGACTGTGAGAGGCTCCGAGGCCCACCTGGTTTACTCTGTAAATAATTGCAAGGAAGAGAGAGATGCAAGGGCAACCCATCAATCAGAAGAGACTTAAAATGCACATTAACTAACCAGCGTATGGACCTCATTTGGATTTTGACTCAAAGGCCTGAACTACTGAAAAAAACTTTGTAGACAACCGGACTTTCAACACTGATTGGATGTTTATTTGGGCATCGTCAAATTTTTTTCAGCTGTGAAGATGATCCTTACAAAGTGAAATTAGCCAGCCAAAGACAAATGATGTGTGATTCCACTTACATGAGGTATCTAGAATAGTTAAGCTTCCAGAAACAAAGTAGAATGTGATTGCCAAGGGCTTGGAGGAGGGGGAGTTTTTCATGGGTGTGCTTGCTGTTGTTTAAGGTGAAGAGTTGTGGAGATTCGTTGTACGGCAGTGTGAATAACTTTTAACACCACTGAAGTATACACTTTGAAGTGGTTAAGGTGGTAAATTTATGGTTTTCAATTTTTGTTAGTGTTTATTTTTGAGAGAGGGCACGAGCGGGCACATGTGTGAGCTGGGGCAAGGCAGAGAGAGAGGGAGACAGAGGATCCGAAGCAGGCTCCGTGCTGTCAACGCAAGAGCCTGACGTGGGGCTCGAGCTCATGAACCACGAGATGATGGCATGAGCCGAAATCAAGAGTCCGACACTTAACCGGCTGAGCCCCCCAGGTGCCCTGATGCCACGTGTGTGTGTGTTTTCAAAGGTCCTTTTAGCGGTACGTGCTCAAGTATTTATGCTAAATGATAAGTTTGAGAGCTCCACTTCTCTGTTAACACGAACCGCAGACCCTTTCCCCAGCAAAACTGGTGAAAATTATTGTTTATAAAAAACAACCCTTTAAAGTGTGTGGAGGTGGAGGGGTGCCAGGCTGGCTCAACCAGAAGAGCACACAACTCTTAGATCTCGGGGTCGCGAGTGTGAGCCCCACGTGGGGTGTGGAGATTACTTAAGTAAAACTTTTTAAAAGTTTCCAGAAGTGGTTCTACAGCAAAAGAAACATTTCTTCAAGAAAATCCACTGAGTCTTGGTGGAAAGAGTCTGTGGCATTCGAGCCACTGCTTTCCCTCCCCGCCCAGGCTGGTATCACGGAAACTGCACCCCAGGTACGTGATGCTGAGAACACAGGTCTCGCTCTCCCCCCGGCTCACAGTTGAGGACTGGAACCCCCCTCCCCGTCCCACCCAGCTACCTGTTGTAGAGGCGAGGATGCAGGGGAGTGTGGCTGAGAGCTCGCCCGGCCTCCGCTCTAGGGTAGAAGCCCCTCCTTGGCTGTGGGGGGCTGGGCGGAGGTTCCATGATGGGAGACAGGGGCGACCACTGGATCCCCGCCGCCCCGTGTCCTAAAGCGGGTTTGTCGCTTAGAACAGTTCCAGCAAGTAAGTGCAGTTTGGGGGATGCGGTCAGGTAAAGAGACGGTGGCAGGGGAGCCCTGCAAAGACCACGGTCATTCCAGAGTGATTCCGCACGGGCCCAAGGCCTACCTCCAGAGGAGGAACGGTGGCGGCTTCACACTGTGCGAGTCAGGGAGGAGAGCCCAGCTTTTACTAAAATCCGGTCAGCTACCGAGTGGCGGATGAAAAGAAGCTGGTGAGAGAGTGGGTTAGAGTTGCTGCAGTATATTGTCCAAAAATCAAAAAAAGTCACTTTCAATGACAAAAAAATTGGGACATAAGAAACTGGCAGGTGTGATCTGTGCAGAGGAAAACACGCAGTGGCTGTCGCGTGACCAGGTACAGATTCGATGAAGACTTCAGGGTAGTCACACGCGTGTTTAAAGAGAACAGTGCTTAGTGAAGTGTGAAGTGTGTGACAGTGTTTAATGCCAGTAAAGAAATGGTAACAACCAAGTGGAAATTCTGAAGTTGAAAAGTATAGTAACTAAAAGAAATAAACAACTAAAAGAAAAACTTATGCAGGAGCTCAGCAGTAGATTCGAACTGGCAGAAAAAAAGAATGAATAAACTTGAAAATAGATCCCTGAAGATTATCCAGTTTGGAGAACAGAAAGAAAATAGAGAAGTGAACAGAGCCTAACAGAAACGTGGGACATCATTAAGTTTGCCAACAGATGTGTCACGGGAGGGCCAGAAGTAGAGATGAGAGGGAAAGAGAAATATTTGAAGAGAGAGAACGGCTGAAAAGTCCCCATTTTGATGACAAACGGTAGTCTCCATGCCTAAGGAGCTCCTGGAACTCAAAGTAGGATACAGGATACGTGCGAGGATATCCACACACAGCCACAGACACATCATAGTAAAGATGTCGAAACACGGAGAGCAGGAGAAAATCCTAAAAGGAGTCAGAGAAAGACAACTTGTCATCAACAGGAGCGCTTCAGTGACACAAACTGATGACTTCTCATCAGAAACAACGGAGGCCAGAAGGCAGTGGGATGACATTTTACATGCTCAAAGGAAAAAAAAAAAAAAACTTGACCAAGAATCCTATATCCAGCAAAAGTATCTTTCAAAGAAGATGGTGAAATACATTATCTCAGAGAGACAAAAACTGAGAGTATTTTTTTCTAGAAGACTGTTTTATGAGAAATACTTAAAGGAAAGCAAGTGATTCCAGACAGTAATTTGAATTTACGTGGGGAAAAAAAGTCCTTGGTAAGGATAATTGCGTAATCACAACAGAATGTAAGTATTACTTAATGGATTTTGGAAAGCAGTTATATAAGCCAATAAGTGTATTACTGTTTTATGGGCCCTGTAACATGGGAATGTAGTATGTTTGCCAATGTCAGCACAGAGGAATTGAGTGGAAGGAAAGCTACATCCGACCAAGGAAGTGACACCAGATGGTAATTCTAATCCTAAGGACCAAGTGAAGAAAGCCAAGCTGTCAATACACACGTGGTCTCCTTTCTTCTCATAACTTCTTTAAAAAGAAAATTATGTGAAGCAACAGTTACAGCAACGTATCATTGTGTTTGTAGCGTATCTAGACGACAGCATATTAATAACCGCATAGATATGGGATAAGAGAGCCATCGAGGAGTAACATTTCTATATTTCTTCGGTATTAAAGTTGTGTAAGTTTGACGTCGGAAAAGAAGTAAAGCTATATTCTGCTGTCAGATGATTTTTAAATAGAAAATTGAAGGGAATCCACTGAAAAACGATTTGAACTATCGTATGAGGTAAAACAGTGTTGTAGGATACAAAAGAAAACAAAAACCAGTCGTATTTCTTTTTCCTAAGTATTTAAATTCCAGTTAGTTAACATACAGTATAACATTAGTTTCAGATACACAGTATCGTGTACGACAGTTCCGTGCATCACCCAGTGCTCATCACAAGCGCGCCCCTTAATCCCCATCACCTGTTTCACTCAAACCCGCCCCCCCCCCCCCCCCCCCCCCCGGGATCATCAGTTCTCTATAGTTGAGTCTCTTTCTTTGTTTGCCTTTTTTACCCCCTTTGCTCTTTTGTTTCTTAAATTCCACTTATAAGTGAGATAACGTATTTGTCTTTCTCTGACTTATTTCACTTAGCGTGATACTCTCTAGCTCCATGCTGTCTTTGCAAATGAAATGGCAAGATTTCATTCTTTTTATGCCTGAGTAATATTCCTGTGTGTGTGTGTGTGTGTGTGTGTGTGTGTACACACAGCACGTCTTCTTTACCCAGTAATCAGTCGATGGACACATGGGCTGTTCCCATTACCTGGCTACTGTGGGTGCTGCTGCTCTAGACATCAGTGTGCATGTATCCCTTGGAATTAGTATTTTTGTATTATTTGGGTAAATACCTGGTAGTGCAATTGCTGGATTGTAGTTCTATTTTCTTTTTAAAAATCTGTAATGTTTTTTATCTATTTTTTTGAGAGAACATGAACGGGGAGGGGCAGAGAGATACACAGAATGCGAACCAGGCTCCAGGCTCTGAGCTGTCAGCACAGAGCCCAACGTGGGGCTCGAACCCACGAGCCGCAAGATCATGACCTGAGGCAACCTCAGACACTTAACCAACTGAGACACCCAGGCGTCCCAGGGTAGTTCTATTTTTAATTTTTCCCGAGTGGCTGTGCCAGTTTGCATTCCCACCAACAGTGCAAGAGGGTTCCTTTTCTCCACGTCCTTGCCAATACCTGTTGTTGTGTTTTTTATTTTGGCCGTTCTGACAGGTGTGAAGTGATACGTCTCATTGTAGTTTTGTTTTAGATTTCCCCGATGATCAGTGATGTTGAGCATCTTTTCATAGGTCTATTGGCCATCTGGATGTCTTTGGAAAAATGTCTAGTCCTGTCTTCTGCCGATTTAAAAAAAAATTGTTTTTTACGTTTATTTTTGAGAGACAGGGAGAGACAGAGCACAAGTGGGGGAAGGGCAGAGAGAGAAGGAGATCCAGAATCTGAAGCAGGCTCCAGGCTCTGAGCTGTCAGCATGAGATCCCGACGTGGGGCTCGAACTCACAAACTGTGAGATCATGACCTGAGCCGAAGTTCTATGTTTAACCAACTGATCCACCCAGGTGCCCCTCTTCTGCCCATTTTTTAATTGGATGATTTGTGTTTTGGGTGTTGAATTTTATAAGTTCTTCATGTATTCTGGATACTAACCCTTTATCAGATATGTCATTTGCAAATATCTTCTCCCATTCTGTTGGTTGTCTTTTAAATTTTATAGATCCTTGTCTCTGTGCAAAAGCTTTATTTCATTTTAATTTATTTTATTTTTTTCATTTCCATTTGGTTCTTTAATTAAAAAAATTTTTTTTTTTAATTTACATCCAAGTTAGCATCTAGTGCAACAGTGATTTCAGGGGTAGATTCCCTAATGTCCCTCTCCCATTTAGCCCATCCCTCCTCCCACAACCCCTCCAGTAACCCTCTGTTTGTGCTTCATATTTAAGAGTCTCTTATGTTTTGTCCCCCACCCTGTTTTTTACACTATTTTTTTCTGTGCAGAAGCCTTTTATCTTGATGAAGTCTCAGTAGTTTATTTTTGTTTTCTTTCTCTTACCTCAGGAAACATGTCTAGAAAGGAGTTGATATGGCCAACGTCAAAGAAATTACTGTCTGTGCTCTCCTCTAGTATTTTTATGGTTTCAGGTCTTACATTTAGGTCTTTGATCCATGTTGAATTCATTTTTGTGTGTAAGAAAGTGCGTGTAAGAAAGTGGTCCAGTTTCATTATTTTGCATGTCGCTGTTCAGTTTTCCCAACACTATTTGTTGAAGAGACATTTTCTTTTTCCTCTTGGATATTCTTTCTTGCTTTGTCAAAGAGTAATTGACCGGGGTTGAAACCAGTTATACCCTTGCAATGAAGAATCTGAAAATGGAAGTAAGGAAACAATTCCATTTACAGTAGCATCAAAATTAATGATATATTTTGGAAGAAAAATTTAACAAGTGTAAAGCTTGTACTTTGAAAACTTTAAAAATGGTGTTGAAAACATTTGAAATGATCTAAATAATTGAAAAATATCCTATGTTCATATGTCAGAAGACTTAATACTGGCAGTATTCTCCTGATTGACTTACACATTTAATGCAGTGTCTTCATCTTGGTTGCGTAGTTTGTAGAAGTGGACAAGATGATCCTAATATTTATATGAAAATGTTAGGGATCCAGAATAGCCAAGGCCTTCTTGGAAAACAAGCACAAAGTTGGAGGACTCACATACCCTGATCTCAGAACTTACTACAAAGCAACAGTAATCAAGACAGGTGGTGCTGGCATAATTCTAGTAGTTCCATGGGATGGAGTCGAGAATCCCGAAATAAGCCTCAGATATATATGAGATCAAGTGATTTTCTACAAGATGCCAAAACAATTCTACTGAGAAAGAACCATCTTTTCAATTAATTGCACTGAGACATCTGGATATCCACATGTAAAAGAATGATATTGGACTCTAACAAATTCACTTGGACTGTGTCAAGATATACTATAAAACTCTTAGAAGAAAACCTAGGGATAGGGGCGCCTGGGTGGCCCAGTTGATTAGGCATCTGGCTCTTGATTGCAGCTCAGGTCATGATCTCATGGTTCGTGGGATCGAGCCCCAAGTTGGGTTATGTGCTGACACTGCAGAACTTGCTTGAGATTCTCTCTCAGCCCCTCTCTTTGTCCCTCCCGTGCTTGTACTCTCTCTCTCTCTCAACATTTTTATTTTAAAAAAAATTTTTTTTAATGTTGATTTATTTTTGAGACAGAGACAGAGCATGAACAGGGGAGGGGCAGAGAGAGAGAGGGAGACACAGAATCTGAAATGGGCTCCAGGCTCTGAGCTGTCAGCACAGAGCCCGACGCGGGGCTCGAACTCACGGACCGTGAGATCATGACCTGAGCCGAAGTTGGACGCTTAACCGACTGAGCCACCCAGGCGCCCCTCTCAAACATTTTTAAAAAAGAAGAAAACATAAGGATAAATCTTTGCTACTTTGGAATTAGGCAGTAATATCTTAGATAGTACATTACGAGCAGAAGCAACCAATGAAGTAGATTGGACTTCATCAGAGTTCAAAAGCTTTCGTGCTTCCAGAGACACTGTCACAAAAATAAAAAGCCCACTGAGTGGGAGGAATTTTTGCAAATGGCATATCAGATAAGGGACTTTTATCTATATGTATCAGGAACCCTTATGACTCCATGATACAAAGACAATGAAAAATGGTCAACAGATCTGAATAGGCATTTTTCCAAAGAAGATACTCAAAATGGCCAGAAAGCACATGATAAGATGTTCGGTGGTGTTAGGTATCAGAGACACAAATCAAAATTATACTGAGATGCCCCTTGACACCCACTAGCAGCCCTTTATCACAAAGTCAGTCGATGACAGGTATTGAAGGGCACAGAGAAGTAAGCACCCTCGTGCACTCCTGGCAGGAGTGTTAAATGTCCAGGGGCTTGGAACATAGTCTTTCAGTGCTTCAAATGGTTAAACATAGAATTACTGTTTGACCCAGAATTTCACTCTTCGGTATATACACAAGAGAATGATAAAGCATGTGCTGTGTACATCTGCATATACATAGCCACGGCGGTATGATTCCTAATTGCCAGAAAGTGGGGAACAACCCAAATGTCAGCTGATGAATGAATATTTCATTTCTCCATGAAAATGCATCGAATACTGGCACTCATTGTAACATGAACTTTCAAAGCTTTGTGCTAAGAGTCCAGTCAAAGGATCACTCATCGTATGAGGACAGTTGTACGAAATGTCCAGGGTAGCACGTGATCGATCGGAATAGAAAGCAGGTGAGTGGTTCCCCGATACTGGTGGCCCCGGGGAGTCGGGGGGAGGGGGTGATCAAGAGCACTGGCTTTCTTTCTGGGAGGATCAAAATGTTCCGAAACTGGTTGTGGTGACGGTTGTGTGAGCTTGTGAACATAGTAAAGCAGTGAGCTGTCACTCCGCGTGTGTTATGGTGGCTGACATCTGAGACACCCCACCAAATGCTGCTGCTGATGTAGGGCAGCTGGAACTCTCACTCATTGCTGGCGGGCATACAAAATGGTGCAGTCGCTTCGGAAGGTACTTTGGCCGTTTTTTACGGAACCGAACATACTTTTTTTTTTTTTTTTTTTTTTTACCCCCTCCCCCCCGAACATACTTTTAACTAACGGGGTTCACCGGTTTTTCTCCTCGGTACATCCCCGAATGAAAACCCGGGTTCACGCGAGAACCCGCACGTCCATGTGTGCAGCAACCTGATTAATAATTGCCAGAACTTGGGAGCCGAGCAGGTAAACTGGTACGCCCAGGCGGTGGAATATTATTCGCCTACCCCGAAAAGACGATGGGTGTATGGTTCCGTGTGACATCCCGGACGAGGCAAAGAGTGGACACGGTGGTGGCCGCCAGGGTCAGGAGGGAAGGAGGAACGGACAGGCAGAGGGGGCGTCGAGGCAGCGGAACCGTCGTGTGCGCCCACAGGGCTGGATACAGCGTCCTGATGGAGACCGCGGGCTTTGATAACGGCGTGTCCCCGTGGGCTCTGCGGTTACAAGTCGGGCGCCCTGCTGCGGGTGAGGGGAGCTCGCGTGCGGAGGGGGGACTGGGAACTCTACTTTCTGCTCAGTTTTGCTGTGAACCTAACTTGCTCCAAAAAATAAAGTTTATTAGTTTCACAAAATGTCTGAGACTGGTCTCAAGACAGTGTGTTGTGTAATGGAAGTGGATGGAGGGACGAGATTGCCCGCGGGTTTATGAGTGTTGGAGCTGGGCGGCGGGTGCGTGAGGCTTGTGATAATAACTTACGTCTGGTAGGGGAAGTGTCCCCACTTCATTCAAAACTATTACAGTGGGGTTTTTTAACATTCATTCTTTTTTTTTTTTTTTTTTTTTTAACGTTTGTTTATTTTCGAGATAGAGCGCGAGCGGGGGGAGGGGCAGAGAGGGGGACACGGAATCCGAAGCGGGCTCCAGGCTCTCAGCTGTCAGCACAGAGCCCGACGCGGGGCTGGAACCCACAGACCACGAGATCGTGACCTGAGCTCAAGTTGAACACTTAACCAACTGAGCCACTCAGCATCCCTTATAGTGGTTTTTTTTTCAATTAAAATTTTTTTTTAATGTTTCAAGAGAGAATATGTGCGTGAGTGTGGGAGGCACAGAGGATCTGATGTGGGCTCTGCACTGACAGCAGAGAGCCCGACACAGGGTTCGACCCACAAACTGTGAGGTCATGACCTGAGCAGAAGTGGGACACTTAACCAATTGAGCCACCCAGGCACCACCTACAGTGTTTTTATTAAGCTGTTTATTATGGGAAACTTTACAATGTGTACGAGAGTAGACAAAATAGTATGAATACTGCTGTGTTTAGACAGCATGGTATTGGCATGAGAACGGGGCATTTTTCTAGAAGTTCCATAATTTTTATAGAAGTTCTCAATGTATGGAAATTTGATATTTGACATAGCATTATAAATTTGGGAAGAGCCCAGAACAGTGGGCTTAGAACGATGGGAACATGCGAGTAGAATAGGCAGATGCCTACCCCACACCTGAATGTCCACGGCCGTAACAGCTGATACGCCAGACTGTCATATGGCAGCGAATGATCGAAGCAGTCACGTGTGTGAACAATCTCAGGAACGAAACGATGTTAAGAGATCGAGGTAATTAAAGAGGAATACGACTCTATGAGAGCACTGGGGTTTGAAAACCTGTAGCAGAGCAAGGGTGTAAAATACGCATGGTAATGATTCCTCCAAATTCCTGATAGTTGTTACTTCTGAGGGAAGTAGGGTGTTTGTAATGTTTTACTTCTTTTTTTTTTTTTTTTTTTTTTTTGAGACAGGAACAGAGCATGAGCAGGGGAGGGGCAGACAGAGAGGGAGACACAGAATCGGAAGCAGGCTCCAGGCTCCGAGCTGTCAGCACAGAGCCGGACGCGGGGCTCGAACTCACAGACCGTGAGATCATGACCTGAGCCGAAGCCGGACGCTCAACCGACTGAGCCACCCAGGCGCCCCTGTAATGTTTTACTTCTTGAAGTTGAAAAGAGGTTGAAACACACGTAGCAGTAATATTAATAATTGATGAAGCCTGGACGCCTGGCCAGCTCAGGCCATGGAGCATGAGACTCTTGTTCTCAGGGTTGTGAGTTCAAGTCCCATGTTGGGTACAGATCTTACTTAAAAATAAAATCTAGAAAAAAAAAGATGAAGCTAGGTGATAGGTGTCCATTATGTAATTCTCTATATTTGTCTTTATGTTTGAAATGTTGTATAAAGTGTCAGTATATCCAAATGAAGTGTCTTGTTTGGATCCTAATTCATACAGACTTCAAAAAGACATTTTTTTGGCAACTGGAGTAGTTTTACTACAGACCAGGTATTAGATTATATCAAACAGTTGTTAACTTTGTTAGGTGTGACAGTGACACCGTGTTTGTGTAAGAAGATATTCTTGTTTTTAGAGAGGCATGTGTAGTGTGTTAGGTGATGTAATATTGTTTCTGGGACTCATTTTTAAAATACTTCAAAGAAAAAGGGTAGTTGAAATAAATGTGGCAAAGTCTTGGTAATTGATGAATCTTGGTGATAGGCGTGTGAAAGATTGTACTGTATTCTCACCTTCCGAATGCGTTTGGAAATCTTTATAATTACATCTACAAAGCCAGAATGGGTAATAACTGCTCTTTATTATTATTTTTAAAAATTTTAATGTTTATTTATTTATGAGAGAGAGACAGAGCATGAGCAGGGGAGGGGCAGAGAGAGAGGCAGACACAGAATCAGAAGCGGGCTCCGGGCTCTGAGCTGTCGGCACAGAGCCTGATGCAGGGCTTGAACTCACGGACCACGGGACTGTGACCTGAGCCCAAGTCGGATGCTTAATCGACTGAGCCACCCAGGCACCCCAGTAACTATTCTTTAATAATAACTTGTGCTACTGGCAGATAGATTTGAAATGTTTTGGTACAGAAAGTGTAGGTTTTTCTAACTTCTAACTTCTGTTTGTTTTCTCATTTAAAGGTGTGTGTGTGTGTGTGTGTGTGTGTACGTGTGTGTGTGCGTGCGTGTGTGTGTATATATATGTGTAATACATAGCATATAATACAGACTTAGGTAAATACGTAAAGTCAGTCAGGAGCAACATTTGGCCGAATCTTCCTTCAGGCTCTCTGTGCTGCTCTTAACTCTGTGGAAACATGCCACAGATTAGTCTTTAGGTTTGGTATTTGCAGTTTTTGTGTCCGTAGTGATGACGCAACAGTGTATGCAGCTCTGGGCGATTTCCAAGAAACAAAACGTTATCAGGGAGAATCAGCGGAGGAGGGGAGAGCACGTGGACTTGAGCCTTGACGGAACTGTGGTTCTCAGAAACGAACAGAGTATTCCGAGATCATGGTTTTTCTTTTATTTCACATTTTACGAAAACATTCTTCTATCCAGAACACCCCTTTTGTGGCTTTGTGTGTTTTGTCTCTAGATCATTCCCACACACCTACCACTGTGTCCCAGGGGTCTGGCTTGCCTTCTGGACACTTCAGATAATTACTTTCTGTAATTAATGTTCTTGTAAGTTTTCTGTGGCTGGTGTTTCGGGATATTTTAATAGTGACAAGCAGCGGAAAACTGAGGCTGAGCGAATAAAGGTTTCTTAAACGGCTTCAGTTACGATCAGCGTGTCTGGTGTTTCCCCCGTTACTTGGACTACCAAGCTGTTAATTCCTGTGTGTGTTTGATAGTGAAAGTGCCTTGGTTTTACCTATCTGATTTTTTCAAGTACTTAGACAGTCAGGCAGAGAAGCGTTGCTGCTGATCTGGCTCGAGGGCTGTGTGATTCCTTAGATCCCATGGCCGCTGGTAATCGAGTTAGAGCCTAAGTCAGATTGTTTTGCTGGCTGTCAGCTCAGTTACCGTGTTCGCTAAAGGGAATTGACGACTTTGCATAGAGGTGAAGGGTTCTTCTGCATAAATGTCTCCTAACTTCTGTATGGCAAAAGATACGGAAAAGTTAAGCGACCAAGAGCACCGAGGCTGGAAAAGCTTTGGAGGAAAAGGACTGATATTCACTGTATGTAGAATACCGTTCCCAATCAGAGGAAAGACTGTTCATGAGCACAGGGAAAGGGTATCACCAGGGAAGAAACACAGACATTAATCAATGTAATGAAGAGACTCAGCCTCACTACTGGTAGAGAAATACAGATGACAGCTGTCACCGTTTTCGTCCCCATGGTGTTGGCAACATTAGGGACAGTGGAAGATAGTGACTGTTGGTAAGTGTGTAGGGAGCAGACACGGCCCTGAACGCTGGCGGGGGTGGGGTGGTCGCCTCGTCTGAAGGGCCATTCGGCCAAACCCCGGGCTTACATAGGCTTACGTCTGTACTTGGCTCACCGTGTCAGCTCGATATTGAGGAGGTGGCAAAGGGATGAGGAGAAAATTAATCCTGACTTTTAAAAATCCTTGATCTTGATCTTGTAGCTTGCGGTGTGGTCCGGCTTTCTTTTCTCCCGTGTTAACCGTTTCTCAAATGTTCACCTTGTGCAAGTATTGTACTCCCGAGCATTTTCAGTAAATTGTTTATCACTAAGACCACCTTCTGAGATGGGTGTTTTTATCCCCGTCTTGTAGATGTGGAAACTGAGGCCAGAGAGGTTAAATAAGTTGATTAGCCAGTGAGTGAAAGAGTCTAAATTTAGCTTTAAAACTATGGCCTTCATCACTGGCTGGTTGGATAATGAGTAAGGAATGGACTTGTGATGCCCTGCACACCCTGAGTCTTAGCTTTATTAAAATAATTGGTTTTCTAAGTTACCTAACATTGAATTTAATGTTTAGCTCCTTCGTTAGACTGTTAGCATTATAAAGGGGACGCTGTATTTGTTCCTTGGGCTGTCAGCCTGCCGAGTGCCAGTGCGGCCCCTTCCCTAACCGGAGGCCTCCCCTCCCCTCCCCTCCCCTCCTCTCCTCTCCCCTCCCCGCAGAGGACCTGAAGAGGCAGAATGCGGTGCTGCAGGCCGCGCAGGATGACCTGGGGCAGCTTCGGACGCAGCTGTGGGAAGCCCAGGCGGAGGTGGAGAACATCAAGGCCATCGCCACGGTCTCGGAGAACACCAAGCAGGAGGCCATCGACGAGGTGAAAAGACAGTGGAGGGAGGAGGTGGCTTCGCTCCAGGCCGTCATGAAAGGTAAGGAGGGAGCCCTCCGTCTGCTTTGTCGTTTCCCGGCGACACCGATGCCGGTGACGGACCATTTTCGGAGCGTCTCAGACCGGATCCTGAGTGGTGTTTGTGGCCTCGCGTGTTCCCGCGGGCGCCAGTGGTGCTGTGAACGGGTCTGTCCTCTGGGTGTTCTGGAGGAGCCGGCTCCTCCTGACGCGGGATGAAGCTGCGTGGCTGCGGGAAGTGCGCGGAGCTGGAGAACCTCCCACGGGAGGCCTCCGGGCCCTGCTTCCACTCGCTGGTCCCAGCGGATTCGCGCCCGCCCGCTCCGTGCGGCCAGTTCCACGTCTTCAGGGGGAGCCCGGGTTTTGCTGGGCCTCTTCGCGGCGGTCTCTGTGGCCGAGTGGCACGGGCTCCGGAGGCCTCGTGGGCCGTGACCCTCGGACCAAAGGAAGAGTAGCCGTCTCCCGTCCGTCTGCTGCCCACACTAGTGCTCGGTCACAGCCTGCGTTTCTCAGGTGACAGTGACCCGAAGCAAGTTGCCCCTGAATCTTCGGGTTCCTGAAGTCGGTCCAGTTACTGCCGTGGGCGTGAACTAGGGACGAGCCTCTCCTCTCGTCTGCGCTCGGGTCCTGTTTCCCTCCGTGCTCCCTGACAGCCAGCGTGGTGGCTGTCACCCGGGGACTGGCCCCCAGATAGGAGTCCGGTTCTTGCACGGAAGCAGCAGCCCAGGGGTGGGGACCCCAGGGGGTCACCGGTGTCCTGGGCTCCTTCGGTCCTCCTCCATCCGTAGCGTACGGTTTTCAGCTCCGTCGTCCTCCTGGCTGAACATGAGCTGCTCCTCCTTCAGCCCCCTCGCATTTGCTGAGGCGTGTGCTTACCCACAGCTACAAAGGCAACTGGAAAATCTCGTTTGTGAAGTGCACCACCGACTTCCTAAACGAAATTGGGGTTCTGTTGTTAAGGAAGAAAGCGGGGCGCCTGGCGGGTCAGTCGGTTAAGCGTCCGACTTGCAGTCCGTGAGTTCGAGCCCCGCGTCGGGCTCTGTGCTGACAGCTCGGAGCCTGGAGCCTGCTTCGGATTTTGTCTCTCTCTCTCTCTCTCAGCACCTCCCCTGCTCACGCTCTGTCTCTCTCTCTCTCTTAAAAAATAAACATTAAAAAACATACACAAAAAGACAAAGGAGCAGTGGAAGTTAACAGACATACGTGTTTATCCCATGATGTGTTAAGATTATATTAAAGATAAGGTCATTTAACAAAGACCTTATAGAATCTGTCTCAATTTAGAATCTGAGTTACAGCAAAATATTCCAGAAGCGCATCCCTTCTCTCTCACATTCAAGTAGTTGGGTGGGGGTGACAGTCCCATTTGTCTCAGGAGCCGTAGCGTCGTGTGTGGGAGCAGCGGTCTGGCTGAGGTCGGCCCCCGGGTCCGAGCCAGCCCTGCTGCTCTGGTTGTGGAATGTTCACCGGCCAGAGTGTTTGGCCTTCCCTAAGCTTTCTTCGTCCACGAGGGAACGAACGGCACAGGCCCGTCGTGAAGAGCAGGCATGAGTCACAGCCCTCACGACACTTGTGCACGTAGTAAGAACCAGAAATCTTGCTTGAGTTTTAGTTGGTTTTGTTTTGTTTTTATTTTTTTTTAATTTTTTTTTAAACGTTTATTTACTTTTGAGACAGAGAGAGACAGGGCATGAACAGGGGAGGGTCATAGACAGAGGGAGACACAGAATCTGAAACAGACTCCAGGCTCTGAGCCGTCAGCACAGAGCCTGACGTGGGGCTCGAACTCACGGACCGCGAGATCATGACCTGAGCTGAAGTCAGACGCTTAACTGACTGAGCCACCCAGGCGCCCCAGTTTTGTTTTGTTTTTAAAGTGAATTCGACGATTTCCAGAATCCAGGCATACGCTCTTTATGTAACTCCTTTTAAAATTTCAGTGTGCCAGAACATTCTTCCTCAGAGCGCTCAGACCTGCGATCTTTGGTGATATTTTGTAGAGACGGTCCGCGACTACGAGCACCAGTTTCACCTCCGGCTGGAGCAGGAGCGAAGCCAGTGGGCACAGTACCGGGAGTCCGCGGAGAGGGAGATTGCGGATTTAAGGAGAAGGCTGTCGGAAGGTCAAGAGGAGGAGAATTTAGAAAACGAAATGAAAAAGGTACGAGGAACGTATTCACCTGTAGGAATATTCGAATTCGAATGCAGGATGCCTCCACCCGCGTTACTGTGGCCATAGGCGGACTTTCCTGGTTTCTGTTTGGGGGATTGTTTGGACACACACGTAAATGTAGCGCTGGGTAGCCTGACTCCCTGACCCCAGACGTGTGCGTGGCTGACCTCCCTGCCCCTTCTTCACATCCCGAAACAAATGTCTCCGCTGCAGGAGGCCTGTCCTGACCACGCCACTCAGCACGACAGCCTGCCCTCCTCCCCCCTGCACCTGCCACCGCTCCGCCCATCGCCATATCCTGCGGTGCTTTGTCCTTTCCTACAGCACACACAGAGTTCACCTGTTGATCATGCCTTCCCTTCCTTGCTAGAACGTGAGCTCCGTGAGCCAGGACCCTCGTTTGTTTGCGTGTCCTGCGTGCCCACGGTAGTGTCTAGCACGCAGGGGCTCACAAATATTTATCGAAGGAGTGTGGCCGCCAGGTGAGTGTGTCTAAGCCGGACCTTCAGAACAGATGTTGATTTTCCGTCTCTCTCAGTATCCCTGGGTTCCCGTGAGACAAATGTACCGCATATTATGCTGGAACATAGCAAGATGCCTGAACATGGGGCGTTGGAGAAGGTGCAGTATTTTTTCATGAAGAAAATAGTGAAAGCTCTTTGGCCAGTTTAATTATATAAACTTGTAGCCTACTGATGTGTGTACATACTTCTATTTTAAATCACACATTATATATAAAATTACAACTAGATTTTGACTTTATCTTTCATTCGTATTAATCATCATCTTTGGTTCCCAACCCTCGGTCCGTACAAGGACTGTTTTTGTGTATTTAGAAGGTGATTTAGTTTTTATAATAACCGAAAAATCATCTGAGAACCCAATACCCAAGAAAGAAGCTTTAAACACGAAGAACCGTTTCTTCCACTCCATTTTATTCCAGGGGAAGACTGTAATTCAGCGTCTTCACGAGGATCCGACATCTTCCTCACCACTAGTCACTTAGCCATCTAACAGAGTTGTCCACAGTCACCTCCCTCAGGTTGTTGGAGATAGTTCCTGTTCGATGCTGTCGTTGGGGATTCCGGTCCAGGCCGTAACAGGAGATCCTTGTTTCCAGTTGTTCCTGATTTTTTCACAACGTGCCACTTCCTGTTGCTTTTAAAATTTATTTTTATTTTTAAAATAGACTTGGCGCACCTGGGTGGCTCAGTCAGTTTAGTGTCCGACTCTTGGTTTTGGCTCAGGTCATGATCTCACGGTTCATGGGATTGAGCCCCTTGTCGGGCTCTGTGCTGACAGCGTGGAGCCTGCTTGGGATTCTCTCTCTCCCTCTCTGCCCCTCTTCTGCTTGGGCATGTATGTGCGTGTTCTCTCTCAAAATAAGTAAACGTTAAAAAAAAAAGTAAACTAAAGTTTATTTTTTAGAACAGTTTTTGATTTACGGAGTCAGATTGTGTAGATAGCACAGAGTTCCTGTGTGGTCGACGTCTGGTTTTCCCAGTTACTAGTATCTTACGTTGGTGTGGTACATCGTCACGACTAGTAAACCATGATTGAGTATGATGAGCTAACGTCCATTCATTGTATTCAGATTTCATTAGTTTTACCTGATGCCCTGGCTCACTATTTTTAAGATCTCACGCAGGCACCACGTTGCAGGATGCCACGTGTGTCTTTAGGCTCCTCTTGGCCCAAATTTTCCTTGTTGTTGTTTTAAAGAATAAGTCTAATGAGGTGACAATAAAATGCAACACCCAGGCATAAAAAGAATCCTAAGGAAATTCATAGAAGGCAAGTAAGTCCCCTGTCTCATTGTTTATCAAAAATGAAAATGTAAATACCGTAATTGCTACAGAACTGTTCCCCTGGAAGATGAGACACACGAGGATGCTGGCTGTGACCCACGAACCGTGAGATCATGACCTGAGCTGAAGTCGGACGCTCAACCGACTGAGCCACCCAGCGCCCCCACCAAAAAAATGTGTTTTTAAATGAAATAACTAAGATGAAAGCTTTTTAATAGCAACACAATTTTGTAACATTTTATTTTAAAAAAAAAATTTTTTTTTTTCAACGTTTTTTATTTATTTTTGGGACAGAGAGAGACAGAGCATGAACGGGGGAGGGGCAGAGAGAGAGGGAGACACAGAATCGGAAACAGGCTCCAGGCTCCGAGCCATCAGCCCAGAGCCTGACGCGGGGCTCGAACTCACGGACCGCGAGATCGTGACCTGGCTGAAGTCGGACGCTTAACCGACTGCGCCACCCAGGCGCCCCCATCCACCCATTTCCAAAGAAAGTATCATGTCCTGAATTTAGTAACTGGAGTTGTAAAACTTAAAGTGTTATGTGTATTTCCTTTTATATATAGGGTATTTTCGAATTTCATGAATTGATTTAAAAAGTCAGGAGTGTCATAGTGAATCCGTTTTCCTACCCACTCCCATTTCTAAGTGGAACACTGGGAAAATTGGGATGATGGCTTGGCCTGCACGGTCCTACGGCACCGGAAAGCACACGTGGTTCAGTTCAATGAGCACTCGTACGGCGCCCGGTGGGCTTACTTGTGTTCAGTCTAACGATGTGTGAGTCAGAGTTTCTCAGAAAAGCAACGAGCCAGTAAGTTGTAGCATTTAATTCTTTTTAACCGTAGGCCCAAGAGGATGCTGAGAAGCTTCGATCTGTTGTGATGCCCATGGAGAAGGAGATTGCGGCTCTGAAAGAGAAGCTGACGGAGGCTGAAGACAAGGTTAAAGAGCTGGAGGCCTCAAAGGTTGTGAGATGTTGTAGCCCGTTCTTGCACCCAGTGCCCTGACCTGATGCCATGAGCACAGCTAGTCATGGAGGGGCAGACCCTGGCATTCAGACTGTGAATCCGAAGAATCTTGGTTTCTTTAAAATACAAAAAAAAAAAAAAAAGAAAAAAAAAAAGAAAAAAAAGAAAAAGTTTGGAGATGATTTTGTATGGATGGTTTAAATAATCACCATAGTGGTGCTCCGTTTTGTTTTGCTTTGGTACAAAGTTAGTGTTCATTTTCTTGTCAGAATGAGACCTGATCTCATCCGTTTTCTTGTTGAGGAAAATGAATGGGTCCAAGCTGACTTCATTCCCTGAAGCTGGCCCCAGAATTGATGTGTGAGAGATGATGTGGTTAGAGCGTGGCTGGGTTTGCTGGCCATGAAGTCACAGCAGAGGGAATGTCGATCATTTTAACAATTAATTGAAAGTAGGAAAGAAAGAAAATAATTTAAAAAAGGCAGTAAACAAAAGCACAGCATAGGAGTGTGGAAAGGGGAATGTGTCCATGACCCTAATAAATGTGAACTGATAATCACCTACTGAAAGAGATGGGATTTTTAAAAACGTAAATTTATATTGATTATAATAGATGCACCTAAAATAAAATTATAAGACTGAAAATAATGGGATATTTAAAGGTATGTCATATAAATTCTAACCAAAGGAAAGTTGATATAGCAGCTGTGATATGAAACATTTAGGATGTAATAGAAAAAAGAATAGAGAGACCCCATCTAATAATCCATCAGTAGGATAGGACAGTCATGATTGAATGTTTCTTACACACCTTGAAATCTGTGAATTACAAGGGACAATTAAGGGGAAACTAACTTTCACAGTTATAGTAGGAGCTTGGAACTGATTTATAGCAAGTGATCAGGTGGGCAGAAAAAAATATTAGTAGGGATATGGGGGCTTTGAATAACCAGATTAACAATTTAGATGTAACATACACACAGAATTCTGTAGCCAGGAAAGGGGGACTGTATCTCCTGTAGTCGTAGAGTGTAGGAGTTAGGAGCTCAACATTTAGTAGCAGGGGGGAACCTTTGGGAAATTAAGCTTACTGTTTGGTTTTCTCAACTATAAAATGGAGATACCCCTACTGCGTGCCTTGTAAGGCTATTAATAGGATTCTATAGAACACTTAGGACAGTGTGTGAGACAAAGTATTGTTAGTTTCAGGTACATGATATTTCTCATAATGACACAAAGGAAGCGTCAACACGTTTTGAAGGATTGTTATGCAGACTCAAATCTCTGTAATTAAATTATTTAGAGTAAAACGGCAGCTAAAATAAAATCTCTGGAAATGGAAAAAAATCATGGAAAAAGGAATTCTAAGATATTTAGAGTGATTTGAATATGTTACTCAAGAATCTAAAAAACAAACAATAGTACAATGTGAACACTAGGAAATCTATAATATTCGTAAGAGCAGAAATGAGTGAAACAGAAAAGCAGAAGAGAACTTGAGAATATCAGCATAATGGGAAAAATGGGAAAGCTGGTAAGACAGACCTCCAATAGGACTCATCAAGAAAAAAAACCATTAGAAATCAGAACGGGGACATAACCAGAAATCAGTAGAGACTTGAAAACAAAACATACTCATAACAGTGTCATACCAACAAATAGGAAATGAAGGAAATTTGGTTAAATGAAAACTTTTTTAAGTTTATTTTGAGAGCAAGAGAGTGGGGGAGAGGCAGAGGGTGGGAGGAGGGAGGGAGGGAGGGAGGGAGAATCCCATGCAGGGTCTGTGCTGGCAGCACAGAGCCTGCCGTGTGGCCCGAACTCAACGAACTGTGAGATCATGACCAGAGCTGAAACCGAGTCAGACGGTTAACCAACTGAGCCACCCAGGCGCTCCGAAAGTAGTAACTGTTAAAGAAAGTGAATTTATAGTCAGATTTAGAGTCAAATCTTCCTTTCTCCTGTTTCTTCTCTGAAAGACGTTCGGGTTTTGCAGGCAAGTTTTTCCAAACCTGGAAAGAGATGATCCTTATATTTTACAGTGTGTGTTAGAGAACAGGAGGAAAGCTCTCCTGCTGATTTTGTGAGACCTGCATGATTTCATTACAAGCACACAGAAAAGTGGTAGGAAGGAAAGGCATTCTAGATCTATCTCACTTAACGTAGAAACAAAAATTCTCAACAGTGTAAAAAAAAAAAAAGAAAAACATCTTAACCAAATAGGATATATTCCCAGGAATTTAGGGAGGGTGTATCATCAGAAATCCCACTATTGTTACGCACCACATGAGAAGATTGTAGGAGAAGGGCAGTGTGTTCTTGGCTTCAGAAAGGCATCTGATAAATTTAAACATCCAGTAACTTGATAAGAACTGTTTATCAAACCATCAGCAAACATTATGATTAATGAGGAGTGTTCAGCAGCCTTACCATTCATGACAGGAACCACGTGAGCAGACCCGTAGTCCGTGATTCTGTGCGGATTGTGTTTGTGGCCCTGGATGACACAGCAAGATGAGACGGAGAGATGGGCTTAACCGAATGAAAACAACAAAATTGACTTGGTGGTTTATGTAGAAAACCAGGACGACGTACAGACACATTGTCAGACCTGACCACAGTTCAAGAACGTTGTTCCAACAAGAGCAACAGACAGACGTGATAGTGTTTGTGTCCTCCAGTAATCTGCCCAATGGGGGGAAGATCCCATTCACGGTAGCAAAAGCAAAACAAAACAAAAACACCAAAAAAGCCTCACTGTGTGTTACCCGAGAATACATCTAAACAAAAACGGGTAAGATCTTTACAGAATACATTATAATGAAGGTCTGAATACGTGTGTTCTGGAATGAAAAGATAATGTATTATAAGGCAGGTAGTATATCCCCAAATTCATCTGTAAACTCAGAATTCCACCCAGATTCCAATAGGGTTTAATAAGCAACACGGTAAGTGGATCCCAGAATTCACACGGAGAAGTGGGGGATCAGAAGTGTACCCGGGACAGTTTGGAGGAAGGCAGGGTGGAGACACTTGCCCGGACACGGGACAGCGACCCGGGTGTGAACGTGACAGGGGAGTTGTGTCCCACCCTCAGCAGGCTGTAAGTCCACCACACAAGTTGGTCATGTTTACACACCACTGGAACGTGCGAGAAACTCTTGCACTTTCAGCTGCCATTGTCCGGTTGGAGCCCCAGGTGACAAATACGGGGTCCTTGGGTCGTCATCGCTTCCCTTCCCTCCGCCACATGTCGATGCTGGTACCATAGGTGTCCCCAGAGGTAGCTTTCCTGACCCCACCCTCCAGCTCTCACCTAGATGTTTGTGGGTGTCCGTGTGTGTTTTGGCTTTGTTATGTGTTAGGGCAGATGGAATTCAAGGGCATTCGCGTACTGTGGCACCACTTTCCCAGGGTTCTGCTTGGTAGCTTTCAGAGGTTAGAGATTCATCCATCACAAATCGAGTCAGGCATTCGCGCTAAGAAGTAGCAGCAGGTCGAATTAGTGATTGCGTACCACCGCTGTGTGTCTGCACACCGACTCTCCTCATCACCAGCTGGAGTCCCGCCCTCTCCAGTGACAGGGACACGCCTCCCAGCAGTCAGTGCTTTGTCACACCCGCTTCATGTCTTCGGTCGTCTGACCACGTCCAGGGAAGCGTCAGGTGGCTGCTTCAACAATCATTTTAGCCTGTGACCAGTACTAACGTGTGGTCAAGTTCACTGCAAACTTGACTGCCCGCATTTTCAAGTTTGAAGGAGTAGGAAGAAGAGAAGCTTGGAAGTGGCCTTGAAAGTGAAGTTGGACGTAACCACGGAAAAAGCTGACACGAGTAGCCAGAACTTAGGATGGGCGGTTTATAAGACAGTACGAGTGATTCTGTGATCACTCTCTGGGGCAAGACTGCATTTCACTTTGGTCGTAACTGTTTCACACATTAGACTGTCTTGGTGATATTTGAGTATTACAGTTAATTGTTAAGCAGGAGTAAGACCTGTTTTAAAAGATGTGATTTTAGGGGCACCCGGGTGTCCCGGTTGGTTAAGCATCCTGACTCTTGATTTCAGCTCAGGACGTGATCTCACAGTTTCGTGAGTTCGAGCCCCACGTTGGGCTCTGTGCTGACGGTGCACAGCCCGCCTGGATTCTCTGTCTCCGTCGCCCTCTCTCTGCCCCTCCCTGACTCGTGCTCTCTCTCACTCTCTCAAATAAGTAAACTTTAAAAGATGTGATTTTAAAACATACCCCACACTTGCCTCCAAGTTTGTGTTTTTTACAGCATGAGACTATTTTTTCCATTATGACTTCCTCTTTTTTCCTTCCAATGTATGTGCCTGTTCGAAACGTGTCCTTTTTATAAGTTTAAGGCATTTGGGATCACCTCACCGGAAATCAAAGAAAAGCAAATTTACAAGAGTGTGGTACTATTTTTATCTTTAGAAATTAACTGCTGTTTTGAAAAGAACCCGCAACAACTCCGTGTGACTGAGGGTGGCAAAATGAGCACGTGTACGTGTCGCTCTGGGAGTACACCCTGGAGCTGCCTTTGTGGAAAGCGAGGCACAGGAGTGTCCCATACGGTGTCACTCTGGGGATACAGTTATCAAGAAGACTGTGTGTGTGTGTGTGTGTGTGTGTGTGTGTGTGTGTTCTCTAATTAAAAATCGTTTAACATTTTCAACTTCTGTGAATACAAACTCAAGTGATTTTCAAGGCACGTTCAGATACACGTACATATACATCACCGATAGGTCTCAGGTAGAAACTATGGTAGGTTTTACTTTAATAGCATCGCATTCTGTTTCAGGTTAAGGAGCTGAATCACTATCTGGAAGCTGAGAAATCCTGCAGGACTGATCTGGAGATGTACGTAGCCGTCCTGAACACTCAGAAGTCTGTCCTACAGGAAGATGCCGAGAAACTTCGGAAGGAATTGCACGAAGGTAAATACGTATCCTCTGTAGTTTTAGTCTCGGTCTCTGAGAAAACCAGAACAAATCCGAGAGGCCGCACATGAGGGATTCACCGTAAGCCTTGCAGTCGGTTGGAGTGTTGTCCTGGGAGCCGTGAGGCCTAAAGACTCGCGGCTGTAACGGAACAGCTTCACGAGGCGCGAGGTGTGGGCAGAGAGACAGGAGGGCCGGGAATTTCTGCTTAAACTGCTTTTGCCCCCAGACCCAACTTGATGGGGGTAGTTCTGCAAAAGGGAAAGTGGGGCCGGAGGGCAGCATCTCCGTTTGTGAGGAGTGGTTTTGATTTCACGAGGCTGGTAGCGGGGTTCTGCGGAAATTGACTCTCTTTTCCCCGGCCTGGGCGAGAAGGCTTATCTTTTCCCCATTAAAATAAAGATCCACTTTTGTCTTTAATTCTGCTAGCGAGTCTTAATTGCTGGGGTCCTTAACCTTTGTTGTGTCACGAACTTCTCTTGGCGGTCTCGTGAGACCCTCTTAGGATCGTGTTTTTAGTCCCTAAAATAGCAAATACAGAAGAAACGACTTACTGTAAAATGGTGATCAAAATATAAATGGCTGCAGACTTAAGATACAGGAACAAGGGTGCTACTTTATTAAGGCACTAAATAAAAAGTAACTAGTGTAATTTTGAAGTGCTGAGCTCCGTGATCTTTTAAGATCTGCGGCTGCTGTACAGAGATGTCACGTCCGCGGCTCGTGCCGGTGACCGTCGTGAGTATTGTCATACTTACCGTGGTTGCTTGCCCACATTTTATAATTAAAGGAAATGATACATTTCAGTTAGGAGTTAGTGAAAATGAAGATCCAGCTTTTTTCCTCACCTAAATGCATGGACCCCCTGAAATCTCGTCCACGTTGAGGGCGATACTAGCAACATATTTTAACGGGCAAGGGTAGGACTGTGGGGTCAGAGTCCCCCAGTGGGCACTTTTAAGTGTATCAAGTGCCTTGGGAAATACAGCTCTCCCACCAGTAATTTAGGTTTGTGAATGAGTCCGTTCTTTCCCCCGGGAGTGGAAAGCTGAAATTATAAAGGCCTACGGAATTATCTCACAAAACGTTATGAATATGACCCAAAGCTTGAGTGAGTCTCTGGCTTTCTGGAAGCATGTTTCTCATGTGCTGCTGCCGTCGAAAAGACATGCAAACTCTGAAAATGTCCAAAAGAAGTAGGGCTTTCCATTTAAACGGTCCCCTTGACAGTCTCATTAAAACGAGTAAGGGGACTCACACCAAAAATCGTAGGTCAGTGAAAGGAAGGCCGGTAACAGTCAAGCGGCCGTGTAGCCTGCAGCCTGACTTGGGGACAGTAGCCATGCCACCGAGTTACCGCTGTGGCCGGTCACGGGTGCTGGGCTTGGAGACGGCAGTGCCACTGGTGAGCTTCTTAAGAGAAGTTGTAAAGCGGGGCTTTGAAAGAGAGGTGGGTGTTTGTCAGGTGGCCAGACATGGACTTGATGTCCCAGGCCATTTGCACGTGGTGTGACAAGGCGAAGGAGGAGATCCGGCCAAGTTAGGACGTGAGGGCAGCAGGGCAAGACGTGATGGGAGAGGCTGACGTGCTGACGTGACCTGGGTCGTGGACGCCTTCTGCCCAGGGACTCGGATTCTGGCCTGTGGGCAGGAACGAGCTTCTTTCAAATGTTTTTCTTAAATGACAGCTTTATGGAGACCTAATTCACATGCCATGGTGTTGGCTCTTTTAAAGTCTGTTCTCACAGAGGTGTGGTGTGAGCCGTTACCGCTAATTCCACGACATTCTCACCACTTCGGAAGGGAATTCCGTGCTCGTTCCCAGTCGCTCGCCGTGTCCTCCTCCGCCCCAGCTCCTGGCAGCCGCCAGTCTGCTCTCTGTGCCTACAGGTTTGCCTGTCCTGGACTTCTGTCTGAGTGGCATTGGACAGTATGGGGCCTCGTGCTTGGCCTCTCTGTTGGGCTTTAAACTGTGAGTGGTAACTTAAGTTGTGCGGTTCAGAAAGTTCAGTTTGCCAGCAGTCCGGAGGACAGGCCGGGAAGCGTACCGGTTGAGCCGTGAGGGCTGGTCCGAGGCGGGTGGCAGAGGCTGGCCGTCACCTGGCACGGTCACAGAGGGCTGTGTTGGGGCGAGACGAGAAAGCAGTACGAGTGTTCTCTCGGGTTTGTGGCTTGAGTGACGGCGATGCCACCCGCTCGTTCGTCGGTGCAAGACGGCCGAGCGCCGAGTACTGGCAGGACCAGCCATTACACGGGACCCGTGACTGACCCTGGGCGGTCAGGGCCGGCCCGGGCTCAGGGCGGGTCTCTGGGTGATAGGTGTATCAGTGAGTGTGTAAGGACGCTGGGGAGTGGTTACTGTGCCTTCGGCTTCCGGAGCGGCCGTTCCCACGGCGCGTTCCCGAGCACGCGTGTGCGGTGAGTGGTGTGGGAAGGGACGTCCGGTCACGTGAACTTGGGAGCTCCTCTGAGAGAACACGCTGGAGAGGCCGAGCTCCAGGTCCTGCAGGAAAGGAACCTTCAAAGATTCGTTTAACCAGGGTTTCTAGCGCTTCCTGAGCACGGGGGCCCCTCGTCCACGCCGCCATTACGGGGGGCTCGGGGAGGGTCTGCTCTGGGAGAGGCGGGACAGCTGCCGTGTGTCCCACGGCCGGTCGGCCCTGGGTCCTCATCCCGACCCCGGCGGGACAGGCCAGCGGCCAGACCCGGTCTGGCGGCCCCGTGCCGCGGGCACGGTCTGCCGTTCAAGTTCGGTGTCTTGGTTGGGGGTCCCCGACAGTGTGCCGGCTCCTGGAACAAGAGCGACAGGAACACAACCAGTTGAAGCACACGTGGCAGAGAGCCAACGACCAGTTTCTGGAGTCCCAGCGCCTGCTGATGAGGGACATGCAGCGCATGGAGGTCGTGCTCACGTCGGAGCAGCTCCGGCGGGTGGAGGCGCTGCGGAGGAGAGACCAGGTGAGCGGCACCCCCGCCCCCCACCCCACGACCGCGGAGTCGGAGCAGCTCCGGCGGGCGGAGGGGTGTGGGTCCGCGGCTTTGGAAATGGCCGCGTCTGGGGCCCAGAGCCCACGTCGCCACCACCGTCTTCGGAACGGTGCGCACTTCCGAGAAGAGCCTTCTGTGCGGCTCTGTCCGGGGCTCCCAGGGCTCCCGGACTAGGTTTGTCCGGGCCGCGTCTCTCTGACATGGCCCTGGCGGCCGCACCGGAAGGGACCGCGTGGGGAGGGAGGGGCGGACCGGCCTGAAAAAGCCGGAGCCTGGCGGGCCGCGCGCCCGAGACCCTCTTTTCTCCTTACCTTTAAAACCTGTTGAGCCGACACGAGCAGTACACAGATACATCTCCTGCCAAAGAAATTTGTGGCAAAGGCAAAGCGATAAAGTCTGCCGGTCACCTCCTTTTGGGGACGACCGGGTGTCATCCGCAGCCGTCGCCTGGGAGGCCGCCTCCCGGGCGCTGCCGTGTTTTAGGGCGTCTTGGGGTTGGCTCGTGTCGCGCAGGCGTGTAGCAGAGGCACTCCACGGCCTCCTCTCCTCACCACGTGGCGGGGCACCTGCTCCCGCAGGCAGCCGTCGGCCTCGCTAAGCGCCGCGCCACCCCCCTCCCTGCTCTCTCCACGCGGGTCCCGTCGTCTTTGTTTCTTTTCCATTTCTGGTAGCAGTGCAGCTGGTGCCCCGTAGTGCGTTGTGCGTGGGTGCAAATACCTCCCCGGGGAAACCGCGTGGAAGCTTTCTAGGGACCGTGAGCCGCTTTCAAGTGACCTTGTGTGACTTGGGTTGGGTTTTGGTTTTTAGATGTTCCGTCCTTAAAATGTCTTTTCTTTTAAATTATTTTTTTTTTCTTAATGTTTTTTATTTATTTTTGAGACAGAGAGAGAGCATGAGCAGGGAAGGGGCAGAGAGAGAGGGAGACACAGACTCCGAAGCAGGCTCCAGGCTCTGAGCCGTCAGCACAGAGCCCGACGCGGGGCTCGAACTCACAGACTGTGAGATCATGACCTGAGCTGAAGTCGGACGCTCAACCGACTGAGCCACCCAGGCGCCCCATAAAATGTCTTTTCTTTTAATTCTGACTCATCCTTCTTTTGTGCAGACACAGCCACCCTGAGGATTTAGATTCTAAAGTACAGGTCTAACCATGCCCTCCTGCTGTCCGTTAAGACCGTCCAAGTCACTTAAGGCCTTTAACTAACATTTACGGAGGGTTTTCCACATGTCAGCGTCGTGCTAAGGTTTTACATGTAGAGCTGGGTGCGGTATGGGTATCAGAACACAGAACTCTCCGGATGAGGTGGGGGCTGATGGCAGATCTCTACCTCCCTGCCCCGGTCTTCGCCTCTCATTTCCCGAGCTGTGTCTTCTCGGCCCCGGAGAGTGTTCGACACTGCCCCGTCCGCCTGCCTTCCCGGGACCCTTGCTTACCGCTCTCACGCGGTCGGCAGGCTCTTGTCACTGCCGCTTCCAGACCCGGCTGACCTGCTTCTGGGCCCGGTTCTAGCTCCTCCCGATGAGACTGTCCTTTTGTGCCGCAGAACCTCATCCGTCCTTGTCTGTGTTGTGATTGTCCCTCCCATGAGGCCGTTTGGGGCACCGAGGTAGCCTGTTCATGTTTGTCGAGCGCACTGTCACATCAGCTTCAAGCCTTCCTGTGTGTTCCACGTAAATTTGTACGTGTTTCTGATGGCTGCGTCCTGCCCTCGCAGTCTCTCTCATCACCCGGAGAATTGTTCATGTACGTTTTCTCTCTTGAAGAAGAGGGGGCGGTTTGTTTCGTGTTTCTTTCACGTGCACACTCTTCTTGGAACCTGTGTCCTGGTTTGTCTTCGTGACGGGCTTTCCTTCTTTGTGCCTCTAGTATTGCAACACCTTGTTCTGACCAGATACCCTTAGATGCGATCCCAAAACAGGCTTCAGTGTCCAGTTTCCTCGTAAGGCTTTGCTCTTTGTTTGTTTTGAGTGGCTAAAGAACCGTATGGATCGTTAGGTGTGGACCGCCTGGGTAACGCACGTATGCATTTTCTGTGACTTTCAGGAGGAAGATGAACAACAGAGATTGAACAAGAGGAAGGACCATAAAAAAGCAGAGGTCGAGGAGGAGGTGAAGGCGCCAGTGGTGTGCGCGTTAGCGCAGGAGGAATCTGCAGCCCAGCTGTCAAACGAGGAGGTACAGTGAGTCTGCCCTCAGGGTCGCTGCGCACGTGGTATGACCACGTGTTGCTTCTCCTGCGTCGGGTGCGTCCTTCACGAGGAGGACGTAGGCAGCTCGTCGCGTGGCATTCGACAAGACGGCAGTGTTTATGTCTGTTTTAGACCCTAGGCGGTGCTCCTGGAGACGCGTGGTGGCTTCTGTCACCATCTCCGAAGTCATTAGACGTTCTCTTTCCCTGTGGTTCCAAAATTAAAACCGTAGGAGAAAACTTTCACATGATAAAACTGTAAAATCTTTTCTGATGTGAATGTTAAATGTTGCTAATACTTTGAGCTTTCTGTTTAGAAGAGAGCGTGTGAAGTGTTCAAACACTGAACTCCCTACGGCACGTCCCCCCGTGTTAGCAGATCTGAGGTCTCCGGCTGGGGCGTCAGGTGGAGCGGGCAGCCCCAAGGTGGACAGAGGCGTTCCTGTGGCCCCGGGGCCGTGCTCGCACGCGCAGACACACCCCTCCCCCTCAGCGGGCACCTCCGCAGGTGGCCAGTCCGCGGCCTGTCCACCCGCTGCCCCCTGCGTGCCCCGGCAGATCCTGCGCGGGTGCCACAGCGCCTGGTCATCCGCGCGGTTGTGGCCACACTCGCTGTCCCGTCGTGCCGCCCTGTGCGCCGCGGGCTCCCTCTCCTGGGGTGCTGCCTGGCTCCCACCTCTCTCTGGGCGCTGGGTCCTCTCGGCCATCTCCCGCGTCAGCAGGGGACAGGCTCATGTTCCCGCCCAGGGTAAAAGTGAAGCCCCTGGCTGGCCACGGCAGGGCCTTCACGGCTGGGTGACCCCACGCCGCGTCCATGCCCACAACCCTTGTTCGTGCTGCCCCCCGCCCCTCCTTCCTGGCCTGTGACACAGGGTGACAGAGAGGGTGTGGTGCCGTGGTCACGGGGACTGTGCTTCTGGATCGTGTGCGGATTCGTGTTGGCTGTGTGTCATCTGCGTCCTCGTGGCTTCTGTCTCCGTGTTTATGGATTGCTCATTTTTTTAAGTGAAAACACCCTAATGGACGCTGAGAAGCATGACGTAATTGCTGTGCACTGTCTTCATTCTGGGGTGCACACACAGAACCAAGCGGTCTGATTCTGCCGAGTGCCTTTTAACAGCCTGCCTCCCAGGAGAAGGGCTCTGTTTCCGGGTCCTGCCGAGTATCATGTGGTATCCGTGTGCAGGAACGTTTGAAGAACGTCAGACTTCGCAGAAAATATTTGAGCAGGAAAACAGGAAAGGGAGATTTATTTGTTGTCGTTTACAATGAGGCTTTTCAAAAGTCTTTTGATTGTGTCCCTTTTGGTCTGTAGTATGTATTGCGCTCAGCACTATTTCCTGGCTCTTCAATACCTTCGGCTCTCGGGGCTGGCATTTTGCGGTTTGAATGCCGAGTGCACCTGCCTTGTGTCCTGACGGTTCATGTTCACCTGAGGACGTAAAGTTAGTCGGTGCTGCTTTGAAGGACCTCGATTTCTAGCTGAAGACAATTGGAGTTTGTGGGACCTCCTGTGTTTAGCCTCAGGATTAGAGTGTCCTTTTCTCACTACGAAAGTAGCGTGTGTTCGGTGCGGAAAACTTGCAAAGTGCAGACAGGTCCTTTGAAACAAAAAGAGCCGGTAGGTGACCCTCCTGCCCAGAGAGAGTCCCCACTGGCGTTTTGGTGTGTACCTCTTCTTTCTTTCTCTTCATTTCCAAAGTTAACATATATGTGTTTCTATTTTTGCTTTTTAAACATAGCCCATTTGCAACTGGACGTGATGTTCTGTGTAAATTGTTTTTCACTGAAATCCATCGTAAAGGTTTCAGCTGATACCATGCTGCTAACGTTTGCCCACAACCGGTATTTAACGGCCGGCGCTATTTCGGGGTGCAAATATTCCGTAATTTCTCACGGCCATACTCGTGGATTTGTGCCCAGGTTTAAAGGTCAGTGCCATTGAAAGAGAAATTTATGTCACGGTCTCTAGGGACCCTGTGACACGCACACCGGGTAGAGCCCCCCGAGATCCATCCGAGTCGGTCGTGAGGCAGCAGGAGCAGGTTGTGGGGAGGGGTCCTGGGTCGCAGCCGCTTCTGACACTCCTGGAGGGAAGGCAAGGCCAGCTGGCGTGCACGGTGTGGCGGGCCTTGGGGTGGCGTCTGTCCTCAGTTCGGGTACCTGGCCCCGTGCTGCTTCAGGGTGAGGGGAGCATGGGCTTACTGTAGTGAGGCAAGCGTGAAAAGGGTAGGGACAGGAGGCTGGACACGGGGCTGGTCGGGTGTATGTGAGAGGCGTGTTCACGGGTGAGTTTTTATTGATTGGAGGCACTAGGTAGTTTGGAGGGGCGGTCTGTGCCTGGCCAGCAAGGTCCTCACATGGCAAAACATCATAAAATACAGAGAATCAGAAAGAGGATTGCGAGACTAACAGCCAGATTGGTTCTGTCTTTCACTAGTCTGGGAGCTTTGATCGTTGTAAGTGATACCATATTGCCGTTATATGGAACTCTTCCCTGGGCAAAAATCATCACGGACTTACTGATGCCTTCGGGGAGAGAACTGCCGAATTTAAGGTCACAAGCATTTTTAGCGGCGCCTTGGAGGCTCAGTCAGTTAAGTGCCTGACTTTGGCTCAGGTCATGATCTCACAGTTTGTGGGTTTGAGTCCCGTGTTGGGCTCTGTGTTGACAGCACCCCACCCTTTGCACTCTGTTTCAAAATAAATAAGCCAACTTAAAATCATTAAACGATAAGAAGTAGACAGGATGTTATGTTAAAATAAAGACTAGTCCTTTAAATTGAATACACTGAATTTCAAGAAAAACCTACGACTTTTTTCTCGCTTTCCGATTTTCCCGGTAACTGTGCGGTTGGGTCTGGAAGCACTGTGTGCGTTTCTGACCTGGGAATGTGCTGCACCAGGCGGTTTTTAATTGAGATGAAATCCACGCATCGTAAAATTAGCCATTACAAGTGCGCGATTCAGTGGCATTTAAGTACCTACACAGCGTTGTGCAACCAACATCTCAGTCTGGTCTCGAAACGTAAACAAACAAAAAAACATTTTCATCCCCCCAGAGGAGACCCCACATCCACTAAGGAGCCACTGCCCGGTTTCCTTCCCCTCAGCCTTTGGCAACCACTGACTTGTTTTCCAGCCTTTGTGGCCTCACCTGTTCCAGGTGTTTCACGTGGATGGGATCACACAGCGTGGTACCTTTTGCGTCTCGTTCCTTTCACAAGCGCACCCCATCTGATGTGTTGATCACATCTTCCGGCACACGACATTCTCCTCATTTCCCTTCTACTTAGGCTACTCCTTCCTCTGTCCATCCCCAAAGTGGACAGGTTCGGCGTTCCTCCTAGGGGTTCTGATTTGCTGTGGACGCTCTCTCATTATATGGTGGTCACTGTCCGGCCTCTAAAGACTACGTCCGTCCATCGGGTGGGTATCTCCATGTGGATATGCAGCAGGCACCTCCCACTCAGCACACCTGACCCTGAACTTCAAGGAGCCCTTCCCTGACCCCCTCCGTCTGGGCCGAAGCCCCTCCTTGAGGCCCCGGAACATCCAGCACAGGTCTCTGGCCTGTAATTTTATTACCGAGGGCGTTCTAATGGCCCGCTTGCTTGTTAGTTTTTTGCACGAAACCGTGAACACGTCGAGGTGAGGGTTGCAGTCGTCCCGAGTGCCTGGGTTCGTGCCCAGCATGTAGCAGACACTCAGTAAATGTTCAGAGCGTGTGGAGGAGCGTGCTAACGATCGTCCCACGTAACGTGTACGGTGGCTTTTCTCTCTGAGTCTAGAGGGTCGTCTAACTGGGCGCTGTGCGTTCTCCCATCTCAGGATCAGCAGCGCCTGGACAGCACCCGCGGCTCCGTGCACTCCTTAGACGCAGACCTGCTGTTGCCGTCTGGAGACCCGTTCAGTAAATCGGACGGCGACACGTTTAAAGACGGCCTCAGGAGAGCACAGTCCACGGACAGCCTGGGGCCTTCGGGCTCGCTGCAATCCAAAGCTTTGGGCTGCAACTACAAGGCAAAGTCTGCTGGAAACCTGGACGAGTCGGATTTTGGGCCGTTGGTGGGAGCGGATTCGGTGTCTGAGAACTTCGACACCGCCTCCCTGGGGTCGCTGCAGATGCCAAGTGGGTTTATGTTAACCAAAGACCAGGAAAGAGCAATCAAGGCCATGACACCAGAGCAGGAAGAGACCGCGTCCCTCCTCTCCAGCGTCACCCAGGGTGTGGAGAGTGCGTACGTGTCCCCCAGCGGCTACCGCTTAGTCAGCGAGACAGAGTGGAATCTCCTGCAGAAGGAGGTGAGCCGCCCTCTGACTTTTGCCCTCTTGTCCGCTTGGAGGGCTCCCGGGTAGCTCTGGGATTTGGCGTTCACTCGAGAGGCACCCCTGGGGTCGCCGTGCGCACGCGTCCTCGGCCTGTTACGCTGCGCCCCCGCTGCTCCCGGTGACCGTGGCAGAGCAGGGGCCTCTAGTCACGCTCTGCGTGACCCCCCTCCGCCCGGTGTCCCGCCTGAAGCCGGGGCATGGCCGAGTTTACGCTGGCACAGCCCGGATGTGGTTCGCTTGGCAGACTCCTGCTCACTCCCTGGACGTGCAAAGCACCCATGCTGTCGGCACTTGGTGCCGCGGGAGGGCTGGAGGAGGGGGTGGGATACCGGACAGGTTGACTTGCCTCCTGCGAGCGTTGGCGAACGTAGACGTACGACTGGGAGCCGGAAGTGTCCGTGCGCACTCGCACGTGGCCTCGGAGGTGACGGAGCCGTCCCCGCCGTCCCCCGCCCTGCCTGCTCGAACCTTGGGTAGTGATGACGTTGTCTCCAGTCTGCAGGTGAGGGTTGGTCTCAGGCCACAAGAAACGCTTGGGTTTCTCCTCCGAGCAGGGAGACGTGGGTCAGAGGCCAGGTGTTGTGACTTCTAGTGCTTTCTTTCCCCGGGGCCCCGTCCCTGTGAGCAGCTGTGGCTCCATGAGTGGGATCGCTGACTAGCCTGACAGAAACCGCTCCCCACGGCCTCGTGTGGAACACGCGCGAGAGAGGGCGCTCCGGGTGGTTCGCGTTGGGGCTGCCTGCATGCGGTGGGGGGGGGGGGGGAGGGGGCGCTGGTTCCTCCCCGCACCTCTCCCTCCCCCCCCCCCCCCCCGCCCTTGGTCGGCAGCACCCACCTAGGCTGTGAGCGTCCCGGCCTGGCGCCTCTTGCCTTGTGTTTTGCGGCCCTTGGCCACCCGGTTATGAGGTGGGTCCCTCGGTCTCCGATCATACTCGAATTGGGGACCCTGTATCGTAGCTTCTTGCCGCAAGTCTCCGCAGAAGCCACCTCCCCCGTGTCGTTCTCGGAGTGACACGGGTCAGGCTGTGCACGTGTTCACGTACACGACGTAGGAGCACCTCGTTCCGCCTGGTAAGACGTCGTTCTGGTGCCTTCAGGTACATAACGCCGGAAACAAGCTCGGCAGGCGCTGTGACATGTGTTCCAATTACGAGACACAGCTGCAAGGGATTCAGATTCAGGAGGCCGAGACCCGAGACCAGGTGGGTGTGCTCGGCCGGGTGGGCGGCTGGGGTTGGCGCCGGGGGCGCAGAGGGGAAGCGCCTTTTCCCACCCATCCGCTCCCTGAAGTGCATCCGCGTCACACGCGCGGCGGCCCGGTGCGTGCAGCGTCACTTCTGTTTCCGGTGAGCGCACACCGGAGCCCAGCCGGCCCAGCTCGCCCGGCACCACGCGGGGGGCTCGGCCCCCGGGCAGCAGGAGCAGGAGCGCCGCGGGGCACGCGCTCCCGGCGTGGTCGCCGACGGGACGCGCTTCCCGACGTGGTGGGAGAGGGGCGCATCCTCATCGCTTACCGCCTACTCCCTGTCAGAAACGTGTGCCTCCGTTGAGATTAGTTTATGGGGTCACAGACATTGAGATTTGGTCGACGGGGCGTGCAGAGAGTGACAAGCGCCTGTCTGGGCGTCTGATCGCGACTCGTCAGCAGCATTGGGGAAACGTAGGACCTCGGGACAGCAGGCTCGCCAGAGTCCGTAGGAGGAAGAGAGGAGTTCTTCTGGTACCACCCGGTCCCTTCGGTGGGCACTGTGCTGACGCTTTGTCCGTGCAGGTCCCTCGCCGGTCCAGGGTACTCGGGTCCCGGCGGGCACGGCAGAACGGACAGCTCACAGGCGGGGCGGCGTGGGGCTGGAGGGAAGGGGAAGGAAGGATGCTGGTGAAGGGAGGCCAGGCTGAGGTCCCGGAGGGGCGGGGTAGGGGTGGAGGCACTTGAATTGTACCCCGAAGACTTTGGGCCGAGGTTGCAAATTCTAAGTAGGGAAATAACGTGTTTTGACTTTAGTGTAGACGATTCATAGTGAAAGTGCCGACTGCCGACGGGAAGGCAGAGGATGGGCCAGGGCGAGGGGCGGGGCCCTGGCCGGAAGGACTCAGGGCGAGATCACCACGTGCAGAGTGGCTGGTGAGCCGTACCGCGCCCTGCGGTCATCACGTGAGGTCATTCGTTCTGAATTGGCAAATCTGTGCCGTTTCTCAGGGAGAACAAAGATGAGATTGAGAGTTTTAAAACGATTGGAATTAGGGCTTTTTCTTTATGTTGATGAATGAATTCCGGTACTTTCTTCTAACTGGCACTGGAAATCGCGCAGGTGAAGAAGCTGCAGGTGATGCTGAGGCAAGCCAACGACCAGCTGGAGAAGGCGATGAGGGACCGGCAGGAGCTGGAGGAGTCGCTGAAGCGGAGCGCGGAAGACAGCAGCCAGCAGGTGCGCGCGCTCGCCGCGGAGGACACGCGTGTGTCACCCTCGGCCTCGAGACCCGGCGGTTCTCGTCCCCAGATAGCGAAGACCTCTTACTGACCTTTTTCTGCTGCCGATTTACAGATTTCTTTTAAAAAAGTATACATCTGTACCTATACCTTGGGCAGTAACTGGTTCGTGAATGTCGTCAGGCTCGGGTTCTCCTTTCCTCTTTGATTTTTACTAGTTTTTTTCTGCTGCACAAAACACCTTCCTGACAGGAGCGATCCCAGTTATGCTCTGACTGTTGAAAAGCGTGCAAACGGAAAACTCTCAAACATAACACAGATCTAGCAAACTTACCGGAACTAACCTCTGTGTGAGCGCCGCCAAGATCGCGTAATGGAACCCGGGCCAGGGCCCCGGGACCCCCCCCCCCCTCCCCCTCGCCAGAGGGGACGACCCCCGTCCTGACTTCGACGCCGTCGGGTCGGTGGTGCGTGTTCCTGTCCCCGTCCCTCCTCGCGCGTCCCGAGAGTCTGGCCCGGTGCCTGTGGCCACGCTGTGTTCTCCTTGAGCCTTTGTGCCCGTGCGTCAGTCTGTCCGTCCTGACGGGCGCTGGGCCGGTTTCCGGCTCTGGGGAATTAGGAGTAATTGTTCTCTGAAAGGTCTGCGTCGGGCCGGTGGCCTGTGCTCCCGCTGCGTAGATGCCAGGAGCGGACGGCCTGGGTCAGTGTCCAAGCTGTGTTCAACTCCAGTAGGTGACGATGCCAGCTTCCCACAGCTTGTAGCTGCGCGTGGGAGTGATTCCTGGGGCCCAGTGACTTCGTTTTGTTGTTTTAATTGTAGCCATTTGGGTGGGTGGGTGGTGCACTGGGGCTCAGTTCTGATGACCGCTGCGGGTACTTAGCGTTTCTGGTGTTTATCGGCCACGGGGCGTCGGTGTGTGTGTGGTTCCTTCTCAGGCCTTATGCTGATTTTTCTATTGTGTCGTCTATTTTGGTTTTATTTGTTTTTGGTTATTTTTCTGATTTGTTAGACATTCTTTACATAACCTTACTAGAGCCTCTTGGTGATATGTGGGACAAATGTCTTCTCATCAGTGCTTTATGTTTTCAGTATTTTAATGGTATCTTTTTGAACAGAAGTTCTTTCATGTAGTCAGATTTATTGATCTTTTGTTTTTAAAGTTTATTTATTTTGAGAGAGACACAGCACGAATAGTGGTGGGGCAGAGAGAGAGGGACAGAGAATCCCAAACAGACTCTGCACTGTCAGCAGAGAGCCCGATGGGGGGCTCAGACCTACAAACCGTGAAATCATGACCTGAGCCAAAATCAAGAGTTGGATGCCCAACCGACTGAGCCACCCAGAGACAGACACCCCATTGGTCTTTTATGATTGCTGATGTTTGTTCTGTGTGTTTTGTTTTGTTTTTTAAGAATGTCTTCTTGCCCTGGGATCATAAAGACGTTTCATATATGTTCAGTATATAGTCACGTTTCTATCTAGAAATCCATCCAGAACTGACTTTTATGTCTATACTATAGGTGAGGTAAAGATTTAAGTTTTCCATATGGATAGCCAGTTCCTGTACATTTAGTGAGATCACCTTTTTCCTGCTGCTCTGCGAGGTCACCTTTGTCACTCATCAAGTGAGTATGTGTGGGGGGTCAGGGTCAGGACTCTCTTCCATTGGTGCCAATTTCCGTGCTGTGGTTGATAGCAAATGTTTCATTTGCTGCTTTTTTAAGTTTTTATTTCCCTGCCGAGAACCATGTTTTCATTCATTTCAAAGCATTTACTTCTGCCTCACGCAGCACAGTTACCATATCCGCGTCACGGCCTTTGATGACTCCCCCGCGCCGTCATGGGGTCGGCGTGTGTGCGTTCCTTCTCCCTGGAGAATGGGGCCCGTTTTCCTGATTCTCTCCATGCCACGTGCTCCTAGATTGTATCCTGGGAGCTGTGGATATTGTGTGTGCGACTCAGGGTTCTGTTCATCTGATTAAGTTCAGTTAGCAGGTTGTGACTTGACCCCTGTGAGTGGTGCTTTAACACCAGCTTGGTTTTCAACGTCTTTGCAAAGCCTTCGGATGTGTTCATTTGTGTAGCGCAGGGGCGGGTGTGGGACCTGTGCGGGGACCCTTTCTCTCACCCTCCTCCCTGAGAACGCACCCCTGCTCTTGAGCTTGTGGGGACCCTGCGCTGGTGCTGTGGTCGGTGGAGTCTTGTCCGCTGAGCTGCTCTGCTGCCGGGAAGTAGCCGCCCCCCTGCCCCATGAGCGGTAAATTCCATCCTGGTGCTTCTTCCCGCTTGGACTTCCTTTTCTACACCTTCTGCTTCTGCTCAGTGTTCAGCGTCCTTGGGTCCCTGCCCTTTGTATTTATCCAGAGTCTGTAGTCATCAGCGTAGAGAAAGGCCACCGTGGGTTTAGTCCATCTCGGAAGTCTCCAGTCTCTCGTATTTTTATCCATTAGATGGATTCTTACGTTTCCACCTTCAAGAAGGGTACTTGGCTGGCTGTGAAATCCCGAGCGCTCACGCTGTTTTCTTCGAGCGCTTTGAAGTTCCTGTTCATTGCTTCTGGCTTCGTGTTTCTGACGAGAAGTCAGCTGTCAGTCTTACTATTGCTTCTTTGAAGGTATAATGTTATTTTTTCCCCTGGCTATTTTAAGGATGTTCTTTTTGGCTTTTGTTTTAGCAGTTTTACTGTGCTGTACCTATGTGTATTTTTTTTCATATTTCTCCTGCTTTTGGAGTTCACAGGGTTTCTTGGATTCCTGAATTGATGTCTTACATCATAAGCCATTATGAGTCTTTTAAAACCTTGCTTTTATCAAGCTAGACGTAAAGTATAGAAACCTCAAGTGTAAAATTGGATGAATTTTAACATGTGAAAAAACGTAACCAGGGTGATCATCACCTGAGCAAGATGCAGAACTTTCTAGTACACTCATGCGCTTTCTAAATAAACACCTGGCCTGCCTGCACGTAGAGGCAGGCGGTATTCTGACTTCTGACACTGTTTGTAGTGCTTGTTCTTGAACTTCATATCAATGGAGTCCTGTCGTGCGGAACCTTTCACGTCTGGCCGTTGATTGACGATTCTTTGAAACTCCTGCGTGTTGCTCTGTGTATCAGTAGTTGGATGTCGGTGCTCGATCCATTCTGCAGTTGAGGGATACTTGGATTGTATTTAGTTTCTGGCTGTTGTGAACGAGTACGTTTTCTAATGCTTCTGTGTGTCTTTGGTGGGTGTGTGGCCTCGTTTCTCTGGAGGATATCTAGGAGTGAAGTTACACGGAAATTATTTTTTGCTCTCCTGGTCGTTTTTCCATTGGCCATATTTCTTTAAAGGTTTATACATGTGAGACCTTCATGTTTTAATCTATATGGCTTTTTAAGCCTCTTCTGTGTTTTCCATCTCTTGTCTTTGTTTATTTTCTTCAGATCTGTCTTACAGTTCACTAATTTTCTCTTCAGATGGGTCTAATCTGTTTAATTCATCCATTGAATTTTTAATTTAATTGATTCTTTTTTCCAGTTAGCATTTCCACTTAGTTATTTTCCATTGTTTCCAGTTCTCTGGAAATTCTAAATTCTGTCTTTTAAATCTCCGAACAAGTCAAATATAGTTAATTTAAAACTCTGTCTCCAATAATCCACACATCTGGATTCATTTTAGGTGTTTCTGTTACCTGTTTTGGTTTTGTTTCTTTTTGTTCTTGTCCTTTCTTTGTGCATTTTTCTTGTGTGCTTGACGCTGTATGCGAATATGCTGGAATAACATAAAGCCGTTTTCCTGATGAGAGGCAAGGAACTGGTGGTGCTAACAATCCTGGGCCACCCAAACCAGACATAGAAATTGACGTTTTCTGAACTTGTGAAGGTTGGGTTATTTTAAGTTCTTCCCTTACCCTAGGATGCAGCCTTCTGGGGACCCAGTCCAAAGTGCAGTGTGCTTACCAGGGTCCCTTTGCATCGTGGGTTCTGGACTCTTCTCTGTTGTCACTCTGTCGTGGGGTGCTCAGCTTCCCGTGTCCGCTGTTTCTCTTGGGACCGGCACGTGCTTCTAGAGAGGACTGTTCCAGACGCTGCTCTGCTCCACCCTCCCTCCGGGGGTCCTGATTCTGGTCCTCGGCTCTGTGATTCCTTTTGTTTTGTTCTCTGGTGCCTTCGGGTAGATACCTTTCATATTTTTGTCTGGTTTTCTGAATTCTCAAAGGAGGTTTGGTTCACATGACCCAATCTGCCACTACTGGCAGCAGAATTCTGGCAATGATAATTTTGTAAACACCTAAACACGGGAGCCTGGGTGGCTAAGTCGGTTAAGTGTCCCACTCTTGATTTCAAGTCATGATCTCACAGTTCGTGGGTTCCAGCCCCGCGTTGGGCTCTGAACTGACATCGCGGGGCCTGTTGGATTCTCTTTCTCTGTCTCTGCCCCCCCCCACACACACCCTGCTCTGTCTCAAAAGAAATCAATACATTAAAAAACTAAACGTCTAAACAAATGTATTTTGATTATTATGTATGAGTCACCAACTTTCACATGAATGTTCTCAGGGAGTTTAGGGGCTCCTGGGTGGCTCAGTTGGTTAAGCATCTGACTTTGGCTCAGGTCATGATCTCATGGTTCGTGGGTTCAAGCCCCGCGTCGGGCCCTGTGCTGACAATGCAGAACCTGGAGTCTGCTCTGGATTGTGTCTCCTTCTGTCTCTCTGTTCCTCCCCAGCTCGTGCTCTGTGTGTGTCTCTCTCTCAAAAATAAATAGACATTAGAGTTCAGAGTTTGGTAATGTTAATCATGTGTTTCTCACTTTTAAGTAAATCATCTTGGAAGATTAAAGCTAGTTCAGAGAAGATTCATTTAAGCTTTATGCTGCTTTTTTGTGTGTGGACAGAGTTTCAAAATTTTTATTGAGTTTTTTTTAAGGCTCCTTTAAGAGTAAAGTAGGTAGCATGTATTAATTAACATCTGTGTTTGGAGGTCCTTGTTGTGCTGTCTGTCCATGTACGGTGTGTGCGGCCCCGGGAGCTGTTGGTGCCCCTGTGTGATGGGAAGGTCTGAGACACGGAAGGTGTATGCGCTTCTGGGGTATAGAGATGAGAGTGGGTCACGATAATTGAATAAAGCGTCAGTTCTGGGCAGCAGACGAGCAGGGATGGGATGGTTAGTTTCAGAATAACCAGGTTCCTGACTATTTTCTGTGTGTGCATTTTTTCTTTTAAGATCTCTGCGCTTGTCCAAAGAGCCCAAGCGTCTGAGCTCTTGCTTGAGGACTTACAGCAGGGGTTTTCCCAGGCAAAAAGGGATGTTCAGGAACAGATGGTAAGTCAGTGTTTCAGTAAACGTTAACTATGTGAAATATATTCCTTTTTGTTTTGTCTTGAAATCCTCTCTGCTACTTTACCTTCCTGGCCAGGTGGTTACACTGTTCCGTTGTCCGGGGCCTAAGTGACATCTGTACCAGACAAGGTCATGTGAAGGTGCAGCTCTTTTGCAGACCTGCCTTCGTGACCAAAACATATTCTTACCTTTAACTTGCTTTACTTTTCTGCTTTCGGAAACCTCAACAGAGTAAACTTTGGACTAACCTTTAATTGTGGGTTCCAAGTACATGCTGAATATCGAAATCTCCCAAAGCCCAACAGATGGAGTTTTTGAACAGTCCTGCACTTTTCCTTAACAGCTCGTTTATTTAAAGCAGTCCGGTTCATTTCACAGGTATCCTGACGGCATGGAGAAGCTTCCAGAAGGCCGTCTGCCCTGAGGGGGTTGGGAGCAGAGAGCTTCTTGACGAAGGGCTGGCTGGGACCCCTGCAGAGTAGCCCCCCAGATTTGGGCCTCGCTTCTCCCCAGACTGGTTCCATGTGCTGGGTTCGTGCTTTTCCTGAGTCGGAGCCTACGTCTGAGGGCCCTTCATAGTGATCCCACGGAGCCACCTCCTGACGGGGAAGAGACGCCTCTGGCCACATGGAGATGCTGTTTCTGATCGGCATTGGGTCAGCAGCCGAGTGGCCTTTGAGGCGATCCCTGAATTCTGGCCCTGGTCTCGTGAGGAGCTGTCCTTCTGGTCACTGACGGGGGAGTGTAGGGTCTTTTCAGTGCTCAGAGAATTCGAGATCATAGTCGTTGCCTAGGAACCACTGGGGATGCCCACAAGTGCTCCTCTCTGTCCTCCCTCAACTCTTCCCCGCGTGCCCTCTAAGCCCCGGCTGCCTTCGCAAACACTTTCCAGTGGATTCCGCTTTAAGCGAGTGTGTTGTGGGTGACACTGGAGGAGTGTTGCATGAGGTTGAGGTCCCGGGAACCATTTTCAGGAGGTTACCTTCGAAGGTTCTTGCACTGAGAGCAAGAAACTCAATTTCTGGTGCGCCTTCCGAGAAGCGCAGACATGGCAGGGGTTGGGATCTTAGCGTTTCCCCCTAACATCGCAAAAAGATTTCAGCCTCGAGAGGTTTGCGGAATGAACACTCCACTCCGAAAACCTTCAGTTAGATTTACCAGTTGTTAATATTTTGCCACGTTTTCACACGCGTGGCAGTGGTATGTCACTCTTTTCGTCCACACACGTACCCGTGTTTCCTGAGCCGCTGTAAGTAGGCGCTGCCGGGTGCGTCCACACACATCTTCTCAGCACAGAGAGGCGTGACCGTTGTCCCCAGAGTCCATGATGGTTTTCAGTGGTGGTTCCAGTTTCTTACCTTGACTTTCTGATGGAGGACCCAGCCCAGGATGTCTTGTCAGTTTCCTCTCCTTTAATCTCCAGCCGTCACCACTTGATTTTGGCTTTAATGGCATTAACACTTTTGAAGGGTCCAGACCGGCTGCCTGGGAGAATCGCGTGTCTGATTGTTTCCGTGATTGGATTCAGGCTAGATTCTGGGCAAGAACAGCCCGGAGATGAACGGATTCAGCGGGAGTTCAGGGCAGCGAGGCGCACGTTCTGACAGGTGCCCCGTTATCGGTGATGTGAAGGTGACCGCTTGGTCAAGGTGGGGACGGAATTGTTGCAGAAGGACCGTTAACACGGCCACCAACTGCAAAATTATTAAGCGAAATCCAGGGTTTCTCTGTGGTTCTTTTGGCTCTTAGACTGTATCCCAGCCAGGGATTTACAGTCTGAGTACTGTGTTTAAAAGTTACTTAAATTAGCTCTATTGGTTTCTGTTTGTATTAATTTTTGGATTCACTTTTCCTTGAACACCCAGCACGGCTCACAAGGCAGAACTGTGCAAGCTTGCAAACACTCAGATTTCTTCTGTTTTCTAATCTTTTCACCCCATTCCTGCCCCCTCCCACGTACGATCATTTTAACTTACTTTTGGTTTATCCTTGTGTTTTTCTCGTTACGAAAGTAAGCAAATATATGCATTTGATTCTTTCCCTTCTTTCAAATGCCAGCGATCGGACGCCGGTATTTTGTTGTGAATGGGTAGGAGCGAGCCCGAAGCGCGGCTGAGTCTGGTCTGAAGTCAGTGCAAGTAAAACCTGCCAGGTTGTGCAAGACCTTGTCTGCCCGCCAGCAGCCAGCAGCCTATGTGTCCTTGAGGACGCAGCAGCTGCCCTCTCTGGGCCATGCTCTTGTGCTCCCCGCCTCCCCCCCCCCCCACCCGTCCTTGCATCCCTGCTGCTCCCCGTCTCTTTGGCCGCACCTGCAGCTCGGCCGGGTCAGGGTCGGTTCTCCCTCCGCTGCACCGGGAGCTTCTCTGGGGCACAGTGTCGGTCTTGTGTCTCCATGTCCCGGTAAGCAGCAAAATGCCCAGACGGAGAGGCAGCTGCTAATAAATGTCGGAGGAGTGAGCATTCCACGTTTGTACGTCATGTAAGTTAAATGCCTCAGTATTAAAAATGAGCAGAAACGCAGCACTTTTGTAGGATTTTATCACATACTCAGAGTAACTCTTCACTGACGCGAGGCCTCCCTAAAGACCTCAAGGTGCGTCGCGGTCAGCGCGCAGAGTAGCCGCCTGGCGTCCCTGCAGCCCCCACGCGGAGATCCCCGAGTGCTCTCTTCCAGGGTCTGGGCTCCCGGGGCCGTGCTCTGTGCTCCTGACGTGTGTGGTGGGGGAGGAAGGCGGGGCTCGGTCCCCGGGCTTGTGGCGAATACGCGCCGGGGGAGACAGTCATCCTGCGGCTCACGCTCGGTTTGGTTGAAGTCGTGATGGTCTCCGCCGCCTCCGCCCAGCAGAGACGGCGGCGCTTGTCCGGTGCGGGGACGTGGGCCGGGGGCTCACCACTCGGAGCCTTTGGTGGGGACCGTGGAGAGCGAGCCCGGATGCTCCCTTCGCACCTCTGTCCTCGAGTCCGCGTGAAGTCCACACGGAGGCCCCGGGGCTGCTCTCCGCGCGCCTCCCCGGCCTCCACCCTGCACCCGCCGCCGTCCGCCCTGGTGGCGCCCGGCCGCGAGCGCGGGGTTCACCTTCTCTGTCTCGGTGTCAGGCCGTGCTGACGCAGTCCCGGGAGCGGGTGTCCGAAGAGCTGGCGCGGCTGCAGAAGGACAACGACAGCCTGCAGGGGAAGCACAGCCTGCACACGTCCCTGCAGCAGGCGGAGAACTTCATCCTCCCGGACACCGTAGAGGTAACTGGTCCCCCGCCGTGCGGACGCAGGACTCGTACGTTCTGAAGTGGCTACCGCTTCTTTAGCTTGTGCTTTCCTCTTAGTTTTTAAGGCTTTACTCCCAAGTCCTTTCTACACCCCACGCGAGGCTCGAACCCACGACCCGAGATCGAGAGCCGCACGCTCCGCTGGCTGAGCCGGCCGGGCGCCCCTACCGGTTTTTTTAAAAAACAGGCTTTACCGGGGCACCTGGGGCTCAGTCGGTTAAGCAGTGGACTCTGGATTTCACGTCAGGTCAGGATCTCTTAGTCCGTGGGTTTGAGCCCCACGTCGGGCTCTGTGCTGACAGCTGGAGCCTGCTTGGGATTCTGTGTCTCCCTCTCTCTCTGCCCCTCCCCCACTTGTGCTCGGTCTCTCTCTCTCTCACAACAATAAGCAAACATTAAAAAAATTTTTTTAAGTATTAAAAACAGGCTTTACCAATATATAAATCACATGCGAAAGAAGTCACACGTTTAATGTGTACAGTTCAGCGGTTTTTCGGGTATTCGCAGATGTGACCACAGTCCATTTCAGAACGTGTTTATCCCCCGCTTCGTTCTCCCCGCCCCCCCCCCCGCCCCCCCCCCCCCCGCAGCCAGAAGCAACCGCTAACCTGTTGTGCTGCCAGGACTGTGACTTTTGTGTCTGGCTTCCACACGGGCACTCGCGCCAGGCTCGCCCGCACTCCACATAGGGGGGGCCCGGGTGCCCTTCCCACTGGCCGCCGGAGGGCCGTTTGGTTTGTTTCTCCGCCTGGCTGCTGGCGGCGCTCCCCCGCGCGGACGGCTACGGATGATGTTGCCGTGAACGTTCGTGTACACGTTTGGGCGTGGACGGACCTGTTTATTTCTACTGGGGCTGCGGGGCCACGGCAGTCGTGTGACGATTTGTCACGTGCTCGCTGGCGCTTGTCGCTTTTACTCCAGTCGTGCCCGTGGGCACGAAGCGGCGTCCGCCGTGGTTCTGATTTGCGCCGCCCCTGACGGCCGGTACCGAGCACCTCTCCTTGTGTTGCGCGTTCGTCGGTCATCCTCGGAGGAGTGTCTATTCGGGTCTTCCGCTTTTATTTTTCACGTTTGGTTTAAGTAGGCTCCGCGCTGGTAGGGCCCGACGTAGGGCTTCAACTCACCACCCTGAAAGCGAGGCCTGAGCGGAGACCCAGACTCAGATGCTCATCCGACCGAGCCACCCGGGCGCCCCGCCCCCTCTTTTTGCTCGTTTTTCAGTTGGGCTGGCCGCTTTCTACTGTTGAGTGATGAGGGCTCAGTATATGGTCCAGATGCACGTCCCTTACCGGGTGAATGGTCGGCAGACGTTTTCTCCCGTCCCGTGGACGCGCTCTCCCACTTCCTCGATGGTGCACTTGGAAGCACAAAAGTTCTGATCTTTGAGAAGGTGCAGCCTGCCTGGCTTTTCTCCTGTCACTCGTGCTCTCAGCATCCCAAGAATCCTTAGCCGAATCGGTCTGTGAGTTCCTTGTGCGGGACCAGATCATTTCTGTTTCTTCTTCTTTAGAGAGCGCCCACGCACAGGTGCTTGAGTGGGGGGAGGGGCAGAGAATCCCAAGCAGGCTCTGTGCTGTCACCCTGAGCCCCCTGCGGGAACTTGATCTCACGAGCTCGGAGATCGTGACCTGAGCTGAAATCTACACTCAGATGCTTAACCGAGCCGCCCAGGCGCCACTTTAGTCCCTTTAATACTAAGAACTATTTAAAAACCAACTTCTGGTTTTCGTTTCTGTTTACTCACTGGGCGCCTTGCCGCCCTCGCCGCGTGCGCCCTGCCCTCCCGATCATGTCTGCAGGTCACCGGTGCTCCGGGGGCGCTCGCTCTCCTTTCTGAACTGGTGGCTGATCTCGGCCGAGAAAGCGTGGGGACCTGTCTGCTTGTGCTCTTGGCCACTTTTCACCTCTGCCGAGCTGTCCCTTTGGGCAGGGGATCCCTCTTCTCCAAGCTCTCCAGACTTGGAATTCCTAGATTTAGAACAACTTCCAAGAACGCTCCAAGGATGTAACCAGTGTAGCCTGTAAGCCGTGATTCTTAGAGCTGCCCCAGGAATAAATCTTAGGACGTTTTTGTCATCGTTTTTTCCTTCCTCTTTTTACTGCTGGTATTTATTTTACGTACTTCTGGTGGGTAGCTTAAGATTAATCCCAGTGTTTACATTAGCGTTAGGAAATACTTGAACTCTTTTAAAGAAGAAAACTCAGTTTAGGGGAACAAGGTGTCAACTGAACTTCTTCTGGAAGAACAGCTGGTCACCTTAGAAAGCCGCTCTTCGCTGTCCGTGCCCCTGGCCTCGCGCAGCGCTCGAGTGAGTACGTGAGCCAGTCAGCGCGCTCGGTCCGCCCCGATTCCACGCTGGCTTCCGAGTTTCCGCCTGTCCGGTCCTCACCCCCGGCCTCCCCTCAGATTCCCCCGGCTGGTTGTGGAAGCCCCTGGCCGTTCAGGGTGACCCCCACGCTGTCCGTCAGGAACGGTTTTACTTTTCTGTGTAGGAGACCGTTGGGAGGGAGAGCCGTCTGGTCCACGGGGCACGTTTTTGGCCCGAAGGGTCGTATCTGCACTGTGCCGAACGGGAGCACGCGAGCCCCCTGCCCCCAGGGAGCTGGCGCCGAGTCGCGGCGAGCGAACCGCGCGAAACCCCCGAAGTTCCGGTCGCGGGAGATGCGTGGCCGCCCCGCCAGCCAGCGCGGTAACGCGTGTCCCCCGTGCAGGCGCTGCGGGAACTGGCCCTCAGCTACCGCGAGAGCATCGTGCACGTGCGCACCGCGGCCGAGCACACGGAGGAGAAGCTCAAGGCCGAGATCCTGTTCCTGAAGGAGCAGATTCGGGCGGAGCAGTGTCTGAAGGAGAATCTGGAAGAGACTCTGCAGCTGGAGATAGAAAACTGCAAGGAAGAGCTAGGTGAGGGCGGCTGCGGCGCGCGGGCACGGGCAGGAAGCAGTGGAGGAAGGGTCCTCACTTGTGACTCGTCCCGAGCGAATCCAGATCCAACTGGGCCTTAACGCCGGAAGCCGCTCCCTCCCTCCAAGAGCCCCGTGTCAGGAGAGCCCCGCTGGGCCACCGCCCCCTCCTCCCGAGTTCGACGGGGACGTCTGGTGTCCACACGGCCCGCGCCACCCTGCGTCCGCCTGGGCTCGAGGCCGCTGCCGGCCGGTGGGGTCGTCGAAGGGCGTCGGTTCCCCGGGATCAGGGTCTGACCCCTTTCAGTTTGAGCCGCAGGTGGCGGGGGAAGGGGCGTAAGCGAAAACAACGTGAATGTGCAAAGTAATCAGTAAATGCTGGCGCTGCTCCCTTTCCCTTCTAGCCTCCGTTTCTAGCCTAAAAGCCGAACTAGAAAGAATAAGAGTGGAAAAAGGACAGGTGAGTGTCACGAATGTCACATTCACCCCACGGGCGGCCGGCGGGGGGCGGTGGCACCCCCTGGCTGGACACAAGCGACAAACCAGGGTCGGGCCAGGTCCCGCTGCAAGGAGCGGCTGGGAGGCCCTCGGGGTGAGGGCCGCGGGGGCCCCGGGCGGGTCCTCAGGTCCCGCGTCCGTCTTTATGCCACAGCTGGAGTCGTCGCTGAGAGAGAAGTCTCGGCAGCTGGACAGTGTTCAGGAGACGAAGAGCACGTTGGGAGAGCAGTTGAGGAAGGAGACGGCCGCGAAGGTGACACTGTCGTTGATCGTTTAGTGACAGTCGTGCCAGGCACAGGGAGTCACATCCTGCCTGTTTGGGGAGGAGCGCCGCAGCTCAGCACAGGGCCCCCGAGAGCCACCGAGGCTCCCCGCTTGCGGAAGGAGGACGAGACGCCCTTGCTGGAGTCGGGTCACGCCCGTGTCCCGGGCCCCGCCCGCAGCCGGAGGCTCTCCTGTCACAGCGTCCTTCCGCGAGCCCGACCTCCCCAGTGTCTGCCACCCAAGGGGAGTCCAGATACAACCCCAGTGCGTGGGCTCGACCATGGGGCAGGATTCCTAGGAGGGTCCCCTGGAGCCGCAGGGTCACACCTCCGAGTGCAGACTTCTGGGTGTGTGGATTGTCCTGGTTAATTCCGAAGTTTCTGTCCACGTTGCCGGGAAAGCTCCAGATTTTAGCAGCTGCTTTCTGCCTTTTGATGATGAGTCGTGGTCCCCGGGCCACGAGGGGTGAGGGTGAGCGGTGGGACGGGGCGGGGGGGGGGGGGGGGGGGCTTGGCTTTCACTTCTGGCCATCTTAGGGCGACCGAGAGCAAGCTCGTAGGCCGCCGGCGGCCGTGCCCGCGGAGGGAGCCTGACGGGCTGGGGGGGACCCCACCCCTCCCCCGGGTCCCTGGCTGTCCCGGAGGACTGGGACCCGCGGCTCCTTGGCGTTAATTCTCAGGCAAAACTCGTATTTTGTAGGCGACTGTGGAACAGCTCCTGTTTGAGGAGAAGAACAAAGCTCAGAGGCTGCAGACGGAACTAGACGTCAGCGAGCAAGTACAGAGGGATTTTGTGAAGCTTTCTCAGACCCTGCAGGTGAGGCACGTGGGGACCCCCGGCAACCTGCCGGGCGCGGACTCGACGCCGCCGGTAGCTTGCGGGGTAGAGGCGTGAGCAGACGCACGACCCCGCGGGCCGGACGCCTGGGTGGCACTGGCCACGAGGCCCGTCTCCCGGCAAAGCGCCCCCTCTTCGGCGTGCCGCTGACACCCCTCCCGCCGGGCCCGTCCTTACGCTTGGTTTCTCTGTCCGAGAGCCTTTTACGTGTTGTGTCCTGGGGTCCCTGAAGTACCGTGGCTCCTCGTCCCCAGCACCGCGTGCCCCCTGCGTTCCCTTCCCTAGGTCCCCCGACGGACACCTACAGTGACAGTGTATCGTTCCGGACCCTCGAAGCTGGGTTCTTGTGTTTTCTTGTGACTCAGCTGTACAGTGTTGGGGCTCAGGGGTCCAGCCTCCGCCCCCTCCCCGTGGTCCTAGCCCCTCACGGGGCCTGCCGGACACAGCTCTGGGGGGTTAGCCTTTTTTTAAACTTATTTTGAGAGAGCATGAGCAGGGGAGGGGCAGGGAGAGGGAGAATCCCAAGCTGGCTCCACACTGTCATCAGAGAGCCCGATGTGGGGCTCGAACCAACAAAGCTGTGAGATCGAGAGTGGGACACCTAACCGACAGAGCCCCCGGGGTGCCCCAGAAGGGGTTGTCTTTCGCATGTGCTCGTTCTTGCGGTGACCGTGGGGCTCGAACCAACAAAGCTGTGAGATCGAGAGTCGGACACCTAACCGACGGAGCCCCCGGGGTGCCCCAGGGGGGTTGTCTTTCGCCTATGCTCGTTCTTGCGGTGACCGGTCTCGGTGAGCCAACGGGCCGGGCCCGGCAGGAGGCCACGCACTTGACTCGCTGTCGCCCCCCAGGTGCAGCTGGAGCGAATCCGGCAGGCGGGCTCCCTGGAGAGGATCCGGGCGATTCTCAACGACACCAAGCTGACGGACATCAACCAGCTCCCGGAGACATGACACCCGCCGCAGGACGTGGCCCGCACCCTGGGCTTTTAACTCCTCTTTAGAGCAACATTAATTACTCTTTAACTCTTAACTGAAGAAGTCACAGAACAGGAGGACAGGAGCGAGGCTCACCCGTGGCGGGAGAAGGCCGTGGCGCGGGAGCCGCGAGCAGGACTTCCCCGCGGGGACGCTGACGGACGGGAACGGGCCTCGGGGGTGACAGAGGAAGTGCTGCTGTAAGATGTCCCTGCCTTTAAAGCAACAGCCCAGTCGCGTTTGGAATGACCTTTTCCGTTCCTCGATGCCGGAGACAGCGCTTCCTTTTCCCGTCGCCCGGCGCTCACCAGTAACAGCCCCCAGCTAGCACGCAGACGTGTCGTTTGCCGTACGGATATTTTATATTAAAATACGAAGGTTGAGAGCAGGCCGTTGGCTAGTGACCGAATTTCCGAGCTCCGTGTGTCTCTCTCCTGCCATCTTCTCTCGCGTCGGAGGCCGATGCTACCGAGGCTTGCCGAGTGCGCCCGACGGCGGCAGACGAGACCGGTTCGGGGGCTGGATTAACCGCGAGGGCTTGAAAGCGAGGCTGGGCGCTCTCTGGGTCGGAAGCCGAGGTTAAAGGAAAAGCACAAGAGACCGGAAGCACTTTCTCTGCCGCCCGGACGCGTCTCGTGGGCCCGCAGGTACCAGGGTTAAGCTGAACTGGCACGTCTACTCTCGAAAACTGTTTTAGTTTAGTTACTGGATCAGTGGAAAAATAATAATAAAGCAAGCTATGTCTGACATCTAGTATAAACTTACCAATCTGCTGCCTTCTTTTCAACTCCCATCGGCGGGCCGGGTAGTCTCTGAGGCATCCGGTACAGACACGTGACTGGGTTGACAAGGTACCTAGTTTCCGTTTCCCTCTCTCAGTGTAGGTCCCGTGTGTCCCTGGGGGACCAGTCAGTGCGGCCGTTGGTGCCTGTGTCAGGTTCGGTTCCTTCCCTTTGTGGGGAAGGTGTCCGCGAGCAGGCGGGCTCCATGCGGCCTCACGAGTGCTGCACGGAGTCCGCCGGCCCGGGCGCGGCGAGGCCAGTGGCCGGGGAGGCGTCCCGAGTCCGCCCGCAGACGGGAACCCGGCTCACGGGAGTGGGGTGGCGGGCTCTGGCTCACGGCCACCGTGGACTTTTCTAGTTTAGCGTGAACCGTCCTTGATTCACCAGCCCTAAGCCCTAAGAATCGGGACGTCTGTCTTCCACAGGCCAAGATGAGGGCTACACGTCTGATCCCTGGGTCACTGCTGTTCTTACTGATAATTAGAAATTTTAATACTAACTATGGAAATAGTGCTATAGGCTTGCCATGCGTCAAACATTTTAATTGGTTTAAAAAACACCTATATCCTCCTTGAGTTACACGGGATTCTAGTTCCAAAACGCAATCGCTTTAAATTCTACATCAAGCGTTAAGAGCAGCCCCCAGCTAATTTCAAGGCGTTAAAACTGGCACCAGTAACGAGGCGGGAAATTTGTAATCGCGAAGAAAAGCTGCCAGGGAACCGCGCCGTCGAGACCGGCGCTCTGCGGACCTTTCTCGCCGAAGAGGCACCGGCCGGGGACCCCGGATCAGGGACTCGCCGTGGTGTCTAGGGCCGCACAGGCAAACTGTTCGAAGTCCCTCGAGAAAAGCATCCCGTGAAACCCGAACTGAGAGTCTTTCTGGCATGAAACCGTGAGGCTACCCTTGCGGGATACCCCTCTCGGCCGGGTTTTGTGTTGTCCAGTGGGAAGCGGAGGCGAAGGTGGCACCAGCCGTGTGGACAGAGGGAGGGGAGCCGGGCCGCACGACCGTCCGTCCACGCGCGTCTCACCTACCTGCCTCCTACCTGTGAGCCACCTCACCGCGTGGCTTTCAGTCGGTGTCGCTCCGCCGTCCCTGGGCAGGTGCGGGGTCACCTTTCGGAGCTCCACGCGCCGGCGGGCGTGAAGGACCGCCGATCGGAACACAGACCCACGGTGACCGTGCTGGGACGGGGCGCGACCCAGCGCGGCTCCGAAAGGTAATCCCGCCTGCGGAGGCGATGGGCCCCGGCGGCCTCAGCACCGCGGCTCCGAGCCCACACACGTTCCGCGGAGCCGTCTGTCCTGAAGGGGCGCCTCGAAGAACGTTCAAATTAAAAAGCCGCCACCTCGTTCGCCGCGCGGTCCCCTCCCTTCGGCGCTCGGGGTCGGCCCCACGGTCGCGTTCCCGGCGCCCCCGCGTTCCAACGCGGCTCTCGTTTTTGCTCGGGTTCGGAGACGACTCCGTGTGACCCACGGCAGCTGGCAGAGCGCAGCTCAAGGTCTCCAGGGAGTTTTAAAACATCCCGGGCCCTCGCTGAGTGCAGATAAAGCACGTTCCGGTTTTTAGATAAAAGCATTTATTCAGTAACTACAAAACAAGTACGAAACGTGTGAATCACGCAGCCAAAGTTCATCCGAAACGCCGCCTTACAAATGAGATGACGCCACCTGTCCGTTTCACAAACGCGCCCGAGCCCCGACTCTGCGGCCTCGTGTGCATCCGCGGGCGGCGGCTCAGAAGGTGACGTGGTGCCGGATGTCGTTGATCTGCTTCACCATCTCTCGGATGTGCTCGCCCCTGCGAGACCGGAGGCCGTTCAGAGGGACTCGGCAGGGTGCAAACGGGTCACGCGCGCCGGAGACGCGCCGCCGAAATCCCCGGCGCGCGGCTTCGACGGGAGCGCGCCCGCCACCGCCACGCAGCCCCGCTTCCGCCCCCCACCCCCACCCGTCCCCCGCGCTCCAGGGCCCGTGTGACCCCCGGCTCCCGGGCCGGTGAGCGCGGGACGCGCCGGCGCCCGGCGGCCCCCCGCGTCGGGCGAACGCACTCACTCCTCGCGCAGGACGGACTGGATGCACCTGCGCTGGTGGGCGCTCAGGGCGATGGTGGGCTTTTGAGGGCTCGGCACCTTCTCCATCTTCCGCTGCTGGTAGTCCTTCTTCATGGTCACCTCGAGTACCCAACAGAACGCGCGTCGGCCCCGGCGGTCCGCGCGCGCTCGCTGGCCCCGGGGGCGGGGGCGGGGGCGGGGGCGGGGGGAGGCACGCCGGCCGCCGCGCGCCCTCGCCCACCTGCTTGATGGCGTTGCCCAGGTGGCGGAGCTGCTCGGGGATCAGCTGCAGCTCCTTCTTCATGTCCCGCTCGCTGTCGGACAGGACGGGGAGCTGGGCGCGGAAGCTGTGCAGCACCGTCTGCATCCTGGAGGAGGCGGCGGTGGGCGGCTGGGCCACACGGGACACCCCCCCCCCCCCCCCGTGCCCCAGACCCCGCCCCCAGCCCCCCCCATGCGCCCCAGACCCCGCCCCCAGCGCCCCCCCGCGCGCCCCAGACCCCGCCCCCGGCGCCTCCGAGGCCAGGCGGCAGCCGCCGCGGGCCCGTCTTCCCGAACCCCCGTTCGGACGCGCGCTTCGTCACCACAGGGGGTCCGGACGGCGCCACCCGCCGACCTGTTCGTGAGGTCCTCCTGTTTCTCCTTGGCCTCCTCGTACTTGTCGGCCAAGCGCTCCGCCATCTCCCGGAGGCTTTTCCTAAGGGCAGAAAACCAAGGGTCCTGGGGTCCACCCCGACGGGGAAGCCGGCGTGCGCTGGCGCGCGTCAGCCACGCTCCCGCGTCCCCCGCGGCGCTCACCTCTCCTCCCGACAGTAACTCAGGTCTCCCAGCTGTTTCTTCTTCTGGTCACACAACAGCCTGACCCTTCGAGAACGAGAGAAGCGAGGTGCGACCGGAGGCCAGGCCGAGGCCGCGACCCGCCAGGGGCCCTGCGCCGCCACCCTACCTGCGCTGGATCTCCTCCTTGGCCAGGTCCTGCTTGAGGACGTACTGCTCCCGGAACACCTGCGTGGCCCGGCTGAGGAGCTGCAGGCTCTCTCCCGGCGGAGGGGCCGCGTCTCTGTCACACGACCTGTCGGCGGGGTTTCCGCCGCACGGGCTCAGGCCGGGGGGGCGCCGTCCCTCCTTTCCGGCCTTCCCGTCCTTCCCCGGCCCCACCCCCCCCCCCACCCGCCCACGCGGAAAGGTGCCGCCCGAGACAGCGGACGGACCACGCGACACACGGCGAGTGTGAAAACGGGCGGGACCCGTTCCCCAGACCCACACGCCCCAAATCCCGTACTTCAGAAACGCCGGGTTCTCAACGCTGCGCTGCAAAATGCTTCTGATGTGCTTTTCAAAGGAATCCGGGGTTTCGGCCAGAATGCGGAGGGGAGACTCTTCCGCTGCCTTGTCTTCCTGGGTGCAGAGCAGGGGAGGGGACACCGGATGGACCGTGCTTCTGCAAAATACGGAAGTGAGTCAGACGCCATCTCCCGCGGTGTCCTCTACGGCGAGGACCCCAGGGAAGCACGGGCCGCGGCTCCCTGAGCCGTGAGAACACGGGAGGCGAGAGAGTGTTACTTGTGTGACAGGACGTGTTTTCTGCCCTGAAGAGTCACCTGGGGAAAGCGGTCCCTGTTCTACCAGGACCGACCTCTGACAAAGCATTTCTGCACTCCGTCTTTCCAAAAGATAGTTTGGATTGACAAAGGCAACACGAAAACAAACTCATCGGGGACTCTTTCTGCAAAGGACGGGAGAGCCATTTGTAAACCGGAGTCACAAACAAAAATAAATGACTCGTTTCCTAGGTGTCATTTCAGATTTGGCCAGAAAACCGCTGTACCTACTGGATTTGCTCTGTTGAACTTGATCCTAAAAAGGAGATTCACTCGAATATTACAGATATTCACAGCGGCGGTGGCGGGAGAGCAGACGCGCCCGCGGGCGCCCGACGAGCATCCTTACGTCTGTGGGACAGGAGCTACTGTAAGGACACCTGGGTCCCCGGGGAGCTGGCGCATGTGTGGTTTTTCCCTTCGGGCTTAATGGTTTCATTCCGAAGGGACCTGGTGTGACGGGGTGTCACCGTGTTAGCAAATGTGTCGAGGTAACAGGCGAAAAGGTGATTTCTTCCCACCTTAGTCTTGCTCGTTTTCAGTCTTAGTAGAAAAAACACAAAATTGATGGTGAATTGTTTATCTTCCTTTCCAAGTGGCGTAACTGTCACCCTTCAGAGGTTGTGGGGATTCCTCCAAGGACGTCAAGCGGGGCTGGTGTTCTCAACGAGGTCTGTGCGCAGAAGCCCGTGCTCTGCACCGACACGGGGCAACTGGGGGCGGGAGGGGGTCGCGTGCCCGACACTCCGGTGGCTCCTGCTCCCGCGCTTGTGACCCATGGGTGACCTTCAGGGCCGCCCAACAGTAAGTGGTGCTTGTAGCTTCACGGGAGCTCCTCGAAGGGAAGGATCAGGAGGCCACTTTCACCCCCGCCTCCCCACTGCTGAGTTCACGTCCCCTGGTGTCGCTCCGAGGCCGGTGGAGACGGGAAACTAGGGGGTCAGAAGGCTGCGGGTCTACAGCCCCAGCGGATGTGTTCCGGCGACCTGAGCACGGTGTCACCTCCCCGCACAGAAGGGACGGTGCCGTCCTTGCGGGGGGCTCGGGCTACCCTGGAGCCTGGCACAGGGACGGCGTGGATGCCATTTCCACTAAGTCACGTGAGCAGCAGAGTTCGGTATTTTACCGCTTTTCCACACTGGGAAGTAAAGTTCCCGACTCTCTGCCTAAAATAAGTCCTTTCAGGCGTGGCAGCGACAGCAGAAACCTCCACCCCTCTCGCCTGCGGAGCGTGAGTCCCGCGTCTCCAAGTGGGAACGACAGGCTCGCTCCCCGCGCGGGTTCTACAGAGCGAATGAGAGCCGCGTGGGCACGAGGACAGACTTACAACAAAGGCCTGATGAGGCACTCGTAGCCGCTGGTGACACAGATCATCGTGGGCCCCAGGATGTCTGGGACGATCCAGAACCCTCGAATCGGTGCCGGCTGCCTGGAACGACACAGCCACCGCTGACTTACAGGGACGCGGGGACCCGGAAACCGAGTTAACAGCCCAGAGGCCATCTGGCTCGCCCAAACCCGGCGGTTCCCGCCAGCTGACACGCAGCTCCCTGCCCGCCACCCAGGCCCTGCCGTCTGCCCCGCCGGCGCCCAACCCTGACCGGATGCCCCGCGCAGCGCCGGAGCACAGCCCAGCACCCGGGTCACACGGCTTCGCCTACCATCTCCGTCCCCGTCCCCGCCTGGTGGAAGAGGGCGGACCCGGGGACTCGCAGGGACAGCTTCCCGGGCCCTCAGATCTCCCCACTCCCCTGCCCTCGGGCGGCAGTGCTAGCGCAGCACCCCGCCCTGCAGCTCCTTGCACGGTGCCCTTTCACCTTTCTGGGGAGGTGAGGTTGGGGGCGGGGGAGTTAAAAGTCTTTCGGGCTTGAGACCTGCACACGGCATCCTGTGACTGCGAGCCAGGCCACTGTGGGGACGACGGCCCCCGTGTGACCTCCCGGCTCACAAGGTCCCCTCCCCCCAACGGAAGCCAAGGCCGTCCCAGCCCTGACGGCGCTCACGGATTTCCCGTCTAGGGACCCGCTCCCCAGCGGCCGTTCGTGTTTACCTGTCAGAGGAGCGGATGGGAGTCGTCACCCACTTCACCCGTTCGCCTTCTGGTGCCAAGGCCGCCCTCCCCGGCCCCAGGGGTGCCCTCGCCACCGTCCTCCGGGAGCCCCCGTGCCGCCGGCCCAGGCTCTCCCTCCTGCCGGGTCAGCCCCGGCCCCCCCCTCGGCCCAGCTCCTCCGGCCGCCTCACCGTTGCTGAGCAAGGCCGCTGCAGACCCTCAGCCCTGCTCTCCTCCCCCTGCGCCCTCCCCCGGCCCGGCGCTCTGGCCGCCCTGCAGGAGCGTCCCCCTCCGCCGGGCCACCCTGCAGGAACGGACCCCTCCGCACGCGCCCCTCCACACCTTCCCTCTTCCCAGGTCCACCCTCCTCCTGTGGCCCAGATGTCCAGAGGGCACCACGCGGAGGCAGGTACCCCTGTAGACACACGGCAGTCACTCTAGGTTCTCCCCTTTCCTCTGTTCACGGAACGTTTACCGTGCGTCGGTCCATAGAAACGGTATCGCAGACGCGAGGCCAACAGCGCACCGTGACGCACGCAGACCCGGGCTCTGCCCTGACCGACCGCACGTTCTCCGAACACAAACGGCGACCTTAACACGCGCTGGGCAGAGAAGGCCCCTCTGAAGGCCGGACGGGACGTCGGGGTCGCCTCGCCCTCCAGGCAGAGTGGGACCGGTGGGCGACGAGGGCGGGTCCTCACCTGCAGGGCAGCGGCTTCGTACACAGGATGTGCTCCACGAAGCACTTCTGTTCCGCAGCGAGCTCCTGGAGGCTGTCCTTGTCCTCCTCATCTGCAAAGGCGCAGACACACACACAAGTGACTGACGCGCGGACGCAGGTCTGCAAGTTAAATGCAGCGAAGGCTTCGTCCCGGACCCCGTCCCGGGCCGCTGCTCCCCAAGCACGACGCCTTCCCGCCGCAGACACCTGCTTCCCACGGCGGGGCTCGGCTTCAGCCCGAGGGGAGCGCGTTTTCCTCGGTCGGCCGTGTGCCCCGAGGGGACACTCCCATCCCGTCCCTTCCTCGCCCACAGCGGGCGTCTCACAACAGCTGCTCGAACGCAGTTCACAACGCACACAACCCATCCGTGTAAAGGGTGGAATTCCGTGGGAGTTTAGTGCGTTGTAAGAACTGTACAAGCGTCGCCACGGGAGTTGCAGAACCCTCGCTACCCAGAAGGAAGCCCTCGGCTGTGCCGCTGGCCCGGCCCCAGGCGGCCACCACCGATCCGCTTTGTCCCTGCGGACCCGCCCACCCTGCACACGTCACGTAAATCGCATCACACGCGTCCTCGTCTGGGCCTGGCTGCCTCCACTCAGCACGTTTTCGGGCCCTTCCGTGTTGCACGACATGCCGTCGGATAGATGGCTGTGTACCCGGGGTGATCATCTGGCTCTGAGGAGTAATGCTGCTGTGAACATTCGTTTACAATGTGCCCACTTCTCGTGGGTGTGCGCTGGGCAGAGGTCACGCTGTAACTGGAGGTTTGATCACCCGAGGAACCGCCACACCGTTTGCCCAAAGGGCTGGGACGTCTTACGTTTCCATAAACGCCGCACCGACAACACTGGTTACTGTCCTGATTTTAGCTGCTTTAATGGGCATAAAGTGGTTTTGTGGCATCTTGTTTCATGACCAATGACGCTGAACGTTTTCGTGGGCTTAACTCTCTGTACCTCATCAAAGGAACAATCTCTATTCAACTCCTCTGTCCGTTTTTCAAATTGGGCTCTTTAACTGATTACTGAGTTCTTTCACGTTCTAGACTCAAGTCCGTGACTGGACACGATTTGCGAATATTCACTCCCATTCCGAGGACTACCTCTGCACTCTTGTAATCGTGTTTTCTTCTGAGAGTTCTACAGGGTTAGGTCTTATTTTCAGGTCTTTGATCCCTTTTGAGTCATTTTTGTTATGGTGTGAGGCAGGGGTCCAATTTCATTCTCGTGTGTGTACACGCACCCTGGTCCCAGCGCCGCTTCTTAAAGAGACTCTTCTTTCCACGCTGATGTGTCCTGGGACCCTTGTGGAAACCAACTGGACTCCCGGTCCCATGCCGTCAACCCACACGTGTATGCTTGTGTCAGCATCACACTGGATTGGCGTGCCTTCTGTAAGGAGCCGTGAAATAGGGAAGTGTGGGTCCTGCAACTTTGTTCTTGTCTGTCAGGACTGTTCGCGCTCTTCTAGGTCTGTAGAATCCCAGATGAATTTTAGGGTCAGCTCGTCCATTTGTGCAAAGCTAGCTAGAACTCTGACAGGCTGGCACCGGATCTGCACATCGATCTGGGGAAGACTGCCATTTAACGGTATTAACTTTTCTGGTCCACGAACGTGGGAGGTTTATTTCTTTCAGTAACGTTTTATAGTCTTAGAAGTGTATGTTTTACACTCTCGTTAAAGTTAAGTCTTATTTTGTGTGTTTTGATGCTATTACCAACGGGATCATTTCCTTAATTTCCTTTTGGGTTACTGCTAGCGGGCAGAAACAGAACTGATACTTGCACACTGCTCCTGGGTTCTGCAACCGCTCTGGGCTCACTTATTGGTATAGATCCTTTTCTAACAGGTGTCCTATGACTTACTATGTAAAAGATCGTGTTTTTAGAGAAGAGCGTTTTCATTCTTCCTTTCTAATCCTGATGCCTTTTATTTCACTTTCTTGGCTAATTTCCTTGCCTGGCACCTCCATTACATGGAATGCAAGCGGCAGGAGCGGTGTCCTCTTGGATCTTGAGGGGAACGTGTGGAAAGCAGACGTGTAAACAACTCAACTGGACATTCAGCTGAGGTTTCCAAGCAAAACCCTGGCCACGTGTCCTGGTTTCATTGTGCCAATCGCAGTAAAATGTCAGAAAAAATACAACTGGGTTTTTACAAAAACCCCAAAGATTTGATGAGTTAGGAAATTCTCCACCTATCCGAACGGCAAAAGATACTAAAATGAAGAGATTCACTGTTAGGACATCACGCTTTAGAGGAAAAAGCCACTGATGTACTCATACCTCAGAAAGATCAAAAGGTCTCAATCTCCAGTCACACAAGGGCTCTCCGAAGAGATTAGGAGTGTGACTGATCCTGTGGCCACGTGAGGAGAACCCAAAATAGAGACGGGATCCCCCGGAAAGGCCTGTGGGTGAATGGACTTCTTGCGATATACACAAGGGGACCCAAAAAAGTCCTTCAGAATTTGTAGCCACATAAACGCTGTTTGCCTTAGACTGAAAGGGTCACGGAGATGATGAGAAAAGGCTGTTCCACCCCCAAAATTCTGCAGGCAGAAAACTGGGTAATAAACCAGCCTACCATAGGTAAGTGCTACCTTTCTGGAAAAGATGAAGGTTTGCTCAGAGGGCAACAGTGCCAGCCCGGAGGACTATCGCCAAGCCTTGAAACCTACTAGAATTTGAGTTCTGAAACTGCGTAGGACCCATGGTTGCGGTTTCCTTTCCATTTTCTCCCCTTCTGACCTGAAACGTCTGGAAATGATACGTATGCCTGTCCCACCACTGTGGTCTGGGAACAGAGAACTTGTTTTCTAGTTTCAAGGTCCAGGGAGAGGAATTCTGCCCCAGGATAGAATCTACTCTGCCCCAGGATAGAGTCTTTACATATCTGAGTTGGATGACGTAGAAGATTCAGGTAGGACTGGGGACCTGTAAGCTCATGAGATTTAGAGGCGCCTCTGACGTCCGCGTTGCTATAACGATGCTACGGTCGGTGTATTTGGCACGTGGGTCAGGTGTGAATCTTTGGAGGCCACGGGGTGCAACAGACTAGACAGAACAACGGACTCCCCAACGGGGCCTGTACCCAAATCCCCCGAACCTGTGAATCGTCAGGCCACAGGCAAAGAGGAAGAGAGGCCGCGGATGGAATAAGCGCTGCTCGTCGAGGTCTCAAAGATCATTCTGGATTATCCGGGTGGGCCCGATGCTACGACAAGCTTCCTTAAGAGGGAAAGAGGGAAGCAGAAAAGGAGAGGAGGACTCTACTCGCCCCCGCGCCCCCTGCTAACTTCGCAGCCGGAGGAAGGGGACTCCGGGCAAGGGAAGGCCGGGGAGACTGGACAAGGCTAGGGATGGGGTCTCTCCCAGAGTCTCCAGAAAGGGAGGCCATCCCAGCACCCCTAACCTAGAGAGCTGTGAGGTAATAAATCCGCACTGTTGCGGCCCGCTGAGTTCGCGGTGACTTCTCTCAGCAGCAAGACAGCTACGGAAAACACTTGGGCCCTTGCCCATCAAACGTGGGGCTGGCTGTGGGTCTTCCGTAGACGCCCGAGCAGCCTGAGGAACTTGTCATTACTCGTTTGCTGAGTGTTGGGACCAGGAAAGGCTGCCTCTCCTTAGACGCCTCTTCTGTCTGAGACGATGATGCAGCTTATGTCCTCTACTCGTGCGGCGTCCTACGCTGATGGATTTCTGGATGTGAATCCAACCTCGCGTTCCCGGGATAAATCCCACGGAGTCCTGGGCCGCCGTCCTGTTTGTACGTCCGTCACTGGATTCGGTTTGCAAACGTTCTGTTGAGGATTTTTTGCATCTGTGTTAGTGAGGGGTGTGTGTCTGCGGTTTCCTGTCCTTGCACACCTGTCTCGTGTTGGTGTCGGGGGAGCAGTGACCTCCACGAGCGAGGCGGGGGGTGCTTCCTCTCCCTTCTGTTTTTGGAAGAGCCTGTCGAAAACTGGTTTCTTTAAATGCGGAACTTTTAGAGCTCATTGTCCTGAGCTTATCTCTTCGGGTAGTTGATTGCTGTTTCGATCTCTTCACTGGTTATAGGTCTGTGCTCACGTTCTGGTTTTTGAGTCGGTGTCGGTAGTCTATCTTCCTAGGGACGAGTCCGTCTCGCCTTGGGGCCCTACGTGGCGCGGAGCTGTTCACGGTTCCCCGTCATAACCTTGAACACCGTCGCCGTGAGGTCAGCGGTAGCGTCTCCTCGCGGGGTTGGTCTCGCCAAAGGTCTGTCCGTCTTGTTGACGTTTTCCAGTGACAGTCTTTGGTTTCACTGATTTTCTCTATTACTTTTCTACTGCAAACGACTTTTCGACAGAATCTGGGAAACATATCAAAAGGCTCAGGGGACTCACCTGACCCGAGAAATTTGTGAAGCTTATGAATCCAAGTCAGCCCGACACTGTGGACGCCGGCTTCGTGAGTGCAGTGGTACCTCGAGGGACACTTGGGATCTGCAAACGGAGTCGCGAACGGAGTACAGGCCGTGTTAGAAAATGGGTCTTAGGCACCTACCCCGGCAGCCCGCAAACGCACCGGTCCACGAAGTGACAGAAGGTGACGGGACCTGCACGCGATGCTACCACAGCAGGGATCTGACGTTTTAAAACTGGAATCCAACTTTCAAATGTGTTTGAAGTATTTTTCAAAGTCATGAACACAACCCAAACGTCACTTCTAAACCTTCACAGGAGAGTTCAGCAAAACACCACCGCCGGCTGCCTGTCCGTCCCCCTCAGCACACGCATTTACAGCTCTCGTTCTGAGGACAACATGGTGCCTGAGAAAGTCACGGCTCTGGACAACACCTGTGCCGGCATCACCGACCCACGCGAACCTGTGCAAGCAAGCGCACGAGCGGGTCAGAGGCCCGGCCGTGGCTGCGGGGCGAACTGTCGTCACGGTGCGTCCAGGCAGCTGGGAAATGCCAAGTCTTACTTGTCTTGATAACGCGGACTTACAGTCTTTACGTTCAAGTTTGGATACGATTCTCTTTTTTTCCCCTTAAGTAACCTTTACTCCCAACGTGGGGCTCGACCTCACAACCCTGAACCAAAACTCACATGCTCTTCCGATCAAGCCAGCCAGGCACCCCAAGTCAATTTTTTTCCTTGCTATAATTCTTGTTTGACATTCACTCATTCATTCTAGAGGCGGCAAGAGAGAGCAAGCGCACACGCGAGAGCACTGGCGAGGAGGAGGATGTGGGAGGAAAGGGAGGAGGAGAATCCCAAGCAGTCTCCAAGTTCAGCACAGAGCCCAACAGGAGGCTCGATCCCACGACCCTGGGATCACGACCTGAGCCAAAATCAAGAGTCAGACGCTTAACTGACCGACCCACTCAGGCGCCCTGACAGTCCTGTCTATTCATACTAAGAAATACGAGGAACCGTTACGGAATTTTAATGAAAACTTCTTTACTTCTCTTGACCCCTAGTATTAGTGAGGCTACATGAGACTAAAAGATGAGTTCTGGACACTTTACTTTTGAATATTTATCTCCGTGACTCGGTACTTCTAAAACATTAAGCAACCAAAGCAAGATACAGAAATAATTTACACGCGAAAGCTAATTTAAGATGCAGCCGTCATCCATAAACCCCTAAATGAAACTTCCTTCCAAGAGCCTCACTTTACCTTTAACTTCGTGGTTCATAAATATCGTAAAGCAAATACTAGTTTTTCTTTTCTATTTTACACGTCGGGGTTCTGAAAACAGCATCGTGCCACGAAGAGTTTTAAAACTCCTGGTCTATGGCGATCCTCTCTCTGAACAATAAAATATCAAAAAGTTTCCTTTTTTCTGCCCACACTTGCCGCTCGTTCAGGTTCAAATCCTCTCATTAGGTCTACTACTGTTTCCAACGACTTTTCGAGATGTGCCTGTGGTGCTGACGTTAATAGAAAAACCTCAATATTGGGAAGTAAGAGAAATCTGTTACAGAAAAAGGCAACGTTAGTAACTGAAGTAGGAATTTGCCAGGCGTCCCTGTCACATGGTGGTCATCCACTCACGTCAATAAAAATCTGGGCATGTTTCAATGATTGGAAGGTGCCCTAAGTAAAAACATGAACAGGTCGGTTTATTAGTTTCACAGATGTGAAAATAATTAACTCTCATTAGAAGACAAAAATGCCTACGTTTAAGATTTCCCAAAGAGGGGCGCCTGGGTGGGTCAGTGGGTTAAGTGTCAGACATTTGCTCAGGTCACGGTCTCGCGGTTCGTGAGCTTGAGCCCCGCGTCGGGCTCTGTGCTGACAGCTGGAGCCTGTCTGGGATTTTCTCTCTGCCCCTATCCCACCTGCGCACGTATGTGCTCGCTCTCTCTCAAAATAAAAAAAAAAAAAAGATTTCCCAAAGACATTACGTACCTTCATAAGGAAACCAGTGAATTTGTCGCCTACGACACTGGGTCTCAGTCTCCTCAGCCCTAAAGCCAAGTTCGGAGACCACGCAGACTACACCTCTGTGGATATGGCTCCGCGAGACACGCTCGGTGAGCTCCCTACGCCGGTCTGCTGCGCAGGAACTACGACCCCTGACTGTGCCGTACCAGGCGCACAGCTGGACCACCTCCAGGCAGAGGCGAGCCCCCCTCTCTCCGCACCGGGCCCAGGAAACCGACAGGAGGCTCCGAGGCGTGGTGGGAGGGCACAGGGTCACAGGGTCTCGTGTCAGAGGAACCCCAGAGGTCATCGGATGTCGCCCCTACCGCTTCCAGATGAGAAAACGGACAGCAGGGGGGCTGACCGAATGCCTGACGTCGTCACAACTATGAGCGAAGCCCAGCACGCGCCAGGCTCCTTCCACTCAGCCCCGCGGCGTCTCAACAACACGGGCTTCCGCCGACTCAGCATCTACTCAAAAGCTCCCCGGACGAACAGAGGTAAGTTGCCGGAAAGATACCAACCCAGGTAAGTTAAAATAAAATGAAAAGATAAAAAGGACAACATTCAAACTGGCTCTGGGGCTAACAAGACTCCGTAACGTGCTCTAAAGCGAAGAAAGAGGCTTTAGAGAGCGATCTTAATGTGAGCGTGTTATCGTTTGATTTTTAAAGTTCGTTTTAAAGTTTATTTGCATACGTTTAAGTAGTTGAATCACGAAGCCAACTTTTGAGTAGACCGGGAAGAGTTCACTATTCTGACTCCAGGGGGAACCAGACCACAGACCACGATCTTAAAATGTGGGAAGCACACCCAGCCTTTCCTGGACCCAAGTGCAGCGTGGTGACTGAAGCCACGGAACGTGGCTGGCTTTGCACAGCTGGGTCCCAAACCAAGGTGCCCGGGAATGGCCTGTGACCGTCTCCGTGGAAACAGGACGGGACAAGAGTCAACTCCACCAGTACGTTACCTCTGTGAAGTCTGATGGGACAAGAGAAGTCAGAATCAAAGGGGTCGTCCTCGCCGGACGCCAGCTTCAGGGCGAGCTCCAGCTCCACGCACTCGAACACGTACAGGGAGGGGACGAGGTCGGCCCTGGGGTCCCAGGACGTCTCCGACTGTAAGAGAACCGGCAGTTTCAGGCTTCACGCTCGTATGAAAATGCACACGGTTCGGAACAGAAGAAATTCTTAATTCCACCCCTCTCACCAGGGCCTTAATGTTCTCAAAAGAGGGAAAAAAGGCCTCCCTCCTTTTGGAAGGTCGTAAATCGAGTTGAGAAGAGCCAGTTTAGCGATTCGTGGGTTCTCTGTATGTGTCACTGAGGTCCCTGAAGCCCGCCACTCCGAGCGTGGACAGACCACGTGGGCGCCTTCTAACGTCTCGCCACGTGGGCTTTTAGGTGGGCTTCACCTAACGCTAGGTGTCTAATTTCCAAACGACACAGAGGTGCCAGACATAAAGGGAAATCCTAGCGTCCTGAGCGTCCTCGCCGGCCCGGGAACCACACGCGGCGCCGGAGACGCGAACGCAGACACGGGCCTGGCTCACCGTCTGCTCGTCTTCCTCCTCCCCTTCCAGCACGACGCAGTGGTACAGCATGCCCGACTCCGTGGCAATCACCAGGATGTTGGGGACGCAGGGTAGGCAGAGGACGGCACAGGCGTCATAGCCGTAGTTGTCCTCTGCCGCGGGGTGCATGGGTAACGGGCCTAGCAGCTTCCCGACGGTCCCGGGGCTGAGGGAAGAGGGAAAGCATACTCGGACAGGTGGACGGAAGACAACCACGCCACCGCGACCCCTCTTCTGCAGCTGCCGGGCCCCATCTGAAAACACAGTGCCACGGGGGCACCTGGATGCCTCAGTCGGTTGAGTGTCTGACTCTCGATTTTGGCTCAGGTCGTGATGTTGAGGTTCGTAGGACTGAGCCCCACATCGGGCTCTAGGTTGACAGTGCAAAGCCTGCTTGGGATCCTCTCTCTCTCCCTCCCCCTCCTCCACTTTCTCAGAGGTAGACATAGAAAAACAGAGAGAGAGAGAGAGAGAGAGAGAGAGAGAGAGAAGAAAGAAAAAAAGAAAAGAAAAAAGAAAAGAAACCAGAAGCTTTAAGAAAAAACAGAAGCAGAAAATTCCGTGGCACCGGTACTCCTGATGTCTCCACGTCTCACTTTCCCCTGGACTTCCGTCTCCCTGGTGCCTCTCAACTGGAGGTAACTTTGTGCGCAAGGGGACGCCGACAACGTCTGGAGACATTTCTGGTTGTCACGGCCGGGGAGGCGGGGGCGGGAGGGCGCTTACTGGTGTCCAGAGCAGAGATGCAGCTCAACGCTGCCCCGCCCCCCAGGATGCCTCCGCAGCAGTCGCTCAGCGCAGAGACCCCGGGGCAGGGGCCCAGAGGCCGTGCCCCCTGCTCACTCTGGCTCCAGCCTCCCTCACCCCAGCGAGGCCGCGCTCCTGCAAAGGCCAGAGGAGAGCTCCCCGCTGCTAAGTCCGCGGGCCACCAACCCGACGTGCTGCCGCGTTTACTGTGGGCTCACGGCTGCGTCCCGCATCCTTCACGCGTGCAGTCCGGTCTCCTGGCTCTCTTCGGGCCCCTCCGGACACCCCTCGCTCACTTCTGGCTCGAAAATACTGGCGCTCCCCAGCATCTTGTTACAAGCCCTCTTGGCTTCACAGCACACACTCACGCGAGGGCACACCGAGCCACGCCTGGCCGGAACTACTACGGACAGCCTGTACTTTCTCCCCGAACGGAACTGCTCTCCGGGGCCTCGGACCCAGTATTTAACTGGATTAGAGCTACAGTGACTGGGTGCTGGGTGACACCCTCAGGAACCGGTGATGTCGGGCAAACACACGTTTGTCCAGAATTACAAGACCACGTGCTAAGTGCGACAATGCGAGAACGAACCAGGTACAGAGAGAGTGAGGTAAGAAAGGCGTCAAACACAAGAAAGCCCGGGGGCGCTGAGAAGGTTAAACGTGTGACTCTGGATTTTGGCTCGGGTCACAATCCCAAGGTTCGTCAGGCTCTGTGCTGACAGCGTGGACCCTGCTGGGGATTCTCCCTCTCTCCCTCCCTCTCTGCCCCTCGTCTGCTTGCTCTCTCTCAAAATAAACGAATAAACATTAAAAAAAAAAAAAAAAAAAAAAAGATCAATGGGAAAGTATATTCTGGGAAGGGGTGGTGAACCTTCCAAGCTAAGGAACAGCTCTGGAAAGTTCTGGAAGCATGAACGACAAGGACCGGCAGGAAGGAGACTTGGCTTTCTAAGACAACAGAAGACAAGTCGGCAGGCCACGTCAAGGCCCTCAGAGCCTCCCTGCCGGGCGACAGCGTCAGCAGAGGTTCACGTGAAGAGGGACAGAGCTTCACTTTCCGAAGATCAATCTGACAGCAGTGAGGGGGTGACACCGAGGGGACTGAGATGGAATTCAGGGCAGCGACCGAAGGGGACGAGGGTCTGGGCAGGAGATGAGGGTCCGAAGCAAGGACAGCAGGACGGAGAAGGGGGCTGGCGCTCAGGGAGTTTTCGCGGTTAAGGGCAACAGAATGTGGGGCTGGGCTGGACCCGAGAGGCTGTGGAAGGCGACCAGGTGATGAGGTGCGGATAGGTGGGTGCTGGCCGTGGGCGGAGGGAGGCGACAGCGTTACCACGACGGCCAACTCCGAGCAGGGGACGTTCAGGTGGAGGCGGATGCGGCTGAGAGCGAGTCCCCGCCCGCGGCGACCGCGGAGGTCCCCGTCCTCCCCTTTGTGATTCTGCTCCCGCAGGGACCCAGCGGATCCCTCAGCCCGAGCTCGGATGCCGGGGGCCACCCTCCTCCCCCCAGCTCACCCCGCCCTCTTGCAGCGCCCGAGGCCTAGGACTCACACCTGCCGCTCGCGGGGCCCTGACTTCGTAGGGGGCCAGACGACTCATAAGTGAATCAAGTCCGTTAGCCTCTGGCCTCACGCCTTTCGGGTTACAAACGGGCCAGGATCCTCGCCCTCTCCCGCCCGCGACCGTCACCCGGACTGGTGATCCTCTCTGTCCGGTCCCCTAGTTCTGACTGTCCACGGACCGCTTCCACTTCATGAGCCCACTACCGTGTCCCAGTGACCACCTGTAGTAACAACCCCCACTGGCCGCCCCTGCTGACCCCAGTTTTGGCTTCACGGCTCACCCCCTAACCCGACCGGGAACGGAGTCTTACGGACCCTTCCTCCGTAGGAAGCGTGTCCGCTTCTGCCCCTGCTTCGGAACGGCCCCCGTTCCGATCCCGTAGACGGTCAGCTAACGTCTGCAGCAGCGTCTCTAAATGTCTCTCTGCCCCAGAGAGGGTCTCTCTGTCCCTAACCGTCTGCTCTGTCCTTCTGTTTAGAAACCATCACTGGCTTCCCGCCACCCTATTCCTACAGAAAAGACCCCACGTCCCCCAACGTGGTGTTTAGCTCCTCCCAATTTCCCCCCCGGGCAGATACTTCCGGCTTTACCACGTAAGGCTCCGCAGCCGAAACCACGGCTCCAGCCACGAGAGCCTGACCACTGAGCCGCGAGAGACACACGCCCTCGGGACTGAAGCAGTCATGCCCTTCCCTGACCTTCGGTTAATCCTCATTAGAGGTCAGTCCCCGTCCGCGAAAACCTCCCCCACTTCTCCAGCCGCGGCACGCTCTCCTTCCTCTGGGTCCTCCCGCCCGAGCGCCGTGCGTGGTCCGGGGACTCACAGCCGGGGCGCAGGTCCCCACCACTAGCTGCCCTCTCAGTGCCTGGCTCACACGAGATGCACGACACTTTTGTGGTTTAGACTTTGTGAAAACAAATCCAGTCTTCGGTGATTATCCAAGAACGTTACAGAACCGACCCAAATAATACGAGGCAACCAAAGGTTAAACGGTCTGTACGCATCTTTCCCCAAGATACGCAAAGCAAGCATCAAGAGGCTGCCACACGTCGAGAGACGGGACACCCACCCACGGACCCCAGTCTGGCCGGGCCGGTCCACGAGGGGCACCCGTGGATGGCACCCCCCCACTCACCTGTGAACCAGACTGACGTACGTGAGGAAGGTCTCTCCGTTCTCGTACAAGATGTACAGCGGGTACCCCACTATGTCACCTTTGCCTTTCTGTCCAAACATGGTCTTCGGGACCGCTGACAATGGCCCGAAGTCAAACGCCACCGCTGTCTCGCCCAGAGACGCAGTGTATGCCCTTCTGAAAAGACATTTAAAAACCGATGTGTCAAAAACAAGAATGAAAACGAAACGTCTGCTAACAGGAGATGGGGATGGAGTTTGCGCTCGACGGATGACACAAAATAGAGCACAATTAAACGACAGAAACACGAAATTATACCCCGCTTCCTCTTAGTTTAAGCGTACAGACACGCAGACAGGACAGATACACGCACACACACGCACACACAGAGAGAAACAGGAAGCAAACGCTGAGCAGAGGGACACGTTCACCCCACAAGTATCTCCTTCGCATCGGCCCCGCGTCCCGGGCCCCACGCTGTCACGGGGTGCTGGGGACCCACCAGTGACTTCAGCCAAGGCCCCGCCCTCCAGTGAGACACGCAGGGCACACGCAGAAAGGAACACGCAGCACAAAGCCAGAAAATGACATTGTCGAGAAAAATGAAGTTGGGGAGGGGGGCTGCCTCGGGCTGGGCTGCCTGGGAAGGAACCTGACGCGGTGATGTCTGAGCACGGATTCAAAGGAAGGAGGGGAGGCGTCAGTGGCCACATGGGAACGGGGTGGATGTTGTCTGAGGAATGAACAGCGAAGAGGCTGAGCTCAGAACCGGGACACAGAGGGAGGAAGAAACTGGAGGGGACATCCTGTGGGTTGCGGTCAAGAATAAAGCAGAATGAAGGGTGCCTGGGGGGCTCAGTCGGTTCAGCGTCCGACTTCGGCTCAGGTCATGATCTCACAGTTCGTGAGTTCAAGCCCCACTTAGGGCTCTGTGCTGACAGCTCAGGGCCTGGAGCCCGTTTCGGATTCTGTGACTCCGTCTCTCTCTGTCCCTCCTCTACTTGTGCTCTTTCTCTCTCTAAAAATAAGTAAACGTTGAAAAAAAAGAATAGAACGGAATGACCTGCTTTATACCCACAGTGTCGCTCTGGCTGCCACGTTAAGGAGAAACTATAGGAGATGACAAAGATTTCTTTTTCTTAATATTTTTCTGTAGGTTTCCCCAATTTTCTACAATAAACACATATTATCTTTATCATCAGGAAAAACAAATGACGAAACACGCGACTTCGTAATTTTAAAGTTCAGTATGACGGGTTATCCGAGGAGACTCCAGTTCAATAGAGGGTTACTAAGTGCGGGTAGAAGAAACTCATACGGTTGGAGGAGCGATGTCACTTTGTTGTGCTGCAACCACCACGTGTGAGTTTATCGCGTGGAAAGGTATATGGTGTCAGGAGGCAGGGAAAAAAAATGAGGAAGCCCCAAATCAGAACAAAAGAACAGCCTGCGTTCAACTAAATGACCACGACAATGAAGGGACAACAGACATGGAAGTCAGAGAGACTTCAGTGACCCCTGGCTGTCAAAAGTTACCAAGAGCTTAATAAATGCAGGTGTGTTCCCCATGATGACAGGTGTCGATGAGTGAGTGCCAACCCCGTGCCAGGACCCAGGCTACGCACTTTTATGCATCACCTCGTCCATCCCGTACGGCGATCCTAGTAGAAAGCGCCGTGACTCTATATTCACGGAACACGGACACGAGGCTCGGGGCCGCTGAACGGCCGGCGTGCGCCACAGTGAACACGCGGCGGGGCGGAGATCAGAACCCGGGGCCTGGAGCTCGGAACAAGTGCGCGGGCAGGGAAGGTGCCCGACCCCGGGGGTGGGGTGGAGCTGCCGAGTCCCGGAGGCCGGTACCTGCCACGCGGGGGTGGAAGCTTTAATTTAAGAAGCGACTGCCCGACACTGACATGGCTGAGCTGAAACGTTCACCCTGAGACTCTCCCGGAGAGTGAAATCGGCCCCAGGTCAGCGGCAACCTGGGACTGGGCGCCAACGCGGGTTCTCCACGTTCCCAAACGTTAAGATCCAATAAATGTAAGTTCACAGCCCTAGCTCACGGGGTGAGGCGGGGACTGTGGGTCAGGGGCAAGGGCAGTACAGATCTAGACCCCCGCTGTCCCCGCCCCACGACGCTGTTCACATACCGAAGAGCTACGTGGGAAGTAGTCACAGGACGAAGAGTTGGGAAACAGGAATAAACACGACTACTAGAGACGACCACCACGGAGACATGGAAAAAACCAAATGGAACTTCTAAAAATACAGCTACTAAAAACGTCACTCTACATGCACAGGCTGTGGGCGGTCCTGTGTAGTCATCACCAGAAAGACCGGTCAGGAGGCCAGAGGGACGGGGTTTGTGAGTTCCAAGGGTGACCGCTGGTGGTTGGGGAGCCTGGAGCGTGCCCCTGTGGGGGGTGGGGGGGGGGGTGGGCGCCGGAGTCAGAAGGGCTCCCTCTTCCTCTCCAGGTTCTGGGTGTACACGGTCTGGGAGGCAGGCGGCCCGACACTCTGACCTCGAACCTCTGCCATGACATAACTCATCGCCTCCGTCAGGACACAGGAGGGAGCCCGTGCCAGGCAGTCATTCTAGAACCTTCTCAAGAAGGGAGCAGCTGGCAGCGATAGTGACCCTCAGCCACTCTGTCCGGCCGCCCACTTCTGCTCACTCCTCAGGTCCCCGGCGGTGTGGTCACCGCTGGAAAACCTTATAATCTCTGTTGAAACTGCACTTACGAGCCCAATAAAGGAACTATTTTGTGACACAAATAACTCACCCTTTATTGAGTATCAGGCTCTCCTCTTCCGTTTCTGAAAGCACAATGACCTTGACGGGTGTCTGAGGCTCACGGAGAGAGTAGATCCTGGCGAAGAGAAGAGCACAGAGCCCGCACTTAAAATTCTTTTCTTTTTTTTTTAACAACGTTCAAAGTTTTGAGAGAGAGACGGAGTGCGCGCACGCAGAGTGGGGGAGGGGCCGAGAGAGACAGAATCCCAAGCAGGTTCCCCATCCTCCCGGAGCCGGACTCGGGGCTCGGTCCCAAGGACCGTGAGATCCTGACCCGAGCTGAAATCAAACAACTGAGCCCCCGGGTGCCCCAAAACTCTTTCATCTCAAAAGCGCCCTTCTCCATCTGATCGCTGCCGGAGAATCTTCCTACTGGTTTTTACAACCATTTCTCTGCCAAAGGGTGTGCTCGCACTGACAAAGCAGCCCACTTCGCCTGTGTCCGTGGGCCCTGCACCAACACCCTCTCTCGCCCCCGAAGCCCTATGAGCCCGCCGCACCCCGTCACGGGTCTGGATCTACCCCTGAGTCCGCAGGCACACTCACCTCGTCCCAGCGTCCCCCCAACCGCCCCAAGTGCACCAGCACCCCCGCGCGCGCACCCCGACTCTGCAGCCACGTCCGCCGCCCCCTGTACGCCCACCGGGCGCAGAGGGAGGGACGCCCGGCCCCCAACGACCCGCGTAGCTGGACGAGACGCAGCACCACGTCGTCCCTACTTACTAGGGCAGCAGCATAAAACCGGAAATGCTTTCTGTAAATTTTTTTTGCCAAAATCGTTTTAATCTAAAGCAATAAAGTCAACGACACATGTGGCTACAGTTAAAAGGAGAATTTTCAAAAGGCCAATAACATCGTTATCAGAAACCTAACACCCCTTATGAAGCCCGTATGGAGTCAATCACTTACCTCGTCCGACCACCCTCAGAAGTTTTATTTATTTAAAAAAAAAAAAATTTTTTTTTTTTTAACGTTTATTTATTTTTGAGACAGAGACAGAGCATGAACAGAGGAGGGGCAGAGAGAGAGGGAGACACAGAATCTGAAACAGGCTCCAGGCTCTGAGCTGTCAGCACAGAGCCCGATGCGGGGCTTGAACTCACGGACTGTGAGATCATGACCTGAGCCGAAGTCAGACACTCAACCGACTGAGCCACCCAGGCGCCCCCACCCTCAGAAGTTTTAAACTCCGTTTGCTCCGTTACCAGCGAAATACCATTTAATAGACGTTTTCAACAAAAATCTGATGCAACCGACCACGCACGCACGGTGGTCTTCCTGGCTGCCCGCGCGCGCTCCTGACCTCAAGGTGCGTGCTAATACCAGATGGGACGCGTGAGAAGGGAAGGCAGCGGAAGGGACAGCAAGCACAACAGAGCGTCGAGGGGTGTCCTGTTGCCCCGAAGCCGTCCACAGGCTCCAGAGGTCAGGGGGAGGGAAGTGACCGGTGCCCCGTACTTATTTATTTTTTACAAGTTCATTTATTGTGAGGGAGAGTGCGTTCACGCATGAGCAGGGGAGAGGCAGAGAGAGACAGAGAGAGAGAGAGACAGAGAGAGAGAGAGACAGAGAGAGACAGAGAGAGAGAGAGACAGAGAGAGAGAGACAGAGAGAGAGAGAGAGAGAGAGACAGAGAGAGAGAGAGAGAGAGAGAGACAGAGAGAGAGACAGAGAGAGAGAGAGAGACAGAGAGAGAGAGAGAGAGACAGAGAGAGAGCGCGCGCGCCAAGCAGACTCCACACTCAGTGCAGAGCCCGACGTGCGGCTCAAATTCATGAACCGTGAGGTCACGACCTGAGCCAGACACTTGACAGACTAAGCCGCCCGGGCGCCCCAAACACCCCATATTTTAAAAAGAACCTCCAACAGTTGGGACCAGATACCTCCTTCTGGGCGTCACATGAGAAGGGCCTCGGCCACACCCCGGCCCCCAGCCGGTTTCTCAGCCCACGTGACAGGAAGACCAGGAGCCCGTCAGTGTTCAGGACGAGCTCTGTGAAGGGAGGGCGGCCCCTCCTGCTTTCCAAGGCAGACGGGTGAGCAGGGCGACACTCGGCCAGACTTAGAGGCGCCTGTACGTAGTAACGGGAGACTCGTGTCTCACGTCCCGGCCGAATGCCAGACGTGCTGCGGGAGCCACAGGCCACCAGGTCGGGGAATTCTCGGCTGAACCTGACACCTCACATCCCAGGGCTGGTGGCACGGGAGTACTATACGGTATCTACTTCCCATACAGAAATTTCTAGGGCCGGGCTGGAACAGCGTCGGGACTATGGTGCAGGTGCTCAGTTCCCTGTGGCCCTTGGGGGGCAGAGGAAAGGACCCTGGCAGGTCCCAGGACTCCACAGGAAAGGGCACAATGGTTACGCTGAGGGTGCAGGAGATAGCACGTGTGTGTACGCCCCACCGTGAGAGAGGGCCCAGGGCACTACCGCTCGCAGAGCGCCTCCGTCACCAGCGGCCCGAGGCTAAGTGCCGCCCGGGCCAGGCGGGGGCGGGGGGAGGGGGGGGGAAGGCACACACCTGCACGGAGCCTACCACGTCAACGGAGGTCACTGGTGGCAGACAGGACCAAACGGGGACCGGGGTCAGGCCCACCCCCTTTACAGACAGCTGTCTCCCTCAGCTGCCCCATTCTCCCTACCCCCACTACCGAGGAGCTGGACCCAGAGGAAGCAGGAGGCAGCCCCTCCTTACACGTCGCCCCCACCTCAGGGTGCGGGGACACAAACAAGAGCCAGAGCAGACCAGGCCCTCCCCACCCGTTTCAGATGCCCCAGTCTGGGCCTGTGAGAAGGGGCCACGACATGCTGCTGATGTGGACCGAACATCAGAGTTTTAAACTAGGCAGACCAAGTTTTACTAACTAAAAGTGACCGGAAAGCTCTGAGATCTAAGAGGCCAGAAAGGGATCAACCATTCAGCAAGGAAGGAAAAGCTGATAAGGCACAGCTAAAAACGGTGATTAAGAAAAATAAAACCAGAGGGACCCATCAGCTCGGTCTCCCCAGTAAATGTTTCACATGAGGCAGATCCAGAAAGTTAACTGGGAACGTTATAGAAATCTCTGGAGGACTGGGGCATGTGATCGTAGAGTTCAAAACCCGGAAGGGCGTTTAGAAGCTGTCAGATCGAACCTGCTAATTTTACAAAATTGGAAACTGAGGCTCCCCTAAAAAGAATTTCGGATCTCGAAGACAGAGGCAGTGTCGGGACAAGAATTCAAATCTCTCAACTCCCACTTGTATTCTTTTCCCGATGGTACACGACCTCCAAGATGACACGCTGAGAGGGGACGTGCCAGCAGACCGGTAAAGGAGACGGACGGGACGAGCCAAGACAGAGCGGCAGTGGCTCCGGCACGCAGGGGAGGGCGTTCAGACGACCTGCCTGCACACTGGTCACAAGGGCCACGAGGCAGAGCCGTCGGCCGTCCCGGGACCCGTTCAGTGGAGCCCCAGCTGTCAGCCAACGAGCGGAAAGAGAATCTCCCCTCGCAAAGCTCCCAGAGGGAAACAGAGCGTACCTGATCACGTTGTCCGAGGTCAGCAGCACGACGTGGGGGTCCAGCAGCTCACTCGGGTACCAGGCGGCGTGCTTCAGGGTCAGGGAGGCCGAGCTGGTGAAGAACCTCTCGGCGACAGGCGTGGTGCTAAAGCGAGGACAACAGCTCCCTAAAACGTTCTGCGGCACGTGAATGGAAACCTTCTACAGGGAAATCTATCTTACTACCGCTTGGTCCTTTCCGTCAAATATTCTCTCAACTCTTGCTGAGAGCAAAGCATCTATTCAGTCAATATCAGTAAGAACCGAAATAAAAAGATTTTCTAAAGTACAGAGTGTTTTCTAAAAATGACCTTATACGTGATCTTAGGTGTCACGTCTTACTTGATCCCTGCAGGAGCCCTGGGAGAAACTGCTCGGGAACTACCATCACTGCTGCGGAAGCGAGGAAATGGATTTAGAAAGCGGACGTTTTACGGGGACCGGGTCTCCGCGCTGTGGCGCTCAAGGGGGGTTTCTAGCTTGCACTCTTTTCTACAAATCTGAGTCAGACTCTCGCTTGTCTGGATTTGTTGAAAAACACAAGACACCAAAACTAAACTCAGTTAAACTACGAGCAAACGGTCTGACTCCCAGACACTAGCTGCTTTCGACACGTCATGCTGCCTCTACCTACTTGAAGACGGAACCCCGATTAGACAGCGCTTCGACAGTTCGGGCAGAAGAAACGTGACCTTACATATAGCACAGACGCGACAGGCAGCCAAGGTGCAGACCAGCTGCAACACCGCAATGTTCGATTCGTGGCACAGAAAACGCACCTTCACCACCACGGGGCTCGAACAACTGTCCGCACGTACGACAGGAGACACAAACACACGTTCCGTGGACGTACGACTTACCTGCAATTCACCGTCGGTTTTCCGCCTTCGAATTCAGAATTCTTCCCCCATCTTTTGGGCAGCTCTAACACCGTAAGTCCTTTCATTCCTATGAGTGCCACATGCTGCTGCGTGGGACTTAACAGGACTTGATAGATTTCAAACAGGGGCGGATTTATGCAAAGCAACCTCTGGAAATTAAAAACAAACTGGTCAAAATAGCTCGTGTCCAGGTAAACACACGTGGCAGGTGCTTGGGAGCACAAGTTACCCGATACTACGCTACAGCTGTGCACCACAGCTAACGCAGGACTCGCCGTAGGACAATGAAGCAGCCTGGATAACGGCTAACACTTGGGCCGTTAACTGTTGGAAGATTTTTAACCACTGAGACTGGAATGTTACAAGGGACGCACCACATTTCCCTACCCTGCAAAATAAATACTCTGCATAATTTCCCTTTTCTTAAAAAAAATTTTTTAACGTTTATTTTTGAGAGAGAGAGGGAGGGAGGGAGGGAGGCGGAGGAGGGGCAGAGACACAGAATCCGAAGCGGGGTCCAGGCTTGGAGCTGTCAGCACAGAGCCCGACGTGGGGCTCAAACTCACAAACCGTGAGATCGTGACAGGAGCCGAAGTCGGACGCTTAACTGACTGAAGCCACCCAGGCATCCCTAAATTTTTTTTAATTGCTTTATTTTTGAGAGAGGGAGTGAGAGAGAGAGAGCGCGTGTGCGCGCAGGGGAGGGGCAAAGAGAGCGCGAGACACAGAATCCAAAGCAGGCCCCCAGTCTCTGAGCTGTCTGCACAGAGCCCGACGCGGGGCTTGAACTCACGAACCATGAGATCGTGACCTGAGCTGAAGTCAGACGCTTAACTCACTGAACCACCCAGGCGCCCCATAATTTCCCTTTTCGCGACCAAACTCCAGCCTGCCCCTGGCAGTCCCACTCCCCACCTGCATTCTGCACCCCCATCAGGTCAGCCTGTGTAGACCCGTGCCGTTTTCAGGACTGCAGAAACCTGCTAATCACCCCGTGAAAATCAAGTCACTTCTCATCAGCGAGAGTCCGCCAGCGGCTCGGGGCAGAGGTCATGCGGTAGAACAGGCGGCACGTTTTCTGTGTTTTAATCTTTGAAAGAAGGGAAGCCGGTAATTACAAGCAAAGGCCGCAACGACTGACCGCAGCAAGTCTGGGCCGCTCTCTGTCTAGCCCCAATTTCACACGCGGTCCGCTACAATCAGAAACGAGCAAAACTCCCTCCCTTCCGACTTGGGGAACGAGCTCATCTTCTAGAAGGAAAAGAAGGAATTCACAGGGGACTCCCGCACGGCAGGCACAAAACCCGAAACCCGGGTTTTTCAAGTCTACCCCTGCCTCGGCGCTCGGCGCAACCCCAGGAGGGAGTCAGGATTACGATTATCTGGCGGGCGTCCCGTCGCGGAACCGGCTTCTCAGAACCAGCCTCCCGAGAAGCGCCCCCCGCACCCCCACGCTCTCTCCGCTCCCCTTCATCGCGGGTGTTTTCCCGGCGGCTTGCACGGCCGCTGCCCTGAGCCCGGGCCCCAAGAACCCACGCGCCCCGAGAGCATGAGTTGCTCTAACGGTGTCGGAGACCGTAAGCCTCTGACGAGGGAACAAAGACGCAAAGGGAGGCCGCCAGAGGCCAAAACGACGAGGAGAGGCGCCTCCCGCTCTCAGCTGGGCGCCCCCCAAGGGACGAGGGCTTACACCTGTCGGCACACCTGCCGGCGTGCGCGGGAGACCCGAACCCCGGGCAGGCCCCTGCTCGGGGCCGTACCTGGTACTGGGAGAGGGAGGGCTCCTCGCCCGCGCCGCCGAGGCCCCGCAGCCGGACCACCAGGAAGGAGCTGTCGTCCGCGTCCCACAGGAAGAGCTCTCCGCCCAGGCCCAACACCAGGTTCCTCGTGAGCAGCGGCGGCGACGAGGGCGACGGGGAACACGTCGGCTTCTCGGCTTCGGCCGGGCTCTGGCTCTGGCTCTTCAGCCCCTCGCGGAGCCGCAAGAACACGGCGTGGTTGGGAAGCCAGGACTGCCACGGCTCCCCGTCGCCCGCGGGCCCCTCGGCTGCCGCCATCTTGGCCCAACTGCGCTGGTCTCCCCAGTCGCTCCGCGCGCCGCAGAGCGCAGCCAATCCGCGGGCGGCCGGTCGCCCTTCGGCCAATCACCGAGCAGGCAGGCCGGAAGCACGCGTCCACGGGGGCGGGGCCAAAGGGAGGGCTGCGCGCCCGGCGGGCGTGTAGTCGGGGCCGCAGAGACGGCTCCGCAGCTGCGGGAAGGCCAGTCCCCGGGCCGCGGCCGGAGACTGTCTCTTATTGCTGGCTGGACACCTCCGCCTGGCTGAGCCTAGCCATCCCTCAGGATCTACCTCCCTCAGCCCGGGTTGGGCTGACCTCACAAATGCCACTACTCGGGGTCGCCCTCAACTGTGTCTCCGGGAGGGGTAGGCCGAGGAGACTGCCCTTCCCGGAACTCCCCGAGAGCGAGAGCTCCGAGCGCCCGGAAACTACAATTCCCAGGGCTCTGCGCGCCCCCAGGGGCGGGACTTCCTGGCGGCGACTCGCGCGGAGAGGAGATGGCCGAGGCGCCGGGCTCGGGGCGCCGCTCGCTATACAAGGCGACGGGTTCGCCGTCCTGGAAAGAGGCTTTTCGGCAGGTGGGCGTGGGGCTTGGGAAGCCTCGTCCGCGCCGCCGTTACCCCTACTCCGTCCGGGGAGCCGCCCTCCCGCGTGCCGGGCAAGTCAGGTGCCCGAGCGCCGGGCGGTGGCGGGGGACCTGGACCTGGAGCTGGACCTGAGCGGGACTGGACCGAGCCGGGCGCTCTCGGGGTTTCTGGACCCTGCGTGCGGGGTCTTGGCGAGCCGGCCTCGTCCCAGCACCACCTGCTGGGGGCGGTGGGTGGGCGCCGGGGAGGCGCTCGGCTTCCCTCCGTTCCTCGCCAGAGGGGAGTCAAGTACTTGGAAAAGATGCCTGTTTCTGCTCCAGACTTGGTTTCTGCGTCTCCGTAACTGTGCCTCAGCAGGGACGTGCGCCTGCCTCACTTGTGACCTGTTCTGACATCAGCATGCTTCCCGTCATGTGGTCCACCTTTCCAGAAAGGAGTAGAAATCCTGTATTCTAGGAAAATACTGGGATGCTAGAAATGACGCTAATAGCAGAGGCTTGTCAACCTGGGCTGTGGACGTTTTGAGGAAGGCAGGTCTGCGTTGCTGGGGGCGCTGTTCCCCGCAGTGTGGAATGTTTCGCAGCGTCCCTGGCCTCCACCCGCTAGACGCGGTAGCCCCACAATTCAAGTGACAACAACAAAAAATGTCTTCAGGCATTGCCAAATGTGCCCTGGGGGCTAAAAATCGTCCCGCGTTGAGAAACGTGTCCGGGAAGGCGGCTATCATCGCCGTAGCTAGAGCGGCAGGGATGTGGGAGTCAGGACGCCGGCATTGAAGACAGGCTGTGAAATATGCCGATCTGGGCTCCGTAAACAAAGCATTGTGATTCCATCTGTCTGTGTGTGGATAAGGGCTGGAGAGGAATACGCAGAAATAATAATTAAGGTTACAGCCGAACGTTTCCTGTCTGTAAATTGCCTTTAATGTCTCAACACCTAGTCTTAAGAATTTTTTTTTAATGTTTATTTCGTTTTTGAGAGACAGAGTGTCAGAGGGGGAGGGCCAGAAAGAGAGGGAGACACAGAATCGGAAGCAGGCTCCAGGCTCCGAGCTGTCAGCGCGGAGCCGGACGCGGGGCTCGAACCCACGGACCGCGAGACCGTGACCCGAGCTGAAGCCGGACGCCTAACCGACTGAGCCACCCAGGCGCCCCAGGAATTGTTTTTTTTTAACGGAACTGCTCCCCGTCTTTTTCCTTCCAAGGGATGCCTGGAGAGAATGAGAAACAGCCGGGACAGGCTCCTGAACAGATACCGCCAGGCAGGAGGCGGTGTGCCGGGGAGCGCTCAGAGCACCCTCCTGGTGCACGAAGTGATGGAAGAGGCGTGGAGTGCGTTGCGGTCGGTGGAGGGCCGTCCAGAGGCCTCGGCTCAGGTCAGGCTGGGGGGTGTGTTTTCGGGGAGGGGCTACAGCCCAGGACCGCCGGGTGTCCTCTCTCCGTTTCCCCGAGTCCCCTAACCCCGCCGTCCGCCAGCCCCCGCTCAGCTTTCGAACTACCCTTAACCCAGGCTCCTCCACCTTGAACGTTAGACTCTTCTGGATTCCTGGTTCACGAGCCCCAGGCTGTCAGTGTGCTGTGTCACTGCATCTCATGAAACTAAAAAGAAAGAAATTGCACTGCTCGGCTCCCCTCCCCTGGAGATTTGGATTCGGCAGGCAAGGGCCAGGAGGCTCTGTCCTGTAGAGGGTCCCGGAGCTTTCTGATCCCAATCTCAGCCAGAGTGGGGGGGCTGGGTGCAGACAGGAAACCGGTTACCGCGTACCAGGAAGATCGCTGGCTTGGAGGTCCGTGGTTCTGGAATCCCGGCCCTGGTTTTGCTCTGCGCTCTCGCCTCTCCTGTGCCCTGAGCTTCGCTTCACCTTCGTGCCACGAAGAAGGTAGCGCTGGCCAAGCAACGTGAGAAAATGCCAGTACGCTGCCTGGGAAACATCGGGGCTGTCTGTAGCGATGACGCACTGTTGGGTGATTTCCACGTGCGCCAGCGCTCGCCCCGTGTCTGAGTAACCGTCGGCCTCACAGGAGCTTTCAAGTAGGTTTATTCCCGCTTCACAGAGGCCCGAGGTGAGGTTTACGGAGGTTCAGAACTTTCCGGCACTTACTTGGCTCTGGCAGAACAAATACTTAGCTGCTGCCCTAGGCTGTCTCCCCCCAGATTTGGGACCGTTATTTTGTCACTGGGGGTTCAGTGGCTCGTTGATGGCTTCTTGGCGTGACCGTGTTACCACATCATCGCTAAATCCTGCAGAAGGACTGGGCCGGTTTCCTCAGTGACAGCTGACTTCAAGCCAGCCTCCACGTAGGAGTGGGGCTGGGGCCTGCTGGCTGATTAGGACTTGAAGCCTCGCGAGCCCACTTTCTCTTGCAGTTGGAGGAGCCCGTGGACCTGGCTGTGCTCGAGGAGATCCAGCAGGAGCTGGCCGACCAAGGTGTGCCCTGGGGTCATCCTTCCGCCTGCTCGTCCCTATGCTAACGCGACGCGACGTTTGTTTATTTTGGAGAGAGAAAGAGGAGGGGCAGAGAGAGGGGGACAGAGGATCTGAAGCAGGCTCTGAGCTGACAGCTGAGAGCCTGATGTGGGGCTCGAACTCACCAACCGTGAGATCGTGATCTGAGGCCAAGTCGGATGCTTAACCGACTGAGCCACCCAGGCGCCCCGCTGCCCACTTTTCAGAGAGGATTAATTCTGCCTCCACGTTCGCTTCAGGCGGGTGTCAGAAGGCCCTGTTTTGACTTTCAAGTCTCGGCTGTCTGCCCGAGAATAAGTCTTTTGGGCGCTGGGCCTTGTGCTCAGACTCTGCGTTCCGTGGTGTTGTTTTCTCCTGGTGGCTAGCGGACAAGGTACCCTGAGACAGAAGGCAGTGGTGTCGCGCCCGGGTGGCGCAGCTCGGGGTGCGGCCGGGAAGCAGCATCCGTTCCGTGGAACGCGGTCCCGTGTTTATTCTGTGTGGCGGTTCCTTTCTGTTTACAGAGGAATAGTACACCGAGCCCAGCTCCGTCCCAACGTAACTTTATTTGAAAAGTCGGACGTGGGCTGTGGTTTGCTGACCCCCTGCGCTGCAGCCTAGACCGTGAGCTCATCGAGAGCAGGGACCGGCGTCTTTCACCTCTGTCCCTCTTTCCTACCACCTACGTCCTGGGCATCGTGGCCCGCTTGCCGCATGAAAGAACACAGATTGTGCAGGACACAGACCGAGCATACGGACGCTGGAGAACAGGGCACTTCACACTCAGCAGGGTGGGCTGGGCGACGGCAGGAAGTGCCCTGTAAGTGTCCCCTCTCTCCAGCTGCCCCCAGGGCCCTGACCCACCACGCTCTGCTCCCGCAGCCTCTGGAGCGGTGTGTGAACGTTGTGTCCCTGTCCCTTGTCCTCACCACTTTCCCGCCGGTGCTCACGGAGGACAGGCAGACGGGAGGGGAGGGGCAACAGGTTGGAGCCTGACAGAGCAGTAAATGGCTTATGATTGGTAGCATGATTTGGCCTGAAATTATCCTGTCCTGGGATGAAGCCTTCGGAGTGGCCCCTGGCGTGGAGGCGGGGTCGGGGTCTGGCGAAGGAGGCCGGCCGGCCGGCGCGGGGTGGGGGAGCAGGTGGGGTGGGGGTGGGGCCGGCCGGGGTTGGGGGGAGGCGGGGCGTGGCCCGCGGCAGGGGAGGCGGGCCGGCCGGGGAGGGGGCGGGGCCGGCCCGCACAGCCAGCTGCCCCTTGCCTTGCAGAGCGGAGCATCATCGGCGAGTATGAGAAGAGCTTGCAGTTCGACGAGCGGTGTCTCAGCATCATACTGGCTGAATGGGAAGCAAACCCCCTCATCTGTCCTGTGTGCACAAAGTAAGTCTTCGAAACGTTTCCGGCGTTATCGGCCCCCCCGCCCCCGCCCCCGCCCCCAGGTGAGTGGCGCACCTCCCCGCCCCACCGCCAGACACCGCTTGTCTGGAGAGGTCTGCTGGCCGCCGTCGTCTGTGACCCCGACTCTGCTTCCAGGTCCAACCTGAGGGTAGCCAGCGGCGTGGTCACGTGTCCGTGTGGCCTGTACCTCTCCAATCACGTAAGTTCCACACGCGGGTGGCTGTGTCCTCTTTCCGCGCGGACCCGCTTTCTCGGGGAGCCTCCGGGGCTCCCTCCCGGCCCCACGTCCTACTCACACAGGCCCGGCTGGGAGGCTGGAGCGTGGCCGGCTCTGCACCCTCCCCCCATCCCCCGCAGCCATTTGCTAAACACAAGGGCCCCGGCGCTCCAGATCTTTCCGGGAGTGTGCTTGTCTTCCTAGCTCCCGTGACCTCTTACCTGACGGGGACTGATTTTCAAGCTGTTGACTCTGGGGTAGCTGGATTGGGTTGTAGCTTAACTTTTTTATTTCCTAGTTTCCGGAGTTGACGGAGCAAAGGCTTCGCGCCTGCATAGAGGACAGCGTGAACGCGCACAGCGCACACTGTGCCCACACGCCTGAATTTTCGGTCACACAGGCGACGGGAGAAAGGCCCACTCTTCTCATGAGCTGCCTGGTAAGCCTGCCGGGGACCCCGTGGCGAGAGCGGGCCAGTCGTAGGTTCTCTTCCCGCACCGGGAGAAATCCCAGCTCAGAAACAGGGAGACGTTTATCTTCTTATCTCCTTTTAAACTGTGTTCTTTTGAACCGGGTAGGGGTTTAAAAGTGCAGTTTGTTCTCTGAGGGGTTTACTTGCCCAGGAAGATGAAGCCGCTGAAGCTACCGGAAGGGAGGGGACAGAGGCCACCCAGGAGCGGGGAGCCTGGCTCAGAGTCAGCGGACATTGTCACACTCACGAGACCCAGACAGGCCGGCCCGGGTCCGTTGTGCAGGAGGAAGCAGGAGGGTGTCGGGTCACTGGGGAGACAAGTGCCCCTGTGAGGGGGCTGGACGGTGGGGAGGGAGGCAGCTGGGCCGCGGGCTCCGTCTGTGACGAGGGGACGTGTCCCCACTGCTGGGGGTGGGAAGCGGGCTCGCGTCAGGCTCGTCCTCCAGGGAGACCGAGCCGGCCCTGGAGTCCGGGTCTCTGGTTCCAGGGCCTCCGCTGTTCCCTGCTCGGGGCTCGGGCCGGTGGGGACCGGCTTTCCCGCAGGCGGGGTGGGCAGGACCCTGGGTGAGGTTTAAGTGGCCGGCGGCCGCCCCGGCTGCTCCAGCCCCTCACGGACCAGGCGCCTCCGGGGGCTCCCGCTCTGCGTCCGACGCTCGAGGCTGGTTTGCACCCGTGACTGAGCACTGCCGCGTGCACCGTGGCAGCCCGAGTCCTGCTGTCCTTGGGCTCCCGCTGTGCCTGATGCCGCGTCTCCGCCACGCCACTCGTGCCTTCGTCCTTGAGGGCGACCCCACACCTTCACTGTCCTCCCAGCCCCAGCACGTAGGCGGGTGCCTGATGCGTCTGCAGCAACGGGTTGAGGTCGGGGTGGGGGCGCAGGTCAAGTGGCTTCGGCCCCCGCCTCCTTGCGGACGTGGGCGAGCCAGCCACCTGAGGCGTGTGGCGCGGGAACGTGAGCCCCAGCCGTGGGCTGGAGGGAGTGGCTGGGAGCACCCCGCGGCACCCCAGCGCGTGGCCGTCGCGGGCCCCGGTCCGTGGGGTCAGGGCCCCGAAGCTCCGAGCAGAGGGAAGGCGGGCGGAGGCGAGGCCAGCCCTCCTGGGCACAGCTTGCCAGCGCGGCCCTCCCGTGGGGAGAGACCGCCGTGGGGCCGGAGGGTGCCAGAAGCAGGGTTGAGTTCATGCGCCCGGAGCGCTGGAACTCGGGTCGCCAGGCCTCTGGCTTCACGTGAGGGGGAGTCCAGGACCGAGGGGTCAGGCTGAGGGGTTCGGCCTGGATGTGGGGCGTGAGGCCAAGCCGCAGGTTGTGGGCTGCGAAAGGTCACGCGTGGCCACGAGGACACGGGAGGCAGGAGATGTGCGAGCGGTCCGGGCTGGTCACAGGCTGGAGGGCGCTAGACCCCAGAAAGTCACGCGTATCCCCTGTGGAAGCGGTTGGGGACTCCGTGGCATGGTGGCCGGGCGAGCGGTCAGGGAGTCAGGAGCCCGTTTTCACTCCGATGCTTACCGGGCCTCAAGTTGGGGCTCTGCCCGCGGGGGGCACGCGTGGTCTGTACCCCCCTGCGGCACATGCCTGTTTGAGGCCCAGGCTCAGTGGGAGGAGCCTCACCTCCCCGCGTGGCCGCAAAAGCTACCAGCTGTCAGAGGCTTGAATCTGGCCTCTGGCTTCCCCGTCCCAAGGGGGAGGGCGTTTGAGTGTCTCTGGGATCTGATCTCAGCTGGAGGCGGCCGTGCTGCTGCTGGCAGCCAAGGCCAAGGCAGTCGTCCTGGGGCTGCGGGAGGGCGGTCCCCAGCACAGCCCCAGAGCCAGGCTCTCCATGCCGGCGCCACACCGCCCAAACCAGCCGGTGACTTGACGGCCTGCAGCACAGATGTCACTGCTGATTAGACCCGAACCACACCCTGAGTTCTGTCCACATTCCAGGCTTGTGACACTTGGACCGCGATCCTCTAGAACCGGCCCGGACACCTCCCCACTCGCTCCATCGGACAAAGGGCCTTGTAAATAGAAACGTTTAATTTATAACTTATTTTGTATTAAAATTTTCAAACGTCTCTGCTGTCGGGTGTTCTGTGACTCAGGCTGAGGGAAGGAATAGAGAAGACGGGACACCTCGGGGGAGCGAAACCAATTTTATTGTCCGTCATTCTGTTATACAAAATTCCAGGAGCGACAGAGCCTAGAGGAGGAGTCAACGAACAGTAAATAAGAGGGCAACAGAAATAATTTAAATCTGAATTATTTTCCATGATATTAGCACGAAAACCGTCTCCAAGCACGCGTGTCTAGCTCCAGAGTGGCCTTGTCCCCTGGCCCAAGCCTGCCGTAAACGCAAGGTGTGCCACGTCTGCTCCGGTCCGGCCTACTGGCTCTTGACGAACCCCTTCAGGTCTTCGAGAAAAGTGATGTACTCCCGGTGCTCCAGGGCCGTGCTGAGCTCCACCAGCTCATCGGCGAAAGTGTTGTCCACCCCCCGGTCGGCCAGGAAGTCCATCAGGTGGTCGTATAAGGCCTGGAGACGGAAACGCCACTCGCTACCAAGATGCCGCGTGTCCCTCCCCGGACCGGGACGCTCGCCCCGCGGGGCCCAGGGCGCGCCCACCTTTCCCGGGGGCTCACCCAGTCCAGGGAGTCCGTGTTGAGCGTGTAGTTCGTGTCCTTCCACTCAGACTCGCCAACCGACTGAAAGCTCACTTCTCTGATGGCGAAAATGTCACTCTCGTCCTCCTCTTCCTGCCCCACCTGAAAGGACACGGGATTTGGGGAAAGTGAAGCGGCTTCTGGGACAAACCAGACCATTAACAGCTTGAGAGTCGCCAGATTTTAACCCGCCCTCACCCCCCACGTCCTCCCCTGCTCTGCTGGCCCCTGAACGGGCCCAGGAAGGTCCCTGGAGGCCCTCCCCGTCCCCAGGGGGGGCGGGCACGCCACCCTACACACCTCATCTTCTGGATAGTGACAGTCCAGAACCAGGGCCTTCTTGCCGCCGTTCTTTATAACCTCCACCACGAAATTGGGAGTGGACGTCAGTTCGGGCTGGGGAAGCGAGAACAAGTCAGCGCGTGCCGTGCCGGCAGGGGGGCGGCTGCCCGGACCGGAGAGCTCACCCTGCGGGGCCCTGATGCCCACGGCTGGGGTGGCAGTCGGCGCGTTCAGACGATACGCGCTAGTGCCCGTAAGTGAACAGCCTGGAATGCTAACGGCATTGAGGCCACGCGCCAGCTCGTTGGGGAGACCGGGCTACCCTGTCCCTGAGTCGGTCCTTTCTGGACTTCTAAACGAGGTCTTCGAGGGCAGGGGGTCACACAGCTGGCGCGGCTTCGCACCTGTCAGCGTCTTACTTGTTCACAGAACTTGCCACGCTTAGAGTTAAATCTGAATTACGGCCCCAGCTAAGTTAATTCACCTCCTCCCCCGGGGCCCGGTTTTCCATCCTCAGGCTGCAAAGCTGGCCCAGACCCCCGCGACCTCTCTCCTTCCCGCTGACATTTCGAGGTCTTCCTCTGTACTGGACGGGGAGCCGTCCGATACCGGGGGACCGCAGTCGGGGTGGCTGAGACAGAAGCACACGGGGGGGCGGGGCGTAATCGGTGCTTGGTCATGAGACGAGTCCAACACCTGCTTAGTCAGGAAGTCCGGGGACCCTGTGACCCTCACACTAGCCGGCTCCTAGCCAGGCACACGGCCTCTTAAGATGTTTGAGGACCGGGCACATCCGGGTCCGGCCAAGAGGGGTCGTGTGCCAAAGTGTCAGGTGTCCCAATCTCTGACACCCCAGCTTTGCTACCCTGGATCAGTGGCTGGTGTTTACCACCAGCCTGTGAAACGTCAGAACATTCCTTGCTCGGAAACACTGCAAACATCTCCCGATTGCGAGAAGGCTTAAAAGAGGCTCGTTTCTTCCCATTAAGAGCACACAGGCCACACTGTAAGCCTATGGGGGGGGGCGGGGGGGAAGGGGGGCAGCTTCCTGAGTTCTGGGAAGGAAAGGGGGCCTCCCGGTGCTGGTGCTACAGCCGGAGAGCGCTGCTCCGGGAGGAGAGCCCCGAGGACAGAGGCCCCCTGCCTCCCCGCACCTCCCTTCCCACAGCGGAGGAATCAGAACACAACACGTTCCTTCCCCGAGGCCCTGGAATGACCTGTCAGCACTCAGATCCCCTGCTCACCTCCTGTTCTTCCGCCTTCTGCCCCTGGGAGGGCTCCTCCTCCCCAGCAAATGTCGGCGGGATGCTGTTGTTAATGTTGAACGTCACCGTGATCCTACAGAGGCGAGACAAACCTCAGGAAGGGCTGTTTTCACTCGGTATTTAACTGAGTAAAGTGCCGAGCTGTGATACACTTAAAAATGCCGATGGAAACAATGTCTCTGATACTACGGACTTGACTGTACAGTTTCCTGAACAGCCGGGTGGCTCCGGCCCCAAGATGGACTTAGCAGCCGTGACTGTGCCCCCTAAGCGTCAGCTGCTGGAAGTCAAACTAATGGGCCCAGACTGGCCCCCCTTTATCTCCACCAGATCCAGTCCTGTGTGGGCCCCTTCGGCCGGTGGCGCCCCAGGGCCACACCCACCGGTTATCTCCCCAGGGCCTCCGCCCACCCTGCTCTTGCCCCGGGCGCCCTCCGGTGGCACTGACTGAGAAAGAGCTGGGATGGCAGAGAAGCCTCTGGGGAAAGCTACCCCCAAGGAGCTGGGGGGCTGGGGGACAGAGCAGAGCGGCCTGAGGCTAAGGACCAAGAGAAGCCTGGGGGGCTCAGTCAGTTAATAGTCTGACTCAATTTCTGCTCTGGTCATGATCTCAAGGTCCAGTTCATGAATTTGAGCCCCAGGTACGTAGGGCTCAGAGCCTGGAGCCTGCTTCAGATTCTGGTCTCCCTCTCTCTCTGCCCCTCCCCTGCTCAGCTGCTCAGTTCTCTCTCTCAAGATAAACAAACTTAAAAAAAAATAAAAAAAAACCCAGCAGTGCAAGTTTCACTCACACACCAGGCCAGAAACACCCAGTTCCTGACAACTTTAAGGCGCAAGGATCCTCCTCACCTGACAAATCAGGCCCCGAGCCTCAAGTGGAAACCTCAGCGAGGGGACCGCAGAAGCTGTATGGCTCACCCGCCACCCCCTGGAGCTGCAGAAGCCCCCTCCTGCAGGAGGGCCGGCTGGACGTTCAGCCACAAGACCTGTCTGACCCGCCCGAGCGCTGACCCAGGTGAGCCCCTGGGCACAGAAATGCTTCTATTCACGAGAACCTTATGTAGAAAGACCCCAAACCGGCTGCGACTCCATTCGCCCCAGGAAAACGGTTTTGGTGACGTCACAGAGCACACCGCTGACCCTAGGGGACAGGACCCACTCTAGGCAGAAAAACCCAAGAATCAGAACCCTCCTTTACAACACGTACGAAAATGGACTCAGAACAGGGCGGGGGGGGTCACACATCTGAACTGGGCGGAGAGCCCCCCACCTTCCTGGTGGCCACACTCACTGCACCGTATCCTGTCCTACAGGCGAGGCACAAGGTTTGCGTTCAGGGCGCAGGGACCCCGATCCTCAGCCAGAGCCCGCGGAGGCGGCGGCCAGCGCCCTGGACAGTCGGGGTCTGCGCGCCCAGCCCCAGCAGGAAGGATAGCCGGCCCCCCAGGCTCGCGGGCCTCCGGCTGCCAACTGCTGTGCGGCTCCCTCACGGTCCCGATGAACGCAGCACCGGGCAGGCCCACTCGGGGGGCGCTTCCCCGGACCCCAGGCCCCCGCACTTACTTTTCTCCAGCCACTTTCCGCACTAACGTGGCTTCTGTCCCGTTCACTTCCAGCTCCCAGCCCCCAGACATCTTGGGGAGGGACCCGTGCTTCTGGATCTTCTTCTCCTCCTTAATCTCGTCGTTCAGGAACTCGACGAAAGCTTTGTCTCCTACGGTTAAGAGTCCGTAAGACACAGAAAAAGAACCAGTCCGTCTAAAACCCGAGACCTGGGGTTACTGCAGCCGGAAACCTAGACCTGGGATCGTTTCTGATCCTTGTGCTGCTGCCAACCGGGCTCTACAAACAGGGTCCAATTCCCACCCGTGACGCCTCAGTTTCCCCATCTGTAAAAATGCTGGAAACACTTCACCAGGAAGCTGACCTAGACTCTAGGAAAACGATTTTGCCAGGCTTGACCACACCTGGAACCCCTGACCCCCGGGCTCCCCAACGGTCCATCTCGGAGGCTCAGACAAAGCCGCCCGCAGGGTTTAATCACATCTATCCCCACCCGTGGGGGGAGGAACACGGGTTCAACCCGCTGGTCACCCACCAGTGGGGGAATGCGCCAGACTGGGTGCCCAGGACCCACAGCAGAGGAGAACATCCCCCGCCCCCCGCCCCGTGGGTCACCGGCCCTGACCCCAGCCCCTCGACCCCCAGCCCTGACCGCCCAGCCCCGACCGCCCAGCCCCGGCCTGACCCCTCGGTACTCAACCTTTGACCCCCGCGAGCCATGGCCCTGGGACCCCCGACCCTTGACCCCCTGGCCCTCACCCCACCCCCTTGCCACTGGTCCCCCAGCCTCCACCCCCCGACCCCCTCGTCCCCTAACCCCCTAGCCCTGACCCCCGACCCCTCGCGACCCCCCCCCAGCCCTTACCTCCAACTTCTCGCCGCCTGACCCCCGACCCCACGCCCCCCTCGCCCCAGCCCTGACCCCCGACCCCGAGCCTCACCCTGGGTGTGCAGCGCGCCGCAGCCGCAGCCGCAGGGCCCGCGGGGGAGCAGGAGGCCGGCGCGCACTCGGAACAGCCCGAAAGGCCGCACGCACGGCCGGGGCGCGGGCTGCAGCAGCGGCCGGGTTGGCGGGACGGGCGCGGCGCGGAGCCCGGCGACGGCGGAGCCCAGCGCGCGGGGCACGCGGCGCAGCAGAGGGAGCATCGCGGCGGCGGCGGCGGACACGTGCGGGTGCGAAGGGCGACCCCGGCCGAGATCCCCGCCCGCGCGCCGCCGGAAGTCCCGCCCCCGCCGGGAGCGCTTCCGCCCCGGCGCAGTGAGGGCCCGAGGCGCCGGGCTGCGCGGCGCCCTCTGCTGGCGGCCTGCGGTGCGACCCGCGGGCCTGGGTCCCCGAGGTCAGCGCGGCTGCCCGGACCTGATCTTCCCGCCCGCCCCGCCGCTCCGCCCCGCGGGCCGCTTAGCTCCAGGGCGGGCCCTCTGAATTGCTACGACACCCCCCCTTCAGCGTGCACTCCCCTCCCCCGGCATGCACACCCTCAACCCCGGCGTGCACCTCCCCGCGTGCACTCCCCTCGCGTGCGTTCCCGCCCCGTGCACCCCTCTCCCCAGCGTATACCACCCCGCGTGCACCCCCTTCCCCGGCATGCACCTCCTCTTGTGCACCCCTCTCCCGCAACGCACACCTCCCGAGCCGCACCTCCCTCCTCCTCCTCCGAGTGCACCCCCTCTCGGAGTGCATCTCCCTCGCATGCACCCCACTGTATCTCCCCCCTTCCTCAGCGTGTACCACCCCGTCGGCGTGTTTCCCCCCAGCCTGCATCCCCCTTCCCCAGCATGCACCCTTGTGTGCAGCCCCCTCCTCTGGCACGCATATCCTCTTCCCCCGCGTGCACCTCCCACACGCGCTCTACCTTGGGTGTGCACCACTCCCCGCCGGCATATACCCCCACCGGGCGTGCCCCCGGTTCTGATGGCCCGCCTGGCACTGTTCTGGAGCCAGGAAGCTGGGAGTGGGGGCGAGGGTCCCCGAAAAAGAGAGCTCTCAGGACCCGAGAGGTCACTTCAGGGGCCCAGCCAGGCTCAGTGATCGGAGCCCTACTTGTCCAAGCCGCTTCTAGCAGAACTTCCTAGGTGGCGTCAGAATCGCAAAGAAATGCAAAAACCTCAGCGGATGAGGATTTCAAGGTAATAAAGAGAAGGCAGAAACTCACTAGCCTGTAGCATAGTTGTCACTTCTCAGAGATAAGTGCGTGGTAAACCCCACTGCTGTTTCAAAAGGAAGCAAGGCCCCGCATCCTCACTGGAGAGGAGCCCAAGATCCCGGCTCTGGGGGTGTGCCCAACCACCGCCCCCCCACACACAAGTGTCCTCTCCTTCATTATAATGTTAAAGTGTCCGGCTGGGAGCTCGGGCTTTTCAAGCTTATGCCCGATGCCCGCACAACCTCATGCCTCCCTCTACCTGCAGTGACAAGGCTCCCCTCGCTGGACCCCAAATGAAAAGAACCCGCTCATCCATCTCTGCGCGGGGAGTCCCGGCCTTGGAGTTTCTTCCCCTCCGTCTCTGAGTTGCCCAGATCAAGTTTCCCGTGTGACCACCGCTCCTGGCGTATAGTCTCTGCCTGTGACTCGTGTTAGACGGAGCAGGATCTGGACTCGGGTCCCCCGAACCCCGACCCCGAGGAGGGGGGAAAGGGCTAAGACTTTATGCCTGTAGCACATGTTGCCGGAAGGTGGAGGGAGGATGCCGACTTGAGGACCTCACCAAAGCAGTCTGTGCCGACGAGGACCCAGCTCTGCCCTCTCGCGGACTCCCTCCCTCACGCCTCCCTCACCTGAATACTAAGATTTACCCTGGGGGTGGACATTTAATGCGTTAGCCGCCTTCAAGTGCACCGTGCTAATAAATCTCCACCTGTGTTCAGACGGCATCCCTTTCCCCACCCGAACTCTTTTTAATGTTTATTTATTTCTGAGGGAGAGAGAGACAGAGAGAGAGGACACAAGCAGGGGAGGGGCAGAGGGAGAGGGAGACGCAGAATCCGAAGCAGGCTCCAGGCTCCGAGCCGTCAGCCCAGAGCCCGACGCGGGGCTCGAACTCGCAAGCCGTGAGATCGTGACCTGAGCCGAAGTCGGACGCTCAACCGACTGAGCCACCCGGGCGCCCTGAGACTATACATATATATATATATGTATATAATATATAACATATATTCTGAGCAGCAGGGAGAGCAGACCCAAGAACCAGCCGCACACAGCGCAGCACGTACGAGAGTCCTCGGCACCTGCAAACGGGAGCATCACACACACGAGCGGTTTCTGTCGCGTTGAGAACAAGCTTGAAAATCCAACAGAAACCTGAACAAAGCTGGGTTTTTTCCCGCAAGTTGGAACATTCGAATCAAACCCTAACCAAACCCTTGCTTGCCCACGGGTGTGGCGTCCCCTCGCTCGCGGAAGGGACCCCACCTCGCACGCACGCACGTGGTTCCGGACGGCGGGAGTGAGCGGATCGGGGCGTCCCGGCACGTCACCGGCGTCCCCCCAGGGCAGGCACTCTGCACAGGCGGCAGAGAGGCCGCGCACAGTCAGGCTGTCATCCGGGACCGCGGGTCCGCGGCTCCTCCCGGCGGGACTCCGGGCCGCCCTGCCCGCTGCTCCCCCGAGACCCCGGGAGGCGGACGTGCGTTTACGTGCAGCTGCTCTGGGAGCTGGCGACCCGTCCAGACAGAGATCTCACGGCGTGGAGAGGAGGGGTCTCCCCTCAGAGGTTCCACCAAGCGAACGGGAGCTCACGACTGTTTCTGCGACGTCGTTGTGAGACATGTCACTTTCTGAAGAAAGCACTGGGTCCCCTGTAAACGGCCGTGTATTTCTTTGTAGTAACACGTGGTCAGAGTCGGTTCTCCAATCTGATTCAATCCCCGAGCAGCAGGATTAAAAATTAACTGTTTTAAAACCCCGATAAAAAAAAACTACAGTATTAAAACTCTACCAGAACGCTCCGGTGATAAAGGTATTTCTGTAGGGAAACATGAAAGCTTTTTGGAAGCTACTGACCCCTGACTCCTGCCCAGAGCACAATCCACATTTCTGGGAAGTGTTCTGGTACTTACACCGGGACTAAATTATTGCAGGTTAAGCTTCCCTTGCCCCAGAGAACACTCTAGACCGAATTCGCCGAACAAATTCTGAGGAACATAATCACCCACTCCCAATTTTTTTTTTTACCAACATGATTCATGTTTTATTAAAAATACAATTTTTTTCTTTTACCAAGTCAGGCTGAACATCCCAGGCCTCTATTAAGAAGTGAGAAAAATACAGTTAAAACTTTTTCTGAAAAACTCGTCAGAAAGTCAGTAACCGTAAAGAACAAGGCGGTCAGAGGAAGGCCGACTGGAAGTCTAAGAATTCAGTAAAATGGGGCATCTCGGACCTGTGGGACCCTATCTGGCCCGCACGTCGCTATTTCTAACGGAAGTCCGTCCAGGTGCCCGACGGCCCTCACGCTGACCCAACACGCGGGCGCTCGGGCTCGGCCGGTGCCGGAAGCCGGGCCGGACGGGCACACGGACAGATGGACGGAAGGACGGACGGGTGAGGCCGGAGAGCGCCAGCAGGACGGTCTGGGAGAGGGGCCCCTGGGCCCAGAGCAGACTCACCACAGCCGCTGAAGCGTCTCTCGGGCGGTGTGGCCCCTGCCTAGAAACCGCACGGCCCGCTGCGCGAGGAACGACCGAGACCCCGCGCATCCCGGTTTAGAATGAAGCACGACAGAAAGGCTAACTCGGCCTCCTTTAGGGCAAGACACCGTCTGCGGAAAGATTACTTGCTTCCCATAATGAAACGGCTAAGAGCAACTTTGGTGTCTTTTCCCTTCTCACGACACGGGGCAGGGAGGAGACTGTGGAGACCCTGCGAGTGCGCCCTCACCCCCGGGGGTGAGGCTCACGAGGGGAGGCGAGCCCAGGAGCTAAGACCGCGGCATTTCCCTCCTCAAACCTCTACGGGAGTTACAGACAGACGACAGGACAGCTGAGCTCAGCGACCTGCTGGGGTCCCTTCCAGAAAGTCCTCTCAGTCACCGGGACCCCGGGGACTCTGGACTCAAGTCCGTCAGGAGAAAGCGGTGCGCCGGGCGCGACGGCCCATCGTGGGCCAGGGGGGGACCTGGGCACTCCCTTTCCACGCTCCCCAAACCCGAGCCTGTCGGCGCCGCTCTGACCACCCCACGTGGCGGATGAGGAACGAGGCTCGCGGTCACCCAGAGCCACAGAGCAGCCGCCGAACGCAGGGCCGAGGTTCCCGCCGCGCGTCCGCGGTTCCGTCTCGGCGCTTGGGACAAGCTCGCTTCGAGCTCCTGGCGGTGGGGCCGGCCGCCCCGGGCCCCCCCCCCCCCCCCGCCCCCCGGTGCCGGTGGGTCGCGGGCGCAGCGGCTCAGTCTCGGGCAGCCCTGAGCTTCCTCCGGAAGTAGTCGGGGGCGGCCTCGTGCAGCCAGTCCGCGTCCACCACGCACAGGCCCCGCATGTAGCACCTGTTGGTGTGGAGCAGCTCCGTGTACACGACGCAGGCCGGCCGGCAGCGGAAGAGGACGGACGAGGGGTGGACGGCCACCGGCTGGTGCGTGTCCGTGGTCGCGTAGGTGCCGTCGGGCTGCAGCTCGGCGGTGCTCATGAACAGACTGTGGGCCAGGCAGCGGCGGATGCTCTCCACGTCCCCGCGGGAGGACACCATGGGCATCGACATCTGTCTCGGGAGGAGGAAACAGAAAGACCGGCCCGCGGTCAGGCGCAGACGCGGCCCGCGCGCCAGCCCGGCAGAGCGAGCACTGGCGGGCAAGGCCCCGACCTCTGCTGCCTGGGACACCGCGGGGCGGGAGGAGAGCGGCCACCGGGAAGCACACGGGCCACCGGGGGACCCCGCCCGCTGCGACCCGGGACCGGGGCAAGGGCCTGGCCCTCTCACCCCCAGCGAGGAGGGGCTTCCTTCTTCCCTGGAGCAGGGCTCCGGCCCCGCCTCCTGCATTCAGCCTCCCGCACCGGTTCCAGAAGATCCCTGCCCCTCCCCCCCTGCTCCCGAGGGGAAGTCCGGGCCTCCGTCAACCTGCACGTGCCCCCGGGAAGGTCACAGCGCCTTACACCCCAGGCCGCAGTCGACCAGACCGCGGGTGGACACCTGCCTGACCCTGCAGTGCCGGCTCCGGTGTTCCAGGCATGGGGGGATGGGGAGGGATCTCCTGGGATGGGGAGGGATGGGAAGGGCAGGAAATCTGTCCGCTCTGCTGCTCCCGTGAGCCGAGGCAGAAGGCAGGAAGCAGGGGGAAGAGGGGCGTGCAGACAGAGGCCAACTAGGGGACGAGCACCCGGAACGTTCCTGGCTCCTGGCAGCGTCCTCTGCTTCCCGCTTCCTTTCTGTCCCTCTGGGGCTCGACTGTGTCCATAGGCTCCCACAGAAACCGTTCTATCCCCACTTGTCCCTTTAAGATGGCTCGAGGGGTGGGTCGCCTGGGTGGCTCAATCGGTTAAGTGTCCGACTTCAGCTCAGGTCATGATCTTACAGTCTGTGAGTTCAAGCCCCGCATCTGGCTCTGTGCTGACGGCTCGGAGCCTGGAGCTGCTTCGGATTCTGTGTCTCCCTCCCTCTCTCTCTGCCCCTCCCCCGTTCATGCTCTGTCTCTGTCTCAAAAATAAGTAAAAACAGGGGCGCCTGGGTGGCTCAGTCGGTTAAGTGTCCAACTTCAACTCAGGTCACCATCTCGCGGTCTTTGAGTTCGAGCCCCGCGTCGGGCTCTGTGCTGACGGCTCGGAGCCTGGAGCCTGCTTCCGATTCTGTGTCTCCCCGTCTCTCTACCCCTCCCCTGCTCATGCTCTGTCTCTCTCTGTCTCAGAAATAAACAAACATTAAAAAACTATTTTCTTTAAAACAAAGATGGCTCGAGGGGTTTGTTTTTTGCAAACTGCTGATCCCCGCCTGACGAGACCTTCTTTCTCTCCTCTGGGGACACGGTCAGCTGTCACCACCTCCAGGGAGCCCCCGAGTCCTGCAGCTAGCTGTGGTCTCTCCTTCCAGGCGGCCCGCTCTGGCGCCCACCGGCTGTGATTCGGGGCAAATGCCTTCACTTCTTTAGGCTCTAGTTCATCATTTGTAAAACAGGAATAACACAGAACCTCATCAGGGCGAGATGAGGATTTCAAACGAGGAAATGCGTGAAAAGGACTTAGAACGGTGCCTCGTGAGCGCTTCACAGACCACAGCCACACCGTTACCGCCGCCAGACCTGCCCTCTGGATTGTTCCCTGAGAGGAGGAGTGTGAGGCCCATTTGCAAAGCCCAGGACCCCGACCGACGCCTGGCGCGGAGGCACCACCGGCTGCTGACGTGCCCTCAGTTCAGGACGAGGAGCAGGGCGTCGCCTCCGCTGCCGGTGACGACAGGGAGAACCCAGGGAGCCACGGGACGGCCTGGCAGGACGACTGCTCAGGAACAAGAGGGCCCGGGAAACCACGTGAGATACGGAACACGGCAATCACGACAAGAAATCACCTAACTGCCAGCGACGGGCGATGGCACCAGACGCGGGCCTGGGGACGGGGGCGGGGGGACAGCGGCCCCCTGGAAACGCGCGGACACGGCCTACACTGAGGGGCCGTCTCGGAAGAGGCAGGGACTTCCACCACGGAGTTCGTGACCGCTCGACCACGGGAGCGACCACGGGAGCAGCCGACGTAAGCCACTCGCCTCTGCGGGAAGACGCGGAGTGTCCTACAGCCGTCGGTGTGCGTGTGGAAGGACTCGGAAGCCCCACGGGCTCTGAGGGGGAGCACAAGCTAAGAGAACACTTGGGGGGTGCGACCTCCCAGTGGCGAAATACGTGGGACGCGGGGGCGCGGTCACCACTGTGGCTGTAAACCCGAAAACGACGGAACGCGTGTGCCAGCCGCACTGAAAAACGACCTTGGGGGGCGATCTGGCGGGTGTCTCGCAACCTAGATCCCACCCGGAGGTTCATTCCGCGCATGAAGCATGGATGTGTGTCTAGGAAGACGGTCACCAGCACTTGGGTGAGTGTCGCGCGGGGCACGAAGGATCTACGCCAGACCGCTAACCCTGGTCTGTCTTTGGAAGGGCAGGATGTGGGAGAAGTTGCCTCAGCCCGCCCGTGCCACTGTTTTCCGCGCTGTATCGACTTGTAACAACCAAGTAATCTGAACAAAGTAACAAAGATATTCCCACCAAAAAAGTAAATCTCAGAATTGAAAAATAATTTTAAAGTTTATAAGCGCTGAGGGGCGCCTGGGTGCCTCAGTCTGTTAAGCGTCAGACTCTCGGTTTTGGCTCAGGTCACGATCTCATGGTTTGTGAGTTCGAGCCCTGCATCGGGGTCTGTGCTGACAGCGTGGAGCCTGCTTGACATTCTCTCCCTCCCCTTCTCTCTGCCCCTCCATTCAAAATAAATAAACAGAAAATTAAAACAACAACAAAAAAAACCAAAACAAAAAACAAGGCTGCAGAAAACAGACAGAAATGGTGATACGTCAGACTGTGGGTAATATTTACTTCCTTCCTTATTTCTACATTTCCCTATGATGAGGCTTTCTCTCGTAACCATTAGCAACGAGCAATTTAAGACTTCCTGCCTGGAAACGGGACAGGTTAGAGCCCCAGAGGCGCCAGGAGGAGAGGTACCTTCAGGCAGATGTCCCTCAGCTGTGCTCGGACTTCGCCTGCCAGCATCACGTTCTTGCTGTTGACAAAATTCTCTTTGCACCAATCCTGAACAGGAGAGAGAGAGAGAGAGAGAGAGAGAGAGAGACGTCACAACCCTCACGCTTCTGCCGAGGGAAAAACGCGACAGGACCCGGAGAACAGCTGAATTCAGAGGGAGGACTTCAGTCAGCAAAAAACAGTAGAGGTAAATAGGAAAATAGCTTTATACCAAAAAGCACGAACCGTAAGGGGAAACAGTAACACCTCAGAGTGAAACTAAAACCGTCCTCACGTGGGGGCGCCTGGCTGGCTCAGTGGGGGCAGTGTGCGACTCTCCTCCATGGGGTCGTGAGCTCGAGCCCCATCTGAGCCCCACGCTGCGTGTAGAGATGATTGACAAAAACGAAACTTAGAAAAAAAGTCTCCTTATGTCAGGTCGCCATAAAAGAGCCAGACTGGGGTGTTCGAATCACTACAGCCGATAAAGGATAAATCACCTCCAGAACAGATTTAAAAAGCTTCTCCGTATCAATTAGAAAATGACCAAGAACCTGGCAGAAAAATGGGCAGAAAAGACGACGCACAGAAGAGTTAGTTCAAACGTCCAATCATCTTCTGCAAGGACGCCGTCCCCTGAGGAATCGCGGCAAAGTAACGCAGACGCGATTCTGTCTCCGTCGACCAAGAGTCAGGACGGCGAAGCGGGGGCTCATGTCCACCCACGGCCGCGGGCGGATGACCAGGGAGGACGGGCCGCGGGGAGACGCGGCGCTCACGGTGTGGCACGTGGGGGCTCCGAAGCGAAAGCACACGGTCGTGTGGAACACGGCCGACGTCAGGACGGCAGTGACGAGACGGAAGGACGGGACAGCGTTTTCTGTCCTTAGACATAGACTGAGGCAACTACAGAACACGTCTGCAACTCCTGGACCTGAGAGGGGCTGTTCAGAAGGGACCGTGCCCCGACACGGACGCAGTCAGGGCGCGCACACGGGCACCACACGGGTCTCTCTGAGGGACGGAAGGACGGACCCGAGCGTCTCCGAAGGCGCGCATCGGGCCGCCTCGCTCGTGGACAGGGCTCACGTCAGCGCTCGGGTTCGCTAGCGAGGGAAACACAGCAGGATCTCTGCTTTGATGGAAAAGGGCGAAAGGAAACAGCTCCGCGTCTGCTCTGCGGGGGCCCCTAGGAGGCAGCGCGCCCGCGCCCGTGCCCGCACCGCCAAGCTCCCGGCCCTGGAGCTCCGCCTGCGTTTTACCTGCGTTACTCCGAGTATCCGTCAGCAACATGTGACCTCACGTATCAGGAAAGCCCCAGAGAGGCTACTGTTGGGGTCTGGGAACCCACAAGAAAGTTCCACATAAACTAACGACTGCTTCTTCACTTTACGCCCCTTCGGCTTAGGAAACGTTTCACAGGACGCGCCACTTTCGGATCTCGGAGAAGATCCAGAAGGGCGCTTCCGTCCTGTCGGAGGAACCGAAACAGCCTACGAGCAAAAGCCGCCATGAGGAAAGTCAGGGGCAGGCGGGGAAAACGCATTTGTGGCTAAGAAGCGCGGTCACCAAACACGGGGAACTTGCCCCCTCGGAGCACCAGTTCCACAGAAGCAGGACGGAGGCCTGGCGACCCCCGTGCGCAGGCGCGTCGGCTCGCGGCTCCGTGGGAGCTCCTGCCAGAGAGGAAGGATCTCGTGCTCCGATCTCGAGGCGGGAGGGAGGCGTGTTCGGGGGAGACGCGAGACTGACCTTGTTCCCGCCGGCGTTCCTGAAGGCCCGGTAGACGTTGAGCAAGGTGACGTGGTCGCCCTCGCTGGACACGAACTTCCTGCGGACGGCCTGCACCTCATCCCGCCGGGAGGGAGGGTTGCACAGGATGCTGTCCACGGACAGCAGGGAGACGATGGTCAGCATCTCCTCCGTGCAGTGGAACTTGGGGGACAGGAGGATGGCCTGCACGTCGAAGGCACACACGGCGTGAGGCACGGTCTCCCCGGCATCCGAACACGGTTTTTGCGCGCGCGCGCGCGCGCGCGCACACACGCACACACACACACACACACACACACACACACACACGCTTGCGCGCTTCCCTTCCGAGGCCTCGCGGGGCACATGCTGCCCGAACCAGGCCTACCTATGTTCACGTCACTGCACGTTTTCGTAGAGCCCGTGACTGCCCTCCCGCGGATTCCCACGTTCCTGATGGGGGGGCCCGTGCTTGTGCGGGTTCGAATGCGTGTTCAAACACAGAACGGGAGTCCGCGTCACGCACGAAGCACGGTGTGCGGATGAAGCCAGGGGCGCCGCGGTGAGCCCTCTGCTGCGCGAGGGCTGGCATGCAGCGGCGCGAAGGGGGACCGAGGCCGGGGGGGGGGGGGGGGGGGCGCTCACTTTGGCAAACCTGGGCTCTAAAGGGAAAGCTGCCATCTTCCCTCCGAGCGGAGTCAGGGTGAGCTGCTCGTCCTTCCGCTCCAGGGCTCCCAGCAGCTCCAGCTGTGCCACAGCCGCCTGAATGTGGTCTGCAGACGGGGACAGAAGAAGGAGCGACACGTCGCAAAGACGAAGACGCCGTGGCCGCTTCTGAGGGCGCCACGTCGAGCCGCAGCATCGATCACAGCCACCACTGTCCCCAGGGCCAGGCCGCTAACGACATCGCTGCCTTCTAAAGTAATGGCCTGTGTTCGGTAGGATGTGTGTCAGCTTAAACCCAGCTACGTCACACGCACGAATCCCGCCCACAGGTACACTCGTATGTGGTACAGGGACTGGTCTCTCCAGAAGCAGAGACTCCCAGGAGCACCTGAGGGGCTCAGTGGGTTAAGCGTCCGACTTCGGCTCAGGTCATGATCTCGCGGCTCGTGGGTTCGAGCCCCGCGTCAGGCTCTGGGCTGACGGCTCAGAGCCTGGAGCCTGCTTTGGACTCTGTCTCTCTCTCTCTCTGCCCCTCCCCTGCGTGTGCTCTCTGTCTCTCAAAAATAGATAAACGTTAAAAAACAAAACCAACAAAACCAAAGAAAAAGCAAGAAGGGGACGAGAGAGAGAAAACGGCTCTTGAAGAGAGCCAGCAGCCAAAGCCACCGTCTGCAAGAACCCCAGTGACCTCCCTCCCTCCAGGGGGACCACCGACAGAAGCCAGGAACCCATCAAATTCTAGTCCAGAGCAAAGAACTTTTCCGGCCCTTCCGCCGGCCCTTCCGCCGGCCTTGGGAGCCGCTGCAGCTCCCGGGACCCCCCACCGTTGTGGGACCCCCGCGAGGACGGCTCCCGGGAGAATCTGTACCCTCGAGATCCGCGGGCGCCCCCCGACAGCTGGTGCTGCCATGCGACCACACGAAAGTAAACAGAGAGCCCCCCGGATGCTTCCTGGCGAGTCTACCGTTTGCTGTAGGGCCACGCGGACGACCGCCTACCTGGAGAGGGCTTGGACATGAAGTCGAAGGTGAGCACGTCGGGGACTTTCATTGCCAGGAGCTGCAGCATCACGCCGGCCAGGTTACACCTGCGAGGAGGGAGACGCGGGTGGCCCCCGGGCTCCGGCCGGCTCCCCCGGCCGGGGGGGGCGGGGGTGCGGGACGGCGGCAGGGCGGGAGCGCTGGGGGCCCACCTCTGGATCTCTGGCACGGTCATCTTGTCAAACTTCTCGAACTCGTCCTCCGTGTACAGCCGGTAACAGACGCCACTGTCCTCCCTGCCGGCCCGGCCCGTGCGCTGCCAGGCCTGGGTCTTTGACACGCGCTGCACGGCCAGCACCTCCAGGCCGCCGTCTGCGGGGAGAACGGCCGCGTCAGAGCCACGTGCAGCACGCGAACCCACCGTTCCTGCGGCGCTCCTCGGGACGCCGCACCGGGGGTCCTCCCTGCCACGCGAGAGTCCGGAAAAGTCCCGGCTGCGCTGGAGAGCGAACCCAGACTGCTCAGCCGTGGGCGGCGCGAGGCGTGTTGCTGAAATGGCAGACGGCCGCGTGCGTGCTGCAGGGGCCGGGACCGCAGCCCCAGGCTCCGGCTGAGGCCACGGACCGAGGCTTTCCCGGGGCCCGGGAGACGAGGGTGGCCGGTCACCCTCCCGATCAATGCCCGGGGACCGGATACGCCCGGTCCTTTGTGCAGCGCGCCCCCGCCCACCCGGCCCCGGCTCTGCTTTAAGAGGGAGGCGAGGTGATGGTGTCACTCCCAGGAGCAGAGTGACGAGCGTCCTGATTAAGGCGTGTCCTATGGCAGGCCTGGGGGACGGGTCCTGCCACACGCCACCCCTAAGAACACGTGTGTGAAGGTCTGTGCCCTCGGATGCTTAGCAGCGCGTTTCGATCAGGCTTTTGGGAGCGATCGCTTCCGTTGCCTCTAATCCTCTGTGGACCGAAGCAAGGTCGAGAGCAGACGGGGCCTGGACCTCAGGCCGGCTTGCATTGCACACGCTTGGGGATCAGCTAGTGCCTCCCCGGCCCAGGGAGGCTTCCTTCCTAGGAAGCCGGAGCCCAGACGTCCCTCCCAACAAAGGTCCTGCTGCGGGGTCAGGTCGTGCCCGGCCACTCCTCTCAACGTGGCAGGACCTGGGCTCCCGTCCTGCCCTGCCTCGCCCTCGCTGCTGCCGCGGGGCCGCTTCCTGGGGCACAGGCTCCCTCGCGCCGTGCGCCCCGAACCCCCGTCGACGGTGGCGAGTCTCGGCACAAGGCGCTCACTGGGAGAAGCCGGGGGGCTCACTGCGGGGAAGGGGCGCCCGCGGGCTAGCTTCTCACCGGGATTATACTTCTTTGCTTTAACCATGCCCGTGTCGACTACGTATTTTATTCCCGGAATGGTTATGGAGGTTTCGGCAATGTTGGTGGAAATGATCACTTTGCGACAGCCCTGAAAGGAAGGAGAAACCAGAAGAGGCGTGTGGCGCACACGGGATTCACAAGCTTTAGGGCACACTCCTCACCATCAACCTCCACGGTCCATCCACAGTCAAGAACCCACGGTGTCATTGTTGACGAGTAACCACTACAGATGGGGGAGTAAAGCTCATTCCGAGGGGACGAGACGGAGCGGACCAGGCGGGGGTGGGCTGGACCCCTGGCCCCGGCGGGGACGTCCCGTGTGCTCCCCGAGCACCGTTACTTCGCCTCCGGGGGCTGCCGCGTTTCCGGCAGAATGGGATCGCCACCTACCTCGTCAGTTCTCCAGTGGGTGAGGCCGTGTGCGCGGGGCGCACGGGGGGCGTGGGCGGCGCATACGCGGGGTGTGCGTGGAGCGTATGCAGGGTGTGCACAGGGCGTACGCGGGATACACGCGGGGTGCGTGCAGTGCCCGGCACGGCGCCCGGTGCCCAACGTCGTGGGCGAACGGGGCCGGTCCGTGTCGGACTTGGGGGGTGCTGCCGTTCACGTTCCGCCCCTGCCCCCGCCCGCACCCGACAACGGTCTCCGTGCTCGTACGTCGGCGTGGGACCCGCCTGGGGCCCAAGACGGCGGCGCCCTCACCTTCGGGGCTCCCTGGAAGACGCGGAGCTGCTGGGCGTAGGGCAGGGAGGCGTACAGAGGCAGGACCAGCAGGGAGGGGCAGCCGTCCGGGAGGTGCCTGGCGATGTCTCGGCAGATCTTGCTCGTGGCTTCGATCTCCTCCTGGCCGGTGAGGAACACCAGGATGTCCTGAGAGGGGGGGGCCTCCTGCGGAAGGGGAAGCGCCGGATTACCAGGTGCCGACCAAAGCACAGCCCCGGGGAGCAGGAGAGGGGTCAGTGGTGAAGCTCCCGGGGTGATCTTGTTAACGTGGACAACGTGTAAATGAGCCTCGACGTGGGGGTCTCCCCTGGGGGGGCGGCCCCACCAGTCAAGCACGAAGCCAGGACGGCGGTGAGTGTGTTCAAAAGCCAGCTGAGGCAATACCGGGGGAAGGTCAGCAGACGGCAAGGTGACAGGACAGTACCACGAAGGGCACAAGCCGGCCAAGAAAGCTGCAGAAGGCTCCCTCCTTCCCTGGAGCCGGCCAGACGGAGGCCACCTTGGGGAAACCGCGGCCAGAAGCAGTCGCGCGGGAAGAGGAGCCCTCACTCATCGATGCCGCCAAAAGCACGGTCGCACGGCCAAACGATGCCGCACGCGGGCAAGTGCCTGAGACCCCGGACCTGACGGGCCGTCACCCCTGCAAGGTCAGCAGCGTCCGGGCGTTAATGACATACTCCTGCACACGATCCTTCCTGCAAGTCTGTTCAGGTATCTTAATCAGCAAGATGCTTACGTGACGAGACAGCTGAAAACGCCGAACCGTGCTAAGTACACGCGCGCGCGTGTCTATATGCGAAAACGTGTGTGCGTTTACGTGGGTGTGCACGTGGCTTTTACAGCCCGGTACTAACAGGACAAAGGTTCACAAGTACACACAACGGGACAAATCTGAGACCGTCAAAACCTCATCCGCGGGACTCATCAAAGCCACCACGGAGCCCGAACACACCTGCAGCCACCACTCAGGACCCATCCTCCCCGAGCTTGCTTTTTGGCAGGTGGACGCCTTCCTTGATCTAAAGGACAGTGAAGCGGTAAGCCCGGAGCAACAAAGGCAGCAGAGGAGGAAAGGGATCAGAAGCTTCGCCCTGTTCTGAAAGACGAAGGAGACGGGGAGCGAATGGCGTGCTGGACGGAGGCGCTCCAGCCGGGGAGCGGTCTGAAGGGTCCGCGGCCACCGGAGATGGGCCCGTCTCCCCGGAGAAGGAAGGCCCAGGACCCGGCAGTGAGGCAGAGGCGGGTCAGGGGAGGTGGAGCCGAGGGTGGTGCGGGCGACCCCGTGCCCTCCTCCACCTACGAGGGAGGAGGCCGGGAAGACACGGGAGGCAAGGATGCGGTTCGGCCCAGAGGTGTGGCCGAAGGAAGAGTCCAGACAGATGCACAGAGCAAGAGGCGGGGAGGCAGGTGTCTAAATCCTCACCTACCGCGGCAGGAAACTTAAAACACGGCAGGAGCAGCATCGGCGGGTAACACTGCGAATAGTAACGTGAACCCAGAGGAAGCAGTCAGGGGACCGAAAGACGGGATCTGGAACACGGCACTAAAATCAGCTGCCGGTTTCACGGTCCCTACACAGCTAGCTGCTGACTTTTTATTTTATTTTATTTTATTTTTTATTATTTAAAAAAAAAATTTTTTTTTAATGTTTATTCATTTTTGAGACAGAGAGAGACAGAGTATGAATGGGGGAGGGGCAGAGAGAGAGGGAGACACAGGATCGGAAGCAGGCTCCAGGCTCTGAGCCGTCAGCCCAGAGCCCGACGCGGGGCTCGAACTCACGGACCGTGAGATCGTGACCTGAGCCGAAGTCGGACGCTCAACCGACTGAGCCACCCAGGCACCCCGCTGCTGACTTTTTAAACTTTAAACTACACACTCACCACTTAGATTGGAATAAAAATTAGTTTTAAAAAATCTGCCTCTGGTTTTCTCAGAAAGGTACGAGTTTTATAAGATAAACAAAAAAACGAGAGGATTTAACCACTCAAACTTCTGAGTAGGTCTTTAATAAGATGAGAAGAAATTTTGACACGTTTCTCTAATTCGGTTTTTCTAAAAGAAAAAAAAAAAGCCAAAAGCTACAAATGGCAACCCGTTTTCGGGTCGATGCCAACTTTTTTAACAACGACGCGGCCAACAGCAGAGGATGTAGCGTCTCACTGACTTCCTCCCGCTACACGTCATGCCCTTCTTACGGGCCTTTCGATCAGTCTGCTCTGACGGGATGTTTCCTGGCTCGGCTGAGGCGTGATGCCGGCACAGCTGAGTTATTCTTCTTTTCAGGGAAGATGAGAATTGCCATAAAAAAGAACAAGAGGCCGGACAGGCCCCTCGTCTCAACGGCACAGCTCGTGGGCTGTCCCGGTCGGTAGCTTTTCTCGTCCAGGCGGCACGGGGAGCCAGACCTCCGCGGGGCCCGCCCGCACCTGCCCGTACCTGGTGGATCTGGAAGACGGAGACCAGAGCGGCGTGCAGGTAGTCCTGCTGAGGCTGCTTGGTGTAAAACACCTGGATGGGATGCTGCCGACCCTCCAGGTAGAGGACGGGCGCCCCGCCGAAATACTGCGAGAACAGATCCACGTCCATCGTGGCGGACATCACGATCACCTGCGTCCGGGACGGAAGAGGGCGGTGGGGAGGCCACACCGGGCCGGCCTTTCTGTGCCCTCCCCGTGACAGTGAGCCTCCCCGCACTGGCAAGCAGAGCGCGGGCCCCTCTGGCGAGCGCACCACACCTACTTTGAGAGGCAGCCTCCCCAGCTCCTTCCTCCGCTTCTGCGCGGCCTTCACGACCCCGAAGAGCACGTCCGTGTGGACGGTCCGTTCGTGGGCTTCGTCCAAAATGACACAGCTGTACTTCCGGAGCAAGGAGTCTGAAATCGCTTCTCGCAGAAGCATGCCGTCCGTCAGGAACTTGATCCTGGTGTCCTCGGAGCTGATGTCGTCAAAGCGCACGGAATAGCCAACCTGCGTGGGGGATGGTCCCACCGTCACTCGGTGAGCACCCGCGTAACCGGCGCCGAGCAGGCCCTTGTGTCCTCACGGGGGACGAGGCCAACGCCGACCCTCCCCTGCTCCCTTGGGCACAGACAGACAGTGGACAGGGCACAGACAGACAGAGGACAGGTCCCTTTAGCTGCGATTAGGATACACGTTGCAAGGAACCTAAAATGAGGCTACTTCCCCAGGTACTTGATAATTTTGAGTGACGCTTCGTACAGCTGGGAGAAGACTGGAAGGTTCTCAAGTGTGTGCGTGCACAAGCACACACAGAGCTGACCTACACACGGTTCTGGGGCTCACTCCCAATACCCATATATACGCTGTATGTATGTATAGACACATATACGGACGAGACAGTTAATGGAGTTACTGAAGCCTGAAACATGCTCGAGGAAACAGCTATCCGACTTGCCAACAGATTGTGAGAGCAAAGTGCATGGCACTGACAGCCTGTCGGCCCTGCGGTGTGTGAGGGGCTGGAGAAAGACTCGGGGACAGGCCTAAGGACTGTGGCAAGAGCGGGCCTCCCTGCACAGGAGTCTTGTCCGGAAAGCACAGCGCGGGGGAGCGGGCGGCTGTCGTTAAAGGAGGAGGTGACGTACCAGCTTCCCGAGTTCAGTTCTCTTCTCGTCCGAGACTCGAGACGCAAGAGAGACGGCGGCCACCCGGCGAGGCTGGGTCACCGCGATGACGCCCTGGCGGCCAATGCCCCCCTCGTAGAGGTACTGCGGGAGCTGAGTCGTCTTCCCAGAGCCCGTCTCCCCTGAGAGAGGAAACACGTCTCGTTTATGTGCAAACTAAAACAAACTTCACCAAAGTCGGGAGAAAAAGATAAAACACTGGAAGTTGATAGAGCCGAGAAAGCCACGGGACATCGGGCACTCGTGTGCGCTGCTGGTAGAGTGTTAGGTGGGACTGCTTCTCGGAAGGCCGAATTATGTTCGAAACATCTTTAAGATGTGCACACCCTAGACCCACAATTCCACCTGCAAGAATTAATTCTGAGGAAATAATTAAAGAGGTGTGTAAAGGTATAGTTTCAGATAGGTTTTATTCAGCTTCGCTCATGACGGCAAATAACGGGAAACAACACGTATGTTCAACTGTGACGAACTACAACTGTTACGTAAAAAAGAATAAACGAGGGGCGCCTGGGTGGCTCAGTCGGTTAAGCATCCGACTTTGGCTCAGGTCATGACCTCGCAGTTTGTGAGTTCGGGCCCCGCGTTGGGCTCTGCGCTCACAGCTCGGAGCCTGGAGCCTGCTGATTCAGTTCTGTGTCTCCCTCTCCCAAAAGTAAGCATTAAAAAAACAAAAAATTTAAAGAAAGATCATAAACGAGATGGACCACTGGAAGCCACACGCACTCCTACACAGCAGCCACTGTCCTTTCTTTCAGACCCCTGGCCCGCACCATTAGGCAACACCTGCCGTGGCCACATCTCCCTTGCAAACTCCACAGGATGAGTCAGACCCGCACGCTCTCTCCCTGGGGCTGCCCCGGCGGCCTCCTCCGCACCGCCTCCCAGCACTGACCACCTTACACCGTGCAGAAGTGTCTACAAGTTTCCATCCTCCATGCCAGAAGCTCCCGGAGGGCAGAGAAGGTCCCCACCTGCCTCTTCCCCGGATCTGAGCATCCTACATGCAGCAAGCACACCTTATTTCCTGTCCGCGTGGGTTCCTTGGTCCCTAAGTAGAACCAAGAACTCAGGAAACCTGGGCATCCCTCCCTCCCTGGCCACCGCGTCTTCTACCTTAGCGCCCAAAATCCAATTATCCTCGCAGGCTAAGAATTTGATTTTTCTGCTGCACTCCTTCTGCTGAACCCACCGGGCAAAACCCCAAAAGTGGACCAACGTCTCCCTGTCCGTCTTTTCTGCTCCTACACCAGGCGACTGAGCATTATTACTAAGGTAAAATCACCCATCTGTGCAGACCGAGACATCTGTGAGCTGGCAGTGGGGCCGAGGCACGGCCGTCGATCCCTGTTCTTGTTTCTGTGGCCTCCCTCTGTCCCCATCCTCCCCCCAGGGCCTGCCTCACGCCCCGTGGCTCCCAAGCTCAGCAGAGCTCCTGCACCTGTTCCACACGACAAGCCAAGTCCCCCTCCCCTACACACTCTTCCCCAGCCGCATCCATGGTCATCTCCTCTCTCCAGCCCCCAGCCTGCTGGATACCCTTCCTCCTATTCCAGGCCAGCCGGGCATCTAGCCCTTGTGTCCAAGTGCCCCCGCTTTGGCAGCCCCCCCCCCCCCAGTCTCTGCTCTTAGTGCCCACTTTCCATCTTCAGCCTCCCTCTCCACTGAGCGCTTCCTCTCGAATCCCTCAGCTCCCTTCCCTTTCTCCAACAGGAGCCTGCTCTCACTGCCTTTCCTCCCTCACCCCTGCTCAGCCCAGTGACAAATGAACTCCCACCTGCCACAGCTCTGCTGAAGGAGCGCTCGATGGGATCTGCGTGGTTGCTCCCTGTGTTATGGGCCCTCGCTGGGGCATCTGTTCCTCTGGCTACGCTTCCCGAGATCTTCCTCCCTCTGAAGCTCACCCTCTCGGTGCCCCCTGAGTCTCCCCTGCAGGCGGCTCCCAGGCAGCAGGCTCCCCACCTCCAGGCGCGAAGGCCCTCCCTCGGGGCCGCCTCCCACACCTGCTCGGACCCACACTCTTGCAAGCCCCAAAGTCCCCCGCGCGGCTCTCCGCCGGGCACCTCGGTCGCTGCCCCCCGGGCTGTGGGCGCCTCCAGAGCGGGGCTTCCCCCCCGGGCCGCTCCGGGGCTGGCTCGGAGACGCACGCCAGGGCACCTCGGGCGGCCGGAGAACGAGGCGCGGCCACTCACCGATGAGGACGGCGCTGTCCAGGTTTCGGAGCTGGGCCAGCAGCTGCCCCCGCGCCTGGAAGATCGGCAGGCTCCGGCGCTGCCGCTCCACCGCCTCGGGGTAGGGGCTGGCCGCGGGCTGGGCCAGGGCCGGCTGCTGCTGCCTCCGGCCGCCTCCGCCGCCGCCGCCCGCGGTCAGCAGCATCACCACGCGCCCCCCGGGAGGCCCGCAGCCCGGCCGGAACCTCTTGGCCGGCGGGAAGCCCGCCTCCTCCGGCATGTCGGGCGCGCGCCGTGACTGGAGGCCGAGGCCCCGGCAGGCGCCGGCCAGCGCGCACCGCCCCTTCCTGCCGGGGCTGCCGGCGACCGCTGATGACCTCACGGACGCCACCGGCCTTCCGGGCGGGCCCGCGCCCCCCAGCATGCACTGGGCGCCTGGGACGGCGTGCACGCGACGGCGGGCAGAACCCGGCCCGTGGTACGACCGCGAAAGCGGCCCGGAGCGACAACAGCGAGGGGCGGCGCGTAAGGTTCCGCTCGACCTTCTCCCCACCCCCGGGATAAAGACGACGATCTTCTGGACAGTGTCGGTGTCCAGATGAGACTGTGTCCTTCCAGTGAACGCGCGTTTCCCCTTCTCTGCCCGCAGCAATCCCCGCTCTGCTTACTTTTGTAAAATCTGAGAGCAGAACGCCAACATTTGCATGATTTAGTCCTCTCCAGGTGTTACGTGGATGGTGGCCCCGGGAAGAAACCGAGCCCCTGAAATTCCTTAAAGTCGCCCAGATGTGGCCCACCTCGCGTTACAGAAGACGAGGGCGTTAAAGCACATGCTCTATGATGGTCGAATATTCTCAGAAGAGTGTCCCAGCGGCAGTCTTCTCCTGGTCCTCTCCCGCCGAGATGCAGGCCCTGAATCTGCCTGCCGCCCTGCCGGTCCTCGGCTGTCCCCGCCGGACTCTCGAGGTCTCTGGGGGCCGCCTGGCCCCATCCCACACACGCCAGTAAAGGCGGGGAAAAGGGGATACAACCGGCCCCTCCTTTGCGTCCTAACCCCAAAGCTCTGGGATGCTAACCTACCCCCAGAAAGAGGCAGGCAGCTGAGGGCAGGGAATGGGATTTCCAGGGAATTCATCATAAATCTTCCCGGGGCCTCGGGCATCTTCTCAAGTCCAGCTCCAGGAAACTCGTCCTATCTGTAAACGTGTGAAAAATCCTCCAGGTAAGAGACCATTTTTCTCCAGCTACCCATGGTGCAGGGATCAAGGGTGAGTGAAAATGTGCATGCTGAATTACTAGCAGGTGCCTGTTTAGAATAAATTGGCAGAATTTCACTTCCTGCCCCTGAATATGAACTTGCACGGCAATCCGTGCAAAGGGACGAATAAAAGGGAAATAAAAGGGAAATAACTTGCTCAGGCTGCTGTAACAGAAAATAGCACAGACTGAGGGGCTTGTAAACATCAGAACATTACTGCTCACGGTTCTGGAGGCTTGGAAAGCACCCTTATGGTTGCCTTCTGGTGAGGGCCCTCTTCCTGGTCCGTTGACGTGTCCTCACCCGGTGGGAGCCAGTAGGGGTCTCTCTGGAGCTGTTGGTAAGGTGTTAATCTCATCATGAGGGCCCCTTCCTTATGACTTAAGTACCTCCCAAGGGTCCCACCTCCTAATATCACATAGAGGATTAGGATTTCAACATAAGAATTGGGGGGGGGGGGCAGGGCACAAACATTCACATCGTAGCAGTAACTAAATGTTAATTGTCAAATTACGAACCCTGAGTATGTAACAGACGGACATCAGTCCTTTTTCCCAGGGTGCTTTCCCCAGACTAACCTAATGGAGGAGATATGTTCCTAATGATTTCAAGAGTCTGGGTACGGGGGCGCCCAGATGGCTCAGGCAGTTGAGCATCTGAGCATCGGACTCTTGGTTTTAGCTCAGGGCATGATCTCACGGTTCGTGAGTTCGAGCCCCACGTCAGGCTCTGTGCTGACGGTGTGGAGCCTGCTTGGGATTCTGTGTCTCCCTCTCTGTCTGCCCCTCCCCTGCTCTCTGTATCTCTCTCTCTCAAAATAAATAAACAAACATTAAAGAAAAAAAAAGAGCCCAAGTAGGTAATAGGAATGAATGAAATAACTTCTTGATAGAGCACATGGCCTGTCTTAGAGACCTGGCATTGCCAGATCTCCCTATGTTTTTCAAGAAAAGCCCAAAATGGAGATTTTCACGTGACATTTGTCCGTGTTAAGTGTTGGCTCAAGTTTTGAAAATGGTGCAGGAAGGCGGAGTAAACCGCACGTGGAGGTAAGGCATTCACAGGCTCCAGCCTGATGGCCCAGCTATTCTGCAGCGTCACAGCTAAGAGCTGAAAACTAAAATCCTACATAGGCACCACCCACCCACACCTCCCGCCCCGATCGAAGTCTGAAATCTGCTGTCCCTCCCAAGGAAGTCTCGTGGTTAACATTGTTTGCGTATGCAGATGATCACAAGATAATAACCATTCAGAACGTCCGGGCTCTTCTCCCAGGAAGTGAATCGTCTCGTCTGGGATGATCTGTGGACTGGCTGCTCTTGTCGCGATCATAACGGCTGGTGGTCAGTGTGGTTGGCTGGCTTGCCTGACCACCAGACCGCTGCCCTTAATCATGGTCAGTTCTCTGTCCCACTGAGACAACCCTGAGCCTCCTCGGCCGCTAGTCCAAGTTTGCACGTACATACGTTGATCCCTCTGTAATTAAAAATACCAGATAATAGTTTGCTGATCGAGAAACAGAGCACGTATTCAGCACCCACGCACCAAGCCCTGTGCTAGATACCGTGGGAGACAAAACTTTAAGACACGGACCCTGCCCTTAAGGAGCTTACGTTCTCGTGAGGGAGACGATGCGTAAACGTGTAGCAGCTGCAACAGTACGAGACGATACATACTTTGGTGTAAGAGTACGTTGTATGCACTCGAGGGATTCAAAGAAAGACCATGGAGTAGAGTCAAGATTTCTTGAGAAGCCGGGAACAGGACCAGGCCTTGAAGAGACTTCGGTTCCCAATAGGTGGCAATGGGGGCAGGGTTCAGAGGGAGACAGACACTGTGCTTTTGATACGGGGGTTAAGAAGCCACCATGAATTTCTGAGCAGAGAAGGGGCTTGTGCGTATTAAAGTTCAACAACTTTAATGCAAACTCATGAAATGCGCCAGTAGCTCAGGGGATGTCCCATAGCACCGAGATCCCTGGCGGGATCGTGACCGGCGACCGGGATGGCACTCACCTGTCAAACGCAGGCTGTCAGGGAGACACGACAATTCCAGGGAGCCCCTTACCCAGTGGCTCAGTTATTTCCTAATTTCCACAGACTCCAGACAGAGCGAGGGCTTTGCTGCCAGGATCTGGGACTTGGGTGCTCTCTGCTTAGAGACCACACAAAAGGATGAAAGATATTAGGATCCACGAAGGTACGGAAAAGAACATGGGTGGAAGAGAGAAGTGAAAGAATTCCATTGTGCAGAAAACACCCCAAAACGCGTAGAAAATGTTTCTCCTGGTCAGGTGCAACTTACACATCCATTTGTTTTAAATGAATGTCTACTGTATTTCTACAACAACAAACTGACTTATTAGTGCTTTTCGGTGTCACTGGTAGAACCCAGGAGTCCCTTCAATTATATGTGTCGGGTAAATTGGGCACAAGATTCCATATACTGCGTATCGATTCCCACTTTCGGTTGACATGCATTACAAAAAGCAGGGTGGTCTGTAAGAATCAAGACGGAGGGGAAAGCTGGAGAAGTGAGAATTTTCCTTGTGCCCAGGCAAGCGGGGGTCAGGTGACAATGTCGGTGACTGGCGTCACCACTGCCCAGGACACGTCGGAGGTGCACAGACCGGCATCCTGGGAATTCTCATCCCATAACACCACGGAAACGAAAATCCCGCGGCAGACCGCAGACTCAAAATCTGTTTCCTGTTTTACCATCACTGATACGTACAGACATTCCCTACTAAGATGAACAGTGAACAGATCCTAGGATCACAGTTTTACCACAACAGCTCCGGGAACGGGATAACTCAAAGTTAGCTAACGGAAAACAAAACTAGAGATGCCTATTTTGAGACCCGAGATAAGGAATTTCTAAGACCCTAATTAAATTTGAGCTTTCTTAAACAAAGACATGACAAAACTTAAGAATCCTATAAGGATTGTACATTCTAAGACTAGCATTTCAAGATTGTTTTTTTTTTAATTTTTTTAATTAAAAAAATTTTTTTTAATGTTTATTTTTGAGAGAAAGAGAGAGAGAGAGAGAGACAGAGCGTGAATGGGGGAGGGACAAAGAGAGGGGAAAACACAGAATCTGAAGCAGGCTCCAGGCTCTGAGCTGCCAGCACAGAGCCCGACACGGGGCTTGAACTCATGAACTGTGAGATCATGACTTGAGCCAAAGTCAGACACTTAACTGCCTGAGCCACCCAGGTGCCCCTCAAGATTTTGTTTTTTAATCACTTAGGGAAAAAAGCAGTCCCATTAACCCATATTCCATAAAATTGCAACAACCATAAAGTTATGGACACCATGTAGAACATGTGTATTAAATCCCATCACTTACTCCTGTTCTGTTTAGAGATATTACTATCTACTTCACCGTCTGAAAATCCCCACCTAGGGTGTTGATTACGGTTTTTTTTTGTTTTTTTTTTAAACATTTATTTATTTTTGAGAGACAGAGCGTGAGTGGGGTAGGGGCAGAGAGAGGGGAAAACACAGAATCCGAAGCAGGCCCAGATTCTGATCTGTCAGCACAGAGCCCGGTGCAGGGCTTGAACTCATGAACCGCAAGACCACGACCTGAGCCGAAGCCGGACGCTAAGCCAACTGGGCCACCCACACGCCCCCTGCATGCTATGTGTTCAAAGTATGTGCAATGATCTCTTTTCTAGGGGTGTCCATTTCGTTCGTCTGGGCTCTCGACAGCTTAGACCGGGTGAGCGCAAACCCGCTGGGACCCAGGGAGACGAATGTTCTGGACAGTTTTTATGCAATCACAGGCATGAAGTCTCTGCTCCTCTGGACCCTGACTGATTTCTACCTGATTGTGACGGTCAACCAGATGCATGGCTCCGAAAAGCTTCTCAGCTTTTCCTGAAACGGAACGACAGAGTTAACCAGCCGGAGACCCGTGGACCCCTGCCTGACGGGCACCTGTTCATCTGCCTCCACAGTCAACATTCCAGGCCTCAGAGAGCTCTTCCTGTTGTTTTCCAGAAGGGCGGCCGTGACCGGTCCTGGCCCGGCTGTTTCTTGATGGAGAGACTCAAGCGGAGAAAATACGACGCCACACGAGCCCGCAGCCGGCCCTCCTGCCACCAGATTCCCGCTGCTACGAGAACCGCCCCCCCCCCCCCCCTTTCTCCGCTCATCTGACCACTCGCAGTTTTGCAAAACCCAGCCGGAGAACGAACTGTCTGCACGGAACCCGATCTTCCCGCTGGAGCCACGTCGTGCACGAGGACCACGGACGCCGGTCACGGCGCGCCCGCCACACGCGTCCCACGTTGAGACGGAATCCCGGCGAACGCCGCGCCGACCCCGGAGGCGCCCGGGAGGAGCCCGGGCCCGCACGAGCACCTCGCGATTCAGCGGATCGCACACAAAAGCTCGGATTCAGCGAGAGCGAGACGGAATTCAGTTTTATTTTGTCCTCTCTGAAACCTCCATTTACCCCACGGCCTCGTCTGTCAGAGAGGAGGAGGAGGGGAAGCTGAGCCCACACCACACGGCTCCGGCCTCCCGCACCTGCTCGCGAGCGGCGGCGGCGGCGGCGGCTTTGTGTCTCCAGTTGTTTGGCTCCGGGGGTCGCGCTTTCGGGGCCGGCGTGGCGAGAAGCCGCGGGCCGACCGCCCCCGGCGCCCGCTGGGTTCACTACTGTACCATTCCATAAAGTGCTTCTGGAGTTGAGCTCTGCCAAGCCGCCAAGTGTCCACGCTTTTGCAACACAAAGGATAAAACGACCCCCGCGGGTGTGTCACCGAGTCCTTCCCGGCCGGTCCCGTTAGCGGCGCTGCTGCTCTAACCGCCGAGGCGCTGGCCCTCGCCCCACGCGAAGCCTCCGGGCCGCTCTTCGGGTAGCGGATTGTAATTTGGATCCTCATCTGGCGTATCGAAAATAGCCTTCCTGAAAGGCAACGGGGGTCGTTTAGTCCCAGAGTCCCGGCAGGTCCCGTCCCGCGGGGCCTCCGCCAACGGACAAACATCTCCGCCCGCCCAGCACACACTTCTCACGCCGTGGAAGTTTTCACGATTATTTCACGTTTACGTTAACTTTTACTTCCCGGACCCTTTTTTTTTTTTTTTTTTTAATTTTTTAAATGTTTTATTTATTTTTGAGACCGAGAGAGACAGAGCATGAGCAGGGAAGAGGCAGACAGAGAGGGAGACACAGAATCCGAAGCGGGCTCCGGGCTCCGAGCCGTCGGCACGGAGCCCGACGCGGGGCTCGAACCCACGAACCTTGAGATCGCGACCTGAGCGGAAGTCGGACGCTCAACCGACTGAGCCACCCAGGCACCCTCTTTTTTTTTTTTAACTACAAACGCAATAAATGCTAACTATAAAGAAAGCAAGAAGTATATATAAATATCCTAAATCTCCAGAATCGTGGCTCATGTTCTCATCACTCTTGCAGAGCTTTCATACGTACGCTTTTAAGAAACTTAGGCCACACTATTTACCTCGTAACCTGATTTTCACTAAGTTTATTATGAATGTCTCCCCACCACCAAGGTACCACCCAGTGTCCAGTGACGGACAGACAGACAGACAAAATCACAGAGGAATGTTATTCAGCCTTAAAAAGAAAGGAAATTCTGACACCTGCTACGATGTGGATGAACCCGGAGGATGTGGTGTTCCGTGAAACAGGCCTGTCACAAGGGACAAATGGTGCACGCACCCACGCATACAAGGAACCCGCGGCCCAGGTCATGATCTCCAGGTCTGTGGGTTCGAGCCCCGCGTCGGGCTCTGTGCCGACAACTCAGAATCTGGATCCTGCTTCGGATTCTGTGTCTCTCTCTACGCCCATCCCTTGCTCACGCTCTGTATCTCTCTTTCTCTCTCTCAAAAATAAATATTCATTAAAAAAATTAAAAAAAAAAAAAAAAAGAACTAACCATTAAAGCAGCATCCACTATTTACATTCATGTTTCTGATTACACTTACCCCACAGTTGACAAAATTAGAAATGTATCTGGAAACTTCTGTTTTATATTGGGGTCAGAAAAAAGCATCTATATTTCAATGTGAGCTTCTTTAGTTCTTAAAAATTAACAAAAAAAAGAGAATAATTCTTACAAATTAACCATAAAAGCAAACACCCAGCAGTAGAAAAATACAGGGGTAAAAAGGCCATTCAGGAAACCCAAATGGCCAATAAACATGAAAAGGTTTGCTTTCCTGATGAAAAGGAAGCATGTTAAAAGCCGAGACACTTTTACTTTCCGAACGTTAACAGGACAGAGTAGGTGTCCACGCAAGGAAGAGGAACCATGGTGGCCCAGGGCGACACGGGGATTTCAGGAACATCCTGGCACAGGGAGTCGAAATTCCAACCGGGGCGTGCACGCACGGAGGGGCCGGTACAGGGTGGCAAAGCCTGAGTTGGGTCAAGAGGACGTTCCCTGTGAGACAGAGGCCACCACGGGGGGCCGAGGCAGAGCAGGATGAACAAGGCGTCCACGTGGGGGGTGAGGGGCACAGCGATGCAAGACTGGTTACGTGTGGGGTTCACTGAATAGTCAATACATTCATGATAATAGGAGTCGGGTTCAGGGCGCCTGGGTGGCTCAGTCGGTTGGTTGGGCGTCTGACTTCGGTTCAGGTCACGATCTCACGATTCGTGGGTTTGAGCCCCGCATCGGGTTCTGTGCTGTCAGTGCAGAGCCCACTTTAGAACTTCTGTCTCCCTCTCTCCCCCTCCCAAAAATACACTTAAAAAGGGAAAAAAAAAAAAAAAAGGACAGCTCCTCACCGTCCATGTGAATAGGGAACCACGGAAAAGACCGGTACGTTCACAGGGCGGAACACCAGGCGGCAGAAGAAGGAACTGACTCCCAATACGTGCAACGATGGAGGTCAATGTCAAACACGTTCGAGTGAGCGAAAGCGGCCTCACACAAAGGGGTAAGTGCACACACACCGTGCTGACACCACTCCTGAAGCCGCGGGGCGCGGAGCTGACCCCTGTGCCCCGTCCCCGCTCACGTGCACACGTGCTCTCTCTCTAATAAGTAAACGTTTAAGAACATCATAAAAACACGGCCACCTTACAGCTGTCCACCTAAGAAAAGGCAAGCCCGCTACTCCCACGTTCGACACGGCTGTGGGGAAACGGAAGCTTTGCCCTGCCGACGGACACGGAGACTTGCATCCGTTCTGGATGGCGACTCAACACCAAACAAATGGGAACGCATCCTTGGAAAACGACCGCGGATGTGAGCCACGCCAAGCGCGGGAGGGAAAAGCAACCACTAATGTCGCCGTCTAGCCACAGGGATGCAAAGGAAACCATGCCGCCTGTGGACCACATGCTATCACGCGGTTGTTAGTTCCGTAGGACGTTCGTGATGGGAAAATGAGGACGACTTCTTACACTGAAAAGGTTACGAAACGGCATTTTTAAAAAGTGCAGACAGTTAAAGACTGAAGAATATGTATCACAACGTCAACCATGACAGCCAGGGTTATGGCTGAGTGGTAGGACTACGTAGGACTTGACTGTTTTGCTTAACTGTTCTACAACCAACGTTTTATACACACACACACACACACACACACACATATGGCTTTTTTTGAGACAGAGAAGGTGCAAGTGAGTGAGGGGCAGAGAGAGGGAGAGAGAAGTTGGGCTCACTCAAAGCAGGGCTTGAACCCACAAACGGTGAGATCATGACCTGAGCCCAAGTCAAATGCTTGACCGACTGAGCCACCCAGGCGCCCCCAACATCTGATTAAAAATTCACATTTTACTCCTCAGGTGGACCCTTTTATTTTATTTTATTTTATTTTATTTTATTTTATTTTATTTTATTTTATTAAAAAAATTTTTTTTAACGTTTATTTATTACTGAGAGACAGAGAGACACAGAGCGTGAGCAGGTGAGGGGTAGAGAGAGGGGGAGACACAGAATCCGAAGCAGCTCCAGGCCCTGAGCTGTCAGCACAGGGCCCGACGCGGGGCTCGAACCCACGGACCGTGAGGTCATGACCTGAGCCGAAGTCGGACGCTTAACCAACTGAGCCCCCCAGGCGCCCCTCAGGTGGCCCCTTTTAAATGCCATATGTCTCAAGGACACAACTTTCTGGAGTAGAAAAAGGTCTTACAAATCAAAGCTCTATTCTCAGGAGAGGAAATTGCAAAACACAGGAGGACTTTTGTTTTTGAGATTTCTTTCAAGTCGTCTCTACACCCCACATAGGGCTCAAACTCACGATCCCGATATCAGGAGTTGCACACTCCCCCAACTGAGCCGGCCGGGCACCCCCAACGGGGGACTGTGTTAATGTCACACAGCTGATCGGCAGAACAGCCTGCACTGGGGTTGCAGTCCGGCTTGCTCCTTCTCTCTCTACTCATCTTACTTTCTGGAAGGCCAGAAATACCACCCCTAGAAACTTCCTTGTGGCCAGTTTTGCCCACTTTGCCACCTCCCCCCCGTAAGCCCAGACAGTAGCTGTCCCGGACACCAGCGGGCCCCCCCTCGGCACAGGAGGTGTGGGTGGCCGTCGGCACGCCACTCTCCGGCCGTCCCGAGCCTGCTGACCTCGCTCCTGCCCACCTCGGGCACCACCTCTGGCCCGATCGACACGCTCTTCAGCCGCAGCCAGGGGCTCAATCTGCAAATACTTACTGTCCTTAGGACCTCCGGGAGCCCCCCAAGAACACAGATCGCGGACCCCGCACCGGTTTCTCTGCAAGCAACACGCAACCCAGTGGCGAATACTCACAAGACAGATGGCGTTTTCAGAATTCTGATTCCACCAGGCTGATTGGGAAATACGTCTTCCAAGAAAAAGTAGATGTGTCCAACCGCGATGCCTAGAATCCCCGAGAAAGGAAGAATGAGGGGAGGACCCCCGACAGACCGCACGCGTTTAGGAAACGTCGATACGATTAATAAGCGCTAAAAAACTAAATACTGCTGGGGGGGGGGGGGGGTCTTGGAGCGCATGACCCTAACACGGTCCCGTACGAGCGAGGGCCGGACCGCAGACGCGAGAAAGGGTGGCTACGGAGGGCACGAAGTAGTGGCGAGACTCACCCAGGAGGTCCACGATGACAGAGTTCCCCAACAACAGCGAGAAGCCCATGAGCACCCACGGCAGGAAGGGGGCCTGGAAGTTGAGAAGGCCGAAGAAGTTCATGCGGACGTACGGGTTCCTTCGGCTCCACACGTACACGAGCATTATGGTGAAGGCCTGGCCCAGGAAAACCAGACTCACGAACAGCCCAAAGAGCTAGCACACGGCGTCAAGGAAAAGGTCAGCGTCAGAAGCGTGACGGGGAAGGCTGAGCGCCAGGACAGAGAGCTGTGCTCTAACGGGTCTGCGTCACGGAGCTCCAACGGTACTTACGCCTCTCGAGGGGGGAGAAAAAAAAAAGCCTGAAAACCATTACCCAGAGCGACCAGGCAAAAATCTGCGCGGGCCCAAACTCCTCCAGGGTAGCTGCTTCCAGTTACTATTCTGTGTCCATGAAGTTCTCCGCTGTTTGGAAAATATATTAGTTCCTTGGTCAATAATTACATGAAATTTCGCTCGCCATCAGCACCTTTATGAGGCGAGTAGAGCCAACTGGGGCCAAAACCACCTTGTCAGACAGGATGGCGTTCTGTTATACCCGTGACAATAGTCTTTTGTTTTTTTTTTAAATAACCATTTATCGCAATGCCTGGGGGGCTCAGTCGGTTGAGCATCTGACTTCAGCCCAGGTCACGATCTCACGGTTCATGAGTTTGAGCTCCACATGGGGCTCTCTGCTGACAGCAGAGAGCCTGCTTCAGATTCTCTGTCCCCTCCTCTCTATGCCCCTCCCCTGCTTGTGCTCTGTCTCAAAAATAAACAAACATTAGGGGCGCCTGGGTGGCTCAGTCGGTTAGGCGTCTGACTTCGGCTCGGGTCATGATCTTCTCGTTTGTGGGTTTAAGCCCCGCATTGGGCTCTGTGCTGACGGCTCAGAGCCTGGAGCCTGCTTCGGACTCTGTGTCTCCCCCTCTCTCTGCCCCTTCCCCGCTCATGCTCTGTCTCTGTCTCTCAAGAATAAATAAACGTTAAAAAACTCAAAAAAATAAATAAATAAAAACAATAAACAAACATTAGGGGCGCCTGGGTGGCTTAGTCGGTTAAGCGTCTGACTTCGACTCAGGTCATGATCTCGTGGCCTGTGAGTTCGAGCCCCACGTCGGGCTCTGTGTTGACAACTTGGAGCCCGGAGCCTGCTTTGCATTCTGTCTTCCTCCCTCTCTCTGCCCCTCCCCGCCTCACACTCTGTCTCTCTCCTTCAAAAATAAATAAACGTTTAAATTTTTTAAATTAGAAATAAACCTTAAAAAATAATAATAATTTATCAGTTTGGGTGCTATCCAAATAAATGTCTTGGCAACTTAGCTTAAATATATACACGTCGACAAGAATACAGCTAACGCACTTAATCGTAACCCACCTGGGTTAAAAGTTCCCCCGACTGGCTCACGGGAGAAAAGCATCCTGTCCAACCTGTAGGCTCAGAGAGCGGTCACAGAAAGCACACTGTAAAACAGATAGTGGGACCCTGAGGCTAAAGTCTGGAGGTCCGCCTTTATCTGTTGGTTCAGCTTATCTAGTGAGTTGTTAGGACAGGCGGAGAGCTTGAGGAAGACAGAGGGTGTCCTTCAATGTTTTCCTGTATTTGCTCTACTTGTTGAAGGATACAGTCATTAAGAATCCACCAAAAAGGAACATAAATACAAAATCTGCCGTTCGGCCTCGGAAAGAGCCTTCTTCTAGCATTCGACAGTAACGGTATCTTAGGGTTCCAAGTTAAGAAAATGTTAAGTGCACAGACGTGAAGAAAGTAAAATTTAGCGTATCCCTTCAGTCCACGTGGGCTCCGTGCTATCTGTACCCAGCCACGGCTTCGCTTCTGTAGGGATGTTCACGAGGGGCAGCGTGTTTCCCTCTCCACCAGGCCTTTCAGGCGGGCCAAGGCCGGCCGCGCATTTTACACACGCTGCTTGCGACTGGGGAGCGAGGCCCGACGCTGCACAAACCCCCTGTTCCAATCAGTCCCGTCCTTCCCGCGCTTGGCTGTGCCACGATGGGCACAAGCCTTGCGTTTTCACCACCTGATGGAAGAAGTGCCCGGCGAGAAGGCCTGTGTGATAATCTACTCTTTCAGGCCAGGCAGATGCAGCATTTCTGTACCTTAATCCAAGAAGAGACGTTATGATGGAAAAATTAATTATCAGCCACTTAGAACGATAGATCCCACCCTAGGGCAGGGACCCCGTCACCCCTACAAGGCCCTCTGTCTCCTACAGGTGAGATGAGCTCTAACTCCCCTCTCGACCCAGAGGGCCCCCACGGAGAAGGGAGGCCCTGCTCAGGGGCCCCAGTTACCATCTGAGCACAGAAGGCCTTGTCCTCTCTTTCAACAACCAGATCGTGGCAGGCCGGGCAGACGCAGGGCACGGTCTTTTCAGCCAGCAGGGCTGGCGACCAACGCCCAGGGACACCTCATGTTAGCCCTTCCTCCCGAACCCACTCCCGAACCTGTAGCAAACCCTGGCAGTTACCAGTGCATCTGGGTGCCTCGCCTACACCACCTCTCCTCCCCCTCGATCTGATCTGTAAGTGACCGATGGGCAGAAGGGGAATCACTTATGGTTAAATACCTCCCCTCGGAACAGGGACCGACAGACACCCTCAAAACATGACTTTCTGACCAGCTACTCTGTGTACCCCTGATCCAGGACCCAGAAGTTACAGCTAAGGTGGTAACAAAAATAACAACATTAATAGCTTTAACTTGTTTTCCCTAAGTAAACCTAAAGTTTTCATGCTAACCCCCACTTAATAAAGGATACAGAAAAATCATGTTAAATAAAAAATTGAATCCAACCGGACCAAAAAATAAGAAATTGGTGATTAGCCTCCATATCTGTTAAGAGAAAAAAATCAAGAGAAAAGATTAAGTAAAATATACCAGGAAACGTTTCCGTATTAAGACAAAAGAGATATCCTAGGATTGCAATGGTTGAAAGGCCACGAATAAGTGATGCCACCATCTGAGCCAAAGAGTGGGGCACACGCGATCTGACACAGGATTTTTGTGCTTCTAGCTGAATTCCTGGAAGGTACCACTTGCCCCTGAAATCTGTAGGGACAACAGGACAGAAAACTTGAGACTGTCATTGTCTTATTTAAAAAAAAAAAAAAAAAAAAAAAAAAAAAAAGCCCATACCATACGGTCAGGCAAATTATGGAAAAAGTTGGACGGAAAGACTACGTTAATCTGCAGAATAGAGAAGAGTGCTTTCATATGTGTTGGGTCTGACCAATAGCCTCGAGAGGCCGGAGAGAGACTCCAGAGATCTAAAATAAATCGCTGAGAAACGTTTCTGTATTAGTGAGAACCGTCCAGAGGAAAGAGTAATTCTAAAGCAAAGACTCCAGTTCCAGTTTGAGTAAACGGCCAACTCCCTACAAGTAAAAACCTAATGCTCTAATAATTGGAGTCTAATCGGCAGAAACAAGGACACTAGCTTTCATGGCGGCCACCCTTTACTTTTCCCTACCCATCCACACCCACAATAAAGACGGCTACTCACAACGGGAGAGCGCTTCACATTTTAAAATGTTTTAACACGGTCTATGATCTCACGTGCGGCGACAGCTGGTACGACCATCCCCGTGTCACACATGGGGACACGGAGACTCGGAGGGCTTTCAGATGGCTTGCCCAGGGGAGCTGGACCAGGGAGACTCTGAAGTCGGACCTGGAACCCCGACCCCAAATGCAGATACATGGTGTCGTCAAGAGTTTAACCCCAGGCAAAACCAAGCCGAGCAAATGAACAGGAAGCATGCCTGGATGGAGCCACAGCTCCCAGCAAAGGCCAGGTGAGCAGTGAAGGATCAGTGAACGACGAAGGCAGGGACGGGAGTCCACGGGCCTGCTTCGCGCATCATTAAATTCTTAAGGATTGGAAACAAAGTTGAAATAATTCCGTTCTGCACGCGAACTGCATCCAGGATCTCAGAGTCCCCAACTCAGCCAGGAGACCAGCATATAAGGAAGCACAAGTACAGAGCGAGAGGTGGAAATATTCACAGAGACCTATACACTAAACACCTGAGGGTTCACTGATATTTTTGTGATTATCATCTGATCCCTGGAAGACGGATCAATTTACTAAGAGAGGTGGGCTTCCGAAATGGACCACAGTGATGACCCCGAGGTGGCGAGTGGACAAAACAGGGCGTCCTGTGAGACCCTCCCTGGGAAGAGACCACCAGTCTACTCTCACACTACAATATTAACTCTGAGCCGGTAATTTCTAAATACAGGAACTGGACACATCAAATCAAAACCATTCAGGGAACTTTACAAATAAAATACAGATTCTTCGGGGCGCCTGGATGGCTCAGTCGGTTAAGTGTCCCCGACTTTGGCTCAGGTCATGATCTCACGGTTCGTGGGTTCGAGCCCCGCGTCGGGCTCTGTGCTGACAGCTCGGAGCCTGGAGCCTGCTTCCGATTCTGTGTCTCCCTCTCTCTCTGCCCCTCCCTCGCTTGCACTCGGTCTCTATCTCTCTCAAAAATAAATAAACATTACAAATAAAAAAATTAAAAATACAGATTCTTCATTCCTGCCCTTGCAGATTCCGATTTTGGTACATGATGAGGTGCCTGAACATCTCTTCCAAGTTCTGTAGGTGATTCTGAAGCCCAGTCGGGGTGCAGAATCACTGCTTTATTGACCCCCCCACAGACAATAAGACTTAAAATCGAATATTCCCGCTGAATTCTTTTCAGATAGCATATGGAAAGATTTGCTACTTAAAAGCACAAAAAGCAAGTTTAAAACACTGAAACGTTAACTGTGGTTGTGATGCACGACTTACTTGAAAGTGTTTAAAGATTAATTCAGGATTGAAGTACAACTGAAAAGGTGTGATCAATTCCAACTGCTGAAAGAGAAAGAAAGAGCTTCTTAAGGCAAATTGATCAAGAAACAAAACATCTACAACAAAAGAGGAGGAGGCCCAGGATTTCCAACTCCCAGGTGCTTTGGCTCCATCCGTTAAGGCTTTCTTAACGAGGGAGGAAGAGGCTGGTAAAAAATTCTGCTGCAGTGGCACAATTCTTTGTATCCCTCACACCTAACGCAAGGACACAACTGGGTTCCATGTTGCAGTAGTCGAGGCTGACATGAAGGCAAAGGTGGCAGGTAGTGACATCTCAGACACAAGGCACGTTAGAACACCTGGCCACCACCTGAAACCGCTGTGCGCAGCACTCAAAGAACCGAGACTGAAGACCCTGCCGCTGTGGGGGCCGGGTGCATACCGACAACCCCTAGGTCCGGGCTCCCGTTATTTCAAGACTTTCCCCTCTCGACAACTTCCACTTTTCTGTCTTCCACGTCTAAGTTTCTTCACCGAGCGGACCCTCTCGCCACCAGCCACCACGGAAGCACCTGCCCATCGCCTGAGCTCTGAGACTCGTTTTCCAGGGTGGGCGGCTCCCGGATCCCCGACCTGCTACAGGTCCGGCCTTCCTGTCTCAGGAACTGACCAGCAGCCCTGATCCTCAACCCCTCGTGGAGCAGCACTCCCTCCTCGGGTCACTGGACAGGCGCCCCCGGGGTCATCCTGAACCCCAGAGTGAGCCCCGTATGCCTTCCGCCCACCCCCGAGACCAGCCCCTCTGGGCTTTCCCGAGGCCTAGACCCCAGTCTCCCGAGGCCCCGCTCGCATCCAGCGCGGACGGCGAGAAGCGGGCGCTGCAGCTGCTCACCACAGCGGCGGTGGTGAGGACGCAGGCGGTGGTGTAGGCGCGGCTGACCGGTGGGATCTGCAGGTACTCCAGCCGGAGGCTCTGGTACGCCATCTTCCCCACCGCCGCCTGCCCCCCCACTTCCCCTTCCGCCAGTCAGCCCCGGCGGCGGGGCGGGGCCGGAGAGGTCTGCCGCCCAATCAGCGCCGCGCGCCCGGCCCGCCACCAATCGCCAGAGCGCTGAGGAAAGCGCGCCGGCCAACCGCGAGTTGCGGCTCCGCGGGGGCCCCGCCCAGCTGCCCCACCCACCAGCCCACCAACGTCGAGGAGAGGCGTGTCAGTCCCGGTTCCTTCCACCAATCCGCGCCGGCCACAGCTGGCTTTCCCGCCCGGCCCCCTCCCGGGTCTGAGCGAGGCGCGGCCCCGCGCGGCCGGCCAATCAGGCGCCCGACGGCGTCCCGCCCGGGCCCTCGTTCGCGGAGGCCGGAATCCGCCCGTTGCCGGGGAGCCCGCGGAGCCGCCTCTCCGCGGCAGCAGGCGGTGGTTCAAAGGCGGTGGCGGGGAGCCGGCGCGTGCTCGGTTTCGCCCCCCTCCCGCTCGCTCGGGTAAGGGCCGCGGGGCTGCGTCTCCTCCGGGGACCAGCGGGCAGGGACGGGGCCGCGCTCGGCACCGCCGCCGGGCGCCCGCCCGCCGGGCCGCGCGCCGCCTGCCCCGAGATCCCGGCATGCCGCGGGGCCCGGCGGGAGGGGGCTGCGCGCCGGAAGTGGTCCCCGCCCGGCGGGGTCGGGGCTGCGCGGCGGTCCCCGAGCGGCGGAGGCGAGGCGGGCGGACCGGAGAGAATCCCAGCCGTGGCGGCGGCTCGGAGCGGGTGCTGGGCCACGGCGCCCTTCCCTGGGGGGACGAAAACACCTCGGGAAGGAAGGCTGCTGGGTTTGGTGGAAGAGAGTGGTCGGGTCCTGGCCGGCAAAGCGAGGAGCGTCACGGCGCGTTGGGGTGGCGGTCGGGAAGCAGTGACGGCTTCCGGAACGGGGAGTGAGCGGCAGGTGTGGTGGCGGATGACGAAGGGCCCGAGCGCAAGGCTGGGGAGGGTGGGCTGTCACGGGGTAGGAGTGGGTACCGCACGGGGAGAACCCCCCCCCCCCCCCCGGAGCGGGTCTGCACACGCCGCGTTGCCCAACTTTACCAGCGATCAGAGAAATCCGCATTAAAATAGTCTCGCCTGGGGGCGCCTGGCTGGCTGGGTCCGGAGAGCGTGCGACTCTTCCTTTCCGGGAGGGGAGTTAGAGCCCCACGCCGGTGCAGAGAGGACTAAAGAATAAATAAATTAGCTTAAAAAAGTTAGTCTGCTCCCCGAGTACCACCCTCACGACCCTTTGGTAAAACCGTGCTGAATGTATTGCTTGCCCTGGTGGGGGGGGGGTGGGGGTGGGAACCCCTCCTCGGAGCTTTGGCAGTCGGTCTCTCAAAGGGATGACTGGCAAATTGGGAAAGTATTGAGAACCGCAGGGTTGGGTTAAGGGGGATCTTTCCGCCTGGGGGCTTGATCGGGATTGGGTCAGGATCCTGCCCTAACCGCCTAGCATTGGTGGAAACAGCAGAGGCGAGGGTTTCAGAGAATCTCATGGTGCAGATTATTGAGGTTTCCCGTTGAAGAGTTGATCCATCTTTTGGGGGGTTCATACTGCACAGTCAAGCCGTTTGAATAGTGAAAATATTCTGGTCTCCCAGGATAGTAGAGTCACGCTAATGTAAACAGTAAAGTGGGGGTGGGGAGAGTGTAGGTAGTTTCAGCCCTCAGCGCCCAGGCTGTGTGTGGGGTACGTACTTTTGGTTTTCACAAAGCCACACTCTAAAACATTTGGGTGCCTGGGGCGTCTGGTAAACGTCGGACTCTTTTTTTTTTTTTTTTTTTTTTAATTTTTTTTCCACGTTTTTTTTTATTTTTATTTTTGGGACAGAGAGAGACAGAGCATGAACGGGGGAGGGGCAGAGAGAGAGGGAGACACAGAATCGGAAACAGGCTCCAGGCTCCGAGCCATCAGCCCAGAGCCTGACGCGGGGCTCGAACTCACCGACCGCGAGATCGTGACCTGGCTGAAGTCGGACGCTTAACTGACTGCGCCACCCAGGCGCCCCATGGACTCTTGATTTCAGTTCAGATCACGATCCCAGGGTTCGTGAGATCGAGCCCCGTGTAGGACTCTGTGCTGAGTGTGGCGCCTGCTTGGGATTCTCTCTCTCCCTCTCTGCTCCCTCCCCCTCCCTCTCAAAAAGTAATAAGAAATAAACAATGTTACACCTACCAGATTGGCAGAAATTAGGATGTTGGATAGTGTCAGGTGTTGGTGAAGACATGAGAAATGTTCTCGGACTGCGAGGGGGGTGTGTCAGTCAGCCTGAACTGCCACCTCTGCCCCTCCCCCGGAGTTCTGGAGAACATTTTGGCGGTATTTAGTGGCATCACGCATGAGTAAGCTGCGTGGCCCGGCAACTACTTGCCTGTGTAAATAGCCTGCAGGTCCCCGGGGAAACATTACAGGAGGGTGTTCCTTACACGGTTAGTTCTGGAAGCAAGGTGCCGAGAGCGGAGTGGGCACGTCCAGTGTGGTTCACGCGTGTGATAGAGTCGGTGGAAAACTTCGTCGGAACGCGGAGTGTGATGACGTGGCGTGGCTGCAGACGTGAAAACGTAGCGTGCGTGTGTATACAAAACCACGTGTCAGGAATATCTGACACCTAGCAGATCAATGACAGGGGGACTGAAAAAGACGTACGTTAAAACACTAGAGCAGGTTCCTATGGGAGCTGAAAGACGGGAGAATCCAGTAAGGAAGGACCAAAAAGTGCCGTGAAATAGGAAATACTCCGTATGCACGTCCGAGGTCCTTAGCCGGGAAGACAGCTGTTGGGGGAGGTCACGGGATGAAGGCCGTTGCAAGCCGTGTCCAAAGAGCTTGAACTTGATCTGAAGGGAGGCGTTGGGGAGCGCGAGGAAATGGAAATCCTGCCAAGCCACAGTCCTCTCTACAGACGTGGGTGCACATGTCCAGGTCACCGTGTGTCGTCTGTGGGTGGGGTTACAAAGGCAGAAAGAAATTCTGCCCACTTTATTTTTATTTTTTTTAATTTTTTAATGTTTTATTTGTTTTTGAGAGAGAGAGAGAGAGCGATTGCGAGCGGGGGAGGGGCAGAGAGGGAGAGGGAGACACAGAATCCGAAGCAGGCTCCAGGCTCCGAGCTGTCAGCACAGAGCCCGATGTTGGGCTCGAACTCACGAACCCTGAGATCATGAGCTGAGCCGAGTTGGACGCTTAACCGACTGAACCACCCAAGCGCCCCAGAAATTCTGCCCACTTTAGGCAGCCCACCAGTTGAACACGATTTAGCCGTCATATAACACGAATTCTCGAGATTAACGATGCCTTCTCTTCCTGTAAAAAAATTGGCCTGCACCATTTTTTATTTTTATTTTTTTTATTTTTATTTATTTATTTATTTATTTATTTTTATTTATTTTTGGGACAGAGAGAGACAGAGCATGAACGGGGGAGGGGCAGAGAGAGAGGGAGACACAGAATCGGAAACAGGCTCCAGGCTCTGAGCCATCAGCCCAGAGCCTGACGCGGGGCTCGAACTCACGGACCGCGAGATCGTGACCTGGCTGAAGTCGGACGCTTAACCGACTGCGCCACCCAGGCGCCCCTGCCTGCACCATTTTTTAAATTTATTTATTTAAAAAAATTTTTTTTAACATTTTAATTTTATTTTTTGAGAGACAGAGACAGACAGAGTGCTAGTTGGGGAGGGGCAGAGAGAGAGGGAGACACAGAATCCCAAGCAGGCTCCAGGCTCTGAGCCGTCGGCACAGAGCCCGACGCGGGGCTGGAAGCCACAGGCCGCGAGATCATGACCTCATCCGAAGTCAGGTGCTTAAGCGACTGAGCCACCCAGGAGCCTGTGGCCTGCACCATTTGCTTCAAATTGTTTCATGAAGTTTCTCCCGCATTCACCTGGTGGTTGAGCTGGCCGTTTGTTTGAACTGACTGCCTTTATCTGAAGGAATGATGAGGCCACTCCCGTTTCTAGAATAAGCGTAGTGTACAGCTCGGAAAAGGGTGCCTTGGTTAAATCCCCGCAGTGCTGGGGGGGGGGGAGGGGGTCTGAGTGCTATTTTCCTAGATGTTTACACTCGAAAGGAATGACCCCCAGACCCTTGAAAAATCAGGTCGTGGTTGTAAAGCTGACAGGAGGCTCGGTCAGCGGCAGCTGGGGCTTTCAGATGGCTGGGTTCGTAGGGTGGCGGGTGCAGGGCGGGGGGAGGTTGAGGACATCGGCAGGGGTGTGGTTGGAGGGCTGGGTGGCAGAGCCTAAGTGCAGTGGGTGGACCAAGCAAGGAAGCGGATCTCAGCACTGAGGGCCTTGAAGGCTGTGGTGTCATTTGATTACGGGAAGAGAGGAGTTGGAGAATGGCGTATGAGGTCATGGTCAGTATGTGGGAGCAGCTGGGGAGGGGTTACCAATAGCGGCGGCCAGGTGAGAAAAGGGACGAAAACCGTCAAAACCCAAGAAACGGAGTCTTAGGTCATCCATCCAAATGTGAATGTCGCCCTGGATGGTAACAGTTCAGGAGACTGAGCCCCAGCCCAGAGCCCTGGCTAATGAGGCGGGGGAGAGGGGGGGGGGCGGGAAGAGCCTCCAGGAGGCCCGGTTTGTATCCTGTCGAGGATGAGCAGGCCGCATCAGGGCGCACAGACTCCTTAGGTTTTGTCGGCTTCTTCCTTTTGCTTGCTCGCTCACCGCTGTCTGTCATACAATCTGCTCCTTTCGTCCGATGATTGCTTGTCCAAATGGATTTTCTCCTGTTGACATTTGCAGATTTCTCACCGTGGAAATTAACACAGCAGAAGTAGCCACGATGTCTGTGGACCCAATGGCCTACGAGGCCCAGTTCTTTGGGTTTACGCCGCAGACGTGCATGCTTCGGACCTACATCGCGTTTCAGGACTACCTGTTCGAGGTGACGCAGGCCGTGGAGCAGGTTATCCTGAGGAAGCTGGACGGCATCCCGGGCTGTGACATCAGCCCCGTCCAGATTCGTAAATGCACGGAGAAATTTCTTGGCTTCATGAAAGGACGATTTGACAGCCTCTTTGGCAAAATGGAACAGCTGTTTTTACAGTTGGTTTTGCGCATCCCCCCAAACGTCTTGCTTCCGGAGGATAAAGCCCAGGAGATGCACCCTTGTGGTGAGAAAGAATTCCAGCTTCTCCAGAGAGAAATTGAAGAGTTGCAGGAGAGATACAAGACTGAAGCACGCGCCCAGCAGGCCCTGCTCGCAGAACTGGAGGAACAGAAGATTGTTCAGGCCAAACTCAGACAGACACTGGCTTTGTTTGACGAGCTTGAGAATGCTGGCAGAGATCAGGGGACCAGTGATTTTAGGGAGAGCCTGGCGTTCCTGGTCCAGAACTCCAGGAAACTACAGAATATTAGGGACAGTGTGGAAAGGGAAGGCAAAAGACTGAAAGCATCTTAACTTCTAGGCAGTAACAGGACCCGTCAGTAGAGTCACAGAGGATTTATGTCAAGGACGAGTCTTACTCTAGCGAACCATACGTTTCTCGGCTTTGCTCTGTTCGCGCTCTCTTGTACTCCGCAGCCCCCTCTTTTTTGGCCTGCTCTCCTGAGGTGTCCCCACGCCCGCCTGGGCTGATCTCTGGAGCATCTGTCCGTCCCTCAGAGACTCTAGTAGGTGGGAAGGGTCCCTGGTTCAGTAACAGCTCACCGCGGGGCGCGACTGAGGAGGCAGAGCCGGCTTGGCCCGTCAGGGATGTTTCTAAACGTTCCGCCTTGGTCACGAGTCCTGTGTAACCTTGATCCTTTTGACTTACTCTTTGGATGCGATCAAGTGAGAAAAGGGTTAAGTGGGTGGCTTCCTTATTACCCAGCCACTGCCCCTGGAGAGAGCCAGCACAGACTGCCTGCCCGTGCCCGCCCCCGTGTCTTACGTGGGGAAGTTAGCCAAGGGACAGAAGCAAGCAGAAAACACACCCGTGCTCTTTAGTAAAGAGGAAAGAAGCTGTTTTTGTTCCTAAAATAAATCCTTTCGTGATCAGGCTTTCAGTGACGGGAAACGGTTTGCTGTCTGGGAGCCCAGCCGTGGAAGACCGTGCGTGGACAAGGAACTGGCAGATCTCTCTGGAATAGAAAGGGAAGCCTGGAACGCAGCCAGTAGGAAGGTTTATATGAAATGACCGCTAGGTATTTATATCATTTTTTCTCACACTTCAGTTAGTTTTGGAATCTGCGCTGTGCCTAATATTTAATTATCTTATTTATTGACACTCCTAAGCATCAAATATTTAGTTCCCGCAGTGGGAAATTTTAGCTGTGTCTTGTGCTTAAATTTAGTGGAGTCTAATACTTTTCTTCTGTAACCCACGTACAATGTCCTGTCCCCAGAGCAAGAGGATAAATAGTGCTGCTTGCCTGCCACGTCTTCCTAAAGAACAGGGTTTGGAGTTTCTCCTTTATATAGAAGAGGAACTCAGGGCATTAATATTTGCAATTAAATATTCATAGATTAAAGATGCCTGTGTTTACCTGGAATATGTGTATTATCAAAGAGTCTTTTCCTGTACATTAAATGCATATATTTTAAAGGCTTTGGTTTTTGATTTTTTGCTGTCTAGAATGTCATGATATATTTCCTTTTTCAGTATGACCTTCTACCCAAATGAAAATTTTCTATTTTTGCATTTGTAGCTTATTATTACTGTTCTTTTCTAAGTAACCTCTATGTCCAACGTGGGGCTTGAACTCCTGACCCCAAGGTCAAGAGTCCTGTGCTCCACTGACTGAGCCAGCCCGGTGCTTCATGCTTGTAGTTTATTTAAAATCTCCTAGTATAGAGGGTTAGATGGTGATTCCCCCCAGAGGCATGTCCGTGTCCTGATTCCTGGGACCTGTGACTGTGCCTTATTTGCAAAAAGGGTCTTTAGCAGGAATAATCAAGGATCTGGCGATGAGGGGAGTGTCCTGAAATATCTGCACGGGGCCCCGAATCCGATGACCAGTGTGTTTATCAGAGAATGGCCCGGGGAGATTTGAGACGAGACGAGGAGGCAGTGTGACCGCAGAGGCAGGCGGGAGTGACGTGACCACAAGCCCGGGATGCCGGCAGCCACCGCCGGCTGGCAGAGGCAGGGACCAGAACCCCCGCTAGAGCCTCCAGAGGGAGTGTGACCCCCTTGTTTTGGATTTCTGGTCTCCAGAACCGGAAGGGAGTGCGTTCCTGTTGTTTCAAGCCACTGGGTCTGTTACACGTTATGGTAGCCACGGGAAGCTAATACACCTAATTAAACCAGCATATTCATGCTCGGAAGGAGGGAGGCTGTTTATTGAGGAGACAGTGCCTGAAAGCTGGTGGTCCCATATATGCAGTAAGAGGGTTTGTCTGAATGCTGTTAAAATATAGACGTGACCTGGACAGAAGGGCGAAGTCCACGGCGTTTAGAACTCAGGAGTTCGTGTTACGTTGAGTGAGTGCTTCGCAATTGGCCGCTCCTCATACCGTTTGCCCCGGTAGCGTCTCAGCAGGTGCAGTCACCCACCTGGCCCCATCATCCTCTAAGAATTCAATTCCTCCCCCAAAGAGTCAGAAGTAAATCAGAGCTTACCCACTCTGCTTCCCGGCCCCTCCCATCCAGCCTCTGTCTCCCCCTGTTCCCTGCTCCCCTCTACGCGAATCCCAACCTTCGGTTTCCTCGGACGCCTTCTCCCCTGCTTTCCTAGTACGCGTTCCCCCTCGGTGTCAGGCCCGTGCCCGCTGGGTACCCCCATCCTGCTGCCGCGGCACCGGGCAGCTGGTAGACAGTTGGGCGCGGTGTTAATGGAAAATAAAGAGCAGACATGGGTCCCGTTACAAGGTGGGGAACGGGTGGTAGAGTGTCCCCCGGATCAAGAAGGCTCTGAGACCAGAGAGCAGCAGGCGACCCCACACAGGTAACAGTTTCCTTCAGGGTAACTTACTGACGCGGGATCGGGCGGCCGACCATCCAGCTGCCCGGCTCTTCTCGGCCACGTCTGGCCCTCAGTCCGCAGACTTTTACAGAGCAAGGGACGAGCGGTAGGGCCTTGTGGTGAGGTCACAGGGTTCACGTGCACCTGATGTACAGCCAAACTTTGATCAGATCACATGGCGCCACTCCCTGTACATCAGGAGGGGAAAGACCGTTAATCCCTACCATTCATGGGAGGCCGAAACAGACCTCCCCCGATCCTGACCTGGGTGGGCGTTTCTAAGGTATGTGTATTAACCTCCACGGGGCCCGGGACACGTGGCCGCAAGAAGGGTCGTGGGGAGAACACGAGCAAGACGGAGGGATGTTCTCAGCGTGCCTCCTGACTACCGACCCTACGTGAGGGGCGGCCAGGTAAGACGTTCCGCGCTCGGTTCCGGTGCGTGTGTGCCGGCACGGGATGGTGGGGGGTCCCCATACCATCAAGTAACTTTTGGACACCACCTGGGTCCCCTACAACTCAATTCTGACCGTATATACGCCGTGGTAACATCATATTCACCAGTCCAGCAAGGCTGCCCGCTCGTCAGACGCCAGCCACAAGCCCAGGTGGTTAGCCTCTGCTTCTGACCAACTGCCTGTCAATCGGTCACAGGTTCCCACGACCCCCTCCTTGGGCTCAATTTGCTCCAGTGGCTCTCGGAACCTGGGAGACCTTTTTACCGTTAGACTAACAGTTTATTACAAAGGACGTATGAATCAACAGCCAGATGGGGAGATATATAGGACGGGGTCCCAAACGAAGGAGTTTTTGTCCCCGTGGGATTTGGGGCCAGTGTGGCGGCATGTGGGAGCTTTCCAAACCCCCTCCTTTGGGGTTTGTACTCAGGCTGCGTCACATACATCAATGGCCATTGGTGTTTGAGGTTGGACCCGTACCTCACACCATGTACAAAAGAGAACCCAAAATGGATCAAAGATCTAAATATAAATGCTAAAACTGTAAAAATGCTTGGAAGAAAACATAAGCTTAACTCTTCCTGAGCTTGAATTAGGCAGTCGTTTCTTAGGACACCAAAACACAAGGAGCAAAGGGAAAAAGATCAATGACATCATCAAGATTAAAGATCAAAAAAAACCCTTTGATGGGGCACCTGGCTGGTTCAGTGGGGGGAGTGAGCGACTCTCGATCTTGGGGTCGTGAGTTCGAGCTCCGTGTTGGGTGTAGAGATTACTTAAAAATAAAAGATAAAAATCAAAGATTAAAAAAACCTTTGTACTTCAAAGACATTGTCACAAAAGTTAAAAGGCAGTCCACAGCACGGGAGAAACATTTTGCAAATATACGACCCCGAGATCAAGGTCTTGTAGGGTTCACCTGCTGAGCCAGCCAGGGCCCCCAGCTTTTTTTTTTTTTTTTTTTTTGCATTTTTTCAACAGGCCCAATTTTATTTTATTTATTTTGTTTAACGTTTTATTTTATTTTTGAGACAGAGAGAGACAGAGCATGAATGGGGGAGGGGCAGAGAGAGAGGGGGACACAGAATCAGAAGCAGGCTCCAGGCTCTGAGCCGTCAGCACAGAGCCTGACGCGGGGCTCGAACTCACGGACCGCGCGATCGTGACCTGAGCTGAAGTCAAACGCTTAACCGACTGGGCCACCCAGGTGCCCCAACAGGCCCAATTTTATAAAGGCGCAGAGGATCTGAAAAGATATTTCTTCAAAGAAGGTAGACTGGTAAACACAGGAAAAGATCGTCGACATCATTGCCATCAGGGAAATGCAAACCAAAACCATGATGAGATTCCACTTCATACACACTAAGGTTATGTCTTAAAAAAGGAAAAGGTTATCAGACGCTTGGGGGGCTCGGTCGGTTAAGTGTCTGACTCTTGATTTCGGCTCACGTCATGATCTCACGGTTCATGAGTTCGAGCCCGCGTTGGGCTCTGCACAGCAGTGCGGAGCCTGCTTGGGATTCTTCCTCTCTCTCTCTGCCCCTCCCCTATTTGTGCCATCTCTCTCTCTCTCTCTCCCTCTCTCTCTCAAAAATAAATAAAACCTTAAAAAAAAGCTTTAGTTTGGCAAGGAAGTGGAGAGATTGGAACCCTCCTACGGTTCTGGCAAGAATGTAAAATGGTACAGCCACTTTGGGAAACAGTCTAGAAGTTTCTCGCACCGTTAAACAGGAAGTTACCCTACGACTCAGCAATCCCAACCTGAGCAAGATGAAAACACGTGTCCACACATACACAGAAAGTTGTGCCTGAATGCTCACAGCAGCTTTAGTCATAGTAGCCAAAAAGTGGAAAACCACCCGAATGAACCCACCTAACGGACAAAATGCGGGGGGTCCGTACAGTGGGCTCTTGCTCAGCGATAGAAGGGAAGCACAGATTCCCGCTACATTGGGGGTGGGCTTCGAAAACACGCCGAGTGACACGCTGGTCACCAAGGGCCACGCGCTGTACGATTCCGTTTGTACGAAATGTGCAGGACAGTCAGATCCCTAGAGACAGGAAGTCCATTCGTGGTTGCCTAGGGCTGGGGGGGGGGGGCTGGAGGGAGATGGGTGAGGGGTGCAGGGGTCATGAAATATCCTACTATTGAGTAGGAGGGTGGCTGCACAAATACACGAATATACTAAAAGCCATTGAACTGTACGTTGTATAACTTTTCTTTTTTTTTAAGTAGTCTTCATGCCCAGTGTGGAACCCAACGTGGGGCTTCAACTCAGGACCCTGAGATCAAGACCTGAGCTGCGGAGATCAAGAGTCGGACGCTTAACCAACTGAGTCACCCAGGCACCCCCAGTTGTACACTTTAAATGAATGGGTTCTGTGGTAGGTGAATTACATGTCAATTATGCTGGTAAAAATTACACTCCAGAAACAATGCCTGGGTTCATCTAGTTCCATCACCCGTCTTGTGACCTGGGGCAAATCCCTTCACCTATGTCTCTTTCCTCATTTTGCAAAATGCAGAAATGAAAAGAAACGCCTCACGGGGCTGTGAGAATTCCAGCCACGGAAGACGTGAAACCCGTCACACGGTAAGTTCGATTATTAACGAATTTAGCGAGCTCCAGGACAGTGAGACTTCTCCCTGTTTTGCTAATCACTGCCTCCCGTGCTAGACTCCCAGGAAAGAATGAGATGCGTAAAAACTTAATCCGTGTATTCTCCCAATTTGAGCTGCCGCTATCCCACGTGGCTAAGTTCCGATTGTCTCCCCCAACGCGAACGTCCTCGTGTCCCACGACATTCAGAAGCCACTGTCCGCTGTCTCCGTGTATCTCCCCACCCCTGACAGCCCAACACAGAACAGGACCAAGCTGCCCTAAATAGTCGTCTCTCCCGCCATCGTGTGTGATCTGCTGAGAGTCCGTTTACTGGACGTCTTGTTAGTTTTGCCTGCCCAGCCGCCATGGTCGTGGCGACTTGGATTTTCCTTCGGGAGACGATTTCTTTCCTATAGCGTGCTATTTTCCTGGGACTGCGTACTAAGTCATCTCTTCCGCCTTCCGGACAAAGGTGGGCACGCGACCCTAGCCGGTCACTGAGACTCTCTCTAGGATTTGACTCTTGAGCAACACGTTAAAAGGACCCCCCAAAATGAGTCCATTTGTTTTTACAGTTGAACCCTAAAGGCTGTCCATTAGTACTTGAGGGGAGAGGCTGGATATTTTGGACAAGGAAACCTCATATTGGAAGCCCAGAAACTGAGGGACAATTGGGAGCTCAAAACAGGGGAGCGGTAATTCAAATATCGTGGGGCATTTAAACCGTGTAAGAGGCAACGTGTCCGGGTCAGACACAAAGCGATCGCCGACAGTTCACGTGACCGTGTGAGAGTACTGGAATTTTAATATCGTTAGAAAATATGGGCCGAGGGGCGCCTGGGGGGCTCAGTCGGTTGAGCGTCCGACTTCAGCAGGCCCGCGGCGATCTGGGGTCATGGGCACATGGACATGGGAAGTGACAAGGTGCTGATGTCAGAGTGCACAGGGCTCGTGGAGACACAACCTGGGTGAATCGGAGGGGGGCAAAGTCTAGAGCTCAGTGCCGGGGAGGGGACGGTACTGGGGCAGAAGTATCTGGTAACGGAGGCAAGCAGGGAGTAAAGCCACAAGGGGACTGTCACAGGCCCGTTAGGGGACAGAACTGGACACGTCGTGGGAAGCTGCTAGGGAGAGAGAGAGAGGCCTGTGTGGCTACTTAGTGGCGGGAGACGCCCCATCTTGGCGGGATGACAGGTGTCTGGGAGGGGAGGTCCGGGCGCTGGGAGGGGTGTTGGGTGAAACCGGGGCAGCCTGGCACGGCGGCAGATGAATGGACAACTGAATACACAGGAGGCTGAAACAGGGATTTATTTCAGGGGAAGTGAGAGGAGCCTCAGACACATCCACGTGATGAGGCCGCGCAGGGATGATGCCATTGAACGTCCATGAATAAAAGGACAAGGCAGATGCGCGAATAACCCACCCAGGTGGGTTTTGGGGTTAGGCCTTTTGGGTCTGGGATGGAAACCAGCTAGGAGTCCGGTCGTTTTCGCGCACGAATTCTTGCCAATGACAGACACCCCACGCCCTTCGCTTTGGGACCCGGAGGAGCTCGGGTCGGGATGAAGCCCCCGCGCACTCCCCAACCCCACAGAGCCCTCCCGCGCACCCCGACCAGGGCCCCAGAGGCTCATCCCGCGCAGGCCCTGGGGCCCACGCCGTCCACGACAGGGCGACAGCGTGGCCTCCTGCCAGGACAGCCTCTCCTGCTGGCGGTCTCGGCCCCGGCCGGCGGCCGCAGCAAAGCCTCAGGCAGGAGAGACGCACAGTCCGGGTCAGCACGCGGCGGGCCACCCGACAGCCGCCACACTCACCGTGTCCTGCGCTCCGGTCCAGCCCCAGCTCCGGGGCCCGGCTGGCGCTCCTGGGGGGCGGGCGATGCAGCATCACAGGGCTCGGCCCGGCCGGGTCAGGGCGCCCACCCTCCCTCCCCGCGGGGCCCGGCTGGTCCTTTAAGGAACCGAAGGCTGGGCTGGGCTCCCCGCGCGCGCTCCCACCCGCTGAAGGGTAGGGTCCCGGGCCGCACCCCGACACTCTGAACGCCGGGTGTGTGTGTGTGTGACTGTCCCCTCCCCCCATCTCAGCTGCAAACACCCTTCTTTCATCAGGGCAGCGGCTCTGGACGCGCCCGCGGACGCGCGGTCACACAGAGGCGGCGGCGAGCAGGGGACAAAGTAACAAGCGTGAGAAGCCAGAGGAGGGGATGCGGCGCGCGTCCCGGACACGAAAGGCCGCGCCCGTGGTCTCCCCGCCCGCGCCCGGGCCCTCGGGACGGCGGCAGGTGCACCTAGCTGAAGAAGCAGGAGGTGATGGAGAAGGCGATGGCCGCGTAGACGAAGACGGACAGGTGCGGGCAATGGTCCAGGCAGCAGCCCTCGTCCGGGGGAGGGGGGGGCGCGCGTCTCGGCCCTGGGGGGCTGCCCCGCGCGGGCCCCCCGCGCCCTCCCGCCGGCGCGCCGACCAGCCCTCCTGCCCGCGGCCGACGCCGACCGGGGCGCGCGGGCCGCGGGGGGCTCTTCCGGGGGCGGCTCGTCCAACAGGCCCCCGGAGTCGGCGTCGGGGTCCGGGCGGGTCTGCGCGGGGTCCCGGGGCTCGTGCCGGAGGAGCGCGGCCGCCGTGGGCGCGGGGCGCGGGGGTCGCTGCGGACTCGGCCGCGCGCAGGGTCCGCCCGCGGAGGGGGCGGGGCCGCCGGGCTGCGCGCCTCCCCGGCTCCTCCCCGCGCCCGAGACCCGCTCCCCGCGTCCGCGGCGCGTTCCCATGGCAACCGGGGGCGGTGGCGGGGGGAGAGCTGCGAGCGGGGATCACCCCCCAGGGATGTGAGCAGGGGGCGCCTGGATCCCAGCTGCGCGCCGAGCTTCCCGGGGGGGGGGGGGGGGGGGGGGAGGGGCGTTGTCTTAAAAGAAACGATTTCTTCAGAGTCTTTCTGTTTTTTGTTTTTCTTAACCTAAATTTCCGTACATGAGGAAACGAATTCATCATCTTTGCAGAAAACGTGGAAGTTGGGAAGCGCCTTGCGCAAGTGCAGCCACGAAACAAAGCCTCGCGTCTTCCCAAGGCCCAGAGATGGATGGTGTTTCTCCTTCCTTCTTTCTTGCCCTCTCCCTACAGCGCCATCTGTATCTGCCTGTCCTGGGCTCTCGGAGGATTCGGAGCATTAGGAGCTAGGGCTTTCTCCACGCCCCCCCCCCCCTCAGTCAGGCCCCTCGGGGCACCCCCAGGCCCTCCTCTGGCTCCCACTCGTGTGTCACACGCTGCTGCCCCCCCCCCCCCCGAGGTTCCAAGGCTGGCTGCGGTTGCCTTGTGGAATGTGGGCAGCACGGCCACTGGGCCTGGGTTGGGTCCCAGGGAACTGGAGGGGCGCGCTGGGCCACCCTGCAGGTGCAGCCGACTCAGACGGTCACCAGGGAACTCATGGCCTCCCGTAAGGGAGAGGCCCCCTGGGAACCAGGCCCGGGGTGCAGGAGCGGTGTCACCAGGGTGCTCTCTCTCTCCGTCTCAGGGTGTTGCCCGCGATATCTTGCAGGGCCAGAGGCTCCTACGTAGCAGGAGGTACTCAGAATACTGCTGATATTCTGATATGAGGAATGGATGGCTGAGCCCATCTCGCAGCTTAGCAAGCCCAACTCGCAGAGCTTCTAGCCCGCTAGGACACGGAGAACGTGGAACCCTGCAACATCGCCGCTGGGGACGTAAAAAGGTACTGCGGCTTTGGAAAACGGTTTGGCAGTTTCATAGGAAGTTAAATGTGCACCCGCCACATCGGGAGTTGCACTCCCAGGGTTCTGCCCACGAGAAACCGAAGACGTGCTTTCCCACCAAAACAGAGACTCGTAAGCTGGTGTCCACAACAGCGTTATCGGTAACAGCCCCAAACTGGAAACAAGGCAAACGTTCATCGAATGGTAAATGGATGAACGAAATGTGGCTGGTTGGTTCGCGCAATCGAATAACATTTGGCAATAAAAACAAGGTAGCTACCGATCAATGCTACAACGCGCACAAACCTCAGAAACGTTACACGAAGTGGAAAAAAGCCAGATGCACAAGAGCACAGATTGTATGATCCCACTTACAGGAAACGTCTAGAAGAGACGCATTTATTTACAGAGACAGAAAGCATATGGCTGGTTGCCTGGGGCTGGGGGGTGAGTGGGGAGGAAAGGAACTGCAGACAGGCTCAGGGCAATTTTTTAGAGTGACGGGGATGTTATGTTCTGAACCCCGATGGTGGTGATGGTTCCATGTCTCTTTATATTTCTAAAATTCATTGATGTGCATGCCTAACGCATGTGCCTTCTGTGGTGTGTGAATTATACTTCAATAAGGCCATTATTAAAAAAAAAAACAACTACACTGGGGCACCTGGGTGGCTCAGTCGGTTAAGTGTCCAACTCTTGGTTTCGGCTCAGGTCATGATCTCGTGGTTCGTGGGTTCGAGCTCCACATCGGGCTCTGTGCTGACAGCTCGGAGCCTGGAGCCCGCTTCGGATTCTGTGTCTCCTTCTCTCTCTGCCCCTTCCCCACTCATGCTCTGTCTCTTTGTCTCTCAAAAATAAATAAATGTAAAAAAATTTTTTAAAAATTAATTAAAAATGTTTTTTAAATAGAGTTTCCTCTATCTTCGTAAATAAATAAATAAACAAAAATGTAAAAACAAAACCAAAAAAGCAAAAAAAAAACTACACCCAGTTATCATTTCCTAGATACTGGGTGGGCTAACCAAACCGAAACAAAAACGGTGTGATTTTATTCGTGATTCTGTGGGTAAGCCGTCCATCAGGCGACTTGGTTCTGCTCCAGCAGGTGACCTTGAACTTACACATATGCTGGTCTCAGGGTTCCAGGCACAGCCAGAGGGGATGCTGTAAGGCACACGGACTGTTCCGGCCTCCGCTTGCATTATACTCGCTGTCCCACTGGCCAAAGCAAGTCACACGGCCAAATCCGGATTCAAAGTCCGTGCAGAGTCCCACCGCAGAGTGATGGGCAGAACTGGTGGCCACCTTCTGTGAGTTGCACCTTCTGTGAGTTGCTATAGAGAAAAAGAGAGTCAAGCCGCTTCCTTAGGGTTCCATGGCTAGTACGGATTCTGGTGCTCCCACTTTTACCCACTATGCCATTTACCAACCAGCACAGAGTGCTGGTTGAACGTGGTGCGAGAGGCAGAGAGGGGTTTAGACTTTATCTGGAGGCACTAGAAATCCGCTGGAAGGTTTAAGCCGATTGGCATTTTGGAAAGCTCACTCTGGTCTTGGTATGGAGGCTGGGCAGCGGTCTGTGGCAGAGTGGCCCCTGAAGACTTCATTAGACCAGGCTCGAGCCGAAAGGGGGCCCAAGTGGCCGTGGGGACGAAGAGGGGAGAACGCAGAGGACGTTTGAGAGCTACGGTGGGACTTTGCCAATAACTGATGGGGGTGGGGAACAGGTGTGGGTACCTGAAGTTTCCCCAGTAGATCTAGAAGAAGGTGATGAGTTGGCTCTGAGGTCCTTCTGGGAGATGTGGGGGGCAAGGTCCCTTGGCCAAAAGCATCCTCAGGTGCAAGGTCTAAGCCAGCAGTCCAGATTCAGGAATTACTGGTGTGGAGGGGACGGGTGAGGCCGCAGGTGTAGACGAGATCGCCCAGGAGAGAGGGAAGAGATGAGGCCGAAGGATGAGCGACCTTTGATTGTTGCGTTTTAGAAAAAAATATAACCAGTGCGCTGAACTTTTCATAGATTTCACAGATACTACTGTTTAGGACAAGTGTAACAATTTTTAAGTGAGTTAAAGTTAAAGAGAGAAGTTATGTGGGGCCACCTGGCTGGCTCAGCCGGTGAAGCGTGCGACTCTTGATCTCGGGGTCGTGAGTTCGAGCCCCCTGTTGGGTGTAGAGATTACTTAAAAATAAAGTCTTAAAAAGAAAACAAACAAAAGAAAAAAACTTAAGTCATGAAACTGTACAGATGGCTCACAGACACGGCGACAATCAGGTCAGGTGAGGAATGCCCAAATTTGGGAAATGCCAGGACGACGTATGTGAAAATGCTCTTAACTGAGCAGCTCTTTGCAAGCATGCGTGAATGTTACTAACAACACCTCTCTTGCAGAGACCGTGGTGAGTTCTAGGGGAAATGGAACTCTATCCCATAAACTCCACCCCATTCTTCCCATATTCTGCCCGATATGGGCAATGGGTGTTTTCTCAGCTTTACTTAAAACTGTTAACGTGATGCAAACAGCTTCAAGCGCCCCCCCCCTCCTTCCAACTGGATCTATCGCTTTGAGGCCCCTTCACCATTGAAGTGACCCCTGGTGAAGGGAATTTTTCGAGTTGCACACCAGAAGAACAATCTGAGGGCACTGAACGGTATGGGTGAGGCTGAGAACTGAGAAAGCCACAGCACGGTGGAACAGGGGGTGGGGGGCCCGGGAGCCGGAGGGAGCCTTGGGGCTGGTCTTTGGTGCAACAAAAGGTGATTTCGTTAAAGCACGGGGACAGGACCCATGGGCAGGAAGAGCTACACTGGGTCGTCACGGGTAACTGGTTATATATCCTCAGGTTGGGAGGGGGTCAGGGACCGTGTAAGTCTCTAAGGAATTTTGGAAGCAAGGTTTCCAGGCCCTTGAGGGGCTGCTGTTAGCAAAACATCATTTATTACCGTCTAGTAAGACCCCAGTCACGAGACCCCTCAGATGTATATCGGGGGCCATAAGCTTGGAGGAGGATGGCCAGCATACACTTGGGGGTTAAAGATAAAGGAGGTTTGCAAAGGGATTTTCATGTTAAGTAGACTCACAGGATCCTGGGGGGTCAGGACAATGTTGAGCCAAGATTCCCTTTTGCCCCCAGCAAAGTGTCATCATCCAGGCAGCTGAGCTCCTAGAGGGAGGTCACTCTGCGGGTTACAAGGACTTGTCAGTGGCTGTAGGCAGTAAGGCAGTTTAATTTCTCATCTGCCTTAGTTTCCCGCATCCCCATGGCTGCGCTTAAACCCCTTTCCGTCTTGATGAGGTGATATTAGGAAACGGAGTCTATAGGTTTCTGGGGATTGGGCAAGGGATGACTGCCTCTTTCTTGCGGTTACTAAGTGATCCGCAAATGGGGGACGGAGTGGGGGGGGGTGGGTAGCTTGTACTTGGCCCTCAGCTTGCCTTAGGCTCCACCGTCAATCAGTCAGCTCTCACAGGGGATGTGGGGGGCAGTCAGGAGGACCCCCGGCTCTGTTACAAGGGGCTGGGCAGATGAGGCCATTTACAGCCTGGACTTGGGCCACGAGCGCAAACTGGGACGGCCTGAGTCTAAGTGGGGGTGTCACGGACAGGGCCCCAGCTTCCTCTGAGGTCTCAGGGACAGTGGACGCCTCTGTGTCTAGGAAGCCAAGTGTGACGATCCCTAGGGAGGGACCGGGTGAAGGACAGACGAGTGACGGGTCCTCACTCAAGCAGCAGAGACAAGAATCAGGTGGTCTGAAGGGTCCGGGCTGGGGGCGTCATGACGGGGTTGCTCCCGGGGCAGTTCCATCCCCCTGCCTCTGGGGTGGGTTCCCCACCGAGTAGAGCCCACCCCATGCAAAGTCTTCCGCTCCTAGAAACTTGCAGGATTTCTGCCCCCCTCTGTCCCAGCCTCGGGGACTGGGGCCGCTCCTCCCAGAGCATCCGCGGCGAGGCTCAGACTCTGAAGCAGGGCCCGGCCTTCCAGGGCCACTCTGGGCTTCAGGGCCCCGCCATCTTCACCTCTCCATCCCTGCCATCCATCTGTGGAGCCCTGTGCCTCTCACAAGCTGCCCACCTGCAGCCCGTGCTGGGAGAACAACACTTGCAGACGGGTGGGCAGGGGCTGGGGCTGGGCTGTGTGAGCAGGCCTGGGGCAGGGGCAGGGCTGTGTGGGCAGGGCTGGGCAGGGGCAGGACTGGGTGAGCAGGACTGGGGCAGGGGCAGGGCTGGGTGAGCAGGGCTGGGTGGGCAAGGCTGGATGGGCAGAGCTGGGAGGGCAGGGCTGGGGCAGGGGCAGGGCTAGGAGGGCTGGGCTGGGTGGGCAGAGCTGGTGCAGGGGCAGGGCTGGGTGAGCAGGGCTGGGTGGGCAGGGCTGGGGCAGGGGCAGGGCTGTGTGGGCAGGGCTGGGTGAGCAGTGCTGGGGCAGGGGCAGGGCTGGGAGGGCAGGGCTGCGTGGGCAGGGCTGGGTTGGGGCAGGGGCATGGCTGGGTGAGCAGGGCTGGGTGGGCAGGGCTGGGGCAGGGGCAGGGCTGGGGGGGCAGGGCTGGGGGGGCAGGGCTGGGGCAGGGGCAGGGCTGAGGTGATCAGGGCTGGGTGGGCAGGGCTGGTAAAGGCGCAGGGCTGGGTGAGCAGGGCTGGGTGGGCGGGGCTGGGAGTCAGGGCTGGGGCAGGGACAGGGCTGGGAGGGCAGGGCTGGGTCTCCTCAGGCAGCATCCAGTTCAGTGATGAGTCTCAGACCCCCTGCCACCTCTTTTCCATCCTGGCAGCCCTACCTTGGGATAGGGCCCGGGCTGTTCCATCCGCAGGGGCTGGGGGAGCCCAGACAGGAGATCCTAGAGCCGACCACTGTCCTGCCTGTTCCAGAGAGAAGCTCCCCTCAAGTCGCCGGGTGGGACCCTTCTGTCGGCCTTCTCCTGCCCGTCTGGAGGACCTGCACACGGAGCCTCTGGGGCCCGAGGACGGCTTCTGGGGCCCCACGGGGCCTGTGGCTACCAAAGGGGTTGCCGAAGAGAAAAGCTCACACTGGTGAGTGGGGAGGGGGGACTCTGCTGTCCCAGGCTGGCCTCCCACGTCACCCTCCCCACGGCCAGTCAGCAGCATACCCCTGGTCACAGGGTCCCCTCCCCTCCAAGCCAGCGGGCAGGACACGGCCCAGAGACGGAGCCAGTGCTTTTGTTGTGGAAAAGGGGGTTTATTGTAAAAGTTTTCCACCATACACGAAAACAGAGTCCAAGGAATTTCCACGTGTCCATTTTCCACCTTCAACAGCCGTTGTGCCAAATTTATTCAGTTTCCCGTCTTCTGTTGTTACAGCATTTTAAATCCAAGATGCCGAGTGATTTCACCCTTAAATATTTTGTGATGCATTTCTTTTTTTTTTTTTAATTTTGAAGTTTATTTATCTTGAGAGAGAGAAAGAGAGAGAGAAAGCGTACAAGTGGGGTAGGGGTGGAGAGAGGGAGAGAGAGTCCCAAGCGGGCTCCATACCGTCAGCACAGAGCCTGGCTTGGGGCTTGAACCCACGAGCCATGAGATCATGACCTGAGCCGAGATCAAGAGTCGGAGGCTCAACCGACCGAGCCCCCAGGGCGCCCCGAATGATGCACTGCAAAAAGATGCAAAGAAAGACCTTCTCTTCTGTGACCACGATAACCTTTAGCACATCTAATATTTACAACAAGTCCTTCCAGTCAACTGATACCCAGTCCGTATTCAAATGTGCTCGCTTGTCTAAAATGCATCCCTGCGGGTGGTCGGTTCTGATCAAATGTTGTGTCTCTTAGAGCTCCTTTATTTTTTTTATTTTTATTTATTTTTTTAATTTTTTTTAACGTTTATTTTTGAGACAGAGAGAGACAGAGCATGAACGGGGGAGGGGCAGAGAGAGAGGGAGATACAGAATCGGAAGCAGGCTCCAGGCTCCGAGCCATCAGCCCAGAGCCCGACACGGGGCTCGAACTCACGGACCTCGAGATCGTGACCTGAGCCAAAGTCGGACGCTTAACCGGCCGAGCCACCCAGGCGCCCCTCTTAGAGCTCCTTTAAATCTCTTTCCGGCATGTACTCCTGTGGTTTTTTGTTTGTTTGTTTGTCTTTATTTTGTGTATTTATTTATGTTGAGAGAGCGTGAGCAGGGGAGGGGCAGAGAGAGGGAGAGAATCCCAAGCAGGCCCCACATTCAGCACAGAGCTGGATGTGGGGCTCAAACTCACGAGTTCTGAGATCATGACCTGAGCAGAAACCAAGAGTCGGATGCCTACCCGACCGAACCACGCAGGCACCCCAGCAAATAGGCCTTTTAAAAACCAGGACACTTTACTGGTTCCTCACCACCCTCATCGTCATGGAAACAGCTAACCGCCCCACCGGCCATGTGTTAGGCTGTCCGCGTGCACCGGGTCAGCTGGGACTCAAAACTCTGAGATGGGTGCTAGTATCAACCCCATTTCCAGATGGGAAAGCTGGGGTTGGGAGGCTCTACGACATGCTCAGGGATCCACGGTCGGAGAGCAGAGGCGCCAGGGCTCAAACCCAAGTCCTTCTGACTACGGCGTCTGGATTTGTGACCGTTCAATTAGAGCCACGTTGCCCTGTCCAGGGTCTGGTGTCTGCTCTGTGAATTTGCATAGACTAATTCCGTGTCTGCCTCTCCCTGCTCCATCCAGGGTTTGCTTGCCCGTGGCTGGCTCCTACCACTGGCCCAACACGGGTCTCCGTTTTGTGGTGAGAGGGCCAGCGACCATCGACATCGAATTCTGTGCCTGGAACCAGCACCTGCGCAGGACGGTCCCACAGCACAGCTGGATGGTGGCAGGGCCTCTGTTTCACATCAAGGCCGAGCCAGGGGCCGTGGCGGCTGTGTACCTCCCGCGCTCTGGGGATCTCCGAGGTAAGTGGGAGGGAGGCGCGCAGGGGAGGTGATGGTGGTAAGAATGGGCCTGGAAGGGGCTTGGGTGGCGGGGTCCTGGGGGAGGAGTGCGTGGCATCCTCAGAAAGACTGAGAGTGTTACAGAAGCGGAGTGTGGTCCTCTGGGCATATCTTTTTGGAAGCGTTTTTAGCCTCGTGATTCTTCTTGCCTGAATTACTTGCAAGTTTCCCTAAATCGAAAGTGGTCTCCTTGATAACACTGTTAACTGCTGTCTACTAAGTGTGTTTTACCCAGATTGCATCACTCGTGGTCCCAGCAGGAGACAGACCGCATACCCAGTTGAGGTTTTTGAAGAGGCTTTTCAAAGGCAGGGCTGTTTGCGACGTCAGGTAAAATGAACTATCGGGGATGGTGGGGTTCCCAGGGACTAGCACCGGAGGGGGAACGTTACTACTCCTACAGGCAGGGAGAAGACACCGTGTCACCAGATTCCTTCTGGAAGCCGGAGCCGTGAATGAGGGGCTTGCCAGGAGGATCGGTAGTTATAAGGGGCAATGCATCTTTTCTGACCTCTCTCGCTCCCAAAGACTTCCCGCAGATAACTTTCCAAGAAATATAAGCTCACAATCAAAAATCTCACACATAGCAAACAAGGCACCATAAGTGAGAAGCAGTGCTGCAGGACCAGAATCAGTCCCGTAAAGACTTCAGACATGGAAATGATCAGAGACAGAAGAGCAAATAACTATGTTCCATGGGCTTAAAAGGAGGAGCCTTTAAAATACAAGCAAGAAGCAAAAAGCCATTAAAAAGTGTAAATCAATTATGGTGCCTGAGTGGCTCAGTCAGTTGAGCGTCCGACTTCGGCTCAGGTCACGATCTTGAAGTCCGTGAGTTCGAGCCCCACATCGGGCTCTGGGCTGACAGCTCGGAGCCTGGAGCCCGCTTCGGATTCTGTGTCTCCCTCTCTCTCCGCCCCTCCCCTCCCCTGCTCATGCTCTGTCTTGCTCACTCTCAAAAATGAATAAATGTTAAAAAAAATTTTTTTTTTTTAAAAAAAGGGTAAATCAAGTTTGGAATCAAACTAAATTTCAGAAAATATTTTTTAAAACCTGGGGAAAAAAAGATCCAGTGACATAAAACAGACCATGAGAAAGCCTAACATACATGTAATCAGAATCTGGAAGGATGCGGCAGACAGGATGGGGATGATAGAACGTTCAAGGAGAGAATCGCCGAGAAACTTTCTGCAGTCGCTGGGATAGGTAACTTCTTTCTCAGAATGAGGAAGCCCAAAAACCCAGGCAGAGGAGAGAGGAATCTGGACCCACCATAGTGACACTATAGAATACCAAAGCCGCAGGGAGGGTCACGGAATCAGCCAGAAGGACAAAGACCTCAAAAGTTGCCACAGTGGGGCTGACGACTGATTTCTGAACGGCAGCGATGGGAGGCAGGGGCAGTGGGAGGATCTCTCCAAGGTACTGATGTAGCAACCGTCCCTCAAGAAAGGGCAAGCACAGAAAAATCGTTTAAGCGTTAAGCCTAAAATAAATAAAGAGTAAAACTATTGAAAAGTTTAAAGCACACGCAAACCAAGGCAGCTTTCCGTGAACAAATCCTCACGGAAGAAACCGCCAAAGGACGCGCCGTGGACACAAAGAGAATGATCCCATCCCACGTAGAAGGGGTGGGACGCAACGTGGAGTCATCACAAAGAAGCTAGCACGTGCGTGGCTAAATCTACCAAAACACCGACTGCACAGAGCAGAAATAACAGTGTCTGGCACAGGGGGATTTAAAACAGAAAGAACAGGGGCGCCTGGGTGGCTCGGTCCATTAAGCATCCGACTTCGGCTCAGGTCACGATCTCCTGGTTCGTGGGTTCGAGCCCCGCGTCGGGCTCTGGGCTGACGGCTCGGAGCCCGGAGCCCGCTTCGGGTTCTGCGTCTCCCTCTCTCTCTGCCCCTCTCCCATCCACACACACACTCTCTCTCAAAAATAAATAAACATAAAAAAAAAATCAAAATGTATTAAAAAAAAATACTGCGGTCACCAGTCGAAGAACGTATAGGTAAAGAGGAATAATTTACAAACTCGTAGCAAGGAAAAAGGACAGAAGGAAGAACGAAAGGCAAGACACTGCCCAGTACGCGGGACCAGAAGCCTCATTTGCTGATACCGCAAAGGTTCAGTAAACCATTGAAGCCGCAGGAGGAGAGCGTGGGGGCCGGGACCGAGGGGTCGGGGTCACCTGGCCAGACAGACGGGGTCACTAGGGGAAGATTCCAGAGTGAGACATGGGCAGGGATGTGCAAGATGGCTCTGCGGCCGTAGAGACGCGTCCACACGGGTCAACGTCGGGGAAAACACAGCGCTGGCTCAGGCAGCCGGGACCGGTGCGTCTTCCCACCTGGCCATCTGCAGAGCGATGCATGGAACCAGCACACCAGCTCTCACAGAGCGGGACCTTGGCCCTTCCCCGGCTCGTTCTCCCCTGCCTGCAGTCACACCTGCGGGCCTCTGTCACCGGCCCTCGTCGTCACGGCGTCCACGCCACCACGGGTGCAAAGGGGCAACGTCTCCCCAGCTCCAGGGCCAGGGGCTGGGGCTTCTGTGGGCCTGGCTCTGGGGGTCTCTGCTCTCGCCCTGGAGACAGCACTGCCCACGGCCTCCGAAGGCCCCTCCCCAGGCCGGCCACGAGCCCCCCTCCTGGGCCCCCGCTGCCCCCACCCAGCCCGACGCCATGAAGGCACCAAATCCCGGTCTCCCGAATCCATCCTTCGACGGGGGGCCGTGTGGACGGCTCCCTGTTCCGAGTGGCCCACTTTAGGGAGGAGGGGATACTCGTGAAGGAGCCAGGCCGGGTGGAGCCGTCCCACGTGGTCCTGGAGAACCCCAGCTTCTCCCCCATAGGAGTCCTGCTCAGGGCCCTGCACGCTGCCCTGTGCTTTGTGCCCGCCACCTGCACGGTGCTGCTCTGCCCCAACCCCCGCCCCGAGGAAGTCGTCTTCCACCTCTACCTGATCCCCAGCGACTGCTCCGTTCGCCAGGTGGCCTCGGAGCCAGAGGGCCTGGGCCAGGGCGGGCTGTGGGCAAACCAGAGAGCCCCCTCGACGGGCCAGCCGGGGTCAGGGCGGGCCTCCTACGAGCGGAGCCTGGAGGTGGGTGAGTGACCCTGTGTCCCTGTGCCCGGCCCTGGGCTGGCTCTGGCTGGGCGCTGCCCCCCCCCCCCCCCCGGGACTCATCTTATGTGGCCTCTTGCCGGGTGTCTGCGGATGACAGGGCTCCGTGCCCGGAACCGCCTCCTGTCCCCTCTCACGTCTGCCCAGGGGAGGCCCCAGCTCCCACCCTGACACAGCAGAGGCCCCGTGAGGGACTGCCACGGGGCAGGGAGGTGCTTAAGTCCCACCTCACTCGGTTCTGACCACATTCCGTGGGACGGAGCCTCCCAGCCACACGCCAGACACCCCGTCCCCTGACCACGCTCCCTGTGCCCCGCAGGCCATAGACAATGAAGAGAACAAGTTCCAGTTCGTGCAGATACACAAGCCGCCCCCTGCCCCCCCCCCCCCCCCCCCCCCCAGCCTCCCTCTACGTGGGCTCCCGCTACACTGTGTCCAGTTCCGAGGAGCTAGAAATTATCCCGGGGTGAGCAGGCCAGGTCAGAGGTCGTGCCCGGAACACCTGCGGCCGTGCCTCGGGGCGGCGTTGGGCAGACGGGAGGCGGGCCTGGGGGACAGTGATGGTGCTTTAAGACCAGCATGGAGGCGGTTAGCTGGGGGGAGGGGCGCGCCCAGGATGGGGCGACGCTGGTGTCTGACACGGGGGCACCGAGGGGCGGGGACAGTCCAGTCACAAGGCAGACAAATCCCCGCCCTTGGCCCGAGGACATCCAGACAGGATGAGACCTGCATAAATCATAAAAGAAACAGAGACCGAGAACCAGAATGGGCTGTGAAGAAAACCCAGGCAGGCCACGTAAGAGGGTGACCCCCAATTCTGGGGGTCCAGGGTGCGTCTCTGGGGAGGTGACATCGGAGCTGACGCCTGAGTGACAGAAGGGTTCAGGCACACAGGGGGCGTGGCCGAGCTCAGCGAGGGTAGCCAGACACAGAGGAAGACGGGTCGGGCCAGAAGGCAGAGGTTCCCGGGGCGGGGGGTGGGGGGGGATGTCCACGGATTCGGGGTTCCCTCTGGGGGTGGAGCCAACGGACTTGACTTGTGTGGGGAGAGGAAGGGGTTAAGGATGCACCTAAATCTTCGGCCTGGAGGACCTGAGTGCCGTGTGGGTGGAGGGGCAGGCGGGGTGGGTCTGGGGGACCCACTGAGAAGACAGGCTTGGAGCTGGAGGGCTGAGGGGTTGGGGTCAGGATGGGGGCGATGGAGGGAGAGGGTCTGGTTCGGGATGCGTGCGCACCACCCGTGAGGGCACGTCCCCGAGGCGGGGCTCCTCCCCCTGAGCCAGGATTTGGGGGAGGTAGGAAAAGAGCAGTAGTATGAAGGTGGCAATGGGTTTTAGCACCTTGGGAGTGTCCCTCGGGGCTGAGCAGGGCCGGGAAGGGGGCAGGTGCCACCACGCCTGCAGGGGGAGCTCACAAGACGACTCTTTCTGGCCTCAGGAGCTAGAGCTTTGCTACCGGATGACGAAACCCTACACAACAAGAAAAAGAAGAACCCCCTGGGGCGCCCGGGTGGCTCAGTCGGTTGAGCATCCAAATCTTGATTTAGGTTCAGGTCTTGATCCCAGGGTTGTGGGATTGAGCCCCAGGTTGGGCTCCCTGCCAGGCATGGAGCCTGCTTGGGATTCATTCTCTCTCTCTCTCTCTTTCCAGTCCTCTCCCCACCTCATGCTCTTTTTGTCTCTCTCAAAAAAAAAATTAAAAGAAAAAAAACCTTAACACAACCACAACGCAGATGAGTCTCCAAATGACGATGCTGTGAAAAAACCCAGAGGAAATAGGGGGACAACCGTGTGATTTCATTTACATAAAATGCAAACAGATCTGTAGTAAGAGAAGGCGAATTAGTGGTTGCCTGAGGGTGGGGTGGGAGGAGGGATTCCGAATCGACGATAGGTATTGGCTGTGGGTTTGCGGGTTTGCACACGCGGGGAACCATTGGTGTGGCCCTTGAGGTCCCTACCGTTTATTGGATGCCCTACGTGCCTCAGCAAAGCCGGGAAGTGCTACCACGTACAGGTGGCCGTCCCATCTCTGAACATTTCAAGCGAGGAGGAGTTCACCACCTGAGAGCCAGCTGGTCCCGCCCGTGGGACCAGCCTTGACCTTGAGCATCGTGTTGTGGGCGAGCGCTGTCCTTCTGTGGGGGTGACGGTTTTGACCCACGTGCACGGCCATCCCTGTGTCCCAGCCCAGCAAAGCACCCGACAGGTGACGTGCACGCTTGCTCAGCAGTCAGACCAGGTGTCCACAGACAGAACTCCCGCGGGTCTGCAGCGGAAGAGGACCCTCGCCGTGCCGGACGCCTCTGTCCTCTGCTTGGCCCCATCTCACCGCCGAACGGTCGCCGGCTCAGGTAGCTCTGTCTTTCCCACCGGACCCCCCTCCCCAGCCCCTCCTGTAACCATGCTCTCCCTTAATTCTCGCTGCCCACCCCCGCCCCGTGATTATGGCTTAAGCAGCGACAAAACTGTATTTTGCTCCAGACATTAAAAATCGGGAAGGGGGGCGCCTGGGTGGCTCAGTCGGTTGGGCGTCCGACTTTGACTCAGGTCACGATCTCGCGGTCCGTGAGTTCGAGCCCCGCGTCGGGCTCTGGGCTGATGGCTCAGAGCCTGGAGCCTGCTTCCGATTCTGTGTCTCCCTCTCTCTCTGCCCCTCCCCTGTTCATGCTCTGTCTCTCTCTGTCTCAAAAATAAATAAAAAACGTTAAAAAAAAAATTTAAAAAAAATCGGGAAGGGCTCGGATCTCAGCTGGAGAGAAGTGGAATCCGTATCCTTTTGTGACCTGGCCTTAGACGGCACACGCCGCGGTCTCCTGCACCGAGTTCCGACGACCTCTTCTACATTGAACGTCCTGCGCCCTGGGAGTCGTCTGGCTGACAGTCAAATCTGCCATATTCCCAAGCTAGGAGAGGGGGCCTGCCCTTGACCTGGCTCTCTCCCAACTCCCTTGGTTCGCAGGAGACACGGACAGTCCTTTGTCATTTCGGATCATAGGCAACAGAAACCTCGCTGATTCTTTGGATCTGTGGGTCGGTCTGCAAAAGCTAGTCTGTGCCACGGTGACGAAGCCGGGAGCCTCCCCCCGGGAAAGCCTCTGCCAGCCACGGAGCCATCCGCTCCCAGCAGCATTCCCACTTGTGAGAAGCCATCCCTGGTCCCAGGGGAGGACCTGTCTAGGAGGTTGTCGGCCTCAGCCCACCCTGGTCAGGGCTCTCTGGCTCGCCATCGAGCGGATGGGGATCGGGGGCCGGTGGAAGACAGCTCCCTTAGGGCCACGAGCCGAAGGTGCCGGAATGAGGCATGCAAAGCAGCATGGATCACTCTCTACAGCGACGGAAAATTGGGGGTGGCCCAGAATCGCCGTGTTGCAGGCGAATCCACCGTAGAGGAATTTTCCTCTCCTTGAAGTAAGCTCCTTAGCGATGTCCACGTGACCCCCGCCAAAGCGTTCATCCGAGGGTCATGGATTTAAGGCTTCTGGTGGGTCAGGGGCTGCTGGGGGAGGAGCCCCGGGCTTTTCTGAAAGAATCACTCCCTCAGGGCCCCTGAGGAGCTGCAGGCAATACTCGTTCTGATGATGACACAGAACAGTGCAGACCTGAGCTTTAAGCCATGCACATACTCTGGTCCGGGCCCTAATGTTGGAACAGGGGAAGGGAGGGGGGCCCGTGGAGCCCGTGGTCACCTGTGCCGTGGTCGTGGGCTGTCCGGCTGCCAGGGGCCATCCAGAGCTGCTGGCAAGTGAGCCCCAGGCAGGTGGGGAATTTGGAGGCAGCGCAGCGGGGGAAGCCGAGCGGCCAGATGGGACCATGACACTCGGGTGCTAGGGAGCAGGACGGGAAGAGACCGGCACTAGTCAGGAGCCCTGGCTCTGTCCCCGGTTTCCTAGCAACGGCGTGGGGCAGGGGTTGCTAGGCGATGTGGGGCCCTCCAGAGAGTCGGGGGAGGTCCTCACTCTTGGTGGGCATCCCTGGGCATTACTAATCCTGAGAGTGGCCCGTTGGCACATGACTTGGATTCTCTATTAGCGGCTCTGCTCGCGCGAAGATTCATTAACGATGGCGCAAGAAGTCTGGAAAAACGAGAAAGAAACCACCCCGTGATCTCGCCATCCAAACAATGCAAAAACGGCCATCTTCGCTTTTTTCCAATTCCGGCCTTTCTCTCCTTGCCATCCTGGGGCATCCTGGTTGCCCAGCGCCCAGCCCCCAGCCAGGGGCGCCCTAGTCAGGGCCCAGGGCTGCGGAGTGAGAGCCGGTGCTCAGATGCACTCAAGGTTTCCAGGATAAGAACGGCTGCAGTCCAACTGCAGGGGGTCCTGGATGGCCCGCTCCCCTAGCACCCCTCCCCCACTCCGTGCTCCTCCCCTTCCGGTGCGAGCACCCGCCACCCTGCACTCGCCCAACCCTATATACCCAGACCCCGTGCGCCCCATGCCGCGCTCCCCCCACCCTGTACTCCTCCAGCCCTACACTCCCAGACCCCGTGTGCCCCCACGCCGTGCTCCCCCCACCCTGTGCTCCCCTCCCCACCCCGCACTGCCCCCACCCTGTACTCCCCTCCCCACCCTGCACTCCCCTCTACCCTACATTCCCTTTCCCCCACTACACCCCCCCCTCCCCGCAACCACCCCTCACTCAACCACAAGGCTTGTTTCCTCAGCTGGGTGTGAGCAGGGTGAGATAACACTGATCTCTGCGAATTTCGTCTCTTGCTTTGTGTGTGTAGATTCCAAAGGAAAATAGTCAGAGACCAAGATGTATAAAGACCGGGACGTGCAGAGACCAGGATGTGGCCCAGGAAAGGCAGACAGGACCTGGTCTTGGAGGTGGGCAGGCTCCTGGAGCCCAGTGACAGATCCTGGACAAGTTCCCTCGCCTCTCAAGCCTCAGTTTCCCCATTTGAACATTGGAGAAAATGCTGGCGCTGGACTCACAGGGTCATAAGCATCAAGTGTGACCCTGTCTGCAGAACTGTCCAGAGCAGTTCCCAGCACACTAGGCAGGGCTGGCTGCTGGTTGTTGTTAGGATCAGTTTTAGCACCAGTATTCCCATCAGTTTCTGTGTCCTGGGACTCCCTGTGGGGCTGGGGCGTCGCCCACATGGGGATAGGACCTCTGGGGGGACAGACTCAGTTCCCTGATGCGTGTGTCCTATTTCTGCCGCCTCTCCCTCTAAATGGGTGATGGAGACCTACTATCTCAGCCCAGGAGCAACCTAGAGGGGTGTGCGCTCTGGGCGGTCCCAGAAGCAGGAGGGAAAGGCAGTCTTTTGTCCATTCAGGCCCTTTGCTGGATCTTGGCTCCAGGCCCTGGGCTCCTGAAGGTTTTCCTGGAATATTCTGGCACCAGGCAGTGAGCGAGACTGCAGCGTGGAACCTTCAGGAACCTGCCTTTTCAGGGCTCCATGGCCTGGGACAGACTCAGTTCTCTCATCGCTGGGCACAGGCAGAGAGCCTCTGCCGGAGGTGAGCCCACTGAGTTGGCCAAGCTCTCTCAATTCTGAGACACAGGGCCCCCAGAAATCCCCTGGGCTGGGACCAGAGTCACTTTGTACCGTGGGAATTTCTGCACAGGTGGACCAGGTGGGAAAGAACAAGGGAAGAGGGGCAGAGGGAGAGAGAGAGAAAGAATCCCAAGCAGGATCCATGATCAGCGTGGAGCTAAGCATGAAGTCTGATGGGGGACTCGGTACCATGACCCTGGGATCATGACCTGAGCTGAAATCAAGAAGTTGGATGCTCAACTGACTGAGCCACCCAGGTGTTCTTATAATTTCTTTAAATGTAAATGGATTAAATTCTCCTATCAAAAGACAGAGTGGCTGAATGAATTAAAATTAAAAAAACAAAACGGGGGGGGGGGCGGCGCCTGGGTGGCTCAGTCGGTTAAGCATCTGACTTTGGCTCAGGTCATGATCTCGTGGTCTGTGGGTTCCGGCCCCGCATCAGGCTCTGTGCTGACAGCTCAGAGCCGGGAGCCTGCTTCAGATTCTGTGTCTCCCTCTCTCTGCCCCTCCCCCACTTACCCTCTATCTCACTCTCAAAAATAAATAAACATTTAAAAAAGTGTTTTAAAGTAAAAAAAAACAGGGTTCATGGCTAGCTCAGTTGGAGGAGTATGTGACTTGATCTTGGAGACATGAGTTCAAGGTCCACGTTAGGTATAGAGATTCCTTAAAAATAAAATCTTAAAACAAAAAAACGAAAACAAGACCCAACTATATGCTGCCTGAAAGAGACACATTTCAGCTTTTCAGACACATTTAGGCTAAAGTGAAGGGATAGAAAAAGCCATTCCACACAAATGGAAATCAAAGGCAATAGGAGCAGTTATACTTATATTAGACACAATAGACTTTAAGTCAAAAACTAACAAGAGAAAAAGAAGGTCATCCTATAATAATGATGGGGTCAGTTCATCAGGACAGTAAAACACCTAAATTTGTCAAGCAAACATTAACAGATCTGTAGGTCTGTAGGCAGGAATATGCAGCAACCCAATAATAGTAGGGACCTTCTTGTACCCCACTTTCAACAATGGAGAGGTGATCCAGATAGAAAATCAGCAAGGAAACACTGGACTTGAACCACACGTTAGACCAAATGGAACATACACGTTGGACATAGAGAACATTCCATCCGACGGCAGCAGAATGTATGTCTTCTCAAACACACACAGAACGTTCTCCAGGGTAGATAATAAACAAGCCTCAACAAGTTTAAGAAACTGAAGTCGCATCAGGTATTTTTTCCAACCACGATGGTATGAAACTAGAAATCACTAACAGCAGGAAACTAGGAAAATTTACAAACAAGTGGAAATTAAGCAACCGTCTCAAACAATTAATAGGTTAAAAGAACAAATTAAAAGAGAAATAAAAAAGATCTTGAGACACATAAAAATGGAAACAGGGCATACCAAGCATCTAGAATGCAGCAAAAGTTGTTCTAGAGGGAATATGTGGTTGTGATGTATGCCTACGTTAAGAAAAATGAAAGATCTCAAATACACTTTACACTGCAAGGAACTAAAAAAGAAGAACAAATGAAGTCCAAAGTTAGCAGAAAGAAGGAAATCACAAAGATTGGAGAAGAAATAAACAAAAGAGAGGTTAGAAAAACAAAAAAATAACAAACTTAAAAGCTAATCTTTTAAAAAAAGATAAAATTGACAAACCTTTAGCGAGATTAAGGGAAAAAAGAGAGAGACAGGACTCAAGTAAGTAAATCAGAAAAGAGAGACATTACAACCGAAATTGCAGACAGAGAGACAAAGGACCATGAGACTACTGTGAATGATCGTACACCAGGACAACCTAGAAGAAACAAATAAATCCCTAGAAACACTCAGTCTACTAAGACTGAATCATGAAGGAATAGGAAAACTGCACAGATCCATTAACTAGTAAGGAAACTGAATCAGTAATTAAGAATCTTCCCACAAAGAGCATCCGGAACCAGGTGTATTCCCTAGTGAATTCTACAAAATATTTAAAGAATTAAAGCGAATCTCTCTTACACTCTTCCAAAAAATGGAAGAGTAGGTAACCACTTCTCCAGTCACCTGATGAGGCCAGCTCTGACCTGACAACAAGGTTAGGCAAGAACGCTACAAGAATAGAAAATTGCAGTCCAACATCCCTGATGCACACAGACGCAAAAACCCTCTACAAAGTACTAACACACCAAATTCAACGGCTCATTAAAAGCATCATACACCGTGACCAAGTGGGATTTACGTCTGGAATGCAAGGATGGTTCAACACAGGCAAGTCGATAAGATCATCTCAACAGATGCAGAAAAAGCACGTGACAAAATTCAACTTTTTTTCCACGCTAAAAACTCTCAACAAATTGGGCATAGCAGGAACATATCCCAACACGCTGGAGGGCATATACGAAAGCCCATAGCTATACATCAGACTCAATGATGAAAGGCTGAAAGCTTTCCCTCCAAGATCAGGAATGAGACAATGATGCCCACTCTTACCAGAGGTCTATTCAACATAGTACCAGAGGTCCCAGTCAGAGCAGTCAGGCAAGCAAAAGAAATAAAAGGGACCCAAATCATTAAGAAAGAAGTAAAATTGTCTCTGTTTGCAGGTGGCATAATCTTATACATAAAAAACCCTAAAGACTCCACCAAAACCTGCCAGAGTTGATAAAAGAATTTGGTAAACTTGCAGGATACAAAATCAACATAATCGACATAAATCAATCAAATCAACAAAACATCAATTGCATTTTTATATGCTAACAATGAACTATCTGAAAGAGACCTTAAGATAGCATCAAAAACAATAAAATACTTTGGGATCAATTTAGCCAAGGAGGTGAAAAGCCTGTACACAGAAAACTATAAGGTACTGACAAAAGAAATTGGAGAAGACACAAATAAATGGAAAGATTGGATTTCCTGGATTGGAGGAATTAATATTGTTAAAAAGTCCATATGACCCAAAACAATCTACAGATTCAGTGCAATCCCAATCAAATTTCCAATGGCATTTTTCATGCCCATGAAAAAACCCAATCATGAAATTCTTCTGGAATCACAAAAACCTCATAGCCAAAGCAATTTGAGAAAAGAGAAAAAGCTGGAGGGACCACATTTCCTGATTTCAAACATTATTACAAAGCTACAATAATCAAAACCGTATGGTACTGGCATAAAAAAGACACATAAATCAACAGAACAGAATTGAAAAGCCCAGAAATAAACCCACACATATATGGTCAATGAAATCTGACAAGGGAACTGAGATACTCAATGCAGAGAAGATCACCTCTTCAATAAATGATGTTGGAAAATTGGATATCTATGTGCAAAAGAATGAAACTGGACCCCTACCTCACAACACTCACAGAAATTAACACAAAATGGGTTACAAACTTAAATGCAAAATCTGAAACCATAAAACCCCTGGGAGAAAATATGGGCAGAAGTTCCTTGACGTTGGTCTCGGCAATAATTTTTTGGATACGACCCCATAAGCACAAGAAACAAAAGCGAAAATACAAAAGGGGGACTGTATCAAATTACAAAGCTTCTGCGCAGCAGAGGAAATGATCAATAAAATGAAAAGACAACCTACGGAATGGGGGAGAATATCTGTAAACCATATATCAGGTAAGGGATTAATATAAAACATATATAAAGAACTCCTACAACTCAACAGCAAAACAAAACAAAACAACCCAAATAATCTAATGAAAAATGAGCCAAAGACCCAAATGGACATTTTTTACAAAGAGGATGTACAAAGGACCAATGGGCCCATGAGAAGTTGCTCAACATCACTAATCATCAGGGACACGCACATCAGATTGCACCTCAGACCTGTCTGGAAGGCTATCGCCAAAAAGCCAAGAGATAACATGTATTGGTGAGGGTGTTGAGAAAAGGGACCCCTCGTGGGGATGTAAGTTGGTACAGCCTCTGTGGAAAACAGTATGGAGCTTCCTAAAAAATTAAAAAATATGATCCAGTAAATTTCACATCTGGGTATACACCCAAAGGGAACGAAATTGGTATCCTGAGGAGATATCTGCACCCCATGTTCACTGCAGCATTACTCACGCCAGGACATGGAAATCAGCCTAGGTGTCCTCTGGCTGATAAAAGAATAAAGAAAATGTGGCATATGGAGACAACGGAATGTTACTCAGCCATAAAAAGAGGGAAATTATGTCATTTGTGACAACATCGATGAGTCTGAAGGGCATTTTATTTAGTGAAATGAGCCAGACAGAGAAAGACAAACATTGCATAGTATCACCTAGATGTGAAATGTGAACAAAAAATCAAATTCATGGAAACAGAGAGTAGAGTGCTGGTGGCCAGGGGCTGGGCGTGCGGGAAATGGGGAGACGTTGGTCTGAGGGTATAAATTTTCACTTATAAAATGACTAAGTTCTGAGGGTCTAATGCTGTACTGCATACTGGAAATTTGTGAAGAGACTGGATCTTAAGTGTTCTCCCCCCACGCGCACGGATGTGATGGATGTGCTAATTAGCTTGATTGTGGTGATCACTTCAGTGTGTAGGTATATCAAATCATCACTTTGTACACTTTACATACAATTCTATTTGCCAATTATACCCTAATAAAGCTGGGGGAAAAAACCCCAAAGAATTTAGAATCAGGAAAAAGTATTTCTCTTGATTTGATCTTTTCTACTGAGTGACAGGTATTATGTAACCCTATTATATTTCCCTTTTTGCCCTGGTTGCTAGGATGCTCAAAATCAATTAATAGTTATTTGTAAATGATTAGTCATCATGGCTTTCATATTTGCTTTTTCATTGTAAGGTTTTTGCATTTGTATGTTTCTGTAAAATGCCTGCCTTTCCTTCTTTCCTTCCTTCCTCCCTGCCTCCCTCCCTTCTTTCCTTCCTTCCTTCCTTCCTTCCTTCCTTCCTTCCTTCCTTTTCTGACTAGAAGGCGGTACAACTAGTTAAGTCAATCGATACACTTGGAGCCTGGGCCACACACATTTCAGGACCAAAATGCACAAGTTCACTCCTACTTGGGTGCAGAAAGAATCCTTTGAACTTAACACCTCCCAGATTTCAAAGGGGGCATCTCCTAGCATTACGGACAGGTCTCAGGGGATGGCTCGGCCGTGGCTGATAGTGGCATCAGGACCCCACGAGCCTGTGACTGTCCCTGTTGCCCAGATGGCAGAGGGAGTGTGATGTGGGGGTTACAGATGTGGACCGTGGCTCAGACAGAAGGACAAGAGCCAATTCCACCCGACCTCCGACCTCAGGCAACTGGGAAACGGTACCCTTCTGAGCCCAGCTTCTCTCATCCCCACGATGGGGTGGACATCGTCCCGTGGAAGACGGGGCTGTGAAATCCGAGCGGACGTGCAGGGGACACGCCAGGCATGGAGCCTGATGTGTTTCCTGCCCCAGGGGGTGCGCCTGGAAACAGTGTCTTACCCCGCTGGAGGGACCCCGCGGAGGGGTTTCTGGGGAGAGGTTTCAGATGTGCTGGACCTGCCCCCGGCCCCCTCCCCCCCTCCCCGGTGCCAGGAGCTCTGCAGGGCCTCACCTGTGCCGCAGTTTCCGCACGTCTCAGCCAGAGGTCACCCAGCCTCGGGAGCCTCCTGCTTTCTGGCCTCTGGGCTGAGCTGAAGTGGGGACTCCCAGCCCCCCAGCACCGCCGTGGACGTCGGGGCATTGGGTGACTCCTGGAGTGGCGATTCTTGGTCTGGGGAGTTTGGAAGCATGTGGAAAAGTGGCCAGGAAGGGTCTCCTGGGCGGGGTGCGGGGGAGAGACAGGAAGGAAACTGTCATTTACTGAATATCCATTTTAGGTCAGGCCCTTACGTTCTGAGCTCTCACGATGATCCTTTGGGATGGGTGATGGTAATCCCAGATTTTAAATCATAAAGATGAGGGGCACCTGGGGGCTCAGTCGGCTGAGCGTCCGACTTCGGCTCGGGTCATGATCTCACGGTTTGTGGGTTCGAGCCCCGCGTCCGGCTCTGGGCTGACAGCTCGGAGCCTGGAGCCTGCTTCGGATTCTGTGTCTCCCTCTCTCTCTGTTCTGCTCACGCTCTGTCTCTCTCTCTCTCTCTCAAAAATAAGTAAACATTAAAAAATTAAAAAAAAATCCCACTGCTTTCTGGGCGACTGGGTAGCTCACTTGGTTAAGCGTCTAATTTCAGCTCAGGTCAAGATCTCGCGGTTTGTGAGTTCGAGCCCTGCATCGGGCTCTGTGCTGATGGCTCAGAGCCCGGAGCCTGCTTCGGATTCTGCGTCTCCCTCTCTCTCTGTTCCTCCCCTGCTCACGCTCTGTCTCTCTCTCTCCCTCAAAAATAAATAAACATTAAAAAAAATATGTCGCTTTGCTGGGTAACACCACGTTTTATTCAACAACACGCTTACCCTTTCTCGTTGCGTATACTCCTACACTCGGAGGCGGGCGTTGCTGCACGAGCCTTCTGGGGTATCGCTGCTGTCTCCTGGGGTAGAGCCCTGAAGGCGCCCTTGCGTCTAATAAAACCCAGCAAAGCAGCCTTCCAGGTGACTGCGGCCCCGGCCCCGTCCGGCCGCCAGGGAATATGGCAGACACGGAGCAGGTGCGGTCTCCCTCTGCCCGTCACCCCCGTGGGGAAGGAGGCTTCACGTTGCAATCCGGGTCCCCTGATGGCCTTGGGGTTCGCTGTGTGGGACGCCCGGCCCAGGCGGGCTCCCAGACCCCCCCACCCTCCCCCGGCTGCTGGCCCCACTCGGTCTCACGGCCTCCGTGGTGACCCCACGTCTGTGTCTCCAGCCCCCATCGTGCCTCTGGATTCCAGGTCTCTGTCCAACCCCTCCACCTGCCGTGGCTTCACCTCCTCGCCCTCCCTGCCAGCCCTTCCCTCCCTCCAGTCAGTAACTGCTCGGGCCCCAGTCACGGGGCTCTCTCTCGACCCCTCTCCTTCTCTCAAACCCCACGTCCAGAGCCTGACCTCACGGGGCCCAGCCGGCCACCCTCTCCCACCCGGATCACTGCAGTAGCCCCCTCACGGCCCCCACCCCTGACCGCGATGTCGCCCCTTCGATGCCTGCTTTCTGGCAGCTAGAAGTACCCACTTCAGTCGTGAAGCAGGTCAGGTCACTTCCCCGCTCAGAATCGCACAATACTCCCCATTTCCCTTGGAGTAAAACCAAAGTCCCACCCGTGGTTCACGAGGCCCCTGGTGTCTCTGGCTCTCTCTCCTACCTCTGCCCCCTCGGGCCTCCTTTCTGCTCCCTGAACGCACGGGGAACCCGCGCCCCAGGGCCTTTGCACCAGCTCTCCCCGCCTCTTGGGCTGACTTCCCCAGATGGCAGAAGGTCTGTTTGCTCGCCTCCTGTAGAGCCGCGCCCCTCGCCCCCGCCAGACCCCTCACACCACCTGGCCTCACGGGTGTGCTCACTGGCTTCCTGTTACCCTCACCTGCCGATAGGATTTCGCTCCTTGAAGACGGGCTGAGGCCACTTTGCTGACCTGTAGCGGTACCGGCCGCCGTGGGATCGGGATCGGCGCCATGCAAGCTAATTGCCCGGTTCCTCTCTGTCCTGCTCACTGTGGCCACCGGGTGGCACCCTAGCACTTTCTGTGGCTTGAGAGCCCCACAGGTGTGTTCCCTCCAGGGTCTGGATGTTTCCTTCCTGGTTCTGGTGCCTCAGGTGTCTGATGTTTCTGGGCCTTTTGGAAACACGTTAACAATTTTATATTTTATTTATTTTTATTTTATTCAAATAATGCTAGTTTCTTTTTGAAAAATGTTTAATGTTTATTTACTTTTGAGAGACAGAGAGAGAGCAGGGGAGGGGCAGAGAGAGAGAGAGACACAGAATCTGAAACAGGTTCCAGGCTCCGAGCTGTCAGCCCAGAGCCCGACGTGGGGCTCGAACTCACGGACCGCGAGATCATGACCTCAGCTGAAGTCGGCCGCTTAACCGACTGAGCCACCCAGGTGCCCCGAATAAGGCTAGTTTCTATGAAAAGATACATTAGTACTCAGGTAAGCTATACATCCCACACGCCACGAAGTAAAATGATGCCCCCTTTTTATATTCCAACTATTATGACTCGAATTCAAACCAGGATAACTTCTGGAAATCGGCCCTCTTAACATTTCCCTCCAGCGGGCGTCTGAGAAGCATCCAGGACACCCGTCCTCAGTCTCCTCCCTGACCTCGTCCACTGCCTCCTGTGGCCTTCCTGGCCTCAGACCCCGTCTGTCGTCTTCCGGGGCTGGGCTCCACCGATAGGTCGGGAAGGACAGTGAATCCAGCGGAGGGCCGCGTACCGTGTCTTCTCCCGCCGTGTTCTCTGAGCTGGCGGGCCAGGGTCCTCTGGGCGTCCCTTTCCCGGCTGGCCGGGGGTGGCCTGGCTGGTGTCTTTCTGACAAGGCCCGGCTCCCCCACCCCGGGATTCCCCGGCCCCCTCCCCGCCTCCGAGGCCGGGCAGTGTGGCTTCAGACCCCCCAGCAGGAGAGCAGGCTTCCCCTGTCCCCCTAGCCCCCAAAATTCACCTCCTTCGGGGATGATCGGTGTGGGTGTGTGGTCGGTCCTGGGAACCCAGCAAGGAATCCCGGCCCTTTGCCAGTTCACTTCCCCAGAGTCTGTGTGTTCCAGGCTGGGGTAAAACTCCGCACCGAACAGCGATAGTTGAATCCTGTAGTTAAAAGAAAAATTGATTCTGAAGTCGGACGCTTAACCGACGGAGCCCCCCGGGCGCCCTGCACGTCGGTTCTTCCTCTCTTGAACTATTTGGAAGATCCTTCCGTGTTAGCACCTGTGGGTCTGTCGTTCTGTCCTCCTTTCTGTAACTGCCTGGTGTCCCATAGTCTGCATGTCCTGTAATTTCTGTAATCAGTCCAGCTGGGTGGAGATCTAGCTAGCTTCCACTTATACTCTGCTGTCAGCAACCATGGCTCAGCTTTGTACATCCGGACGTCTCTGAGCTCGCTTGAGAGCCCCTCCGAGAGGCAGAGCCCTAAGAAAGAAACTTCCGGATCGAAGGGAACACACGTTTAAAGCTTTGGGCTCAGAAGCGTGCTTTTCCTGGGAACTCGCTAATTTTCCCTTCCAAGGACCCCATCGCACACCTTTGTGCCTCTTTGGCTTAAAATTTCCTCTAGGAAATTGTCAAGGAACCCATTTGGCCCGCGTCTTGAAAACGCGCACACAAGGGGGTCTTGAAGCACAGGCTTCACGTAGGAGGGTAACTTCCAGTTTCCTCCCGGCCCCCGTCGCGATCTCGCGTGACCCGTGCAGCGACTTAACGCAATTTTAATTTTCCTTTACGTCTTTATACGCGTGCACGTCTGCACGCCGAGTCCTTCCGGAACAGGACGGGCCGTGAGGACGTGAGGAGGCTGAGCAGACCTTTCCGGGCCCCGGTGGTCCTGGGTGGGGGTGGGGGGGCGGGCGGTGACAGCTGTGGGAGGGGACTGGCTTCGGGCAGGTTTGCAGACTCGCTCGCTTTACCTCGCCAACAATTTTCTCAGCGGGGGATCTTCGTCTTTATTTGGCGACGGCGACTAGAGCCTCCAAGGGTTCACGTCTTCGCCCCTGCGCCTCCTGCCACCTGCAGGGGGCTGCAAGGTGTGAGGTGTGCCCTCAGGGTGACCGCAGTGTGTCCACCTCCAGCAGGCTGACCCGCTTGTGGTTCCCTTGCTGTCTGGGCCTGAGTGCTCCCTGGGCCTGTGTGCTCCCAGGGCCTCTGTGCTCCCTGGACCTGTGTGCTCCCAGGGCCTCTGTGCTCCCTGGGCCTGAGTGTTCCTTGGGCCTGTGTGCATCCTGGGTTTGTGTGCACCTTGGGCCTGTGTGCACCTTGGGATTGTGTGTTCCCTGAGCCTGTGTGCTCCCTGGGCCTGAGTGCTCCCTGGGCCTGTGTGCTCCCTGGGTCTCTATGCTCCCTGGGCCTGAATGCTCCCTGGGCCTGTGTCTAACCTGGGCCTGTGTGCACCCTCGGCTTGCTCTGGCCCTTAGACTGGGAAAGGCCTAAGCCTTCTAGAAACACACTTGTGTCCTCTGCTCTAAGGGGATTGCCTCTCACTCCTCCCGCCCTCCCCCCAGCAAGGTGGAGCTTTGAGCTAGAAACTACAGAGATTAGACGATGACCCCGGAGTGTGTTCAGCTCACGGATGTCCTCAGACTAAACACTTACGTGCAGCAGGAGGGTGCGGGATTCGCTCCCGGGTAGGGCGTGTGCCACGTGCCATGTGTAGGAACAGATCCGGGCGGTGACGAGCCGGTGGGAAGGGACCAAATCCTCAGCCACCTGGGGCTAAGCCGGGAGAATTAGCGAGGCCTTTGTGGCAGCCCAGGTAAGCCTGCACACAACGCGACGAATCCTCGGGTCAACCGGCCACTCGACTTCATCCCTCAAGGCTCTTTTTTCTTGACAACACTTTCTTTGGCCACCGGTGGGGGATAGATCGGCAGAAGTGAGTCTGTGGGCTTTTCTGAGGCTCCAGAGGCCGCACCCCGGAAGCCGCAGACTCGAAGGGCAGCGGGGCCACCAGGGGGCCTGTCTCTGGAGGGCGAGACTCTCCTGAGAGCGGAGGAAGTACGTGCCCCTCCGGGGGGGTCCCGGGCCCCCAGGCTGGTCACTTTTGCTCAGATCACAGGACAGGGCCCAGTGGATTGTGGGCAGATGGAGAGGGTTCACCTTTTTTTTTTTAATTTTTAAAATGCTTTATTTTTTGACAGAGAGAGAGAGAGACTGAGAGCAAGCCAGGGAGGGGCAGAGAGAGAGGGAGAGAGAGGGAATCCCGAGCAGGTTCCGCGCTGTCAGCACAAGCCCGACGAGGGGGCTCGATCTCACGAACCGTGAGACTGTGACCTGAGCCGAAATCGGGAGTCGGGCCTTTAACCGGCCAAGCTTCCCCCCCAACCCCCACCCCCTGGGGGGGTGGGTCCGCCTTCTCACGGAGGCGCGGCCCCGGAACAATCAGACCGTGGGGCAGGGTGCGAGCCTCGCACGGTTCCAGGCACGGAGCGGGCGCTCTGTCAAAGGGGCGTGATTTCCAGTTGTGCGGGAGCGTGCGGGGGGCGTGGGAAACGGGGATCCAGTTCGCAGCCCCCGGAATGGCTCAGTTAACGCTCCCTGAGAATCGGGAGGGGAAGGACCCCTGTTTCCACGGATGCGTCACTGGGGTTTACTCGAGTCTGCCTTGAACAGAGAGTGCCTCCGTTTGGCTGCCACCGTCGTGGACGCTCCTATGACACAAGGTGGGGGCAGAGGGAGGAGGGTTCCGATCAGGAACAAAAGGGGCATCTAGGGGAACGAACCCGGGACCGGGGACCACGGTTTGGCAAACGCGTCCTGGAGAAAGGGATTTCCTGCTGCCCGGCTCTCAATCCAGAGCTGGAGACACAGAGTGTCAGGGCCATCAATACACACGACCCAGGAGCCGACCCACGGAGCCACTTGGGGAAGCGACTGGACCTTGTGAGCTCCGGTACGATGCAGGGACCCCGATGCGGACCAGCGGCAAAAGGCCCCCAAGGCCAGGCGTCACTCAGTGTCAAAGGCGAGCTCCCCTCTTTGTGCAACTCCAGGACCCGGTCTCTGCACCCACTAGGATACGCGCCGAGGCCGCAGAAGCCGCGGAAGGCCCTGCGTCTCTCCACCCTCCTTCCCGCGGACCCTTCCCGGGGGGTCTCTGCTTCCGGCCTCCACCCCTTGCCTCCACCGCCTTTCCCCTGCCTCTGTTCTCACCGCTTCAGCCCTGTCCCCCACGAGGGAGCCACAGAACTTTCTAGAATTTCGCCCCAGCCACGCCGCACCCTGGGTCAACCCCTGATACGGATTACTCTGCCGTGCGGCGCCCTGGGCCCTCTGACCGTGGCCCACCCTCTCCCGTGCCCTCTCCTGCCAGCCTTGTGTTCTCAGTGTCCCCAAGCCGCCTTCTTGGTGGCTTTGGTCAGGCCGCCCCTTCGCCCCACTTGGTGGAGTCCTTGGGGTCCTCCTCGGCCGAAGTTTGCTTCAGATGCCACCTCCTGGAAGCCATCTCCCATCTGCCAGCACAGCTCCCGCTTTGGTGTCACATCAGCCACTTACTCCCCCTTACAGAGACCGCGTGCTTCCCGGCCCCCCGACCATGAGCTCCTTGAGAACGAGGGTTGTATCCGATTTCTGATTTCTTTCCCTATTCCCCTCCCCCTGCTGCCCCACCGGGTGCCCGGCGTGTGTTGGCTGCATAAGAAAAACTGGGAGGTTTGTAGAATTAATGGAGCCTGTAGGATGGGTGGACACAGGGGCTGCCCTGGGGACAGACGCCAGAAAGACAGAGGCAGGGAAAGGTCACCCCAGAGGCTGTGAAACGCTAAGAAGGGCCAAGCGGGGACATGAGCTCCTGGGGTCGTTGTGTCCCTCCATCCCTGGACTGGCCAGTGTCAGCTGCTTTCAGACCCACCCCTCCCTCCTCCGGCTTCCTGGGCCCCTCACCACCCGTTTCTGTCTAGATCTGGCGGGAGGCCGGAGCACGAGAGGGAGGGAGACGTCAGGCGTTTCCTCTGCTCTGGGCAGACGAGGACGTTGTCTGGCCGCAGCCACACCTGCTGGTCGAGGTCCTGCCCGGCAGTCCCCGTGTGGGCCCTCGCTCCGGCTGGATGGCCCCGGCTCCTGGGGTTTGTAAACTGTCACCTCTCTGGGTCCCGCAGCCCCGGAGGGACACTGGCATCCTGCTATGGTTGCTGACTTTTGGGTTCCTCATGCTCCGCATTAAATTCCCTGTGTTTGAAATAGGGGAGTGCCTTGTTTTCCCAGCGGGCCCCTGGCCGCCACAGTCTGGGGATTGGAGCCCCTGAACGTCCAGTCCTGGACCAGCCTCTGTCCTTGCTTCTACTCACAGGGGTCCTTGATCACAGCATGCCTGCAAGCCGCCCGCGAATGGGTGTAAGAGCCCATGTGAGCGCCAGAGCTGTCCCTCGGTGTCATGGGGCGTAAGGCTCCCTTTGGGTGATTCTGGAGATCCGGACCCTCGGCCGGACCGATCCTCCCATGCCCTGGGACAGAGGGTCTCGGATCCCGGCAGAGCGAGGTAGGGGCGGGTGCACGACCCCTGCGTCCAGGATGCGAGGGACCTGCTGAGCCTTGATGCTCGTGCTGGAGAACAGTGTTGGAAGCCCCTCCCAGGGTGGTAAGCTTCAGGAGTTCATTATGCCGAGAGCGGGTGCCAGTGAGAAACATAAAACCCTTTCTGGGAGGCCCCGCGGAACCCCGCGGTCCGTCCGGGTGGGTTATTAAGGGGAGTGAGTCTTCACTACACCATCCCTGCCCTGGAGCAGAGACGGTGTCGCTTTTGGAGCCAGAGGCTGGGCCGGGCGGACCCAAGGCTGGCCCCATAGGTGTTCCCTGCTCTTTGTGGGGACGGCAGGAGGCGAAGGGCCTCTGGGAACCGCTGGAGGGGTTAGGGGTGTAGGGGCTCCATGGGCCGCTTGGGGGAGGGGTGCGGGCCACGTCGGGGGGGTCGCGGGCAGGGGGGACCGGTCGCTCCTCAGAAGCAAGAAATAAAGACGATGCCCCTTCAGTTCGACAAGACAGCACGACTTTCATGGAACAAGGACTCGGAGGACAGATGGGGGCCAGGGCGGTGGACAAGAGAGGCCTGGGGACCAGGAAAGGGGAGGACGTGTTCACAAGGGGTACTGCGGAGACTCGAGGGCTGAGTCGTGGGGAAAGGAGGGGGCAGGGGGTTGGGGGGGCGCTCAAAGGCCCGGAGTGGGCGGGACAGCGGGGCCTGATGTGGCAGCTCAGTGGCCGGTGGTGGCCGGGAGGCAACAGGGCAGACGGCAGGGGTAGGTGGGGCAGGAGGTGCTCTGGGAGGCCCCACGCTGGCCCGGGGCCTTGGGGAACCGCCCCCCGAGAGCAGTGGGGGGCCACTCGAGGAGTGTGGCCGAGGGGTGACATAGGTTGATGGCTTGCAAGGATGGCCCGGTCTGCCAAGGGGAGGTGGGGTCGGGTGGGAGGGGGGCCCAGGTGAAGGCCAGGTGCTGTGCTGGGTGCTGCTTCCTCTGGGAATCTTGAGCCGGGGCGGGGGCTCCCTGGGACTCCCTGGGGCTGGGAGACGGGGCTCGGGGCACAGGAGAGGGCTGGCGGCTGTGACCTGTGCACCCACGTGGCCAGGCGCTCTGTCCTGGGCAGCCCAGGCGGCCGTGGCACCCTCACCACGCGGGGCCAGCACCCTGCAGGTGGGGGGCGGCGGTCTAACGGTCGCCGAGGAGCAGGGGGGTGGCTGCGGGTGTTTCGGGAAAGCATGTGAGGGAGGCATCTCTATATAGCCACCTTCCTTTATTAACTTAATGAGTTTGGCTGCTTTCCTGGAAATTCAAGTGCTGATTGGTGCCCTCGCTGCTGCCTCTGAAGGGGTGTCATTAAACGAAGAATGTGTACAAACCACAACGGGATAAACAAAACTGCCGGGGACATTTCACAGCATCACCTGGGTGCCTCGAGGGCCTTCCGAGTGGCTGGGGGCCGTGGGAATTCGAGAAATTATCTGGGCAACCTGATCCCTGCAGGTAACAATGAGTACCTGCATGGATTTGAAGGACTAATATTTTTTAAAGTAAAGTTGATTTATTTTGAGAGAGAGAGAAAGAGAGAGAGTGCGAGCAGGGGAGGGGCGGAGAGAGAGGAAGAATGAGAATCCCAGGCAGGCTCCTCCCTGCCGGTGCACTCAGAAGTCCCCCTCTCTGAAGTGGGTTTGGACCCGAGAGCTGGATGAGGGCCCCATGGGACAGCAAAGCCTTCGCAAATGAGGTCATAATTCGTGTGATGCCAGGTCCCCAGGAGCCACAGCTGCAGGGAGCCTGGGACAGAGGAACCACCTGCTCTCGGACCCTTGTCCCTAGGTAAGCCCGTAGCAGGGACAGTAGTTCTCGGCCGGTCGGACACAGAGGCTCAGAGACGTCAACATACTTGGCAAAGCCACCCAGCCGGACTGAACTCAGGTTGTCTCCTGCTGAACTTGGTCCCTCCCCTGGCACCCACTCCCCCTTGTCGAGGAGGAAGGTGTATATGGGGAGGGGGGATCCATGCAGAGTGAGCTCTGAGCTCAGCCCAGCCTGAGGATAGTGTCTGTGGTTCCCTCCACCCCCTCTTGGCTCCCATCCCAGGCAAGGATTCCACATGGCTGGGTGCTTTTATAACATTTTTATTTTTCAATTACATGCTCATTGTAACAAACCCAAACAACGCAGACGTGAATGTGGCAGGTGGGGAAAGGCCCCTCCTCCTCCTCCTGGTCTGAGCCCTTTTTCTTTGCTTGCGACACGTGCAGCAGCGGTTGGAGGGGCCAGCTCAGGGGCCAGGCTGCCAGGCTCGGTCCGGGCTCCAGCCCTCGCTAACCTCGCCTCCCTGGGAGATTTACGGGACCTTCCCTTCTTCTTCTGAAACACGGGATGAGGGTGTTCATCTCGTGAGGTTGCCGATTAAATATTTAGCTAAGTGCCTGACAAAAAATTAGTGTTCAATAAATCGTTAGCTAGTTTTCATTACATGTGGCTTTTTGAAATAAAAAATGAGCGAGGCCCCCCGGGTGGCTCAGTCGGTTAAGCGTCCGGCTCTCGGTTTCGGCTCAGGTCGTGATCTCACGGTTTTGAGTTCAAGCCACGCATCGGGCTCCGTGCTGAGCCTGCTTGGGATTCTCTCTCCCCCTCTCTGTGCCCCTGCCTCTCTCACGCTGTGTCTGTCTCTCTCGAAATAAATAACTAAACCTTAATAAAGAATGAGTATTAACACTATACATAGTGTCCAACTTCCTTTTTCAATTTACAGTATGTTGTAGACATCTTTCCAAGTCTGTGCGTATGGTGCTTTTAAAAACGGTCGTGTAGAATTTCAGCTGTGTGGAGGTCCTATAATTTATTCATTCAGATGCGGACAGACGTTTAGATGATTTCCACATTTCCCCCCCTCAAACAACGTGACAACATTGTGCTTTCACAAGATATCAGTTCTAGAGGTGTGATCGGGGGACTTCTGTATATTTGAAGTTTGGTTATATGTTTTCACATTGTTGCCAAATCATGGGGCGAGTTACAGTCTCTCGGATGGTGTAATAACAAAGTCTGCTCACTCAGCCTTGACCGACACTCAATTGATTCACCTGTAACTGCAGATTAAAGGAGCACTCAGCTAACGCTGTGCACGATCGAGATGTTTCTACAGGGGCGCCTGGGTGGCTCAGTCGGTTAAGCATCAGACTTCAGCTCAGGTCACGATCTCGCGGTTTGTGGGTTTGAGCCCCGCGTCGGGCTCTGTGCCGACAGCTCGGAGCCTGGAGCCTGCTTCCGATTCTGGGTCTCCCTCTCTCTCTGCCCCGCTCTCACACGCACTCTCTCTCTCTCTGTTTCTCAAAAATAAATAAGCATTTAAAAAAAATAAAACATTTCCCAGGAAAGAGATCCATTGACTCAGGAGGGAGATGGTCATTCCTTGACCAGGGTCCTCAACTGGACCTTCCTAGAGTGGAGAAGGTTGGGCAGGAAGCATGGTCATTCGGGAGACGTTCACCCTTCGTCGTGTGGCAGGAGACGCCTCATGAGGATGATTTTGGCTGCAAGGTGGACACCATCTGACCCAAACCGGCTTACGCCGCGAGCAAATGGGTCGGCTCACGTGATGTGGAGTCCACTGGCTTCAGGTCTGGCTTTCTGCAGCGGCCCAGGGTGCGTTTCTCCCGCCTTGACCTCATCTGTGCTCTCCTCGTGCTTTGTCTTTGTCTCTAGACCCGCTTTGCTTACGGAGGCAAAAAGAGGAAGCAGTTTCTGGCTTCGCATCCACACGTTGTAAAACCCAGAGGAAGAGAAGGCTTCTGGCAAACGTTTCATAAAGACAGGAAGCTTTATTCTCAGGGTCTTCCAGCAACCCCCCCTCCCTCATATGCTTCAGAGGCTGCAGTTGGGTGACAGTTGGGTGACGTGTCCCTTCCCGAGCAAGTTGATGGCTCGGAGTCCCTGTTGCTGGTTGGGCCCCCCCCCCGCACCCCTCCCCCCATCACCCAGCCCAGGGGCAACGAGGTTGGGAAAGGCCTAGTTGAATTAGAGCCCACCCAGAACACCCCAGTGCCGTGCGGTCGGGAGGGGGTGTTTCCGTTGTAAGAAACCGCCTAAAACATCATCTATTTATTTCGTTCACGATTTGTGGGTCAGTGACTTGGGCTGTGCTCAGCAGGATGGCTGTTGTCTTGGGTCTTTGTCAGCCGATGGGCACGAGGCCCGTCTGTGTTCTTGCGTTGAAGGTGATGGTTCGGGAGAGGCTTGAGTGAAGCAGTGAATGAGGACCGTGCGTTTTGTCCACACCACACGATGGGACCTCCCCTCCTGTTCCCCAGTGGGACCCCCTCCCCCAGCTCTGTCCACAGGAGGGATCCTGGCAGAGGTGACACCCTGGGAATTGTGTGTGCACGTGTCTGTACATGAGCGTGCATGCACCCCCTACGGTGTGTGTGCATGTGTGGGTGCACGTGTCTGCGCCCTGCAATCACACGGGGACCAGGCCCGGATCAGAACCCTCGAAACCCACCCAGGGGCGCCTTCCCGAGCCAGGCTCGGGCACAGAGAGGTAACACGGGGCCCCTGACAGGAACCATTAATTTGCTCTTTTCTCCCTGGGGCTGGAGTAAAATGCAGCTTGTTTTCCAATTTTACACAATGAGAAGAAGTGTATCGATTTTTCCTGCCTTCTGATTGTGCACATTAGAGGCTTATTTCTGAGCAATTGACACCCGTGTCCTTCCTCTTCCTGCACAAACGTGTTTTTCGGGCTGCTTGTTCCTCGGAGACGCGGTCCCGGGCGGAGCCAGGCGATCCTGTTGGTGGGTCTGTGCTCCCCTGCGCGGAGACGATCCCTCAGGGAGCGAGCTCAGCCCCCGGGGGTGGGGGGCGCCTTTCCTGGTTCGTTTCTGCGCCCGTGAACCTGTCCAGAAATTGTGCTGAGAGCCGGTGACGTGCGCACAGAGCCCGGGGGAGGGGAGCGGCGGGGCGGCGGGGGTCCTCGCTTGTGGGACAGTCAGTCCGGGGCTGACACGTGGGCGGGGAGGAGGCGGGAAGGAAGGTGGGGGCTGAGGAAGAGGAGGAGAAGAGGGGGGGCAGGGAGGCGGGCAGGTTTCACGCCACCCTCCCCCACCCTCCCCCGCTCCAGGCGGGAGGTCCTCAGCCGGCCCGGGGTGAGGCAAAAACGCCGGCTGCCTCCCCACTATCCATCCTCCTCTTTGCCCTCACGGAACCCCAACTTTATCCCACGTGTTGGGGACAGAAGTGGTTGGGTAGAGCTTCCGAGAAAGCTGTCCCTTTCCCCTTTTCTCTCTCCTCTGCCTGGTTTCTGCCTGGAACACAGACGTAATGGCTAGATCTCCAGCAGTCATCTTGGGTCTTGAGGATGGAGGCCGTGCTCCCGCGGAGGGTGGGGCGGAAAGACGGAACATCAGCTCCTAATTACCACGGAAAACTTCCCACTGCCTATCTTGGGGCTTCTCTCATATGAGAAAGAAAGACGTTGTCATTTCCAGCTTCCTCCACTAGTTTCTGAAGGCAACTCCGCGTATACGAGGCCGTATAGTCGCAGCTCCTCCCCGCAAGGGCCAGGTGTCTGGGGGCTGGGTGGGCCTCACACAAGTAATCTAACCAATCTTTTATTTTTTTAAATGTATTATTATTGTTTTTAATGTTTATTTATTTTTGAGAGACACAGAGAGACAGAGCAGAGGGAGGGGCAGAGAGAGAGGGAGACACAGAATCTGAAACGGGCTCCGGGCTCTGAGCTGTGAGCACAGAGCCCGACGCGGGGCCCGAATCCACGGACCGTGAGATCATGACCTCAGCCGCAGTCGGACGCCTCACCGACGGAGAGCCCCCCAGGCGCCCCTCAACCAATCTTCTAAAATTCCATCACCGCCACCCGAGTACGCCCTGGGATTTCCAGCTGGATCCGAGGTGAGAGCAGCACATCATAACGTTGCACCCACTTGCTCTTAATTTAGGGCTTGTGGGCACCTCCCGAAAGTGGGGGTCGTGAGGTGAGCCGAGGGAGAAATACAGGGTCACGAGGCCGACGCCAGGGCCCAGGTCCCCAAGGACGTTTCCCCAGAGACTCCCCCAGCGCGCGTGTCCAGAGGGGACCGTCCCGGGCTGAGACGCCAGCAGGGCCCTCCCAGGCCGGTAGCACCTGTTTGCCCGGACCCACCGTCAGGGCCACATTGGTTCTGAACGGCGGGGGGCTGTGCCCTGACGTTCGCTATTTTGCGTGTCTCGCTTGCCTGGCGAGAGCCTTTCACACCCGACAGCCTCCTCCCTCGATGAGGTGCCACATCACCCCGGGCCCACCCCAGGACCTTGGCGCGCGCCAGAGTTCGCCGTATGCTCGCAGAAGTGAGTTATTCTACGCTGTGTGTGCGCACTGAGCGGCCGCAGAGGCCCTCGCTCCCGTGAATAATTCCGGCTCTTTCTGTTGCTTTCCTGGGTGTCCTGCTTGGTTGTCCTTTGATCAGTACAGACACGCTTCGAGTGGGAATTAATGATATCCCCCTGTTAGCCACCTTCCTCTCTGTGGTGCTAAAAATGATGAACCCGTTTTTTCCAAACACAGACCACAACGTCCTGTAACGATGTGGCGTTTTTCACGTGGCTCTTGGCCTCCCGACATGGTGCCAGCCCCTGGGCCTTTGCACATCCGCTCCCTCCCTAGCAGCTACCTGGGCACAGCATTGCTAGCGGCTCTGGGCCTCCCCTCCGTGGCGCCTGGCTTCCCCCGTGCTCAGACCGTGACCTCCCCGCTTTGGGCTGGTCACCGGAGCTCTCAACCATCCGGAGCCTGGCCAGGGGTGGGTCCAGAGGCCCCTACTGCCTGTTTCCCTCCCAGGGGAAGGTCTGTCCCTCCCAGTCCGGAGCTGTCCCCTCACTCAGGAGCAGGGCGGCCCCGGGCACTGTTCCCCAGGAGACAGTGAAGGCTGGAAACTTCCTGCATCTGTGAGAGCTCAGGGCATTCCTGGAGCCGTCCCATCTGGGAGGCACACGTGTCCCCTCCTCTCCGACAACAAGGACAGCACACATCAGCCACTTCTTTTAAAAATCGTTCAATTTATGTTTACGTATTTTATTTTATTAAAAAAATTTTTAAATGTTTATTTTTTTTTTTTGTGAGAGAGAGAGACAGACCATGAGTGGGGGATGGGCAGAGAGAGAGGGAGACACAGAATCCAAAGCAGGCTCCAGGCTCTGAGCTGTCAGCACAGAGCCCGACGTGGGGCTCGAACTCACGAACTGTGAGATCATGACCTGAGCCGAAGTCGGACGCTCAACCGACTGAGCCCCCCCGGGCACCCCTCTCCCTCTCTCTTTAAGAGGATCATTAGGGTTTTTTTCTGGCTCAGACGCTGTCCCGCTGTGGCCTGGGTCGTCCTGGGTACGAACTTGAAGGCAAATCATTAGCTGAGCCGGTCCTGGAAGGACAGGCAAGGAGGACAGGGCGTGAGGCTGAAAGACGGGTTGATGCCCGGGGCATTGCTTCTGGAGACATCGTTTATTTATTGGGGAGTCCGTGTGAAATCACGGGCTGTCACACAGGCGAGGAGGGGACCTCAGCTTCCCGGAGGTCCTCGGGAACCAAACGTGTCATTGGACATCGGTGGGGGGAAATTGAAAGTGAAGGGTCTGCTGTTTCCGCGTCTCTGATGCCCTCCGGTTCCTGATCGGCCCCCTCCGGGGTCCTGCACAATTTGTAGGACTACATGCTTCATTTCCGGATGTGACCGTCACAGTCCTCTCGCCGAACCCCACCCTGAGGAGCAGCGGGGAAGAGGGTTTGGGGGCTTTGCGCAGGGTGACTATTCGCCGTTTCCTGGGCCATCATGAGCCGAGTCCCCCGGCGGACCCCCAGTGTCTGCCCCTGCGGGCTCCCGGACCCAGGGTGGGCTCCCTGGTCATCTGGGACTCGCTCCTTCTCGCCCTGGGAGCCCTGTGACTCCAGCCTTGATCTGCACAGCACAGCCCCCACCCCTGGCCTTGTCCCTTCCTGCCTGACCAACGTGTCAGCCTTCCTGGGGGGCTCCTTGCCTCCAGGCCACCAGCTGGGGCCACGTTTCCAAGACACAAGTCTGGCCCTGTCTCTCTCTTTCTTAAAATGCTCCTGTGGGTCCCCGCTGCCCACACGGTAAATGTGAGCTCTTGGTTGTGGCACAGAAGGGCCTGGAGTTTCTTTTCCGTTGCCCTGGTAATGACTTTCCCCCCCTCCGCCACCCCAGCCCTGCAGAGGGGTCTCCTGGCTCTGCCCGGGGCCGTGACCGGGGCGAGGGAACACCGGGCTGCATGCAAAATCTAAGAGGTGCCTCCAAACCCAGGGACCAAGGTAGACAATATTTTAAAACACCAAGGGCGCCTGGGTGGCTCAGTCGGCTGAGCGTCCTGCTCTTGGTGTCGGCTCAGGTCGTGATCTCACGGCTTCGTGAGTTCGAGCCCCGCGTCAGGCTCTGTGCTGACAGCGCGGAGCCTGCTTGGGATTCTCTCTCTCCCTCTCTCCCTCTCTCTCTCCGCCCCTCCTCCGCTCGTGTGCACGCCAGCTCTCTTTCAAAATAAATAAACTTAAAAAAAAAATAAAAACGAATGCAAACAAAAAGTTCACAGCGAACAAGAACGTTAGCGTTTTACGTATTTTGGGATCTACCGATTCTCGTGCCGATTTTCTGAGCCGGAAAACGCGAGATCGTGCACGTGTGGTTTGATGTGTTTTTGTCCCCAAAGCGTTCGCTTAAATATTGAAAAATAAAGGAGCAGGTGTATTAACACTCGTGGTATTATTTAAAGTTTAAATATTTTATTTTTACTCAAACCAGAGTTTATTATAATTTCACTTTCTGGCTGTCGTGGAAGAGGGTGTATCAGGGACATTCCCCAAACCTGGGGGAGGGAAAGGAGATTTATTTTAAATGTTTATTTATTTTTCAGAGGGGGAGGGAGAGAGAGGGGCAGAGAGGGAGACACAGAATCGGAAGCAGGCTCCAGGCTCCGAGCTGTCAGCACAGAGCCCGACATGGGGCTCGAACCCGCGAGCCGTGAGATCATGACCTGAGCCAAAGTCGGGACACTTAACCGACTGAGCCCCCCAGGCGCCCCAGGAAGGCAGATTTTGTGTCAGCCTCCCTGCACTCACTGGGCATGGGCACAATGACGTCCTTCCTCCCCGGGGACACCCCTGTCTGGTCCATGCAGTCTGGGGGCAGAGGTTCTCAAACTGGGCCTCCCGGTCCACACCGGGGTCACCCCCCATCGTCGACTGGTCCAGAGCGAGCACCCCCTTCTCTGCCTCCTTCGACTCCTGCTTCCCTCCAGCACCTTCCTGACCGCACAGCTCTGTCCACCCGCATTTATCCTCTGTCTCCACTGCTGGCCTGTGAGCGGCCCGAGGGCGGTAACCACAGTGCACCTGCGGGAAACCGAGGCTTCACCGGTAAGGGGCTGTGACGACCCGGGCCCGGCTGCGGGCTCGCTCTGCCGCGAAGGAGGCGGAAGACGAGGTTTCTGCCGCTCGGAGGTCAGCAAGCATAGGCTTCCAGGAGGGATGGTGACCCCGGCTCCAGGCCAGGCTGGAATTCAGTCCCCCAGTGGGCGGGCGAGGGGGGCGTAGGGGCCAGGGAGGTCCCGCCATTCTGCAAAGGCCCTTGGAGTTTCTTGGATGCTGAGGCCAGCTGGTCTGGGGGTGGCCACACCCAGGCAGCTCCTGGGTATGGCCAGAGCCCTCCTTCTGGGCATCGTGACGGCCAACGACAGGGGCATCCACTGATTCTCCCGCCAGCCTCCTTCCAGGACCTCCGGGGCCGCCGTGCCCCCTCCTTCCCTGTATCAGGCAGGTTCCAACAGAGAAGCAGAAGGCGTGTGCGCTCTACCGCGAGGAACCCGTGTGTGCTCTTCCCCGGGCCGAAGCGGGTGTGCGCGGGTCGACTTTCTTCTTCCTCAGGAAAGCCTCAGTCCTGCTCTGAAGGCCCTTCACCTGATTGAATCAGGCCCACCCAGAGGATCCACAATAATTTTTTTTTTAAGTTTATTTATTTATTGAGAGAGCACAAGCCAGGGAGGGAAGAGAGAGAGAGAGAGAGAGAGAGAGAGTCCCAAGCAGGCTCCGCTGTCAGCATGGAGCTGGATGCAGGACTCAAACCCAGGAACCATGAGATCATGACCTGAGCTGAAACCGAGTTGGATGCTTAACCGATTGAGGCACCTCGGCGCCCCCAGAATAATCTTTTTTATTTAAAGTCAACGGATTAGGGGCACCTGGGTGGCTCAGTCGGTTGAGCGTCTGACTTCGGCTCAGGTCGTGATCTCTCGGTTCGTGGGTTCGAGCCCCGCGTCGGGCTCTGTGCTGACAGCTCGGAGCCTGGGGCCTGCTTCAGATTCTGTGTCTCCCTCTCTCTCTGTCCCTCCCCCGTTCATGCTCTGTCTCTCTCTGTCTCAAAAATAAATAAAATGTTAAAAAAAATTAAGTCAATGGATTAGAGAGGAAATACATAAATAAGTAAACCAGAAGCTAAAAAGCTTGTTAAGGCAGCACTTGCCCCTCCGCGTTGGGGCGTTGAATCCTCAGTGTTCGAACCACCCCGATGAGCCCCGGGACGCTGTCTCCTTCCGTCTGGGCTGTCACAACAAAGTGTCATAGATTGGGTGGCTTACAGATGGCAGAAATGTACCTGTGACAGTTCTGGAAGCCGGAGGTCGGAGATCAGGGTGCAGGCACGGCGGGGGGGGGGGCGGGGGGATGTCTGGTGGGCACCCTCGTCCTGGGCTTCTGGCGGCCAGCGTCTCACGACGTCACCTTGCGGAAAGGGGGTGGGATCGCTCCTCGCTCGGGGACCCTTTCACGTGGGTGAAAATCATGAGACCCCACCTCGTGCCCTATGCACCTCCAAGGGCCCCCCTCACCCCATCACCCTGGGGCCGGGATCTCCACGGACGGATCTGAGCCGCAAGGAGCCCGTGGCAACTCTGAACTCCCAGACGGACGGTCAGACGTCCGCCATCACAAACAACGGACTGCGCGACACCCCCCGAACAGGCAGACATCGCACCGGTGGCTGGTCCTTTCACAGCGACTTACGTCTGCATTTCTGGGGGACACAGAACAGGCCTGACCGTCCAGGAGACCATGCTTTCCTTGCCAGTCACAGAGTCCACGCTGTGAGGGCGAAACCAATTGCAAGAAGAAAGAGAAGGCGTCAAAGAGGGAGCCAGGCCCTTGCGGCGTGTACGGTGTAGAAGCCAGACGGGGGAAGCCAAGAAAACGTGCTCAGACGCCTTGGGAACATTTATCCCTTCTGTCGGGGCCTCTGCACGGGAATCTGTCCACCGGCTTTCACTTTAACATTTACTGTTCTTTTCAAGGCCTTCGACACACGCGTAGAGGAAAGCCGAGACTCCTGATCAAGAATGAATTGGGGCGGGGCGCCTGGGTGGCTCAGTCGGTTGAGCGTCCGACTTTGGCTCAGGTCACGATCTCGTGGTTCGTGGGTTCGAGCCCCACGTTGGGCTCTGTGCGGACAGCTCGGAGCCTGGAGCCTGTCTCGGATTCTGTGTCTCCCTCTCTCTCTGACCCTCCCCCGTTCATGCTCTGTCTCTCTCTGTCTCAAAAATAAAATAAACGTTAAAAAAAAAAAAAGAATGAATTGGGGCCAAACAGAGGCTGTAAGGCAGTTGCCACGGCCCTTTGGAAAATCCGTTCTTATTAATAACACAGAGCTTTGCTCCCCCAGCTCCTCCCACCGAGCCCGCGTGGGAAGGCGGCCTCTCCCCGGTGGGGATGTGTGGTTGTACCCCACCCCTACCTTTGCCTGATGGTTCCGCTCTCGCCGGCGGGGCTGTGGCAAGTTGGGGGCCGCGGGATGGAGGAGGTTCGGGTGGGGTTAGGCGGGCACCCCAGGCTGATGCCCTGTGTGCCTCTGTGGGAGCCAACTGTCCCGCGACACGGGCCCACCTGCTGTCACCCCCAACCTGTGCCCGACACCGCCTTGCACTTCCAGCCGCAGACCCAGCTCTCCGAGGGGGACTCTGTGGCCCGGGGACCCCCTCCCTCGCTCCTTCCACCTCTCAGACTTTGAAACACCAGGGGGTCCAGGGCTCTGCCCGGTGTCTCTCTTCTTCCCTCAGCTGTGCTCCCGCCCTCGGTGGCCTCACCCTTTGTCGGGTCCTGAGGTGCCACTTACGCCCACATTTGTCCCTCCCAGCTCAGATCCCTCCCCCGATCTTGGGTCTTGGGGTGAACAAGCAAGCGGGGCTTGGGGGCGGGGAATTCAGTCTGTTGTGTTGATCTTTCCAAAGAGCCAAAGGTAGCACCTTGTATCTCCCCGGGACGTCTGACCGCTCGCATCTTACGACGTGGGCTCCACGCTGTTCCCACGCGGAACCACATCCTGTCCCCCGGAACCCGGCAGACCTGGGTGACGGTCCTGACCGATGCGGTGGGCGTGGCCGGAGACGTGCCGTGGGATTTCTGAGGCTTGACCGTCCATCCCTGTGCCGTGGGCTCGGCCCGGCTCTCCTGAGATGCTTTTGCAAGCCAGCCACGGCGCCGAGAGGGAGGCCATGTGGCGAGGCCGTGTGGAGGGCCACACGGGGGGCTCTGGCCAGCAGCCCAGCCGAGGTCCAGCCAGCAGCCAGCTTCAAGCACCGGGGCCCGTGAATGAAGACGCCCACAGGGCATTCTAGCCTCAGCCATCGCGAGAGCCGCAGCCGACGCGCCTTCCTGGCTGAGGCCCCCGCAGGGAGAAAGGAGACAGACGGTCCCCGCTGGGCCCCCTGCAAGCTCTGACCCACGGAGTCCACGGGGCTTTGTTACGCGGGGCAGCCGGTCTGCGGTGGGTCCGTGGCTACCCTCCCACCTCTCCTCCTCAGCTTCTGTTCCTGGTTTACTTCAGATGCCATCTCCCTGTGTGTCCCTCCAGCGACCCCCTTCCCGCTCCTCCCGCCCCTCACTCAGGCCGATCGGAGCCCGACTCGGATGCCAGGCCCGTCCCCTGCCCGTGTGCATCCGCTCTCACAGCTCTGCTTGTCGGGCCGGGATTTTTCTTAACCTCTCAGCCTGGAGAACTTCTGGCCCTCGGGTCACTAATCCCTCAGCTTCTTCTTTGTAAAGAAGGCTCCGGAAGGCTCTGGACTCATGCCTCTGGAGCGAGGGCAGAGCTGGGCTGTGGCATGGGCTGGAGACCCCGTGTCCGTCTACACGGCAGCTGTCACCCGGGTCCAGATGGGTCTCCCTCTGTCGGGTTGTGGACTCAACACAGCCAGACCTGATTCCCCGTAACAGGCGTGAGGTTATGTAAAGTCTCGGCTTGTTAGGCGAGTTTGCAATCCTGCCCCAATCGATTAGCCACCTCCTTCCAGGGCTCACTCCATGGTGTTTCTAGGGGGCTCTCCAGTGCTGACCGAGGGCTGCGAACCGCTGAGAGCAAGGCTGACCCCGTGCTCACCGTCTCTGGAGCCCAGACTTTGCACGGACTTTGCAGGACGCATCCCGGGCCAGGGAGACCACGGGTTCGTCGGTCCCTGGAAGGAGGGTTCACATGCCGACCTCCACTGCCTCCCCCCAGCGCAGCCACGTGGAGTCCCAGCCGCCTCCTCTCCGGCTAAGTCGCCCGCCCTGCGGTTTCCTCCCGGGAAGCGGCAAATCCACGCTCGCTGGGGACCCCTCTGCCGGAGCCCGACCTCCACAGCCCTTCCGGCTGTGGTGTATAACTCCGCTCCAAGACAGGTGCCTCTGCACACCCCTGGTCTTAGCCGAAGCAGGACCGATTATCGCAACGTCCCCGGAGGACCCACGAAGGGTGTTCCCTCCCACAAGCGCCGAGGACAGGTGGTGTGGCTTGACGTGGGCACGTCATTTGCTGATGGCAAAGCATTATCTTTTCTTTATGAATAATGGCGACATTGGCTGGCTCATCATCTTTTGAGAACCGTAGCCATAGTGACATGTGTTTGGCCTGTTAGCGGGAGATTTTTTTTTTTTCCCTCTCAAAGGCAACAGCTTATTTGACTGTGTTCCTATCCCCCCACCGGGGCAGTATTTGCTGGGTTTGCACCAAAGTCAGAAGAACGGGATTGTCTTTGCTGCCGGTGAGACCCTTGGTGGCTGCCACCGCGGGGGGCGGTGACGTAGCAGCCAGATTCCTTTCGGCCACGAATTGTCCTGTAGAGCAAAAGACACAAGTCTCCGATGGAAGGACTCAGTGACCACAACTTGGGAGGTCGTCTGCCCACGCTTGCCATTTTCCAGAGGAAAGGACTCAGGTTTCAGGAGAAAAAACCCAAATGCAAGGATTCCACATGCGTGCAAGCCCGAGGTGCCCTTGCCCCGCTGTGTGCCCGTGCTGGGGGGCGGGCTGTTACCCCAACTCGGGGCTCGGTTTCTCTTTCTATAACTGGGAGCCCATGGAGGAGGGAGGAGCCGGTGAGATCGGGCAGGGAGATGTGGGCGCCCAGTGTCGGTTGAAGGCAGTGGGGTCGGTCCGCTTGGAGAGGACGGCTGGAGGCTTTCAGGAGAATGATGGCCAATTTTGTCTCCCTTCTCTCTCTCTCTCTCTCTTTTTAAAATTTTTAATGTTTATTTATTTTTGAGAGAGAGGGAGACAGAATGTGAGCAGGGGAGGGGCAGAGAGAGAGAGGGAGACACAGAATCCGAAGCAGGCTCCAGGCTCTGAGCTGTCAGCACAGAGCCCGAAACGGGGCTCGAACCTACGAAACGTAAGATCATGACCTGAGCCAAAGTCAGACGCTCAACCGACTGAGCCACCCAAGCGCCCCTCCCTTCTCACTGATGATGATGCCCATTTCAAATATCTGAGAGGGCATCTAGGGACAGAGGGATTGGACTTGCTCTGTGTGGCCCCAAGGGAAAGAACTGGGTCCCCGTGTGTGGGAGGACACCAAAGGGAGGTGTATTTCGGTCTGTCCGGGGCAGAGCTCTCTCCCTGCCGTTGCTGCCCAGGCAGGGAATGGCCAGTAAGGGCGGTTCTGGTGCCCTGGACCGGGGCCCCCGGGGACGTGACTCTGAGACGTACTTGTGATGCACACATTCATGGGGACGTGTCCTTGTCACCAGGATCTGGGGGGAGGAGCGGGGGAAACCCGGCTGGGCAGACGCAGGAGGTGAGATCAGCCACAACAGAGGCTTCGGCTGACCCCACGGGGAGCCCTGGAGCAGGGGTGCCCATTAGCACCGTCCTGAATGGAGGCTGACCAGTCCCTGGACACAGTTGTCCCAGGGGAGGGGGTTGACCTTGGACAAGTCTGCTCTTCTGCTGAATGGAGGAGAACAGCTCAGCCGAGAGCCTGGGAGTCGGGAGCTGAGAGAAGGAGCCCGAAGGGGGTCCTGGCCGGTGCTGGGGCTGCAGGGACCTCTCATCATGAGACTTCCGATGACCCTTCCACTGCTCATGTTCTATAATAAAATATAGGGTCTACGGAAGACCCCCTTTGGTCCCCATGGGGCCTCCAGACGGAACCCCAAGTGCTGTCTGCTAACTTCTAGCTTCAAGCTCTTGGATCCTGGGCAGCCGCTGACCACTGGCTCCAGAAAGAACAGTTCACCTCTTCCACATTCATGCACATATTAATCAAGTGTCTTCCTCTAGGGGTGAGACTCACACGTGTGGACAGACTTCTGTCCCTGAGGGGGTCACATTCTACTGAAAGAGACAGAAAACAATAAGGGAGATAATCCTGGTAAGGGCACTTGGAAGCGTTGCCCACAGGCACTCCACCAGGGAACCAGTGACACGGGAACAATCCGAGCGCCGTGGGGAAGCTGTGTTTGTGATCATCTGGGGGGACAGAGGTCCAGGCAGGAGGAAAAGCAAGTGCAAAGGTCCTGAGGCAGGAACGGTTTTGGTGTCTTCCAGCAGGCTCGTTTAGCTACGCAGAGCAGGGCAGATGAAGCTGAGCTTTCGGCAGGCCAGCTGCTGCATTGTAGGTCCATCTGGGGACGGAGGAGGCACCTTCGGTGCGTGCAGTTAGACGCCCCTCGCGGCTCCCATGAGAGAAGACCCCAGCTCTGCTGCACAGTGCCGACAGGAGGCTGCCCTGGGATTCCAGCTCATGTGGGTTTTTTCCTCCCCTGAAAAGCTGGCGTGATTGCAGGACCCCCTTGTAGGGGTGTGGTGAGGAACTGAGGTCACGATGCATGGGGTTAGCTTTCATCTGAGCTCTTCAATTCAGAGAGCTGAGGGGCTGGGGCTTCACCTCCGACCTCCGACTCCAGGGGGCACACGTCCTGTCGATCCCAACTCCCAACTGTCGATCCCAACTCCCAACGAGGAAAAGCAAAGCAGAAGCCAATGCAAAAGGAACAAAAAGGAAAAAATTCTATGCAGATCCTTCCCTCTCTCCCCCCACCCCCCCGCCGTCTCAGTCGTTGTCTCTCTCTGTCTCTACCCCTGTCTCTCTCCGTCTCTGTGTATGTCTCTTGGTGGGCCTCTATGTGCTCAGTCCCGCCTGTTTGCCTGTCTGCCCCTCGCTCTGTCTTGTTTTTTCCGCGTTTATTCTTTCCTTCTCGCCCCTCCCCTCCAACCCGCAC